>NC_136067.1:1825624567-1826824567 GCF_964261635.1 Lissotriton helveticus
GTTTGCTCAACACCCCCTGCCACGCAGATCACGGAAGGAATTTTCTTCCATGCAGACCCCTCCTGTTCTTTGGGGCGGTGCGTAAACTCCACGGCCTGGAGCCGCCGCGATTTGGTATTGCCAAGGTTTGCTTCAAAGACGAGTCCGCACTCCCAGGCAAGGTAGGCAACAACCTTTATTTGTAAACAAGCAGCTTCTCATCCCGTTTCTTGTGTCCTGTCAGCCTGACGCGTTTCGGAGAATTCTTTCCCCTTCCTCTGAGGCTGGCGTGAGTAACTACAGTTTCCATGTAACTGCCATGCCCCCTGCGTGCTGATTATATTCACAATTGGCCTCCGGTGTGCCATTTCGCTCTGTGAGCCTTTTCTCGCTGGAACAGCATTCTCAAATATATATATATAGCAGCTCCAGCGCATGAAAGTTTAAACACACAAAGGCACTCCGGGGTAAAAGTTTAAAACACCTTTATCAGCAGACGCGTTTCAGCATTGAGCTTTCTTCAGTGCCTAAAGGTATCAGCGTCTTGTGCACAGCGTCGTTTTAAATAGATTTCCCTGATTGGCACTCTTGTGATGTGGCAATTAAAACAGGACGTGCGATATCCGCCATACTTGAAAGGTAATGTTCAGTTTTTTTTAGATGTTCCTCATTACCATGCCAGATTGGAAAAGGAAAAACTTCGTAATTCTTCCTTGTGGCGTGTTAAAAAATACTCAGTTGGTTAGAATGTCTTTAGCCACCAAAGCGCTATGCAGAGTTTGCCCCTCACCAAGGGTTCCACCCTATCGGAAAACGGGACCGCCCGCCTTAATGGCGGGGGTCCCGGGGGTGCCATTAGGATGTGCCCGCCACAGTGGCGGGCACATCCTGTATTCTCAGCATTGTGGCAGGCGGTGCTCTCTGCACCGCCCGCCACATTGCTGACAATACTTCACAGCATTTTCATTTCCAAAGCAGCAGGCACCGCGCGGTGCCTGCCGCTTTGGAAATGAAAATGAAGGGGGGTACCACAGGTACGCCCCGTGTGCACCCCCCCACTCACCTTCACTCTGGGGGCCCACAGGGGGCCCCCAGAGTGAAGACCGCCTGCCTTTCCGTGGCGGCATTGCCGCCACGGAAAGGCATTGCACTCTTGCCATTGTAATATGGCTGGCGGTGTCTCATAGACACCGCCACACCATATTCAACATTTTCCGCCCCGGCCGCAAGGCGACCGGGGCAGAAAAGTGGCAGGCGGTGTTTTCTTCCGCATACTAATATGCCGGGGGGGGGAATTCAGGGAAGGATGTCGGGTGGATTGCCCCCGCCATACTGGCGGTGGCTACCGCCAGCCTGGCGGGGGCAATCCGCCCAACATCCTAATGGGCCCCCAAGTCTCTTCCCAGTTAGGATGCAGATACAGGTAGCGGTATATGACGGGCGGGCGGTGTTTTCTTCCCCGTGGTCCCCCCGCCATACTAATATGGCGGGGGGGAATTCAGGGAAGGATGTCGGGTGGATTGCCCCCACCAGGCTGGCGGTAGCGGTATATGACGGCTACCTTGAATTTGTATAATTCAAGACCTTCGGTCAGCGGGAGCAGCCTAAAGAGACGGTTCAGCTTCTGATAACTTCGCTCCAAACTCCATCACAAACAGACTTTGCTGAACTCTAGGTGGGTGCCTTTCGAAAGTGAGGATGGAACTCACTTAAATACAGCAGCTCCAGCGCATGCAAGTTTAAACACACGAAGGCACTCCGGGGTAAAAGTTTAAAACACCTTTATCAACAGACGCGTTTCAGCATTGAGCTTTCTTCAGTGCCTAAAGTTATCAGCGTCTTGTGCACAGCATCGTTTTTAAATAGATTTCCCTGATTGGCGCTCTTGTGATATATATATATATCTATATATAGATATATATAGATATATATATATATCTATATATATATTCACTGAAAAAACCATAGGTTATAGACCATATATAGTTAGGAATTAGCATTTACAAAACCTTGAAAATTCACTGAAAAAACCATAGATTATACACCATATATAGTTAGGAATTAGCATTTAAAAAACCTTATTTTACTCACACAAAACCATTGAAATTCCATATATAGTTAGTTGCACTAACTATATATCGCGCACCCGCAATCCACTGCTGATCATGTCACATATTACATCATTCATGACATGGTCAGTGACATCACTGATGACATCATCCAGTGACTGTGTGTTTCTGTAAAGTTTAAATATGTTTTACATATTGAAGAATGAGTAGATGTATAAGTGTCTGGACGAAGGATTTAGTAGGTGCATGACTGAATGTATGAGTGAGTGATTAAATGTGTCTCACTGAGTGCATGGGTTAGTGACTAAACTGTCTTAATTTGTGCATCATTATGTCTGTTGTTCTGTAAACTGCTGCATGTGTTGATCAGTAGCTATATGATTAACTATATGGGTTATTGATTGATTCTCCAAGTATTTGTATAGGAGACTGAGTGTGTGTGTGGCTGGCTGGGAGGTGTGTGACTCTGTGCAGATCAATGTGTACTTGTATCAATGATTGTATAAGAAAGTAAGTATGTGTTAGTATATGTTTGAAAATGTAAGGTGCTCTATGTTTAACTGTATAGACAAGAAAATGGAAGTGTGATTGATTCTTTACAGGACTGACTAGGTGTGTGAGTAACTCCATGGATGAGTGGCAGAGTGTAAGTGTCTGTATAGGTGTATGAGTGCATATGATAGTGTTGTAAAGATGAGTGATTGTATGTATGAATGATTGTATGGGTGAATGAGTGAATGTGTGTGTAGACGTAGGAATCAGTGAGTACGTATGTAGTAACTAGTATTGGTGTGTCAATGGTTTCAAAAATTATACTCTGTATTTAACACTGGGTGAAACAGAGGTTATATTAAAACGTGAGGAGATGCATTGTATTGTCACATGAATGATATCATCAGTGATGTGGTCATTGATGTCAAATGAGATGTCATCAGTGATCTCATCAGTGATGTCATTTGAGATGTCATCAGTGATGTCACTGACCATGTCATGAATGATGTAATATGTGACATGATCAGCAGTGGATTGCGGGTGCGCGATATATAGTTAGTGCAACTAACTATATATGGAATTTCAATGGTTTTGTGTGAGTAAAATAAGGTTTTTTAAATGCTAATTCCTAACTATATATGGTGTATAACCTATGGTTTTTTCAGTGAATTTTCAAGGTTTTGTAAATGCTAATTCCTAACTATATATGGTCTATAACCTATGGTTTTTTCAGTGAATTTCAATGGTTTTTTAATAGCAAATATCATAAGCTGTCGAATGTCAAGTACGTGGTAAGTAAAAACATTTTCGTGTTTATGCACACTGATCTGCTTTGAATGCTGCCCCCCACCCCTCATTTCTATTAGGAGTACTCTCTCTTTGCAGATAGTGAAGGGTAGTTAACGCAGCCCTTTGCCCCCTTTGTAATCCGTCGTGCCTGCTTCTCTCTCCATTTGATTGATTGTTCTCTTTGGTTCATTCTCTATTTACAAACAAGCACAGAGTCGCAATACTCTGTTTAGTCTTTGCAGATAGCGAAAAATCGTGTAAAAAAACAAAAGGAATCGAGCAAAATCAGTAGGCCACTAATGGGATCTCTTTTTGACCTCGCTAAAATAGAAACATTAGGAACAACCTGTTGAAAATAGCAATGCGTATGTACATAAGCGGCGTTCATTTCTGTTCACAGTACCCCTTGTTGATTGTTTGAATCGAGCATTGAATTGTTCGAAGTTAATTCTCTTAAGGATCTTCTCTGCCTGCAAACGAGGAAGAATAGGAATATTCTCTCTCCCTTTGCAGATAGTGAAGGGTAGGTAACGCAAGCCTTTAACACGTCGTACCTATTTCATTCCTCATTGATTGATTGATTGTCCTAACATTGACTGTTTGGGAATTAGTTATTTTTGGAGGTATTCCCTGTTTGCAAATAAACGTAGGAAAATCTTTGCAAGTAGTGAAAGGGTACGTAATGCGGACCTTTCTCCCCCGTTGTAATCTGTCATGCCTATCTACTCCCCACTGATTGATGCACCTGTTTCACCCGGACCATTTACTAGAGATACGTCATCTGGCCCGACCAGAGAGCACCCCTAGTGAAAAGGACATATGCAATAATAACGAAGTGATCACTGTATCCTGTTAACAGAAACTTTAGCATGAAACAACCTGGAAAGAAAAGAATAGGAAAACGAAAATCAGTAGGCCACTGATGAACATGAACTTTTATTAAACAACGAACAAAGAAACGATAACATAACGTAATGAAAAAACCTATTAATGTCCTAGAAACAAGAAAACGTTAAAATATGCCAGTGGTGAGAGACCAGAAAAACAGTAAGAGAAACCAAATCACCCCTCGCTGTCCCACCGCCTGCCACGCCAAAAAAATCGATAGACTACGGAAAATGCAAGTCAGTAGAACATCCGCCCCCACTCTGGAAACTTCCAAGGTGGGGCAGGGTTCCGACTACGCCCAGCCGGGAGCAGCCCATATAAGGCAGGTCCTGCTGCCACGCCTCGGCCAGGAGATCCTAACGTAGGGTGTAGCTGGAGGAGAGGCCGAGGCCAGCGGGACCCGGCCAGGGGATTGCCTTTACAACGCTGAACAGTTGCAGGGGGGGGGAATGTCTCCTCGACCCTCCCCTCTCTCTCCCAGTCCGGCCGCGGTGGCCCTTGAGAGTTGCAGGTAGTCCCGCCACATGCTCTTCCGGTCCGGCCACCAACGGTCGGGGGGCCGAGGCCGACGGGATCCGGCTGCAGCCGATAAACCAAGAAACCCGTTCATGGGGCCAGAGCCAGGGGCGTCCGGCCGACATCTACCGGAAGCCCGGCCCGAAGACGGACGGGACACTTCTTCTTTCTTGAATAATGGCTGCGACAACACTGGGGGGGGATGTCTTGCACATGCCTCCGACCCCCCCCCCTCGTCCTCATCGCCTGGTCCGGCCATAACAAATCTCAAGCGAGACGCCGTGGGGTGCACTGGGAGGGAGAGACGGTGCGAACAGGCCTCTCCCGCCTCCCCAGGTGGAGGCTTCCCAGCTGCACCCTCAGCGCTCCAGGCGCCCGGAAAAGGGTTCTTCCACTGTGGCCATGCTGCAACGTCTCGCCCGGCAGGGTGGAGCCCGTCCGCTCATGTGACCCCGCGATCGCCGGTAGCTGCCGAACTCTCAAAATGGCGGTCGACCTGGCAAGAGCGGGCCCAGCATAAAGAAATGGCCCGGTCACTGGTTGACTCCACCACCGTAGTCCTCCACGACCTTGAAGATTCTAGAGGAGCCGCGGGAGTCTCCGACCCCCGATGGGGAATGACTGCCATGATCGCCCGTGGAGTGACGAAACTGTATCCGCGGGACGTCGGCGCTCCCATGCTGGCGCCAGCCTCACTTTGAATTACTAGAATCCTGCAGACCTCACTTCCGGTGAAAGCACAGTGTGACCCGGTAGGAAAAATTATTGCACCCCCTCCCCTTTTTGACTGATAGTTCAAACCACCGATCCTTTCCTTTGCCCTTTTAACGGAACTTTGGACTGCCTCCCCCTCTTTTACATTTTCTAGAGAAAACAAAACATTAACCACTACATTAGCATAGCAGTTGACACCAGAACTGTTTTCAAATTGAAAACCAACAACATCTTCAACAGAATCCTTTTTGTTTCTGCTGTGACCCTGCTACAGCACAGGCATTGTCCCCAGCAGTAATTCTGCAATGCCGGTAAGAATAGCTGTGGTGCCTACTGGACTCACTCACCCCCGCGGCGCCCCACGCCGTTATTTGCTGGGCGGCAACTTACTAGACATCACCTTCGTGCCATCTAGATTTCAGCGCGTTCTGCTGCCTTGGAACTATTCGCACAACAGACCGCTACTGACAAGAATATTTCATTATTGGTGCTGTCAATTTCAATAAATCTATTGGATAATTCAAAAGAAATTGCCACGGTCTCTTCGTTGTTTAAATGTTTTTACTGTTTTTGTTTTGTTGTATATATTTATATGTTATTAAAGTTTTATATTCGTACTACTTTGTTGGAGTGCTATATATTTTTAATGTGACACATAATTGTAAAAACTTTGATGTACAAAGAGTCATTCCTAGAATCTTCCGCTTCAGGCTCGGTCCCCTCCCCAATCACAATACAGGATGTTTTTCAGATAGTAGGAACACGTGTGGTGTGACGGATCTCATCGGGTGTGGGCCTTGATCTACTATAACTCCTTTGAAGAGGGGTGATTCTTTACAGCTGGGGCCATAAACTACATCTGCAGGGCTAGCTGATAGCCTGGACAATCGGACACAGAGGAAGAGGAGTGTCAGAGGGTGCGGTAGTGAATAGAGCGAAAGGGAGGTGTCGGGCGGGCACAGAGTGTGATTCTCAGGGAAGAGCAGCGCAGATGGGGGGAGGTTTATTGCCCATGCATAAGACAGAGAGCGGTGGTGACCAGTGCCTGGGGAAGATGCTTGCGTGGGTGAGGAGCCATGCTACGAATCGACAGCGTGCAGAGAGTGGGTCTGGTCAAGACATCTAAAATGGCTGCCGTGCACGACAAAAGTGTGGCATTTCAAAAAAGGCAAGATGGCGCAGACAATGTTTTTCAACACTTCCTCATTTCCTTCGAATCGAACGTTAACAGACGTTGGGGCATATTACCAAAGTTAAGCGATATTTATCGCTAACGATGCTTACCAACGAATTTTTTACCACTAAGCATCGTCAGAAATTATCGAAGATAAACCTTGCTATTATCAAGGTTTATCGCAAATGCGATAATAAACGGCCGCAATGCATGAATATCGCTAAAAACTCAGCGATATTCATGCATTACCGAGCTAATGCTCTTAGCCATGTTATCCACCTCCCATTGGATAACATGGCTAAGAACTGCTCAGGGCAGGTGTTACTTTTTGGAGATATTCGCGCTTAGCGCGAATATCTCCAAAAGTTGGTAATAGGAGATAGATATCTTGCATGTTGTAATGCAAGTTATTGTGGTATATGGAACTCATACCATAATCTCTCAGGAAAGCAGAAACTGATCCTTTTGGGACCGCCTAAAAAGGCCTAGGGGGTGAGGAGTACTCTACTTTGCCCCCTTTTCACGTTCCGAACTATTTTATTTTACTCTCTTCTGTAATTACACAAAATAGCAGCGATAAGATGCATCGGAGACACACAGTGAGAGAAAGGAGGCCGGAGATGAAGAAGAGATGTCAAATACACATTGGAGATAATATAGTGGCAGAAGGGAAGTAAATATGAGTAAACTTACCATGTAACATAAAAATGTTGCACTCTATACTATAAGTCTCATTTTATACTACAATCACTTCGCTACAACCTCATAAATTAAAAATAAAAATGAATAATGTCTCAAACAATTTTTGATTTCTAAATATAAATTTATTCTTCAGAATTTTCTAAATTTGAAAGAACTAGTAACATGTCCTCATCAGCAATGTCCTCATGAAAAGTCTCCAATGATGATTCTTGTAACTCTATGGTCTCCAAACACTCGATAAATTCGCCATCAAGAGATTGATCAAAAAAATCATTCAAGTCATCTCCTCCTTGTGACAATATTTCATTATTGGTGCTGTCAATTTCAATCAATGTAGTGGAATCATTCAAGTCATCTCCTCGTGACAATATTTCATTATTGGTGCTCTCAATTTCAATCAATGTAGTGGAATCATTCAAGTCATCTCCTCCTTGTGACAATATTTCATTATTGGTGCTGTCCATTTCAATCAATCTAATGGAATCATACAAGTCATCTCCTCCTTGTGACAATATTTCATTATTGGTGCTCTCAATTTCAATCAATGTAGTGGAATCATTCAAGTCATCTCCTTGTGACAATATTTCATTCTTGGTGCTGTCCATTTCAATCAATCTAATGGAATCATACAAGTCATGTCCTCGTTGTGACAATATTTCATTATTGGTGCTCTCAATTTCAATCAATGTAGTGGACAATTCAAAAGAAATTGCCACGGTCTCTTCATTGTGAGCCATTTTATTTTGAAATTGCTTGCTGTAAATTGCAGAAAAAAATAATCACTTTCATTTATCGTTTTTAGTAATACATAATATAAAACTAACTTTATCAAGTATTTAGTATAACAGAAGGACTGCAAATAAATAACAGAAAACATTTTTCAAATTATCTTCAAGTGTACAACATAGTTCCCCTTACAAATTAACAACTCACCTTTTTAAAAGTAGGAGAAGTGTTAGTACTGTGTAAATCAAACACCAGAAATTCACCACCAAAAATTCCTCACAAATGTACCTCAGACAGTAGTATCACAAAATGGCTGTGGTTTCCTCTCATTTGAAATATATACATAACCAATTAACTTTCATCACACACAAATACAAAACCAAAGTAACATTTTAATTGGTTCTAAATTTCAACACTTTCAAATGTGTTTTCCCCATGCAATTTTCCATAGGACATTTACATACGTCTACAGCCTGAATGGCTGAACGGAATTACACCAAACTTGGCAAAATGGTACATCAAACCTAAGAGGTCAGGAAGGATCTACTATGCCCCCTTATGGTCATTTCCCCCTTCGCTTTGGCCTCCTCTTGTCTCTCAATCCTACCGAGAGACAAGATGGCGGCCGCTACGGACTGTTTGGAATGTTGACAGACGCCGGAGAACCAATCAGCTTCGCAAAGCTCCGTAACGCGGAAAGTACGCGAAGCGGAGCGCTGTTACAGATATATATCTTTTTTTGAACGTTAATTTCTCAAAATCCACTGGAGCACATATATTGAGACCTAGCAAAGGCACATCGGGCTACCAGTCCCTAATATTTTGCCAAGTTTCGTGCAAATCCATTCAGCCGTTCGATTATTATTATTATTTTTTTTTTTGCCCCGCGGGGCCCTTTTAAAACCTCCACATCAAACGTAGGGGGTCAGCGAGGATCTACTATTCCCCCTTATGGTCATTTGCCCCTTCGCTTTGGCCTCCTCTTGTCTCTCGATCCTACCGAGAGACAAGATGGCGGCCGCTACGGACTGTTTGGAATGTTGACAGACGCCGGAGAACCAATCAGCTTCGCTTCACAAAGCTCCGTTGCGCGAAAAGTACGCGTCCTGGACCGCTGCCCGGTCCGCTGTTACAGATATATATCTTTTTTTAAACGTTAATTTCTCAAAATCCACTGGAGCACATATATTGAGACCTACAAAAGGCACATCGGGCTACCAGTCCCTACAATTTTGCCAAGTTTCGTGCAAATCCATTCAGCCGTTCGGGCTAAAAGTGAGGCCAACCGCCCTATGGAAAACTCAATGTTAAAAACACGTTTTGGGACCCCCCTTTTTTCTCAGCCCCCCCTTGACGAACCCCCCCCAAATTTTCAAGGGCTGCTCAGAAACGAAATGTGCCATTTTCCTGAAAATTTCAGCCAATTCCGTCCACAAATGCCAAAGTTATTAGACATAGAATTTTCAAAAAACCCATAGAGAAAAAATCCTAACTATATATACCTACTGGCGACCGCCAGTAGGTAATATATATATATATATATATATATATATATATATATATGTTTTACATTTTGCTATAAAAACAAAAAAAACCTTCCATCCTCCCCATACGTCATCCCTCTGTCTCATCCCAAACCTTTCTGATGACTATGAACTCCCAAACATCTTTCTCAAACTTTCGCCCCTTCTTTTTAACCATGCCACCCATCTAACAAGCACACACGACCACTGCTTACTAATGCCCCAGTTCAATTCCATTCCTATCATTCTATCCCTACTCCAAAATCCCTCCTTTCAAAAACATTCCTCTCATTCTATGCCTACTCCAAACTCTACTAAACACGTCTGAAATCAAGAGCACAAACCTAACACAACTAATGCACAACAACAACAAATCTAAAGATTTTGTAATACACTATTAACTATTAATCTTGGGTTCTGGAGTAGCATGATACCCTCTGAAACAGCGCTTTAATGCCTCATCAGAGGTAATAAAAACTATATAAATACACCTACAATTTACGGATGTATGACGTTACAACGCAGGCTATTACAACGCCTGCCTTTACAACGCGGTTTTTACATCGCATACCATTACAACGCATAGCGCCTTTGGGTGTTGGATAGTGAATAGTTTAATTTACTATTCCAACTCCAGTCCCCGTGGACACTAGGGAAGGTTATTGGATAGTAAATTAACCTATTCCCTATCCTAGAGCGCCCCCCAGCGCAATGCGTTGTAATAGTTTGTGTTGTAATGACCGCGTTGTATTGGTAGTGCGTTGTAAAAGTTTCGTTGTAAGTGATGTTTAGCACAATTTACATGTACAGTTTACACCACCAAGTTGATTCAGGTATCACATTACATTTGTCTTGCACTAGGTATAAAACTTTTTTGTCAGCTTTAGCATGTCGACCCAACATCTCTGGTCCTGACGGTACCCATATTCCCCCAAATTGCTTAATGCACGTCTTATATAATCTAGCCAATGTCATTTCAGACAGTGGACTAAGTTTACAAGTTCTTGCAGTCCTTCCGGGTAGACACATGCCCTCGGATTGCACCACAAATTAATCTAGAACGTAATCTTTTTAAGAAGGCCAAGTGGTAAATCCCAGTTACCCTTTGTTCTCTTTTCGGGTGTATCAAGGGTGCTGAATTGGGGATATCTGAAATCTTTCATAAAAACCCACTTTGCAACGTTAATAGTGATGACATATATGTAGAACCCCAAAGCCGAGACTCTACAACTGTGCTAATTTGATTTTTGCCTGACATGTTAATATTGGAGCAGACAGCAACACCCCTTGCTTTGAACTTATAAATTGTAGCTATGGTGAGTAATTCGTACTTTATGCTTCTCTGAGGAATTATTATTCAGACAAGCATCCTTCACATAAGTCAGTTTCAGATGTGACTTTCTTAACTCTATGAGTTGGATATGCAGATACACCGTTTAAATGCAAGCACTCGCATTTATTTGCTCGTCTTATCACTAATTTGAATCCAGACATCACTATCTAGGACTTTTATCCAACGTCGCTACCTTGAGAGCCATTAACTAGGCTAATAGTCGCCCCTACTTTTTGTGTTGCTTAGAAATTCCCAAACTGTGGTAATAAGTGCTACACACGCGCCAATGTATTATTATCATTACACACTCTAACATGTCTATTCTCAGTAAGTAGTATTGTAATGTAGAGTATGCAGTAATAAAAAGTAGAACACTGGGTATTGTAGGTATGTAGACAACGTGGCTGTGTGGCTATAATTCACCTTACAATATGCCCTGCCTAAACAGCATTTGCAGATCTGCTCAGGTGTTGCCGAAGAAGATTGTCAGAGTTCACTTTTCTTTAATCGTTTGCAGTGTCTCTCCCGTTCTGCATACTAATGTCTCATCCCCAGGGCATCCTTAATGGCCTTCCTGGAGAGCTTATGCATTCTCTGAAAGTGCACTGCTAATCTCTCTGTTTTTTGAAGTTGAAAAGAGCTAAGGCTCATTGGAAAGCAAAGTCTCTTCAGCAATCCTCGTTCTTTTCCCAGGCCAGGGTAAGTGTTTACCATTCATTCGTTTCATCAACTTTTATTCGATTATAAAATTGTATAATCATAAAAAGTACATTTAACAGAATAACACACTGAAAGTATTTAAAAAATAGAATCATTTAAGAGAAAGAAAAAAACGAGATCATTGTACAGAGAAATGTCTTAGAATAAGGTAAGTTTACGGTTTAAGTCAAATGATTGATTTAGCTGGGAATGTTACGCCGTTTTTTTCTTTCTCTTAAATGATTCTATTTTTTAAATACTTTCAGTGTGTTATTCTGTTAAATGTACTTTTTATGATTATACAATTTTATAATCGAATAAAAGTTGATGAAACGGAATAAGTGTTTACCATAACATTTGAACTCTGCCAATATGCTCTCAGTTATACATGCAAAATCATTTGTGCTTGTAGCTGACAACACGCCACTTCTAGCACACGGCAGGGGGAGACATTTAAAGGGGAAACCCTCTCTTCACAGCTGGGATCTAGTGGCAGGGTGGGTCGAAGCTTTTTAAACAAGCATTTGCAATGCAATAGGTCTCGCATTTACGAGAGTTTGAGCTATTGCCATTAGAAATGACAATGCCATTTATTTATGTGTTGTTTTTAAAACAGATAAAGAAAAGGCATGGTCATTTACAATCCAAATAGCTTACAATTTCGCAAGTGCGAGACGTATTGCATTACAAATGTGTTCGGCGCCTGGGCTATACAAATTTTAATAAAGTGTTAGCAGAGTATGCGTCCTGCCTGTAACGGCAGGCAGGACAAAGCCATTTGAGAAAATGAGTAACAACACACGTAACAGGCTGTGTCGCGACCGGAGGATACAAAATGAGACAAGGCGGTACTAAGGAGAGACTACTGAGCCTTTGACAAATGAACAGCCACAGTTTACAGTGGACAGTGACTCAAGCCAATGAAACATATGGACGGAAAATAGGCAGCGCTTCATGTCCCTACCTGAATACAGCATGCCTCGCAGAGCAGCGCATGCGCTGCACAGGCTTTACCTAAAAAAAGATTGTTATTTTAGAGAAAATCACAATTCGCCCAGAGTATATTCGCAGAAATGCAAACTGAATTTTTTTGAAGCAGGATTGTTCCACTTTTTATGTGAACAAGAGGCAGGTAATTGGGATAGTTGTAAATGTAGGCTGGTGGGGTTTTTAAATTCACCTTGAAGACTTTTTCTAAATAATTTTACCTTCTCAAAACACGCATCACGCATTGAGAGCATTTTGTACTCAAATGTGCTCTGTGCGCCTCTTTTTCAATGTTTATCAAGATCTCCTGACTAGTAATTTTTTGTATCTTATCGACATTGTAAGATCAAACAGTTGGTGATTTATTTCTAATATATATATATATAAACATAACTGGATCACTTAAAATTACAATCTGAACTGATGGACACATAACGCTTGTTCAGTATTTCTTCCATATCTACCATCTGTAATTATCACGTGGTGTGTAATCAGTCAAACACTGGCACTTTAAAAATGAGCATTCACATAACAAACGTTGTCATGTGAGCAAGGCTCTACGGTGCCGAAACGTCATGCGACTTACTTTGCTTCATTAAATTAATTTGCACTGAATTGGTCCGTGTCCGTGGAGTCTTTGCTGGCAGGGCGGAGTTGGCTCTTCTGCTTGGTTTGATACGCGGTACTATGCAATATATATATATATATATATATATATATATATATATATATATATATATATACACAAATATAAACAGGGGCCTATAGGCTTTCTTTCGAGCCCGCTGCTGAATACGCATTCAATTTAAAACCAGGACTGCCTACTCGTGAATCCACCTCTTGACTTTGACTTCCTCCACCCTGCTCTTCCTAGCTCCTTGTCTCAATAGTACAGGTTCTTTTCCATCACTCTATTCTTCTTCTGCCCAATTTCCTTATATTTCTCTTCCTTTTCCTTTCTCCCTTTTCTGCCTTCCTCAATTTTGCTTGGGGTCAAAGTTTAATGAGGAAACATATGTAACAGTCAGAAAAAATGAGTGGTGTTCACCACCAGCACAAATTAAGCACTGCACACAGTGAATCCATCCTCAGTCATTCATTATCCCAAATTATTATTACATACAAAGGATGGCAAATTTGATGGATAGCAGAGTGGATAGGTCGGTGGGTGTCTGAGTGGATGGATAGACAACACAGTGGATGGATAGCAGAGTGGATGGTTGGAATTGGAAAAGATCGAATAATAAATGAAAGAATGAATGATGACAATGTAAATGTGAAATAGTGGCTATCAGCAGGTGATAGAAGGGTGGAAGAATGAATGGATAGATGCATTGATGGAAGAGACGAGGAAGCTCTTCTAGGGAGGGTTTGATTCACTTGCTTCGGTTGCTTTGCGTCATCAGTGCTTTGGTAGGGTCGATTTTGGTTTTCTGGCTAATCCCCTGACTATAGTCCTCTCCATGTACTTCTGCTGAGTCTCTCCCGCCCTTTCTGTATACAATGGGACATATTTATCATGGATTTGATTTGCCATTGTCCTCGCACAGGGAGCAAGGGTGACGCAAAACCTAGATTGATATTTGCAAAGCCAAACAAGACCACCTTGTGTGCCCCTGCATGGCTTGGTAAATGTGACGCAAGGCAGCGCAAGTCACTGCCATGCATGACTCTGCCTCAGGGAGGCTTTCCATGGGTGAAGCATTGGTGTTCCCACGCATCCACTCTGGATTCTGAAGCTTTCTCAGATTTACCAATATTGGTAATAAGTAAATGCATCAAAATGCTACGCCTCCCAGTGGGAGGCGTAATGAGGAGAAATATGCTTATTTCCCCTCGTTTATTTTTCTTTCTACGTGTGCTGCACTATGAAGAACACAAAGAAAGAGGAAAAGCCTCAGAGGATTGTTTTTGCACAGGAAGGTGTCCCTTTCTGCACATAAACACTCCTGCCTGCAACACAGGCACCCTTGCGCCATAGTGCAAGGGTGCCTGTATTGGAGCTAGGCAACAGTTTGTGTGTCAGCACAGGCAGAGAGCAGGAATGAGCTCTATAATGTTAAATACTGTGCATCCCTGCCCTCTCTCTTTCTCGACAAAAAGAAAGGGGGCATCCTATGGCAACTGCTACTCTTGGGTTGATATACTGACCATAGAATAATGGGGAACGCAGGTATAATTTAATGCTACTAACTTGCATATGCAAACCAAAATCATTTGTTTGCAAGTCACCAAAATAATTTTTCTGAGACTTAGGGGCATATGTACAAGCCCCTATTACCACCACAACGTCACTTTTTATGGCGTTGTGGTGGTGATAGGGGTATTACCTTATTTACAAGGCAACGTTAAGCCACTTAACGTGGTTTAACGCTGCCTTGTAAATAAGGCCCCCTTTCATGCTATGCTTAGCAGGAAAGGGGTGGGCAGTGGGTGTTGCGGTGGGCGTTCCACAATGGTGAAAGGGTGCCTGCATTTGTGCTACACTGATAAGTGTAGCACCAGCGCAGGGGGAAACGCAAGGCTGCACCATATTGTTGTAAATATGGTGCAGCCTTGCATTTCTGAAGTGCCGGAGTGAGGCGTTAAGCCATGACGGCTCACGCCTCACTCTGCCACTTCCTTGACCATATGCCCATTAGTGCATAAATGTCATTACAAATTACCATATAACTTTGTACACAACCTTGTGTGTGACTATTCGTTATTATTATGCATTTGGGTGTATATTGTAATACAATTTACAAAATACATTTTTGTCAAACACAGATAGACAGGATACATATTTACACACAGATTAACATATCAATTGCAACTGAATATACATATTCCATGGTCGTCTCTTGCCTTTCCCAACCACAGTTTTGAAAACAACAGGTGATGTTTACGATTGTTGACCTGGCCCTTTTTGCAGGGTTATCCCCAAACTTTTTAACTTCTTCATTCTATTTTTTCTGACCTGTTTTGTTGGTTTTAGGACCCTGGGCACTTTACCACTGCTAACCAAAGTGCATATTCTCCCTGGGTAAATTGTATTGGTGATTGGTTTATCTATGATTGGCATGTTTGATTTACTAGTAAGTCCCTAGCAAAGTGCAACAGCTGTGCCCAGGGCCTGTAAATCAAATACGTCTAGTGGGAATGTGCACTGATTGTGCCACCCACATGAGTAGCCCTTCTAACATGTCTCAGACCTGCCACTGCAGTTTCTGTGTGTTTAGTTTTCATCTGACGTTTCGACATGGCAAGTGCACCCACTTGCAAGGCCCAAACCTTCCCTTTAACTACATGTATATCACCCCTAAGGTAGGCCCAAGGCAGCCCCATGGGTAGGGTACAGTGTAATTAAAAGGTAGGACATGTACTGATGTGATTTACGTGTCCTGATAGTGAAATACTGCTAATTTTGTTTTTCACTAATGTAAGGCCTATCTCTCCCATAGAGTAACATGGGGATTTGATTGAAGTATCCTTTAAGTGTTATTTACCTTTGGGAGCTGTTAGAGATTTGGTTTTGTACTCACAATTTAAAAGTACCTCTTTTTGTGAAGTTTTTAAATGGCATTTTTTATAATGCCACTTTTAGAAAGTTGGCATTTTCTTGATGAACCATTATGTGCCTCTGCCTGTCTGTAGAACCCACATCTGGTTGAGGATGATAGTTGTGCTGTTTGTGCATTCACTCCTGACAGTCACACAAAGGGAGCTGAAGTGTGCCCTACATATCCTGATGCCCCATAACCAGGCTGATGGGTATTCCTGAACCACAGTGGTGGGAGGAGTTGTCACTGACACCTAAAATAGGGCTGTGCCTGTCCTCACCCAGCGCTGTCTCCACCACCCTGTAGTGTCTGGAGCCAGGTCATTGAAAGGCAGGGTCTTGTGCACTACAAATACTTTTCCCTGAAGTTTGTCTACTTCAAAGGCAGAAAGTCAATCAATCAGCAATTTGTGTAGCGCGCTACTCACCCAGTAGGGTCTCAAGGCGCTGGGGGGGAGGGGTCCGTTACTGCTCGAAAAGCCAGGTCTTGAGTAGCTTCCTGAAGGAGTGGTGGTCCTGGGTCAGCCGTAGGTGGATGGGGAAGGAGTTCCATGTCTTGGCCGCCAGGTAGGAGAAGAATCTTCCTCCAGCGGTGGCTCTGCGAATGCGTGGTACGGCGGCGAGGGCGAGGCTGGCCGATCGTAGCAGGCGGGTGGGTGTGTAGAAAGTGAGGCGGCTGTTGAGGTACTTCGGGCCCATGTCGTGGAGAGCCTTGTGTGCGTGGGTGAGGAGTCTGAACGTGATCCTCTTGTTGACGGGGAGCCAGTGCAGGTCTCTCAGGTGGGTCGAGATGTGGCTGTGGCGAGGGATGTCCAGGATGAGTCGTGCGGAGGCGTTCTGTATGCGCTGGAGTCTTTTCTGTAGTTTGGCAGTGGTTCCTGCGTAGAGGGTGTTCCCGTAGTCCGGTCAGCTGGTGACGAGTGCCTGGGTAACCGTCTTCCTGGTTTCGGTGGGGATCCATCGGAAGGTCTTACGGAGCATGCGCAGGGTGTTGAAGCACGATGACGATACGGCGTTGACTTGTCTGGTCATCGAGAGGGAGGAGTCCAGGATGAAGCCCAGGTTTCGTGCGTGGTCCGTTGGCTTGGGGTGGTGCCCAGGGCAGGGGGCCACCAGGAGTCGTCCCAGGCGGCGGGCGATGATCCCAGGATGAGGACTTCCGTCTTGTCTGAGTTCAGTTTCAGGCGGCTGTTCTTCATCCACTCGGCGACGTCTTTCATCCCTTCGTGAAGGCTGGCTCTGGCGGTGGCGGGGTCGTTGGTGAGGGAGAGGATCAGATGGGTGTCGTTGGCGTAGGAGATGATGTAGTTGTTTCCGGCGTTGGAGTTGGAGAACTCTTTGACGATGCTGAAGAGTTCCTTGCTGTTGTGGGTGTTGTTGTCTATTCGTTCTTTGAATGTTGTCCTTTTGGTGGTGCGGATCAGCTGGTGGTGTTTGCGGGTGGCGTTCTTGAGGGCAGTCATGTTTTCTGTGGTCTGTTGGTGGCGCCAGGCTTTTTCAAGGGTGGGGCAGTTTAATGTGATTATGTTGATGATATTTTCCCGATATATGATGCTACTGCCTCGCTGCTAATTGTATGAAGATGTATGAATAAGGTATTGCTCACCTGTACCACAATGCCAACCCTTGTATTGACTCATGTTGAAATTTTTCTTGGATGTTTTGAGTTCGTCGGTGAACCAGCAGGCTTTCTTGCTGCCGGGTCTGCTGGGAGGGTTCTTCAGTGGTGCGAGGTCGTCGGCGCAGTTGGTGAGCCACTGTGTGAAGGTGCGTGCTGCTTCTTTGGGGTCCGTTGTGCTGGCGGGAGGGTTCATGCTGAGGGAGGTGAGGTTCCGTGATTTCGAACCAGACTCCATTTTGTTTGAGTTGTTCGTGACGCCATTTTTGTGTTGCCCTCACGTAGGTTGTGGAGGTAACCGAACGAACAAAGTTGCATGGGCCTCATTGTTCATGTATGCATTAACAGGCCCTTTTCTGACTTGTGAGTGAACTGCAGGACGCTGACCTCTTCACCTGAAACTGACCCTTCGTGAGGCCAATTTTCCTTGGTTTGATTCTTGTCTAAAATTGCCAATCAATGTTCAGGATATCGTTAACTTTTAGTTTCCTTGCACATATCTTATCCTAATCAGCATCTGAATTGTTTCTTTCCTTACGACTTTTCATTACATGGGTAGTGCTTTCAATTATGAATTTGTCCGGCTTGCAAAGATTGAATTTGGGACATTCCTAATAATTAACTTTTGGGTTGGGTTACTGTAAATTGGGTTTTTGTTAATGTGATACTCAGTTAGAAAATGTATCCTATTGGTCAGAATTTTGCGCAGTGGGTGTACATTTATAATGAGAATATTGTGTATAAAAGGTGATGTCTTGCTCTATGAATTTGAACAGTTTCTTTAGTTGTACACCGTGTTGTATTGCTGAGATTACTGTAACTAGCTGCAGCTAATACATTTGATCTCTGACGCCACCTAGAAGTATTCCGTGTCTCTGTTTGCCAAGACAGGAGAACCCGAAGACTTTGGGCGTGTCCCTGGCGCCGCTGGGTTCTAAAACCCGGTTCTTCAGAGGTGGTGAGCTGGTCGGCGGTGATCTTGCTCCAGCTCCTGTGAGGAACCTGTTGCGGGTGGTGGTGGGTCGTGTTTTTTTTGAAGCTGAAGTGGACGCAGCTGTGATCCGTCCAATGAAGTCCGGTGGAGTGGCTGAAGGAGATGTGCTTGCTGGAGGAGAAGACGGGGTCAAGCGTGTGGCCGGCGTAGTGGGTGGGGGTGTTCACCAGTTGCTTGTGTCCGAGGTTGGCGAGGTTGTCCAGCAGGGTGGTGGTGTTGGTGTCATTGTTTTTCTCCAGGTGAAAGTTGAGGTCCCCTAGGAGAATGTAGTCAGCGGAGGGGAGGGTATGCGGGCTGATGAAGTCCGCGATGTCTTCGCTGAATTGGGTGCGTGGTCCCGGGGGTCTGTAGATGAGGGTGCCTTTGAGGGTGGTCTTGGGGTCAGTGTGTATCTGGAAGTGGACGTGCTCGGCGGCGGTGAAGGTGTCGTCGGAGTTGGTCGTGATGCGGATGGTGTTCCTGTGGACGATGGCGATGCCTCCTCCGGTCTGGTTGACGCGGTCCCTCTGGGTGATCTTGTATCCGTCCGGGATGGCTATGGCGATGTCAGGCGCTGAGGAGGCGTTCATCCAGGTTTCCGTGAGGAAGTCGACGTCTGGTGATGTTGTGTCGAGCAGGTTCCATAGTTCGACGGCGTGTCTGTGGACGGAGCGGGTGTTGAGCAGGATGCACTTGAGGTGGTTGTTGCTGGTGCCTGGCCTTTTGGGTGCGGTGCAGCTCCGGAGGCAGGTGAACTTGCAGGCTTGGCAGCTGAAGGGTCCGTGGGTGCGTTTCGGGGTGGCTCGGTAGCAGGCGGGGTTCCGGTCAGGTTTGAGTGCGTTGAGGGTGGCGTCGTCGTAGGTCCGTCGTGTGGGCTGGCATCGACGGGGGCCAGGGGTCCTGGCACTGGGCACGGTCCAGGCGCGGACGGGCGCAGACTGGCTTGACTTTGGCGCGCCTTCGGCGCACAGTCGGCGCGCCCGCTGCGCGCGCGCTCCATATGAGGCGAAGTGGGAGGGAGGAGGAGGTGGGAGCGAGGCGGCCAATCGGGTAACAGAAGAAAAAGGGGGTGGAGTCGCGAGGGAGCAGCGGCGGGAAGCGGGGAGCGGGGAGGGGGGTAAAGCACTGAAAAGTGGTGTAAGCACTGGAGCTGTGACACCATAACTTCAGAACACTTCTGGACTAAAGGCAGGGACTGGGAACCGAAACCGGCCCTGTCAAACTGCTCGGCCGTCCCACCCTGGAAGGAGGGGGAGTGCAGCCGAGCTGTTTGCGAGGGCTGTTTTCAGACAATTTTGTTGAAGGGGCCAATATTGCCGACCCCCAGTAACAAAAAGGCCCACCAGGGGCCCAAAACCAGCCCCCACCCTGGCGGCCCACCGGCCCTGACTAAAGGACATTCTGCCAGGATGAATAGCTGGACGCTGTAGGAGGAGACTAACACTTTGCCTGTTACTTTGCGTACTGGCCTGCTGCTTGCTGCTTCTGTCCTGGGAGAAAAAGGACTAGAATTTATTTTCTACATCTTTCTTCCCAAGTTTTCCAAGGGTTTGTGTGCGCTTGCCTCCTGTTAAGAAGTCTCAGGGCCATCAAATACTTCAGCTACCAGTGCCTGGGCTCCTCTGCTGAGAGCCCTGAATTTCCAAGTAGTGCCAAATCAAGTTCTTGTGCTCTTGGAAGTAGAATCTGATAAACCTAAGAAGAAAATCCACGCATCGCCTCTCAGCGCCCGTTTATAGTTCAAATGCATAGGACTTCCGTGGTTGTGTTGAACTTATTCTTGCCAGCTCAAGTTCTACATCTTATTGAACTTGGAGATTTCACCAGGGCAATTATTTTATTTCCCAATTTCCCTGTGCACCCTAAAGGGAACCCATTCATGGTTCTTCATGGTCATTGGGTTCTGCTGGCTTTCAATATTTCCAGGTGTCCATGAATTTCCCAGAGCTGCGAGAGACTCTCTATCAATGAACATGGACTATTAAACTCTGCTACATTAGTCAAATTATAGACACTGTTGGCCAGTCTGGGCTCACTGGTGTTTGTAGGCACAGTGTGATTAGGTGCATGACTTTTGAATAGTTTGGGTAATTTATCACACACAATGGTTCAGACCTGGGATGGTGTATTGAATGGTAACACTCAACAAACATTTTTGTAGGACACTCACTGGTCAAAGGCGACCCACTGACTGATAACTTTTTGATCAGGAGGAGTTGTTGAGCCATCATGTGGAAGGCTTATCTTAGCATATTTTGTTCAGCTGCATGGGGTGTCAGATAGTACTGAAACTAATTGCACGATAGCGTAACAATGATATCCTGTCTTTGAAACATTTGTCTGCAAAGTTAGCAATGCCAATGTGCCTTATATTGTATCTGATATGTACTGCATGTTCCTTGAAGGAGTTTACTTTTGATGGCACTAGGCATCCTAAAGACCATTTGTGTTCGTCAGGATTCAGTAGAAAAAAGCCAGGGGTTGGGGTGAAAGCACTGCAAAAAAAAAAAAAGAAGCTGTTCAGAAACAGCGAGGCAGCTGGAAAGGCTGGAGAGCTTTTAATAACAAGTCATTGAGCTCGGGGCTACAGGTCAAAGAATAAGACAGACCAATCAGAACTTCAGGATTACAATACCCAGCACTTCCGGGCCAGCTTAGGAACCGGCAGTACTGGAACCATATTGGTCCGCAATGTTCTTGATTGAATGGTTCCTCTAGAGTTATTTGACTCACCGTATCAGTTCCCACACTTTTTTTTGCCTTCTCTCTCTCTCTGTATTCTCCTTTCCCTGCCCCATTAACTTTGAACTTACAAATATGAAGATTCTCCAGTAGCTTTGTGACAATCTGGCCCCGCCTTCACTTCCTTTTCCTTGTGCTACTGCAACCACATGGGAAAGGAGGTGCTGAATATTGTCAAACTACAGATATACAATTCCTTACCTGCTATTGTTATGTTCCATAACAGCCAAGCCTCTGACTGAGCTACAGAGAGTGACCCTTAAATAATCTGTATACAATTCCAGGAAAAGAGGAGCCATGCCTCCTGTGTTTCAATCTCTCCCTAATTCTCCATTGTCTCTTGGGAAAATTATGTTGGATGCAGGGTTGGACTGGCCTATAGGGCAATCAGGCAGTGTCCAAGGGGTTTGTCTGACAAGTGAGCGCGTGGGCCTGTTTTTGGCTGTTTTTGGTCCTGTTTTATGGTTTGCTGGGCCGGTTTGAACTGTCAATTTCCCTGATATTAAAACAAACATTGCCTGCAGCAAGCACAAATGCATGTAGTCTCCCTTTCCTTGCACTACCCCTGTACAGCAGGTCTTTACATGTTCAAAACTGCCTCAGTTTGCAAATATGGGCCACTTTTTTAGCTATCCTATCTAATTCACTAATAGGGGCTACTTTTATTGCGGGACGCAGGCCTATTTTCTGTCCCAGTCCAACCATGGTTGTATGAGGTGTTCACTTGTAATCCCCAGTCTCTTGTCTCTACTTAGGGCCCAATTCCGATCTCGCTCGGAAGGGCTCCGAACGGGATCCGTAGTGAGCAAGTCTGATTCGTAGCGACTCATACCGCTGTACATGTGAGCAAGTACGATGGGAAGATCGCCTCGCGCTCCGAGCGACTCATACCCGTCAGCGAAGCCCTCCAGACGACTACAACATGGTTGACTTGTGCAACGCAGTGGGTCAGAATTCCGAGCGACCAAGTACGATGCACGTGTCAATCAGCTGGATCGAGTCGGAGCCTACAACTCAAAAAAGCTCAGGGAAGCTTACTTCGGGGGCCCGGAGCAGGCCCCCTTCACCTGGGGACCTTCGAATTGGTCACAGGGTGTTCTCATGGGTCCCCCCGATCCAAGCATGCACAGTGTGGCGTGCACCATGGGGTTCCAGCCACAGGGTTGTACACTTTTCCCCACCCACCCATTTTCTGCAAAGGGAGTCTGTGTACGCGTCTGTACGCAGGCTCCCATAGACTTCAATGGGAATCTGAGCGAATCGAGTCCGTATGCTTAAGGAGGCATCGTACTCGCTCGCTCCGATGCCCGGAGCACGTTTTGTCTGGAAAAACCTCCAGATCCGAGCCGTATGGAGGACTTTCCGGACGGGATCTGAATCCGGCCCTTAGTGAGGAGGATTAGCTCTGGATCTCCTATATCCCAATCTTACAAATTGTGACAGTGTTACTAATTTATATTCCAATTTACCACATAATTAACATCTGAGTAGTATGCTATGTTAAATGTTATGCTATGTGTATTAGTAAAGTCAGCTATCACCTGGGAGGGCATTCAGGCACTAAGTAGGTGTGTGCATAGCCTTGCCAATGTGAGGGGAGGGTTATTTCAAAAGCCAGGTCTTCAGATTCTTGCTGAATTCAAGAAGGGATGAGGAGGCCAGGATGTGTAGGGAGAGGTTTCCACGCTTGGGAGCAATGTAAGAGAAGACCCGGCTTCCGGATCTGTTTCTATGTATGCTTGGGATGTGTACGAGTCGAAGACTGGCAGTGCGGAGGTGTCAAGTGGGTTGGAGGAAGGAGAGGCGCCTGTTCAGGTAAACAGAGCCTGCATGGTGTAGCATCTTGAAGGCATTGGTGAGGAGTCTGAACTGTGCTCATTTAGGTATCAGGAGCCAATGCAGTTCCCTGAGGTGTGAAGTGATGTGTGTTCTGCAACAGAGGTTGGTGGAAGCCAGGCTGTGATGTTCTGGATTGTGTTCAGTATTTTGGTGAGTTGCTAGCTGATTTTGAAATAGAGGGTGCACCTGTAGTCCTGCTTGCTGTTACTTGAGGGCCATTTAAAATGTTTCCTCAACATCTTCAGTATGTGGAAGTGGGATGCTGAGATGGCATTGACTTGCATGAAGATGTGCAGTTTGTTGTTAATGACAATCCTGAGGTTCCTGGTGTAGGTGCTGAGATGGGGGTGGGTCCCTGGTTTACTGGTCACCAGGTGGAGTCCTACTAGTGAGGTGTTCTTGCTGAAGATCACCACTTCTGTTTTGTCAGTATTAAGCTTGAGACAGTTGGAATTCATTAGGTTAGCAACTTTGCACGAGCAGGTGGTGAGTTCGGTGTCTGAGGGGGGATGTATGAGTTGTGTGTCATCAGCTTAGGAGAAGACATTGATGCTGTGTACGCTGATGATACTGGCCAAAGGGATCGTGTAGGCTCGCTGAAGAGGTTTGGGCTGAGGAACGAACATTGAGGTACTCCATATATGAGTTTGCGGTCTTTCCAGGAGTAAAGAGCCAGGTTGACTGCTTGTGTTTTATCTATCAAGAATGAGCAGACCCAGAGGAGAGTGGATCCTTGGAGGCCAATCTTATGAAGCCGCTGGATGAGGATTGGGTTCGAGACCATGTCAAATGCTGGAGAGGGCCCATAGGATGAGGCCCGCCAAGTCTCCTCTGTCTAGATTCATACAGATGTTATCTGTGGTGGTGATGAGCATTGTTCCTGTGCTGTGATTGGGATGGAATCTAGAGTGTGTGTTTTCGAGGAGCTGGTGAATTCTGAGGTCAGTGAAGCATCTGTTGATGAGTTTCTCTAAGACTTCGCCGGGTAGGGAAGCAGGGAAATCAGTCCGTAGTTGCCAAGTACAGAGGGGTCCTCAGAAGTTTCTTAAGCAGGGGAATGACAATGGCATGTTTTCATGCATCCAGGAAGGTAGCTGACTGAGGTGATGGAGGCACTGAAGTTGGGGGCAAGGGCTTCACTAATGGGTTGGAGTCCTATAGCGAAGGCATAGTGGAGGCATGGGTCAGACAGGGCCCCGGAGTGGATGGACCTCAGTTTTACAGTGGTCTCAAGCATAGTGATGCAGGCCATGAGGTGAATATTCTTTCTTCAATTGAGATGGAAAGTTGAGTTGCGATGTTAAGATGGTCTCATTGCAGGTCGCTGTTGTTATGCAGGGAATTGATGTTGTTGCAGAAGAATTTCAAGAGCATGTTGCACAGGTTCTGTGATGAGATGATGTTTCTGGAGGTAGCTTCTGGCGCAGTGAAATCTTTTATGACGGTTAGGATTTTTTGGCTGCTGTTGGTGTGGGAATCAATGCGATCTGTGAGTGCTTGCACATAGTGTTTCGGATCTGTTGGTGGGAGCATCTCAGGGTAGATTTAATGGTGTTTTTATCCTCGATGTTATGGCTCATTCTGCATTTGCACTTCAATGCTTGGAGTGGTTCTTGTAAAGCCTGAATCCTCTGTGTACTAGCTGGCTTGTGGTGGGGCTCTTTACATTTTGTTGCACTTGAGGGTAGCCATGGTGTTGGCGCAGCTATTGAAGTTCTTCATGGTTTCATGCAAACTGATGGTGTGCTTGGGCAGATGTGTGGAGAAAGCGGAGGTCCAGTCTTTCTCTGGGTTTTTTCCAGCTCCAGCGGGTAGGTCCTTTGGTGCTGGGTCTGCAGTGGTGTGGGACAGGGTTGCTGAATCCGATGAGGGTGTGGTCTTACCAGGTGATTGATGAAGGCTTCTCAACTGTGATGTTGGCGAAAAAGGTAAAATTGAGTCCAATAGGTGTCAGGCAGCATAGGTGTGTTCAGATATGCGCTGGGTGAGGTTGAGGTTTCAAAGTGTGTGATAAATTGGGTTATTGGTTGAGGGAGGTGGTAGAGCAGGAACATTTAGCTTCAAATAAGTGTCATAATTTGCACTAGACATTAACACGAATATGCTTAAAAGAATGAAACATAGGAACATTTACCTTTTCTTAAAAGTGCAAATTAATGTGTAGGCTGATTTGTTTTGTTGTAAGTGCTCATTTCTATCGTAATTACATTACTAGGTCAGACTAGGGCTCATTCATCTTTCATATTTCTGTCTTTCAGTTTATTTTCTTCTTTAATAAATGAATGCTTTTAGTAAATGCTGAACTGTGCAATATTGTTTGACAAATACTTCACACTTGACCTGCTTAAACATACCATCTCTGTAGAATGTGCTGACTTAAAAAAAAGTATTTCTTCTTTTCCTAAGCTGCATGTTCTCATCATATTTAGTTAGTTTTCAAGCTGCTACATATTCACAATGCTTAATACCAAACAGTGCATTAAACAATAATGCTTACATGAAAACGTGAATCTTATGACCTAATATTGTAGGTTGCAACTAGAATGCTTTTGCCTTTAGAATAGTTCATTGTTACGCAGTGGAACACTGATTAGCTAATAGTTTAGACTGCTTGGTTCTCGTGGGAACTCAGAGGGAAGCTTATGCACCTGAATTCATAGCAAATAAGTTGACACATGTAGATAGCACCTTACAAACTCCGTACGTTTTCTGTGGGAATAAAGAAAGAAGCAGCAGACCATTGGATGATCCTTCCTCATAGGCTTAAGATGACCTAACACCAGCATGGATTTTTAGATTTGCTTTTGTCTTTATAATATATGTGTTCCAAGTTAAAATTAGGTGAGTGCTGTCCAGACTGCTCCAGGTTATTCTTCTCCAACCGTCCTTTTTTTACCCTTAGCACTTTTTCGCTATTTGCTGTGAGCTACTGTTGACGGTGTTTTCAGTCGCCTACTACTTTCTGTGTGTCTGTTTTATCCTTTAACAGTTATGGCTACTGCTGTGACTATTTCTTAGCTCAACTTTGAACAGTTGCTACTGCAACTGTGCTGTTGTTGTTTGAGAGAAGAGACTCGGACGATTTTCTAGAACTGCTCTCCGTGTGGAGTTTGACTTCAATCTGAATCTAATTTCAATGCTCCTTTAAATCTTGATCTTTTCCAAAAGGACTCTTAATGGGGTCTGGTAGGTTAGGATCCGCTTAGAGTAAAATAGGGACTTTAATTCCTTTATGGAACATGCTGTAATTTTCTTGATTGACTCTAACTATGATTTCTCTATATTTCTGTAAATGGATTTATCTGATTTACTCATTTGAATAAGGCAACCAAAACAATATACTAAACTCATATTTGTAAATAAAGGTTTTTGAACTGATCCAAAACTCTAATCATTGACTGAACTGAATGACGAAACTGAATATTTATTGAGATGTTTTCAATTCATACTCTGTTCTAAAATGGTGGCAAAGATCCATTGCAGAGGAGAGGAGCTGGAGACCCCTATAGTAAGAAACAGGTTGAACTGATTACATTTCAATGTTTCCACGCCAGCAGAGGTGTGAGCCTCTCTCAAGCAACAACCACAATCCCTTGCAGGGAAATTAACCTGAATTTAACCCTTTGGTAGCTTGACATACAGCAGTCAGTCTTAACTTAGACACAATGTGTAAAGTGTCTGTGCAGCACTTACACAGTAATAATGTGAATATTGAACACAAGGAAAACCCAACACCAATTTAGAAAAATAAAGTCAAATGTAATAAATTATTTGTCCGCAAAATAACAAAAATTCAGTTAGTAAAACTGGACATATGCAATTTTAGAGATTTGGGTAAAAATAGTTCCCAGAAGCACAAAGTGCCCACTGTTGTTATCTGGTCACGTCGGATCAGGACACACGTTCAGGCCTATCACGATGGAATTTGACCTGTGCTGGATGCAGAGTATTAGTGGTGCACAGTGGTGGTTCTAAGGAGGGATGTGGGGCCCTGGGCTGAGTTGTATCACGCTGCATTGATTCCAATGAGGAGCTACTGGGTGAGGTCTGCGTCCAATTGCTTCTTGTTATGCTGCATAGCTTCCAGTGTGGAGCTGTGAGGGCTGCAATGTGAGCTCCTGCACAGAGTTACCTGCCACTGCATCGGCTCTGATAAGGAGCTGGGAGAACTATGTTGGGGTGCATCGAGCTGCATCGATTCTGATGGTTAATCCTCATTTCTAGGGGTCCTGGACTGGGGAGACACATCTTGGGCGGAGGTTTAGGAATCTTAGAGCAGGGTTCAAGGGTGTTGGAGCCCTTGGAGTCACTCTGGTGGTCCTGGGTTCAAGGTGCAGGTCCTTCTTCCTCAGGCAGGAGGGCAGTAGAGCAGTCCTTCTTGCAGGTAGAGCAGCAGGGTAGCAGAGCAGCTGGGCAGTCCTTCTTGCAGCAGAGCAGCAGGGCAGCAGAGTAGTCCTTCTTTGGAGGCTTTCACAGCACCAGAAGAGATCTGGAGAGTTGGTTCTGAGGGGCCAATTTTTATACCTGGTTACCACTCTAAAGTTGAGGAATCGCCTGTAGGGGTAAAACTCCAGAGGTGTCTGGAATTTCCTGCCTCCCTGCCCAGGTCCCAGGTCAACATGCCACTGAGTCAAGCTATCCTGGCTGATGAGGGTCCTAGGATGCTTGTTTCTAGTCTAAGGAGGACCTGGCCTGGCAGCTCGGGCTGGACTGTTCCCATTGGGCGCAGGGTCAAGACTGATTTGCATTTGGCTGTGTTCAAACTGGAATGGAATGGGGAGCACAAAAACAATGGATTTAGGCCCAGATCTCTGTACTGGGGTGAATGTATAACATTGTTCTGCATTCTGTCCATCAATTGTTCTTTTTGCTCCAGTCTGAATCGGAGCACAGCAGGCTAGTCTGAAGTCCTTAGTGAGTGTGTTGAGCCAGTGCCTTTGAAGTGCAAGTATGGTAGGTGACAGCTCTGCTCCTAGTAGTATATTGTAAATATAAATCATACAAGATACCAGTTAGTTGTCACTCCCATTCAGGAGGGCTGCCTATGCTGCCATGTAAAGGCCTCTTGGGAAACCATGGACTGTCGAGCCCTAGTCGCTTACTTGTACTGTACTGTTGAGGGTCCTAGCGTATTAGCCTACTCATACACCATGGCAAGGTATTTGGGTAGGCTAATATGCTAGGAGTAAGCAACTAGGGTTTGATCGACAATGAGTTCCCAAGGGCTTTCCTTGAAAACTTTATTGGGCTTTACATGGCAGTATAGGCAGTTTACTGAATGGGGGTAACAACCAAGTGGTATCTCGTACGATTTATCTTTACAATATACTACTCACTTAGTTCCCCATACATTTTTAAATTTAGGGAACCTTTATGTAGATTAGGCATTTTTACTCAGTCCTGATTAATTTCCAATGATCTTTCTAGAGGCAGCTTGAGGTAGGAAACATGTTGACCAGTGTCAGACCTTTAGGAACATTGATATCCATAATAGTTGCATCTTGTTTTTTCACCTTAATCTTTAGTTAATTTAACTGTGCGCAACCCTCGTATAACCACAATGAGGAGCCCACACCTGCTTCACCTGAAACAGCATGAACGTCATCACACCCATCATCATCGACTCCACCAGGTTCATTCTCCTCGAAAACCTGACTTCCACCTGGAAGATCGCACCAACCAGAACACTAGTCCTCCTAGAAAATCTTGATGTTAGACCTTACATCATTGGTGTGGTAGTTCTTCTTGGTATTACATACACTTGGGAGGTTGTATGATGGGCCGTTAAACCTCTCTTCCCCTCCTATGGATTGAGGACATTGTAAGCACACACGTGATCCCATGGGTCATTTTCAGGACTTGTGTCATTATAGAGCACCAATTCTTGCTTTCAAACACAATGTCCCCACTGACGATTTAGGGTCAATTAAAAATACCGAGGTTAATATTATCCTCTTCTTTTTTCACCTTCGTTATTGGTATCTTTCTCTCACTTTGAGCCAATATTTTGTTCAATGGTTTGACATTAGTGGTTAGCATTGGCTGGTGTATGGTTTTCTTCTGTGTTTTATACTGTTGTTTGGCAGTAATACTTCCAAGAGCGGTGCTATTTCCATGTCAGATCTAAAAAAAAGAGGTCATAATCTGGTTGGCAGGGAGCTTTGAAGAGGAGCATGAATGTGTTGACAAAGAAAATAACTTCTCTCTTATTGCCTCAACAGTATTTTTCTTAAAGTCTATGATAAACAGTAAAGCTGGTCTCTCATATTATATGTCCCTGTCTCTTTGACAAAAAGTAAACCCCCACTCATGTTAGTGAGGGAGTTTCTACATTGAGGTGTGTTGTGTAGGAACTAACTGTGTGCTTGTTTGTTAACATACATTGCCTTTAGATAAAGGTGTCTGTGGATGCAAATGTCATATCATTGTAAACCTATATAGAAGTAAGATAGCTATCTAATCAGTAAGTGTTGTCTTATTGCAGATGATTATATCAATAGCACTGGTGAACCAAAGCCCTACCAAATATGACCCCGATATTAGTGATCCTAACACTTGTATTGCGTGAGCTTTTGGCAGCAGTTAAGCACTATTGAACACTCTCATTGGAAAATGTGCACATAAATGGTTGTGTCAACATTTTCTAAGGGTTTCACAGGTGTTCGTGTGGCACTGCACAGCTTCGCAATGCATCTGTGGGCCTTTTTAGGTCTCGCCTGTGACAGAGCATGTGCTGCATTCACTTTCGCTTGTGAGAGATATTGTATACAACAAGGGGTTTGTAGCCTGCGCATTGCTTAACATTTTATTGGCTTCATTGTCAACTTATTTGCTGCTTTCTATTGGCCAGCATGTGCTGCCTTCACTACTTCCCCTGCAGCATGGACCAAGTACCAATTGCTTCAGCTTGATTGCTGTCTTTCCTCTGATCACACTGTGTCTGAGGTACTACTTTTATTTTTTCTTCTTCCCTGTAGTCCATGTTTAACATCTAGCCATTTTTAACTATGTTTTATTGTGCAAAACACACTTCAAAGAAGCCCTTTTCTCCTTTGAAATGAATGTTCATTGCGACAACAGATGCTATCTGCTTTTATGGTAACACCCGATGTTATCTGCTTCCAAATGTATTTTCACTAAAATTGCTGTTTATGTGATCGGATATTTTGACAAATGTCATATTGCTTTCTTTTTTCATGTATGGAGAGATCTACTGATTTGCTCAGAATCACATGGGTGTTTTGCCGAGACATAACAAGCACTGGCAAAACCAATAGGTATTGCCTTTGAGGCTATTTACTCTGCCAGTGTCTTTCCTTCATGCCGTGATTTGTAGCCATGCTGTACAGCAGTGTGGCACCGGTGCAGCATGACTAAAAATAATAATAATGAAAACACGACTATGATGCATCCATTGCTACTACACTTTTTCTTTTAAAAAAGCGCATTAGCCCTGGCTGCATCATAGTGCTTACTTGAATGAGTTGTAGCCACAATGCAACACCTCTGTACTGCTGTACAGCATGGCTACAAAACATTGCCAAATCCAATAGACCTTTTAAGCGAGACTTATTGTCTTTGCTAATGCTTGTTCATGGTAAGTAAATCAATGCAATGCTCTGCTTCGCTTTGCCCTGCGAGAGCACCTGCACAGAATGTTAGTAAATAACTCCTGTAATTCTGAATTTACCGATGTGTTTTGTGATGTGTGCTGAAATCTAACTCTTTGCCATTTGTGACGCTCATATTGATCTGTTGCTAGGGGATATGTACTGCAAGCATTTTACCAGGCAGATTGCTAAGTACATTATGACTATGAGACAGCTTTTATTTAGACAAGACAAGTAGATGAAGAAAAAAATGTGTCTGCATGAAGTAACGGCACTACACCCACATAGCCAGACATAACTTTGTGACCTTTAACAGAACTGTTGATCATGAACAGATGGGAGTTTCAACTTGTAGATGTGTGGAACTCTTCTCAGGCTCCAACAGTGTTCACAAGAACACAAACATAGCATTTTCTCAGAATTCTAACGTATGATTAAGATTTCTATTCTAGGTTTCATAATCCATTAAAAATTGAAAATTATTAGTTTTAATATAACTTATTTTATTACTTTCTTCTGAAAACAATGCAGGTATTGCATACACATCATGCAGGACCCCCCTCCCCCAAATCACATCATCACAGTTTCTATTCTCTGTATTTCCAAACAATGGGCCATATACATTAACCTTGTCCATTAAAACCTTGCATTCTTATCCAGGAGCCCCACATTCTTTAATGTTTTTGCATACCGCCCTGTGCTCATAGATCGCTTTTTCTGCTATCACACTGAGGGCCATGCCCCTTCTCCAATCTGCAGTTATTAGTCCATCTGTGATAGTGCCCCTGCTCGCTTGTTACCTGATGATACCTGGATCTAGCAATGTTGCATTTGGCCACCATGAGACCAATGCTCACTAGAGTCTTGGAGCCAGTCGTACTTCCCCAACCATCCATCACTCCCAGGATTACTACTTTTGGTTCTGCAGACCATTCTGAACTCAGCGGGCAGAATCACTCGGTGGCCAGGATCTACAGATCAATCAGAACTCAGCGGACACATTCACTCTCAACCTTCCATGCCTCACATACTCACACTACATCTGAAGGAGCTCCACTGGCTCCCCATACACATACGAGCACAATACAAACTCCCCACCCACACTTTCAAGGCACTACATATTACTGGACCACCATATCTAAGAATAGCATCAGCTTTCAGACACTCCCGCTCATCTGGATTTTGGTAAGTAGACAAAATATCGAGTTTTAAATATTGTTGTGCAATAATATTAAGTTTCAAATGTCAAAAATATCATTGTATATAATATCAATGCTAAGAATATCGACTTGATGTGTTGTATACAATATTGTTGTTAAAAATACCGATTTTTAAAATATTATTATAAAAAAATATCGTTTTTGTTAATGTGAATTTTTTAATATAGTATATAATTGTAAATGTTATAATAATATTTAATAAATTGCATATGTTTTACATAAAAAATGTTTTCAGGAGCAGGATGTTGGGTTTACAGGGGATAAGGGTGGGGAGTGTTTTAAAAAATGTTTTACAAAAATGTCAAAATGTAAAACAATATTAATGAAATTTTAAATTTGCGTTTTAGGAGTGGGATGTTGGATTTATAGGGGATAAGGGTTGGGAGTGTTTTAAAAAAAAAATCAACAACATATAAAAATGTAAAAAAAAGTTATTGAAATTTCGAAATTGTGTTTTAGGAGCGAGATGTTGGGTTTATTTGGGTGGCTAGTGTTTTAAAAAACATTATTTAATTAATTTAAAAATAATTAAAATATTAATTACATTTTAAATTATGTTTTAGGAGCGGGTGTTGGGTTTATAGTGGATAAGGGTGGGGAGAGTTTAAAAATATATTTTAAATGTAACAATTCTTTTAGAAATTAATGAAATTTTAAATTGTGTTTTAGGAATGGGATGTTGGGTTTACAGGGTATAAGGTTGTGAAGTGTTTAATGTTTAAAGAAAATATTAAAAATATTTATAAAATATTAATGACATTTTAAATTGTGTTTTAATTGTGGGACGGTGGGTTTATAGGGGATAAGGGTGGGGAGTGTTTTTCATTTTTTTAAAAATATTAAAAACTTTTATAAATATTCATAAATTTTTAAATTGTGTTTAATGAGTGGGATGTTCTGTTTATAGGGGATAGCGTTGGGCAGTGTTTTAAAAATATATATTTTTTAATTTAAATAAAAAAATCTGTTTTATTAGGGGTGGGCTGTTGTATTCATAAGTGATAAGGGTGGGAAGTGTTTTAATCTACATTTTTTTAATGTAATTGAATTGTAGGAGTGTGATGTTGGGGTTATATGTGATGATGGGGGGTTTCTGTAAATAATTTAAAAGTATTAGAAAAAACTATGGGACTCATAAGGGTGGCGGACGGACTCCAGGCCATCCGCCATCCTGATGTAAGCCGGGACTGTCCGCCATACATGCGGTGGTCCCGCACCACAAATCAGGATACGACCACCACCATGGCGGAAGCATTCTGAAGTTTAACATTGCGCCGGGTGCTGCTAAAAGCAGCACCTGGCGCGATGTCAATATGGCATGTTGCGCATTTCACAGTACTACATCTGTCCGCCATCCTGGTGTAAACCGCGACCGTCCGCCATACATGCGGCGGTCCAGCACCACAAATCAGGATGCGACTGCCACCATGGCAGACGCATTCTGAAGTTTAACATTGCAGCCGTTGCTGCTCAAAGCAGCACCGCCGCGATGTCAATATGGCATGTTGCGCTTTTCACAGCACTACCTGGCAGGCACCACACGGTGCTTGCAATGTAGTGCTGAGAAATGATGGTACCTCCCAGTGCACCCTCGACTCCCCCAACACAGGGGGTCCCGCAACGGACCCCCAAACACAATCCCCGCCAGCCTTTCTATGGCGGTTCTACCGCCATGGAAAGGCTGTCTACAGCCATCATCATATTTTGGTGGACGGCGCCTGCTAGGTACCACCTACATATTACTGATGATTGCCTGTGACAGTCTAGTGGTGGACGGTCTTTTTGGCCGCCACGGTCGCGATGAGATTCCCCCCGCCATCCACATATGGTGTGGGGAAAATCGTGGACAGAAGACGGAAGAACCGCCACCGCAGGACTGGCGGTGGCGGTCCTTCGCGATCCTAATGAGCCCCTATATCTTTTAAATAATTTTAAAATGATAAAAAACTTGAAAATATTTTGATATTTTGTGAAATCTGTAAATAATTTTGGTGAATTATGTTTAGATAAAAAACATTGATAAATATTGGGAATAATAAAAAAAAATTAAAATTACATTTTGGATAATGATATAAAATTATTTACAAATAACATCTTTTTGAGAATTTTATAAAAATGGAAATATGTAAATATATGTATAATGTGTATTATTTTATGTGTTTTTATGTATTTATTTGTTAATATATTTGGAAGTTATAGTTTTGAATATTTTTCTTCAGTTAAAATAGATTGGTGTGGGAATAGAAAATTATATATGTTTAGTGTCCAGCACTTTCCCTTAGTTAATGTAGTTTGGAGTGGGAATAATGAATTATATTCATTTAGTGTCCCAGCACTTTCCCTGAGTTAATGTAGTTTGGAGTGGGAATAGTGAATTATATATGTTTAGTGTCCATCACCTTCAGGGCCCATTACGATGCCGGACGGTAGAGGTGTCCGTCTGCCGTGCTTGCGGCAAAAATCCACCCATATGACCCTCGGTATCTCCGTCGGTCAAATCATGATGCAATGCGCAGAAAATCTTACCACGGCAGACGAAGCTCACAAATGAGCGTCTGCTATGCTCGGAAAAGTTGCAAATCCGACCGCTGAAGACGGAGAAATTAGTTCAAGGGACTAAAAAGTCTGTTCCTGTCGCCGAATGACCGCACAGCAAATTACGATGAAACCGCGGAGGTGGTGGATGGAGCTTTGCGTTTTGATTACCTTGCTCGCGCATAGAACAAATGAACGGCCGACACTGAGTTGAAAGTGATGGTAGCCTAGATAATAAGGCTAGAGCCACATTTGTATGGAAGCCTGGTCTAACACACCCCACTTGTGTGCAAAAGCCAGATAAAGTCAATGCTATAGAGACCACCCTATGCACGCTGCGTGACATCAAAAGGTGGTATGTCGACCTCAAGGCCCAGGTCAAGCATCGGGCCCATTGGAACCATGAGGCGGCCTAAAGAACTGGTGGTGGCCCTCCCATACCACCACTAACCTTCAGCTTCACTGAATGGGAGGAGAAGTTGCTTGCCATACTGCATCCAGAGAGTCTAACAGGATTTAAGGGGGGGTGAAGTCTAGTAAGTACAAACAAAATGATCACATCCCACTGTAATGTACTGTTGTGCACAACAAGTGAGCCTCAATTGCCAGACAAAATCGAACTCATGTACAATGCACGCTGTCAACATGAATGTCTCATAAGGCTAGCATTTCCTTCCTCTGCTTCACTTAACAAGTAGATAGCCATCTTACTCGGGAGGGGGTTGTCGGGACCTGACAGCAAGGCCACAACTCCCACAAGGCCCTGTATCTCCCTCCCAAACAGCAGAGAGCTATCTGACCACCACATCCTGCACTGTCAAGCTACATAAGTTGCAGCCAGTGCACACAGAAAAAATCACATTTAGAGTTCAGATGAATCACAGTGTCATCGATAAAGTCACATGTAACTGCAAAGCACAACCCAAGAAAGCAGTGGCCAAACCCCAATGTGCAAGTACCATTATCACAAAGCATAAAGGCTCCTGTTCGATGAAGATGATTTGGATTTGGATCATCATCTTCATTATCAAGGACATGACCGAAGTTGTCACAGATCACACAGCGCAGATCAGTGAAATCCTTAGCAGTGTGTCCACAAGAGCCAGCATCACAACACATCCTGTCATGTGGACGATGTTGACATTGTCGCATTCACACACTCAAAAACTGTTGCACAGGGCTTATCATGTGCCATGTGCGATTTATGCATGTTTACCCACATGAACACCAGTCCCTAAATATATACTTTACATCCGAAGTTACATTCTCCAGAATGAGCACAACAGCTGTGGTTACAGGACAGGCATCAAGTATGTAGGAACTGTTGCACAACGTGTTCCATTGCTGTAGCAATGGTATCCTTACTCCTCCATATGTGATTGTGGATAGTCATTTGTGGCCTCACATTCCCACAGAGAAAGCATACTTCAAAAAGTGTGCAGGCACAATGTGCTTCTGTTTATACAAGAAGTCGCTCTCACATCATCCTGGAGACCTTCGAATTCCAGGTGCCTTGACCATCCTGCGCAATTCAGTCACTGCTGAACACGGTACTCCCACTTTTTTCTGGGCAACTGACACATGAATTAGTGACAACGTCTAATACTGAAGGACGTAGCATACTTTTTCTAACTTGTGGACTCTGTTCTTGTCCCTTCGTTTAATTTAATTTTTGGAGTACTACAGAGTGTCATTCCTCCAATTTTCATACTGCATGCAGCGGTTTCAGATCATTACTTTGGCAGTACAGCTGAGCGTGGGTTCTGAGATAGCTCTCACGCCATGTCTGACCGTCCTGTGGCCCAGGCCGAGCCCGGTCAGTTGCAACTGTACCGTGACCACATGCAGCTTCTCTTTGGATGTGTCCCATTAGCGGTGCTATGCATCAGTTATAGGCTAAACGTACGCTATGCGTATTTCACCTGCTTGCAACCGATGTTCTACTGTCGACGATGCACTTTTCACTTTGCCATGAATGTCTGCCTTTCCAACACATTCCTTGCTGCCCTGGACCATGAGCTGTGGGTGAGTCCTTTGTTTGTCCATGACCAGGACTGCTTTGGTGATACACGTTGGTGGGATGCCTTTCAATGTGTCAGACAGGCTGCCAGCTGCGCCTGTGTGTTTGCGCAATGGCTCCTGTGCCATGTCTACATTGAGCCTCTTCCAGGTTGCCATGGGATGCTTCTCTCAACCTCGTGGTGCAAGGAGCACATCTGTTCCTTCATACTGCTGAATTGGATGGCAGTCCTTTTTGTAGAAGATGATTTGGGTTGTCTTTTGGAGCTGATTGCCTTTGAAGCTGCCTGTGCCTTCTTGGATTCGTAACTACTTAACAGCAACAGGAACTGTTGATCACTACTTCAATATACCTTTGCCTTTTTCACGCCTACTGACAGGAATTCCCATTTAGCTCTCTGACTTGAGCCCTGTCGGCATTGGCTTTGACTATGCTGACCTCTGTGGTCTTTTTCGCTTAGAACCACAAACCTGAGCAAGGGGAGGCTGTCATCTAAGCGTCATGGACAATGTCGACTGGCATGAGCCCGGCTTCCATCTTGCAGCTGTAGCGCATGAAATGTACATGGCGTAGTAGCTTTGCAAGTACCTTAGTATATGTCTGTCACCTGAGAAGTGTCCACAGAACTTGTTCTCTGCGTGATCCAGGAGTACTGCCTGTGCTTGGAGGACATTATCCGTTGTCATTCTGTCCTGGTCAGTACCTAGCACCTCGACTCAACAAAGTCTCACAGCTGCTAGAGGACATGCTGTGGAACTCTGGGGAGTACATCTTTTAATATTTCATTAGTAGGTCTTTGAGAGCTAGTGCTAGCTTCTTTCAGTGTCTAAAGCCTCTCTCACTTCTATTTCAGCTATTTTATGTGTGTGGTTATGTTCTTTAACATGTATTACAGTCTTTTCTTTAGTTGTAGCCCTCCCATAACATGCATTTGAATAATATTTGCTGCATTTCCAATTAACTTTGTCCCCTGTCTCTTTCTCCTGGGTGTAGATATATCCCATATAACATAACAACAATTTTCCTTTCTGGGAAGGTATTAATTTGGCACCTTCAGTCATTCTGATGTTTCAAATTCTATGAGAAATGTATATAAAAATATAAATTGTATTGTAATTGTTTTAATTGTAATACTTTTTTTTATATACAACATTATACTTACATGTTTGAATACGTTGACCTTTCTTTAATGCTGAGATGTTTATGTTGGTGCTTACCTTTAGTGTTTACTTTGATTTCCTGTAGAAGAAAAATGTAAATTTTAATAAATGTGTTTAACAGCATTTATTTCATTTTGTGGTTTGTGTGGTTAGTGGGCTATTTGGGTTGGTCATTTTACCCATTTTAATAGTTGGTGGTTTTTGGATGATGTTTGATGGTAGTTGAGTATGTGTTGAAGTTTCTGTAGAGGAAATGTAATTAAGAAAAAATATACAAGAGTTATTTAGTAATTATAAAAATTGTTTTAAGATTATTTTATGCTGTTGTAACATTAAATAGATATTTTACTTACTTTTGAAGTTGTATTCAGAGCTTTCAATGATGAAGTCTAGTGTTGCAGCAGCATTCCGGCAGAGATTCCCCTTATTCTTGTTTTTGTTGTTGGAGTATAAAATAATGCTATATTTTCTTTTGTTTATATAGTGTTTGTTTAATTGTGTTTTCAATCTTATTGGGTTATTTTAGTTGTAGGTATTTTTCATTGGCTGTTACTAAAGTTTCCAATTAATTTGGCATTTTTTTCCTTATATGGGAAACGCTAATTAATGTTCAGTTGAACTTTTTTTATTCTTACTTTATTTAAAAATGTAGTAGTACATATTTTGTATTTAATTTAGCATTCATGTATTTTAATAAATATGTAATTTTGCATTCATGTATATTAATAAATATTTTTTTATTTTATATATAGTGTGTGTAAGTATAATACATTTGCTGAGTTAAAATATGTTAAAGTTACTTTTTTGAATTAAATTAAAATGTGTTTAGTGTTAAATGTATTTATTTAATGAGTTGTGTGTGTTTGTGATATTTTGTAATTTTCTTTTGTTATATATGATGTTATACAAAATATTTTTACGGTGTCGATATTTTTTTGAGGGGCGATATTAGTGTAATCTATATTTTTGTTTTCGATATTTGTGTTATTTTGTATGTTTGTTTAATGATTTTGATATTAGTTATTCCGATATTTTTGTGATCGATATTAGTTATATCGATGTTAATGATTATCAATAATTTTGTGTCGATATTTGTGTACTTTTTTAAATAAGTGTAGAGTATCGATATTGATGTTATCAATATTTGTGTGTCGATAATTTTATAGATCGATATTTTGAGTGTTGATGTTATGTCAGTGATCCCTGGATTTCTACGTGCACGCATCCCACGCTTACGGAAAACAAGATCTGGAGGTCGAGTCTTCTCCTACATTGCCCCTCAAGCATGGATCGACCTGCAGCTACACATAAGAGCCCCCCCTCCTCACTTCTTGAATTCTGTAAGAAGCTAAAGACATGGCTTTTTGAGTGGTACTACTAGGCCCTAGGTTTGGCTAATCACTCACCAGCTCAGAGCCAGGATACCATCCTAGTGTGCTCTACAAATCTACAATAATATAACCATAACATGGCCATAAAAGTAACCATAAACATAACATACCACCTGTTGGCCCACCATCACCATTAATTAACTCTGAATCTGCCGCCAATGGTTAGAAGTTACTGGACAATCCGATATTAAATGCAAAAAGGTACCTTTATCATTAGCACAGTGTGGGCAAGTGGGGGAGGATGCTCTACCCATACACATTAATCTAGTGGGGTGATTGTACACTCTGTGTGGGTATTTGAATTGTATAAGTTGGAAATGAGCAGAGATTGTCGTAGTCCTGGGGGCCAGCCTTGCCTCTGTCCACTTTTCACCTTCAAGTGTGTCCTCATCTTTTCCCAACACTCTTGCAATGCACTAAAAAGGGTCTTGTGCAGGTAATAATTACCATAATGGCGGCTGCTGCGGGGGAGCGCGAGTGAGACCTCCGACTTCTGTCCCAGGATCACACTCTACCCGGCAGGTCCACTGTGCTGTTTGTCGCCTGCCAGCCCCTCCATTGCAAGGTTCGATTCCACCCTGATACTGGTCTCGTCTTTCTGAGTCTTGTGCTGCATTGTGCTGGATTGTGTTTAACCTTCACTGTTTTTACCCTTTACTTTGCCTCTGCCGAACTGTGTTTATTTTTCACTGATTTTACCCTTTACTCTGCTGAACTGTGTTTATTTTCCACTGTTTAACCCTTACTCTGCCTCTGCCTGACTGTGTTTTTCCCTTTACTCTGCCTCTGCCGAACTGTGTTTATTTTTCACTGTTTAAACCTTACTCTGCCTCTCCCTGACTGTGTTTAATTTTTCACTGCCTTACTCTGTGATTCTCGTATGTTGCCCCGCCACGGTTTACCCTTTCCCCCCCTCTTCCCTTCATTTTTCTCTGCTGTTCCCGCTGCTGCGTCCACCCATGACCCCACCCCCTGACCGCCCTGCTCCCACCTCCCAGCTACTCATCCCTCCCCCTCCCCCTCCCCTACATAATGGCGGCCGCGCCAATGGCACGCCAACGTAGCGCCTAAGTCAAGCCCGTCTGCGCCCGTCTGTGACCCGACTGTGGCCAGCGCCAGGACCCCTGCTTCTCCAAGGCCTCACCGCTATGACTCAACCACCCTCCATGCACTCAACCCTGGAAGACACGCCGACTGCGCAAAGTCTTCGCCAAACAAGAAACATGGGCAGTTCTCATGCAGACCCTATCGCAAATCCTTCACCATCGACAGAGCCCCCGTGACTGCCGAAGAAACGCCCGGCGCACACACCACCAAAACCCTGACTTGCATCCTGCTCAACGTGCGCTCCCTGCACCGACACGCCATTGAGATCCGGGACCTGCACAACACCCTCTCGCCCGACATCGCCTTCTTCACGGAAACCTGGACCAACAAGATCCAGAAAAAGGACCGTCCACACCGCCCGGGAGGAGGACTCGCTATCGCACACAAGACCCCCCTCCTCCTCTCCACATCCAGCACTAGTGACCTCCCACTCCAACACTACGCGACACCCTCATCTACAGACCACCAGGACCCTCGCACCTACCACCCGAATACCATCACGAGCTCGCTGCACCCCACGCCATCACCTCCAAGGACCACATTCTACTCGGTGACCTGAACTTCCACCTAGACAACGGCAATGACCCCGACTCCCCTGCTCTCCTCGACAACCTCGCCAACCTAGGATTGAAGTAGCTCATCAGCACATCCACCCACAGAGGGGGCCACACCCTCGACCCAATCTTCGCGGGAGGAACAAACATTCACTCCTGCCACACCACCCAGCCCCTCTGGACTGACCACCACTGCGTCCACTTCACCTTCAACACCACCACTGCACCCAAACCTGCCCTGCGCCCCCCACAAAGGAACTGGAGCAAGGTCACAGAGGAACTCCTAAACACCACCCTCCTCCAGGACCCCCCAGCGCCACAACCGACACCAACTCCAGAGACAAGGAATTCCACCGCTGGATCTCTGGCTGCACCAACAATCTCACACCCCTCCGCCACCCGCCAAAAACGCTGCCGAAAGCCTCCTAGATCACCACAGAACTTCAAGAAGCCATTCGCTCCTGCAGACGCCTAGAGAAAACCTGGCGAAACCTGAAAACTACGGAAGCACGGAATGACCACAAGAGCACCCTGAAGGAATACCACCAGCGCATAAGAGACACCAAACGGACCTTCATTAGAGACATGGTCCATACCAATGCGACCAACACCAAGGAACTGTTCAACATCATACAGCAGCTCGCAAAACCCACCTGCGAAGCCACGGATGTCACACCATCCCAAGAACTCTGTGACAAGCTCAGCTCCTACTTCCATCTGAAGATCAAGGCCCTCTACGACAACTTCAGCGAACCAACGTCAAGTACTACCCCCTACCCACCGCCACTGATAAGCCGACCAGCACGTCCTGGGATCCCACGACCATTGAACTCATCACTGTGACCATGAAGATATTCCACTCTGGAGCCCGTACAGACACCGCACATCTTCCACAGGGCCGCCACCGTCATCCCACCATCAACGCCTCCCTCAGATCAGCTGGAAACAGGCGGAAGATAAACCCCTCCTCAAGAAACCATCAGCTGACCCAACGGACCTGAAAAACTCCCAGCCCAACCTGCGCTTCCCCTTTGCGGCCAAAGTCACAGAGAGACTCGAAAACACCCAAATGACCACCTTCATAGAAGAGAACTCCATCCTAGACACCTTCTAGTTGGGATTATGCAGCAACCGCAGCACCGAGACTGCCCTCCTCACCACCACTGACATCCGCATGCTACTAGACCAGGGGCACACCACAGCTCTCATCCTTCTAGACCTCTCTGCAGCCTACGACACTGTTTCACATCGCACTCTCGCAGCCAGACTGCCGACACGGGAATTCAAGGAGCCGCCCTCGACTGGATCCAATCCTTCCTCTCCGGCAGAACCCAGAGGATCTGACTCCCTCCCTTCCTCTCCATACCCACGGAAATCAACTGCGGAGTACCCCATGGATCTTCACTCACTCCCACGCTCTTCAACATCTACATGGCCCCCCTTGCCGCCAATGTTAGACAGCATGGGCTCAGCATCGTATCCTACGCCGACGACCCCCAGCTCATCCTCTCGCTCAGGAAGAATCACAAAGAAACCAGACTATGTTTCCAGGAAGGCATGAAGAACGTGGCTGCCTGGATGAAGGACAGCAGCCTGAAGCTAAACTCAGAGAAGACCAAGGTCCTCATCCTCGGTCCCTGCACCTCCACCTGGAACAACACCTGGTGGCACTCCACCCTCGGGAGCCCACCCACCCCAACAGACCAAGCTCGAAACCTCGGCATCATCCTTGACTCTCCATGAACCGCCAGATCAACGCCGTTGCCTCCACTTGTTTCAACTGCCTCCGCAACCTCGGTAAGACCTTTAAGTGGATCTGCTCTGACTGCAGAAAGACCGTCACCCATGCACTCATTAACAGCAGACTGGACTACGGCAACGCCCTCTATGCTGGAATCAACAAAACTCTCTTGCACAGACTCCAAACCATCCAGAACGCCGCAGCTAGACTTGTCCTCGGGCCACCGCGCTATGAGCACCTGACCCAACACCTACGACGCCTGCACTGACTCCCCGTCGAGAAGAGGGTCACCTTCAAACTCCTCACCCATGCCTACAAATCCCTCCACAACATTGGACCCAAATACCTTAACGAGAGAGTATCCTTCCACGTACCCAAGAGGAACCTCCGCTCCGCCGACCTCGCTCTGGCAGAGGTCCCCCGCATCCGCAGACACAGAACCGTCGGGAGAGCTTTCTCCTACATCGCAGCCAAAACGTGGAACAAGCTCCCTGCGAACATCAGACACTTGCCGACCCTGCACATGTTCAGGAAGGCCCACAAGACCTGGCTCTTCGACTGATCCGGAGCCACCCCCTCCAGGCCTTGAGACCCTCATGGGTGAGTAGTGCGCTATATAAACCCCTGATTGATTGATTGATTGAAGGACCTGTACACCCTAGAGAGCCCCATCTACCCATCTGTCCCATTGTTACTTTAATCATGTGGGTTGAATTTGGGCACGACAGACAGCTGCTAGCTGTATGGTTCTAGCGCATGTGGGGTTGTAAGTATTAAAAAAATTGCGTGGTGTTGACAGCAAACTCTTATGTAAATTTTTCAAAAGTTTTCATATTATTTGTGGCCCACACATCTCCCAGCATAGAAATATCAATAAGGTCCCATTCACGGCAACCACTTGCATGAGACGCATTCCTTGCCAAAGTTGGGTTTTCTTTGTTGATCTGTTGTGCTATTTAATTCTCTTAAGTGCACTGTTCCATCATAACAATGGTACTCTAATATTAGGTGGGAGAGCTGGGGGATGGGCACACCATACAGCATTGCATGCGGACCATGTAAATTTAGCAGCTCTATTTCCAGCCAAACCTAGGGGTCCGATCTATCACAAAAAAAATCAGTCATTAAAATACACCAGTTGTGAGGTCCAGTAATATTTCTTGATATCAGATATTGTAAGTCCACTCTTGTATGTGGGTTGTGAACATTTGTCGAAGGCTACTGGAAGCATGCTAGCAGCCCGTAGAAACTTGGAAAACAGTGATTGGACGCTTTAGTAAAACTTTGCAGTAAGGGGGCACGGTTAAATTTGCATAGCATAAAGAAAGCAAGGGTGCGTGATCATCTTGAACAATGTCCTCGGACCCATAATGGATAACAGGAGGGTCACCAACCCTGTCATATGCTGCCTCTCGCGGGACAGCAGCTGAGCTACATTGCGTGCTTCTGTCGGCCAACGTCCGTCGCTGCGCACGTCCGTTTGGCAAAGCGGCCCCTCCCACATAATGGAACGCCCAGCACCGTGGTGGAATTGCCGCCACGGTTAAGGCTTTAAGACCCGACTTAGAGTTTAGCAGATGGTATACTCTGTCACGTTTGTATCCAATGGCACTTCTAATACAGTAGACCGGATATCTGTCATGTTTGTGATGGAGTGACTTGAACGGCAAACTCTAGATCAGGCCCTTAATTCCCAACTTCTCTTCTCGTTTTTTGTGATCATTATACCTAGGAATTTGAAGTGGTCATCAGCTACTTGCAGGCCAGTACTCGTTAGGTCTATGCCCTTTCACTGCAAAAATAGATGGCTTTTTTCACTTTTGTGCACAGACCAGAGGTGTCACCATATACATTAAGCATGTGTATTATGCATGACCAAGATACTGCTCACCAGTGTTCCCTCTAATTTTATTCCTCTATGTGCGGCAGTGGAGGGTCTCTGTGCGCTGCAACCATGGCTATGTGCGCCAGGAACCAAACCTCGCGTGTCTGTGGCGCCAAATGCCACTCGTTTTTGGTGCCCTCCTGCCCTCTGTCCCACTCGTTTTTTGTGCCTTTCTGCCCTCTGTCCCACTCGTTTTTGGAGCCCTTCTACCCTCTGTCCCACTCGTTTTTGGTGCCCTTCTGCCCTTTGTCCCACTCGTTTTTGTTGCCCTTCTGCCCTCTGTTCCACTCGTTTTTGGTGCCCTCCTGCCCTCTGTCCCACTCGTTTTTTGTGCCTTTCTGCCCTCTGTCCCACTCGCTTTTGGTGCCCTTCTGCCCTCTGCCCCACTCGTTTTTGGTGCCCTTCTGCCCTCTGCCCCACTCATTTTTGGTGCCCTTCTGCCCTCTGTCCCACTCGTTTTTGGTGCCCTTCTGCCCTCTGCCCCATTCGTTTGTTGGTGCCCTTCTGTCCTCTGCCCCACTCGTTTTTGGTGCCCTTCTGCCCTCTGCCCCACTCGTTTTTGGTGCCCTTCTGCCCTCTGTCCCATCGTTTTTGGTGCCCTTCTGCCCTCTGCCCCACTCGTTTTTGGTGCCCTTCTGCCCTCTGTCCCACTCATTGTTGTGCCTTTATGCCCTCTGTCCCACTCATTTTTGGTGCCCTTCTGCCCTCTGTCCCATCGTTTTTGGTGCCATTCTGCCCTCTACCCCACTCATTTTTGGTGCCCTTCTGCCCTCTGCCCCACTCATTTTTGGTGCCCTTCTGCCCTCTGTCCCACTCGTTGTTGTGCCTTTATGCCCTCTGTCCGACTCATTTTTGGTGCCCTTCTGCCCTCTGTCCCATCATTTTTGGTGCCCTTCTGCCCTCTGCCCCACTCGTTTTTGGATCCCTTCTGCCCTCTGCCACACTCGTTTTTTGTGCCTTTCTGCCCTCTGTCCCACTCGCTTTTGGTGCCCTTCTGCCCTCTGCACCACTCATTTTTGGTGCCCTTCTGCCCTCTGCCCCACTTGTTTTTGGTGCCCTTCTGCCCTCTGTCCCATCGTTTTTGGTGCCCTTCTGCCCTCTGCCCCACTCGTTTTTGGTGCCCTTCTGCCCTCTGCCTCACTCATTTTTGGTGCCTTTCTGCCCTCTGTCCCATCGTTTTTGGTGCCCTTCTGTCCTCTGCCCCACTCGTTTTTGGTGCCCTTCTGCCCTTTGCCCCACTCGTTTTTGGTGCCTTTCTGCCCTCTGTCCCACTCGCTTTTGGTGCCCTTCTGCCCTCTGCCCCACTCGTTTTTGGTGCCCTTCTGCCCTCTGCCCCATTCGTTTTTGGTGCCCTTCTGCCCTCTGTCCCATCGTTTTTGGTGCCCTTCTGCCCTCTGCTCCACTCGTTTTTGGTGCCCTCTGCCCTCTGCCCCACTCGTTTTTGGTGCCCTTCTGCCCTCTGTCCCATCGTTTTTGGTGCCCTTCTGCCCTCTGCCCCACTCATTTGTGGTGCCCTTCTGCCCTCTGCCCCACTCGTTTTTGGTGCCCTTCTGCCCTCTGTCCCATCGTTTTTGGTGCCCTTCTGCCCTCTGCCCCACTCGTTTTTGGTGCCCTTCTACCCTCTGCCCCACTCGTTTTTGGTGCCCTTCTGCCCTCTGTCCCACTCGTTGTTGTGCATTTATGCCCTCTGTCCCACTCATTTTTGGTGCCCTTCTGCCCTCTGTCCCATCGTTTTTGGTGCCCTTCTGCCCTCTGCCCCACTCGTTTTTGGTGCCCTTCTGCCCTCTGCCCCACTCGTTTTTGGTGCCCTTCTGCCCTCTGTCCCATCGTTTTTGGTGCCCTTCTGCCCTTTGCCCCACTCGTTTTTGGTGCCCTTCTGCCCTCTGCCCCACTCGTTTTTGGTTCCCTTCTGCCCTCTGTTCCACTCGTTGTTGTGCCTTTATGCCCTCTGTCCCACTCGTTGTTGTGCCTTTATGCCCTCTGTCCCACTCGTTGTTGTGCCTTCATGCCCTTTGTTCCACTCGTTGTTGTGCCTTTATGCCCTTTGTCCCACTCGTTGTTGTGCCTTTATGCCCTCTGTCCCACTCGTTGTTGTGCCTGTATGCCCTTTGTCCCACTCGTTGTTGTGCCTTTATGCCCTTTGTCCCACTCGTTGTTGTGGCTTTATGCCCTTTGTCCCACTCGTTGTTGTGCCTTTATGCCCTTTGTCCCAATCGTTGTTGTGCCTTTATGCCATCTTGCCGTCTGTTCCACTCGTTCCCCAGCCGCTGTAGCCTCTCGTATAAGTATTGCTGATAATCAGAGCCCATTCACGGGCTCCGATTAACAGCAATACTTAAACAAAATGCCACAGTCTGCCTCGCGCTTTACTAACAAAAGCGTAGACACTTTCCAAACACAGTGTGTACTTTAGCACACGCTGTGTTTGGAAAGTGTCCACGCTTTTGTTAGTAAAGCGCGAGGCAGACTGTGGCATTTTGTTTAAGTATTGCTGTTAATCGGAGCCCATGAAGGGGCTCTGATTATCAGCAATACTTAAACAAAAGGCCACAGTCTGCCACGCCCCCACACAGCAGTAAGCGCCGCAAGCGGCGTTTGGCAAGTGGCGTTTGGCAAGTGCCACAATCGCCACCAGCCCCCACCAGCCCCCCGCCTCCTTACCTGAACTCCTCATGCCCGCTCCACCGCCACACGGAAAAGTGCCTCATGATCGCGCCGCTCGCTTTTTTAAAGCGGCGGGTGGCGCAACTCTCTAGGGACGTCCTGTGTGCACGCTCCACGCTAGGTGGTGCGCGCTGACATCAGGGGAGGTGCGCGCACGCGCGGCCTAGAGGGAACACTGCTCACCACTGAGTATGTTCTAAAACGTTACCTGCAAATAGTTACTCTCTAACTTCAGTGCCATTTAGCCACTGAAAACCAATTAGTCGTGCATCTTTCCTCACCCATTTTGCCAGGGGCTCAAAGGAATGTCAACAGGGGACAGCCCTGTTGTGTGCCATCTGCCCGTCTCAGAGTAGCTCAGAGAGTTGTTCATCCCTAAGCCACCAGGCATTCAGCCTCCAGATTCCCCTTGGACCTCTGTTAACCCTTTACAGACATATTTCCACTAGAGAATGGTCTGAAAGCCCACCGTGGGAGGATGCTCACCTGGAACAGCATATCGGTCTCCACTGCCAGGATGAAAACATAGTCAATTTGTGAGTGGGAATGGTGCGGATCAGATTAATACGTGAAATTAAGGTATCTGTTCCATGCCAGTGCTGCCACATGTCTATGAGTACCAGTGAGGACGCCTAGCTAATCAGTGTTGGGAGTCTGACTGTAATAGCTCGGATACGTATATCTGGGGCTCGATTCATCATCAAATTGATGTCTCCAAGTGCTCCAAGCAGGTGCCCAGTCATAATTGCCCAGTCCTGGAATCCCGGAGGATATAGAGACTAATCAGAATCAATGAGCGGCACTCCACCTGCCCCATTATGCTAATATATTGGTCCATTGCATCAGTCTGTATATCAGATGCTGTAAGTGGTACTGTCTTGCACAGAGGCTAGCCATCCCCCTGAAACCTCGAGTGCAGCCTGAGTGGAACACTTGTGTATAACCATAACGGCTGGAAAAGCCATATTTGGTGCCCATCAGGTATGTTTCCTGAAGTAGGAGGATGTCTGTAGCATTCCCTCATACATAGAGCATTACTGTCACCCTCTTAGGTTTATTGTTTAGCCCATTAACATTCCAGGACATAATGCAAAGTTGGTTATGAGTTACATCATGGATAGTGCCGATATAGAAAACCTCCCCCCGCATGAAGAACATAGCATGCACAAAAATACAATAAACACACACGACATGTTTGTTGGAAAACATTTTCCTGCAAGTTTATTTCATAAAAGAAATATATGCCAAAGTGGTGGGTTAACTTACAGGCGATCCAAGGGCAGGCAGCGGTGACTAACCTAAGCTGCCCTGACCGTCTGATGAGCCAACTGCACCATGGCCAACCCAATTGGCGCTACCATTTTGTGGTTCAACCCTTTACTCACTCCTTTTTAGGGGCGGAGCTTAGGCTTACAACCACCCAAAGGACTAGCGGGGCGCTATCGATTTCCTCCAGGGGTACGGCTGTAAAGACTCCTGGGGTTTGGCATATGCACCCCTATTGTGCTATTGAAGAGGGTACCCGTAATTACCATTCAGCCTCCGGATCACCCTGTAACTCTGTCTGCAATACAAATTAACAGGTAAACATGTTCCTTACATGTTCCTTACCTGGCTGTGCCCTCCAGTCAACACACCGGGTATGCGGTACGGAGGGAGCCGGCGTGACTAGGAGGTACTAAAAGGAAGGACCGATGGGCGGGGGCAGGTATATCTGCCTCGCACCAACCCTCTGAAGCGCCAGAAGTGATGCCGAATCGGCACTGGACTTTGGGGACTTCCTGCTGGATCCTCACAACTACACATGTCGATGTGCCTAATCTGACACTAAGGTGGCCGCCCTTTTGAGTGGGCATAGTGTGCATGCCGCAGGCAGCCTATTAGTTAGTGGCATTATGCATAATATGTCAATGTGAGATGACTACTCCTCTTGGGTAGCCAGTAGCCCCCTGAGGGATGAACTCCCCAGGTCTTGAATGGACCCGGGCCAAGGCAGAGAGTTCCCCTGTTCATGTAACCTGTGCCAGTGGCATAAAAATGCTTGAAGTTGGAATTCCCTAATGTGTCTATCTGTTTGCTAGTAGTCTGTCCATAATGATAATAGAACAAAACCATGAAAAAAATAAACTTCACACACACCCCAACTCCAACCACCCTATACCTCCTTCTCAGAAAAACCTTAATACATTTTGAAACCCAAACTAAAGGAGAGGGCAGGAGAGCAGCTACAGCCATCGTTTGTTCAGTTTGCCCTCCTCCGCCCATCGGCCACCCAATTTATTATTACTCAGTATTGTTCATTAGTTGCTCACTGTGTGAAGACCTTTCTTCTCAGACGTGAGTCCCTTGCTCATTGCACCATCAGGATTCAAGCAAGCCGGGCCGACGAAGGCTGTGATGCCAGAAACCGGTCCCCGGAAGCTTGTCTCCTTCCCAGTATAAGAATTGGCTTGGTAGTTTGGTTTGCCCTGTTCCCATCATGCACTGGGACAGGAACAGACTAATTTGCATATAGCCAGGTTCGGAGCTGGGATGGTGCAATGAGCTAAAAAACAGGTGATGGATTAAAACCATGATCTCTTGACTTGGTAAGAGTATTCTGCATCATTCAGAAACTCTGTCCATCACCACCCCCTTTTTCCAAAAAAGACCTTTCTTTCAAGACAGCAACAATGTGTCCATCTGTGATAGAGTCTCAGCTCTGCTTGTTACCTGATGACACCCGGACGTAAGCCGGAGGCACCAGGTCAGTCATATGTCTCATCCAGTGGCATGACGTTTTACCATACTCTGTGGGAGTTGGAGGCCAAGTTTCATCTTGACGTGTACCCTTGCCAGTGGAGTCACTAGCATCTCCATCATCTCCTTCCTTTACTGGACTTCCAAGTCACAGACTGTGTTGTCTTCAGAATCACTTCCTCTGTGGCTTCAAGGGCCCTCATCCTCCAGGTCTCTTTGCCTTTGTTTTGGTTCCCCCAGGGTGAGGTTGCACACATTTTTCCTTTCAGCCCATTCACAAGCTTCCTTTGGAGCAACAAATAAGAAGGGCTTTCCAGAGAAAGAAACTCTTTGATGAGGCTGGGTGATGAGGGGTGTTACGCCGAAAACAGTCCCAGGATGCTTGTTTCCGGTTCAGGGAAGACCTGGCCTGGCAGTTCGGGCTGGATTGTTCCCATGGGGAGTAGGGTCAAGACTGATTTGCATATGGCTGGGTCTTTTTATGTTTAAACCCAGATCTGTGACTAGGGGTGAATGTTTGACAATGTTCCACATTCTGTCCATCATCTTTTTGTGTTGAATTGTAGCAAATCACCTCATGCCTTTGGTTGCAGATAACAGTTTATTAATTATGGGAAAGGGGAACTTATCCACAAAAAGGTTTTATTAAGCTCTCTCAAGTCAACACTGAGGTGGATGCACCCATTAGCCCTCCTTACGATGACTAGAGGAGCCACCTAAACTGAAGATTCAACGTGTTCAATAATGCCAGCAACCACTTCGTCTCTCACACTCACCAGGAGGTTCCTCAACTTGTGTATGCAGGACGTGCATCTTCTTTAAGAATCATCTAATGGGCAACTTTGCCAGTGAACACTAGGAAATTTGCTTATAACTTTCACACCACTCTTCTTACTATTGCTCACGATCAAAACAGGATCTGGGATGTTAGGGCCAAGCATGATGCCCAATTCTCCTTTATCCCACCAAACCAGAAAACACGGACCAGATACTGCAACATACAGTATGTACTCTGCTTTCCAGCCCTGCTCAGATAAAAAACAGGGGTCCCGCTTCACTGTGAAATGCCACACGTTCACAGTAAGCCCACCTGCTCCTCCAGGGCCCCCTGCCCCACACAACCCCACTACAAATGCGAGATGTCTGTAAAATGGTTGCATGCTGGGAGCCACGTGCACACTGCAAGCATTAATGAGACACGGGACACAAGTTATTAGTTTCACAACGTGGTCCCGACTACCGCCGCCAGGCCCCGCCTCTTTATTTTATATAGGCGCATTGCGTCATGCGCTAGCTTATACGCGTACACTCAGTGAGGTCGACCTTTTTTGTCAGGTTGTGGTGGCATTCGTGGGGGTGCAGGGATGGGGGTGAGGGACAATAAGATTGGGGAAGGCACAGCAGCCGGGCCAGCAATTTTTTTGGCTCACAGTGGCAGGGGCAAGGCAACATCTCTGTTAAGTACCAGCCTTTCCCTTTCTTTATTTTGTTGCTAGGTGACAGAAGGCCCTTTTGTTTCCAGGACCAGCCGGACACAGGTAAGGAGAGGTGGGTGAGGGGAGTAGGGAGCAGCCAGATCAATGGCTTTTGTTAACTTTTGCATCATCCGTTTTTTTAATGGGAATGCGCATTTAAAATGTATGTTGAACTGCCCTAGTAGGGCAGTGTTTTATGAAATAGATACTGCTTAGAGGCCCAGGGAGGTGGCCCCTTCCCCATGGCCTCTAAGTGCTAGAGCAAGCTGCAAGGTCCAGGTGTGGGAACCCCCTTCCCTGGGCCTTGTAGCCATTACTCCCTCTTTCCTTTATTAGTTCCCCAAAAAATAAAAACACTTTTGCTGGAAAGGTCGTCTTTTTCTGACATTTTTCCCTTCCAAAGTGCACACTCAGGTGGAGAGCAATAAAAAGTAAAAAATGTGAAAAAGAACTAAAGGAAGTCAGAGTGGGTTGAAAAGGGGCCAGATTGATTTTATTCACACCCAAAACACATTAGCGTTACTTTACAGAGTTTTCCAGTGAAGCACTACTTTTGTTTTCTTGTCTTTCTCTGAACAACACTGTTTTCCCCGGGTGGGTAAATGCACCATTCCTGGATGTACTGCAATACCTGCTTGATGGGTGGATTGGAAAACGAAATGCATACCGCGGCTCTGCATTCACGAATATGGTCTTGTCTTTTTAAACCATACTGCTTATGTTTTGTAAGGATATAGGCAATGGACATTGAAACAGGTCCCTTCCGGCCCTGTAGTCCTGTCCTTAACATATCATGCAAAAGCACTCATTGATTACTGAATAATAAATGCAGAAGCGTTAAGGTAACCAATCTGTTCCTTCTTACTTTTCACATGCTTTACTTTTAATCTTGCATTCCCTATGAGTGTTTGCTTTTTCCAGGATGTTGTCATTTTTTTTTTTTAGGCAGCATATTACTGTAGACTAGTGCATAATTTGAATTAGGTCACTTCCAGGTCTTTATAGGGGGATCAATTGGGTTGTAGTTGAAGTCAGTGTGAGTTTCTATCAGTGGGGCAGTATGGTCTTCAGTGGGAGGAGGATGTAGCACTATTACCAGAGCTGCTGACTTGGGTACCCCAGAACACTTTCCTGAGGGAGCACATTCCCGTGCTAGACCTTAGAAGGCCCTGCTAGACCTTAGAAGCCCTGGTGACTTAGCACCAGCAGGTGGACCCTAGCGGTGGCAAGTGTGGGTTAATCTTGAAGGCCTGTCAGCCACAACCCCTATTAAAGCTCACCTCAAGTCTTTTGGGCAGGCCTATGAAGCAGCACACCCCAGAGCAACAGTGACTCTGTCACTGAGGTCACAGGACCCTTGATCAAGGAGACTCTTGGGTGGTGCGACTGGTGATATCGCACTGAGCGCTCACTTCGGGGGGGGGCGTCATGTTTGCAAGTATATTATGTTTTTAAAAGCTCTTGCTGCCTCCTTTCTGGCCTCCAGAATTTTCAGCAACAATAAAAATGTCATGATAACTCAGGTGCTTAATGTTCTTCCTAGAGAGAGATGGAGTTTTGTCAAGTGGAAGTTTTGACTCATGGAAAGGTAGCTCAGAGGGTCAATGTGCCTGCTGCAAAGAACATGTACCATGCAGATCACAAAGTGCACATAATGTAAATAGGTCAGTGGGTTGCCGCTTTTGTCATTGAGATACTTTTGCTACTTGAAGTTGATAAATCAAAATCCTAACATTGAACAATAAGCTATTAACTGTCATCTAAGAGCTGCATGCAAATTGCAAGGTATAAATTAAAGCATCATGGTTTTTTCCCAGTCTTTGATTATCCTAATGTTGCAAAAATGGTTTGTTTGGGTAGAAGTTAATTCTGGTTATGAAAGAGAACCAAGCAAACACAAGGAGATGATGGACGGAGCACTGTAACTTTTCAGACACTCCCCCCAGTCACAGATCTGGGTTAAATCCATCATCGTTCTTTAGCTCACTTTGTCACCTCAGTTCAGGCCCAGCTATTTGCAAATCAGTCTTGACTCAGCCAGAACTGCCAAGCCAGGTCTTCCCTGAACTGGAAACAAGAATCCTGGGACCGGTTTCGGAGTAACACCCCTCATCAGCTAGGCTGGCTTGAATCCAGTGGCAAAGCGAGCGAGAGACCCACGTCTCGGCATACCCTCCCAACTTAGGGCGGACAAAGCAAACCCAAGGAGATGATGGACCGAGTGCTAAAACTTTTCAGACACTCAACCCCAGTCACAGATCTTGGTTGAATCTGTCATCGTTCTTTAGCTCACTTCGCCACCCACCTCAGTTCAGACCCAGCTATATGCAAATTAGTATTGATCCTGTGCCTCATGGGAACAGTCTAACCTGAACAGCCAAGCCAGGTCTTCCCTGAACCGGAAACAAGCATCCTGGGACCGTTTTTGGGGTAACATCCCTCATCAGCCAGGCTAGCTTGAATCCAGTGGCAAAGTGGGCAGCTTGTGTTTGCTTTATTTGCTCTAAGTTTGTAGGGTATGCCCAGACGTGGGTGCCTTGCTCACTTTGCCACTGGATTCAAGCTAGCCTGGCTGATTAGGGGTGTTACCCCATAAACCGGTCCCAGGATCCTTGTTTCCTGGCCAGGGAAGACATGGCTTGGCAGTTCGGGCTGGACTGTTCCCATGAGGCACAGGGTCAAGACTGATTTGCATGTAGCTGTGTCTGAACTGGGGTTGCAAAGTGAGCTAAAGAATGATGATGGATTCAACCCAGATCTGTTACTGGAACCCGCTGTCTAAAAAGTTTCAGCTCTCAGTCCATCATCTCCTTGTGTTTGCTTTATTAAACAGAACCCCCAACCATGGTATTACGTTCTAAATTCAGAATTTGTGTTTCTCCAAACCAATCACTATTAAACTACACTGTCTACTAGTATGATTGTCATATGCCTCCTACACCTTGTAGTCCATTGTCTTATGTAACATTTCCTATACAGTGATTTACACATGCATGATTGATTGTCTCTGTGTAATGTGTGTGATATAAAGTTCTCTGACACCCTACACTGGTATCAGTGGTGCTGTAAATCAAATTAGATGCATCTGAGCGAGAATGGGGTTATGGAGACTCGAGGGGCACTGTTAAAGGGGATAGTGAGGGAATCCTTGGCAGACTGAGTCATTGGGGGCACCAGCAAATATTGCCGCACGTAGCTCCACCAGCACTGAAGCCGGTCACTTCCACTTCCTACAGTTCTAACACCAAATCAAAAACGTTGATTTGAAAACCCATTGAATCTGCAGCATGCCTTCAAGTCAATGTAGTATTTAAAAGTGGTCTCGGTTGTTCAAGGTCTTTTTTAATTTATGTACAATCTTTGTTTGCAATGGTGTCTTGTAATGTTGTATTATATGTGTTGTGTTTTTGCACTTAACATAATTCTGGCGAGTAAAGAGCCCACCGTCAAAAAAGATGATCCTATGACTCTTAGCATGTGGTTGTGTGGGATACTAGTGATAAGATTTATTTTAAAACAACTTACTAAGTATTAATGTCATCTGAAGATGGCACAGAATGATTTGGGAGCCTTTTGAATTTTGCGATTATATCCATGATGTGAGAGGTTTACTCTTGTGTAATTGTATATTTTGAATGATCCCGCTCCTCATTACCTCAACAGGATCTCTCACCTTTTTAAGACAGAACTGGAATTCATATCATGCACTCATCTGGAAACAATCACTTAACATGGAGTAAAAAACATCCATCTTTTTGAGACCTTGCAACTAGCTTTTCCATCCAATGTGACATATGTAATACATTTAATACAGTTTTAAAATAAATGGACCTATTTCATTTGTATGTTTATCTTTTTGTCTTTGTTACTGATAACCACGTTAGGTCTCTTCAGTGATGCCAAATAAGATCAATAGTCCTACAATGTCACTTTCTGTGATGTCACTTCTGATGTTATTCAAATGCAAATTAGAGGGGCCTCAAATCTTCCCTTTCTCCTGAGGCCGCAGAAGTTCTAGGACCGGCCCTGATCGCAGGGCAGTGACACCCACAGCAAAGCAGCGCTGGACTGTGGCATATGAAGTCCAGGAGCGTGCAGAGAGGAAGGCATATGCTGGCGGTCGCAGTAACAGGCACTATGCCACTGAACAATGGTAAGTCCAATTAACCAGTCACTCTGTTCCCGGGGTGGCTCGAAAAGGAGACGTGCCGCTGTATACGTTTTCACAGTCACTCGCTGCAAAGTATCAATAAATTAAACGCTCTTACTCAAAACGTAGTAATCTTGCGATATTGAAAGTCGGTGGTTGGTGGGTCCGAAAATGGGTTCCTAGAGCTTGTCACTATATTTTTGTGTGGGAAACAACTTCTACTACGCGGTCGAAACACCGCACTACCATTACAATGCAGATTTTACAACGAAAGTCGTTACCACGACTTGCACTGGAGGGCGCTCTAGACTAAGGAATAGTGTGATTTACTATTCCAACACCTTCCCTACTGTACGTAGGCTGGAGTTGGAATAGTAAATCATACTATTTCTAAGTCCAGCACCCTACAGTGCAAGTCGTGGTAACGACTTGTGTTGTAAAAGCTGCATTGTGATGGTAGTGCGGTGTTTTGACCGCGTAGTAACGTCATACATCCTTTTTGTGTTCTATAACTTCGGACATGGTTTCCAAAGGTTTATTCACGTTTTAGAACCCATCACACCAGCAAGGTACATAGGGAGCAACTCCTAGGATAGCCTCTCCTTCAGATGCTCTACCCCGGAGTGCCGCCCCAATGTTCCTCCCACATGCAAGCACATTCTACCCCCAGAGCTGCCCTGGAGCTCAAAACAATTCATGTGCTCAACCCTCGAGCTCACTATAATATAGCACACATGCTATGTGAAAAAGGTATGAGAAATAAAAAAAAATCTCCTTTTTAATGCCTGCTTCAGGAAGCCATTATTTTCCTGGTGCAAAGCTCTGTCTGCCAAGTTTAGTAGATAGGGCTTTACATCAAAAAGCATAGATAATACTTTGGGAACATCCATGTACCTACCCATGAAACACCCCTTGATACATAGTTAATAAAAGCAGCACCAAAAGCAATTTGCTTTACTTTTATTGCAACTTTCAGAGCAAAAAGGATTTTGTGCTGGAAAGTAAATACTTTATCAAAATTGTTTGCAGGTTTGCATCACTCATACTGTCCTAAGTATATTCTCCAACAATATTTCTCAATTGGAGTTATTAACAGAAATATACACCCAATGGGGCAATGTTTTTGTAAATGATATTAAACCATGACATTTATGTTACATGATATTTATGTTATTGATATTTTGACAAACTGCCCCCTCATACTGTAGACCACAAAATTGATACAATCAACCTTCTTTGCAGGATGCACCTGTTGATATTCATAATTATACCTCTGATAGTGGTGAGTGGATATGAAACCATTCTCCCAAGGAGGAGGAATCACCTAAATGATTGATGTTAAATGTAGAATGAGTTCCTGCTAGTGAGGATCTGAACACTTCCCTGAATGGATTTACCTGAAAGTGTACCCAGAGAAATCCAGCAATGGGCAGCCACCTGGCTTTGCTACTCTAGAGTGAGCTGGCACGAAGCTCATTAACTCATTAAATAGTATGTAGCTATATGGTAAACATTTGTGGAAAAACAACCTTTAGGTAACTGTAGACAGGTGAGCCTGAGCATATGATCCTGCCCTTTGGACTTGGGTAAAAGAGTCATCCATGCCACATTTACCTTTTGTTGAGATGGGGCTACTATTGGCCTCCATTACAGGTATGATGGCTCCTTCTAGGTAGATAGGAAACCACTGCCATAGAGTTGGATCATGTTCCACGTACTCCCTTCCCAGCATCAAGCCATTAATGGCTGTTAAGTTCCCCTGGACCTTGACACTTCCTGGGTTCCACTTTGCTTCCTAAACAAACCCAAGTGTCGTTGTGGATTCTGCGTTGGGCGTCTTGAAGACAGAAGTGCAGGAGACTCGCAAACAGGGATTCTTCTGAGATGCCATGGCTATCCTGCCAAGGGATGGGGCGGGGTCTGACCTTTTATATTGGCAATGACAGGAAAAGCCCAGGGTCAGTCTTCGAGGAAAGAAGGATGCTGACTTGGGGTCTAGCACTGTCCCCAATCATTCAGCATCAAAGAAATCAAAGGAGGTGATAGGATGGGGCTTTCTGTTCCTTTATAAGAGGTATCCTTTTCCAGTCACGGTGGGCAAAAGCTAGATCGAGGAATCACTCTCCCGGCTTTTTACCCATTTTGCATGAGGCCCTGGATTGAAAGGAAGTAGGACCCTGGAGTACTTATTATATGTTGGGAATGGTAATCATGTAATGCTCCTTGACATTGAGCTAGCATAAGATTTCCATTAGGGAAAAAGGTGAAGAACTAACTAACTTGGTAAAAGACTAAGGGGCATTTTATCAACACCGTGCAATAATTATTGCAAATCGCGCGTAGCCCGTATTTTTTTATCGCCGTCTATTGCTGATTTATATCGCCGTGTTAGCGGCTTATGAGCAACGCTTGGCTCAGAGGCGATATAAAATCCAGTGATAGGGGTGAAATGCAGTAATAGTGTGAGAAATCCAGCGATAATTTTACTGAAGTAATGAAAAGCTTGCTAATAGGCAAGTGTGGACTTAACCAAACTAGCAACCTCCCATTGACAGAAGTCAAGTATTTTTCAGGTTTTAAATTCCAGCGATAACTGCGGTTAGCGCGACATTCTTTATCGCTTCGCGGGTCCTGGGTGCATTGATAATAGAGGGAAGTTGTGTTTGCGACTGTTTCCATGTAGTTTTAGTGAGGAATGCCCACCTTGCATGTCATTAGCGATAAATATTGCTGACATGCAAAGTGGCAAAAGAAACGGCTGCTAACTCAAGGAAACAAGTGCTAATGCTTGTCAGCGAGTCCGTGTTGATAGTGCGATAGAAAAATCACGCTTTTTCGGCGATATGTGCTGAAAAAGCAGTGATATTTCTCTTGATAATATGCTCCTGAGATTTATAGACTCGGACTGCGAGAATCGCCTTAAAACATACAAAGAAGCTGTGAACTGCGAGAAGGACATATATGTATGAACTGCCGGTATTAGACATGAAATAATCAATACCGTGTTTACTGTTTCCATGCCTCTTGATCCTTTTTTGAGATATTCTTGAAGTAACAAAACTTCCAAACAATGGTCTGATACATACTTCCACTGGCAGTAATGTTTTTGGGGCGCATCTCGATTAACAGTGAAGTCAGATTAGATCATACATTTAGGGAGTGAAAAAGTATAAGTGATCAACATCATTTCATTTCAAATTGGTGCCTCTTGGGAAAAAACACCCTACTACCTAGGTGCACATATACCATGGGATATCAAAGATCATCCCTAAGTAAATCCAACTACATTAACCAATTTCCCGGCACTCAAATTATATCAATTTTAGTCCCTTATTTATTAAGGAACGGACGTTATTTTATGCATCGATCCTGAATATTTATCCACAAGTGACAATTTTGGTTCTTATTGGTAACAAGAATTTTATTAACACATGTTGGTGAGCAAAATCAGGATGTTAAATACATTGTTCAAATCACAGTACATAACCGGTGAGGAGAGGATGGTAAACAAAGTGTACAGGACAGTTGATATTTTGTATGTCCACCTCTTCCTGGTCCAAACAACAAAAAAACAGCCGACACGTGTTTCGTCACGTCATGTGACTTCCGCAAGGCTTCTGAATATTTGTAGCTAAACATATCCCTTTGTCCCTTAGGAGGAATCTAATGTTTATTAAATTTTTCCTCGATTTCTCCTCTCTTAGTGTATGGGATGACGACCTTGAACACGTCTGCGGACCAGGTAGCCTTTACAGAGAGGACGTCTAAAATACGTGGCTTATCAGAGCCCACCACCAATGCCGTACGAATGAAAAGGTTTTTAACAATAACTGGCTAGGAATTTACGAGCCTATGAGGAAAAACGTGTTCAAGGTCGTCATCCCATACACTAAGAGAGGAGAAATCGAGAAAAAATTTAATAAACATTAGATTCCTCCTAAGGGACAAAGGACTCAGAGGGATATGTTTAACTTACGAGCTTAGATTTGAGTTGTCCATTCATACTCTGATTTTAATACTAAGATTTTTTCTTTGAGATCAACAAACGCGTAAAGTACGGTTGGATTTATGAACTGCAACAAATAGGAGCTGCACAAACACTTGGATAAAATCATTCGTAAGATTAATTCGGAAACTTTGGCAATCATTGAGACGAACAAAGACATAGATATATAACTCCGCCCTACAAATATTCAGAAGCCTTGAGGAAGTCACATGACGTGACGAAACACATGTCGGCTGTTTTCTTGTTTTGACCAAGAAGAGGTGGACATACAAAATATCAACTGTCCTGTACACTTTGTTTACCATCCTCTCCTGACCGGTTATGTACAATGTATTTAACATCCTGATTTTGCTCACCAACATGTGTTAATAAAATTCTTGTTACCAATAAGAACCAAAATTGTCACTTATGGATAAATATTCAGGATCGAATAACGTCCGTTCCTTAATAAATAAGGGACTAAAATTGATATAATTCGAGTGCCGGGAAATTGGTTAATGTAATGGTCTGATACAATTAGATTGCAGGTGCCCGTTCCCGATTTCAAATGGGTTACCACTAACTTTGTGTGATTGGTAAAATTGTGATGTTTTGTGACGGATTTCAGTCACCGAACATTAATACATACAATAAGGAATAGGTATTTTGAAAAGAAACCCTAAACACGCCCCTTCCAAATTCCAATTCGATATGGTTTCCTCAATTTATTCAACTATTCGGGAAACATTTTCCAAATCGTTAAATTACCATATTACATTTAAAAATAGGCTTTAATGTTTGCAAAACCTTATGTGTGATAACCTAAAGAAGGGTGTGCCACTTTAAATTGCGGTACTTAGAATTGTAGATTATGTTTAGTTTTCAGCACATTAAAACAAATCAGATTTAATATTTTGGCCTGCTGAACTTCAGAGGCCCATTTTCTATCATGTTTACACCGGGCCAGTCACGTAGATTTAAGTTTATATCTTGAATATTGTAGATGTTTTCTTGAAGGTCAACATGTGACATGATTTGGTTTGTATGTGACAGAAAAACTGCAGTACTCTGGGAATTTGGTAAGAGATTATTTATGGATTCTGGTGTGTAAATGCATTTTTAGGTGGCAGGAGTTATATATATAATGTTAAATTGATTCCCCTGTATTCTGTTGTTATTTACACCCCCTTAAAGCTAGTAATTTACAGGCATGAAAATGTTTTTTTCTTATAGTTTCTTTAGATGAGGCTACACCACCCAATTGTGAACCAATGCTTGACTGGTCCTGCTGTCACTCATCCGAACATATCACCGCATTTCCACTCTGGACGAAGTAGGGTGTTCTGAGTATCAGCTGCTCTCTATTTACTTCCGGTATAGTTATTCCCTATTGTTTATTGGGCGTGTTGGCGTACTTTTAGGGCTGGCACTCTCTTTATCTGGAGCCCCGACCAATCTTGGACCAGAATCTCAAACAATTAAGCTGAAACGACAGCACAGCTTGCTCCAGTGGGTTGGACGCATTTGGAACAATGCGTCTTTCTTGCATACTGTCACACAGCGTGTTCTGATTTCTGAGGCTTTTTTGTGATAGGATAATGAGATTGTTATTTCATAGTCACACAGAGGAAGGTAAATCACAGGTCTTTTGGTACCCAGCGTGAGAGCATCCATTAAAGGTGGTTAAATTTAATGTATGCAATAATTACAGGATGATTGTCTTTTGTGTTTCGTAGAGGCATCCTACAAAGATATAGAGCTGATTCACAAAATAAGTGTACACCTAATTCACAAAGCTTTTTCTGCAGGTATGACAAAATTACATTTACATAAACTTGACGTTGAAAATGCCCAGCTTATGAATCACAGAACCAGGATAAACGGAAATTCTGACTCACAGATCGAATTTACTTCTGCAGATAATGTGCCATTTTTAAAGCGTGTTCCTTGGAGTAAAACTTCATTCAGAGAAAAGAATGGGGACATTCCTGGTTGGTGTAAGGTTTCCCATATTCCCAACCAGAAGCCAATCTTGCGGTCACACAGACAGAGGTTCAAAATGGCCAGACAAGTGGGAGGAAATTAAAGAGAGGACTGCGAGAAGGGAGATCTGGAACAGAGAATTGCTTTGTAAGTAGAGGGGTTTGCTCCACTGATGACATACCTATGTGAACATAACCTTCATCTGGCATTTATGAAGAATTCAACCCGGAAGTGATCTTCACCCCTCTGTCATCCCGCTCACTTAGTTTACGCAGACATCCGCGGGCTTTATTTATAGCAAGGAACAGACCTACAAAATTGCCAAGATCATTTACGCTGGAGCGCTTTGCTCTTATGCATAATGTGAAACGTTCAGTTTGATCCAGCCCCTTACTTCTTACTTACTCAGTATGTAAACAAAAATGGCTTCTTATAGAATTGACGTCATTCTTCCAGAAACGTCTCTCTTACATTGCCCTAAATCAGGTACTCGTCTTTCAGTGGCCATACATTACCTCCTCAATCATCTAGCCTCTCTCCCCAGGCACCTCATGACTTAGCAAGAGCCAATTAAAAACATCAAAATAAAACACAGCCTGTCACTCCTCAATGCCCCTCCCATTAATATGGGAATAAAGGAGGATGGAGCCCCCCACACTTCCTGTGTATTCCCTAAGTCACGTGATGGCTGGGGAGAGACTAGACACCTCTTATAGTAAATATTGGTACGAGAAAAGGGAATTTGGGGTAATGAAGATTACCGGTTAGTAACTGAATTATTAAAATGATTTGCTTCTGCATAAGTCTAATTTTTTCAGACATACCGAATGGGATGGGGCGTACTGCTGTCACTTAACAAGTCCTCCAATGCTACTGCGTTGGATGTATGACGTTACAACGCATGCTTTTACATCGCATGCCTTTACAACGCGGTTTTTACATCGCATACCATTACAACGCATAGCGCTTTTGGGTGTTGGATAGTGAATAGTTTAATTTACTATTCCAACTCCAGTCCCAGTGGACACTAGGGAAGGTTATTAGATAGTAAATTAACCTATTCCCTATCCTAGAGCGCCCCCCAGCGCAATGCGTTGTAATAGTTTGCAATGTAATGTTTCGTTGTAAGTGATGTTTTCCATGTAAAGAGTGTCAGGAATTTTTCTTCAAATAAATTAATTCCACTAACAACAGCAAGATGCTGTCCACAGAGAACTGCTGCACTGGAATAACTTCTCTGGCACCTGGAAGGAGACTACACCTGACTGCCAACTCAAAGTAAAAATTAACTTAAAAGGCCCACACAGAAAAATGTTGCATAGTAGATATTTTAAACATGCATTACATCTTTAAGAATGCCTATGTGAGCGCACATCTTTATTTTGTAAACAAAAAAAGTCGTAAATCCAATAATATGTTATGACACAGCAAAGTCACGCAAAAAAAACCTTTAAGCGTGATTATTGATTAGCACTCTGTCTTTATGACAGTATGGGGTATCCAAACAGCTTGCAATTGCACAAGTAAAAACATCAAAGAATACACATTGGCTCAGAATTAAAAGGTATATGTTTTCTTGCATATGCAGTCTAACAATAGGACTAATTGATGTTCCAGCACCAAAGCCTTGTGGAAACACAAAGTGAACAACATAATCATCCACAACATGATATCACCTTGATGGACCACCCATCCAAGTAATGGCAAACCGTGAAAAACAAATGAAAGCCAATGACTGAACTAGGCTGACCCAAAACCTACTCTTTCTCAGTACTTCTCATTTACTTTCTTGAATAATCTATGATTTTATGTCTTCTAGACAATAATGCCATCTGTAGCCAGATCTAAAAAGTCATGCCCTGCACTGTTACTAAGATCATGCTCATTACTCCACTGAATGAATTTAAAAATAATTTTGTTTTTGTCTTTCATAGGTACAGCGATGTATCAATGTTTATCGTGCATATCAGACACTATTAATTTCACTGACGTATATAACAGTGAAACCCTACCTAGTTTTGACCTTTGATTGTACTCTAATGCTGTGCTATGTTTTAACCTGGGTTGTCCCCAGTTGCAGGAAACAAACTGTAGATTGTTGTTGAACATGGTGCTATTCTGTAAAAGATAAATTGATTTGGCATTTTTTTTAAGTGTTTTGCTTAAGTCATCTCTCAAAAGACTATTCATCCAGATTTACTGAACCCTACTTCAACAACCTTGATTTAGTCATTACACTGCTTATTGACAACACCGTCCCTCCAGTGTTACTTACAACACCACTTCACCCACTAAGAGCTAATGAATAAACCTTACATGTATAACACATCTCACCCAGTGGCACTCAGAGCATGACTTCGCCTTCAAAACATGCTCACCATTAAGTACGCACAGCACCACTCCACTCACCCAGAGCTTTTCACTCCGCGTCACTCCCATCGCTACTCACACACTGCTACTTACAAAACAATCTTATGCACCCAGGGGCCGATTTACAAGCCCCTTGCGCCTCTTTTGCGTCATTTTTAACATGGGAAAAGTGACGCAAATGTGGCGCAAGGGGGTTGTAAATCTGCCCCTCAGTGCTTTAGAACTTACTACACTGACTACTAACCATACCCAGCCAGACCTGCTCACAAAGCCATATACACCACTCTTTAACTAAGGCGACCCCGGTTAAGAACCACACCAAACACTTGTAGTCACCTAGAACTGCCAACATTCTTCTCTACCACACGTGCTCTGCATACAAATTTCCCACATCACCTGCCCATTTTTTTCGACAGAAAGTGTATAGTAATGACACAATTCTCGATCGTGAACCCAGAAAACTTCAAGAAACACTTCCCATCACTTCTCTTTAAGAATGATGTTAGCGTGCCAGCACACACTGCTTTTTCAAACAACGCTGCTAGTTCCTAAAACGTGAACCACCAACAGCACAGATGATTTGATCTACCCATTCCCACCCATATCCTTCTATCATCTACACAACAGCTACAATTAGATTATGGTTACAGAACCTCCTCGAGGTAAGAAAAGGAAGGTGTACCTCCAATGGGTCTGTCAGGCACTTGCAGCAAGAGAGCCAAATGAACATTAATATTGGTAAGAGAGTTGCCTAAACTCACAATAGAGAGGCCTATTTGCCACCTTGTGTACACAATATGATCCATCTATAGCAGTTACCTGAGTTCATAAAGCAAATAAAGAAAGAGCAGGGTTCCTCCCCTGCTGTAAATCTAGGTATGTTACTGACAGGCAGGCAGCATTGATCCCATAGAGGATATAGTTCTGGATAATATAAAGAGAAAGATCAGAAATCCAAGGAGGAAACTGTGCATAAGTTAACAAATGAAGTCAGTGCAAATAAAGAATGGGCAGTCAGAATGCAATTCAGCATTCAGGATAACCTACATCCAGGTGTGCAAGACATATAGATAACATTTTAAGCACTGAATGGGATGTGGGATTAAGCACTAACGGTTAGGTTGAAGCTTAATAGGTTCCTCACACAGAATTGCTGTTACAGATAGTATCTGTGAAATGTGCACAGATAGTGCATACATGCAAGTATATGTTTTGTGAAACTGATAACATCGGTGGTGTTATACAAAGTAACATAAAGACAATGCTCCCAGTGGATGATAAATACCACCTAGGATGGCAGCTGAGCTCATGAATTCTTATGATCATGCAGGAAAATAGAACACAGTTTTACCACAGGTGGAGAACAAATTACAAAGCAGCAATAGGCAAGGAGTAAGATTTGAATAGCACTAAAGAGGAAAGAAGTAAAACTATTTGCAACATTATGCATAAAGCAAGTAAACATAGCAAAACATTTGCATTATTCACAAAGGTAAATTTACACATGTAGATTCACTCATGTGTAAACTTCTTACTGCACCTAGTAGTAACTGTAATAAAATGGGGTGCTGGTTGACTGGGGTTGAAGCCACAGTGGAGATTTCTATGTTTGAAGCTAGTCTCTGAAATGGAAGTCGAAAATCTCCAACGGGACAAGGCAGAGGGCTGTAATCGAAGAAAGTTCCATGAGTTTTGGCAAAGGACCTCAGAAAAGAATTTGCTGCTGCAGAGGAGAACGTAGAGGGAGACGCTGCGAGGTTAGTCTGCACAGCAGCGCACCTAGTGCGGATCGGTGAGCAGGTTGATCCCGGTTTCCTTCTGGTTCTCAGAACATTTTCTAGGACCTCAGATTTCAGATTTGGCCATCTGGGCTCATTTGCACCACAACCAAGGGTACATGACTGGTGGGACACATCTTGGGGGTTCAGGATTCGCTCAGGCTGTGTCCAGTTGGAGGTTCAAGATGGTGCAAGCCTTTTGTGTCCCTGTGGCTCAGAGCAGGAGACTATCAAACTAGCCCTTGGAGTCACTCTGGTAGTTCTGGGCTCATGTGACAATGCAGGGCTCAACAGCTGATCTGGCCTCTGAGGGTTCAAGGCAGGCTCCAGACAGCAAAGCAGTCCTTTCATGTCTAAAGCAATCTTGCAGAGTGCACAGCAGAACACAGCAGCAGCCAGTCCTTTGAGAGTCCTTCTGCTGGTCCAGTAGTGAACAGAAGAGTTGGTGTCTGAGATCCTATTTTTATACCCTGGTGCCCTCTTTCTGGAAGGTTAACATTAAACTATATTTATTTATATATATTACTATACATATGTTTAACTACTTTAAATAATTTAATGTAAGTTAACATTATTTCTCATAGGGTTTTATTTTAAGTTCCTAACTTTATTATTTTCTCTGGAAAGGGGTTGCAGTGTAATTGGCCATGTGCATTGCTAAACTTACTACAATATTTTTGTGGTAACTTACATTCGTAAATTTGTATCCAGACCCATTTTTTAGGGTGTGGAGGGGTGTAAGTCTACACATTTGAATAACTTTCCACTCAGACCCTGAGCGTAGCCAAAAGTTGTAAAGATCCTAAAAATTGTAAGAGTAAATTTTTGCGCAAAATAAACTAAAGTCTGAAAAATTCTCACACAATGACCGCAAGTGGATTCACATTTCCTCTTTCTAAAATGCTGCCAAGTCATTAGCTGTATGTGCTGCACATCAGCATTTAATGCGTGCCTTGGTGCGTGCTACCTTCTGAAGAGGTGCTGCAGTAGGTGCACATCTTGGACAGATGTGCTCTCCAACAGTTGCAGGGTTCATGAAGGCACAACAAGGAATGTCTGCTGAGTGGCCTGGCGGTGCTGCTGAGAAATGGCCTTCCTTCGCACATCCTCATCCCAGGACAGGGAAGACAGAAAGAGGCAGAAAGAAATGTTTCTCTCTTTTTAATCTGCTCAACTAATCGCAGCGACTCCCATGTAAAATGCATAAATAAAACACTTGTAGTTAGGGTTATTTGTTTAGCGTTCTGTCACGTGTTTATTTTCTACTCATTGGGCCCTATTATAGATAGGGGAAACTTTTCCTTTAAACAGGTGCGCTGGGTGCAAACAGGAAAAGTGCACCCTATCATGTAAAATGCACTGCCCTAAAGGCAGCCGTGAACTTGCACTGTCCACAGGGCAGGTCATTCAAGAGACATAAGGAGCAGCTATTTAAAAGCTGCTCCGTGTTTCTCTGTGCAGGCGGCAACCCACCTGCACTTTAAAGAGGGATTTGAGATCCCCTTGCAGGTGGTTAGTGAGTGACTGCACTCGCCTGCAAGGGGATGTCCGGGGCTCCATAGGACCCCCTTTGCCCTCTCCAGAGGACTGCCATCAGGGGAGCAAAGCAGTGTGCCACTTTTACGTGGTGCGCTGTCAGTTCGCCTCCTGACAGCTTCTTTGCTTCTGCCCCTGCAGGGAAATGCCCTCTTGAGAAAGTGCTGTTGCTAAATGTTCACCAGCGCTTTCAGTATTACAAATCGTCTGCTGACCCTTCTATAATACCAACGTGCCCCAGGGGTGTGCAAAGCGGGCGCACATACCTGTTGCATCCCCGGATCACGTTCTATAATACAGCCCCATGTGCACAAATAATGCACACTAGAATAAAAGTAGGAAATAAGAAGCACCGGAGCAGAGGGTTCAGAGTATGACAAAGAAGAATTAGTTTAAATCAAGTGTGGTAAACGTTCTCTCTGGTCGGACTGTTCTCTTGAGTGCTACTGTTGACCTCTCTTTCAATGAGTAGCCGCTTATCTACATACCTACTGTGGCTTTCTGCTTTACTCTAATGTTTCTCCCTCATTGTTACACATCCTTGTGTATTGCTGTTGGGCTTACCAGAGCCTTTCATCCTGTTACTTCCTTCTGAGTGGAGCCCCTCTTGCATTGTGTCACTTTCACCTGGACAGTAGGTGGCATGTCCCTATTGTATGCCTGACGTCCACCTGCCAGTTTCCGAGGGAAATGAGTTCCTAGCCTTTCCCATCTCCACTTGAGTAGGTGACTGGTGGGTAGAACCAGTGGTTGGAGTCAGGAGGTTGAGGCCCATACATAGCATCCTGCCACAGAGGGTTTGTGACATTTACTCTGATGCAATACAAGTTGGTGGGATCCAGTAAAGATTTCTCAGTAATAAAAAAAGGTAGATCTTGGTGCAGAATCTTGGTAACCAAACCTCATTTCTCACGATGAAGCTATACATGAAGGGATGGATAGAAAAATCCTTCCCAGTTATTTTTCATATGCATATTTGTAAAAGGCAATATTCAGTTGGAATAGTTTGCATTGGTGTGTGCTGAAAAGTGCAAAACAACTTAATGTACAGAAAATAAGGCACAGGAAAAAAGTCACATAAAATAAGATTGTCTGCCGCAAAATGTATTATTTTGTGCAGCAAAATTTGCTAACCTATGCCACAATATGCTGGGGGTCTGGTTAATGGAAAACAAATAAAGCCAAAAACAACCTATAATGGTGTTTGAAATATTTAAACAACATACCAGCTCCTGCTCTATGATTATAATTCATAATTGATGGAGAGCTGCGAAAATGTTGTAACTTCTTTGAAGGAAAGGCAAAAAGAGCTGTCTCTTAAGAAACAATCAGAAGACCAATCTAACTATAAACAACTGAAGAAATCAAGCAAGCATTGGTCAACTTTTTGAGAAGTCACTCATAATAAATAGAACTAGACTTTTGTCTCACTTCCCTGAATCCAATATTTCTTCTTCTATTGTCGTGTGCTACCTGCATGGCCCATTTGTGCACGTTGAGGCCTTATTTTTCCTTTGCACATGTTACTATATAAACACGCTTGCTTTTGTGCCACATTGCACTTTCACATGGAATCTGCATATGCTTTTGTGTTCTGTTCTTTTCCTGGGATTTAGTCTTAAAACCACATTCAAGGTCAAACAACAATGCCACTTGTTATTCTTTTTGTCCAGACACTAGCACCTAGACATAAAACAATAATGCAGCTGTTGTTTATGTGCACACATTTCTTGTCAAATAGATGAGCACAGGATTCAAAAACACACACATGGAATGAGAGTTCTGAGACAAGAGCACTGTGTCTGCTGAGATGTAGAACACCCATCTGTTTAGGCTACGGTACAAGGTCTGCCAGTAATCCCAGAGATCTTTGATATATAATCCTTTAGCTTCATTAGCAAGGGAGGGGGGTTTAGGTTACTCTGTCCTATAAACTGACTGAACTTTCCATGGTATATGGATTATTAGCCATGCTATCAGTAGTTTTAGTATGCATTTGTTTGTTAATTGTGGCATGTATAATGCATTTTAGAGCACAATAGTTTAAATAAATATTCTAAACTTACTTTGTGTCTCCTGGTTGTCTTATTGTGAATGAGTACGAGTGAAAGGGTGTATCATGTTACTGTGATCCCTGAGTGGGTCGAGAGTGTTGTGTTCTGGGGGGGCAATTCACCTGTTTCTCTGGTAAGGTTAGGAGGGCAAGTGAGGCACTATAGCTAATCTGACTTGAACTCATAGATACTGAGATGATATGGTGACTCAGTCCCTACATACTGATGTTCTATGATTCCAAGCATAGTGCTGTTCCAGAGCAGAATCCCTGAAACATTATGCTAAGAAAAATCAGCCCCTCTGTGACTCCTTATTGTATTAACCTGATCAATGTTGCTTTGGTTAAAATAATAATCACAGTCTACCTCAAAAAAGGCCAAGTCAAATTACTTCAAAATAAAACAGATGCTGACATGGAACATGGAATGATTTCAACCCCGTTTCAAACTTACCCTTTCTAATCAAAGTGTTAGAAAACTAGAAAGCTATCAAATAACACAATTTAAGCAATTTATCATGGGAAACAATTTTGTGGATGTGTGTTATTCAGGGTTCTGGACAGGTTGTAGCACATATTCAACTACTTTACAAATAGCTAATGATGTATTTGGATATCAAGATGCAAGTGACTCCTGTTTTCTAATCCTCATGGGCCTGTGGTATTTGAAATGGTAAACTATTCCACCCTCTTGGATATTCTGAAGTCAAGAATTAGTGAAGTGGGTGCTAACATTAACTGGTTTCATGCCTACCTGGAAAGTGGAGGTCAAAAATTAAAAATAGCAGACTTTCTCCTGCGCTCTCCCTCAATACGCCAACAAATCTTCCCAAAGGTCCATCATGTCGCTCCACTCAATTTATACATGTAAATGTTTCGCCTTATTGCCTAAAGGCCCCAAAATCCCATAACACTACAATGCAGAAGATACCCATATTTGCATGAAAATATCTCCACTGAATGACATCTCTTACCATGCTGAGTATACCAGTGATTTTGCGCTTTGGTGACTCGCCAACATTTTACACTTAATACCATCAAAACAGAATTTTATTTATTGTTCTTCCAAACTGCTTTGTTTCCTGTGTGCTCTTCCAAACTGCTTTGTTCCTTTACTATATTGGTGCAAAACTATTACATTGCTACACCTCACCCCAGAATGAAGAATGTGCATAATCACTTGTTATCACACTAGACACAAACCTCAATATTTAGTCTCACATTAATGGTTCATCCCAAGTGGCACATAACCAATTGAGAATACCTCAAGTTATAAAACCCTTAATTTCACAAAAAGGCTTCATGATAGACAATTCCCAGGGCTTTTAAGATATGACTGGGTAACCCTGCTTCTAGGAAATTCCAAGAACCACTTTCCCTCACCAAAGTAGGTCTTCATGCTGTGGCTAGGCTGGCCTCTGGGTTAAAGAGGTATGATCATATTATACCTCTTCTAATTACACTCAAGTAGCCTGCAAAAGAAGCAAGAAGCCTCCTCAAACTAACCTAGACCATGATGTAAAAACCTCTCCACTTGAACTCCAAGCTATATTGCCTGTTACTTCAACATCTCAGATGGGCAACATTCACTTTGCAGCTTGGATTGCCTTCTGTTGGAAACTCTAGTTTTATGAAAGAGAAATTAATAAATCTATATTTCTATAGAGATACACTCGAGGTATAGATTTCCACACCCTCATCAAGCTTTAATTTAAGCTGAAATGATACCTTCAAGAAAGAAGTTAAAAAAACTGCAGCCCTACTCAAAAGGTAGATTTAGATATGTAAGCATTAAGGTATGTATTAGTTTAGGGTTAGGGCTATAGTTAGGCCTAAGGTTAGGTATATGGCGAGGGTTAGGTCTAGGGGCTAGAGCTTGGGTTAGTGCTAGCTGTACATTCTATTTTTAGATATGGCATTAGCCAAGGCCTTTTGATTTTTCTAAAATTATATGTATAATAAACAGACTTACATGGGCTTTCAGCCAGCCCTCTTTATCCTTTGGCCTGTTATTGTGTCAATAACATTTTTCTTCTGCCCATTATAGTATACAGCATGGGGCAATAGGTCAGCCCACTACAGCCATTGGCTAAATTCAGTGTGAATGACAGCATTCTGCCCTTTCTCAAGGAGCACATCCACAATCATAGTAGTTCCCTTAGAGGCAAGGACTACTAAATTGTGCTTTTTTAGACCAAAGGAAAATATTTTTATTTTTAGCTGATGCTGCTTTTAGTTTGCTGAAGTCCCAGTAGCTTCTCAAACAATAAAGTATTGCAAAAAACATGACAAAACAAAATAAGCATTGACCAGGCCAAAAGGCTGATGGCCAACGACAGACATATTGGCTTTGCCAATGATTTTGGAATGTAACATTTCACCATTATACTGTCTACACTTATATCAGTCAGTTTAAACTTTATTTCGGCAGTGCTGCCATAAAAGCACAGTGATACAACACAAAAAAAAGTGCCACAACATAAGATAGCATGGTAAAATTTAAAAACGATTACAATAATTACTTTCTAGTGTTTGAACACTGAATTTCAAGACAATATAAAGATGGAGACTGCCCCTCTGGGGATTAACCCTTGGTAACAATTAGGCATAATCGAGCATCCCGGTAGGATCAATCTTTGGAAGGAAGTTAAAAAATAAACACACAAAAAAAACCATCATATAATGCAAAAAATTAAAAAATATAAATAAGCTAACAGGGGAGGTTACAAACATTCAACATCAGTTAATACCATTTTAAATCAGGAAATTGATGAAAAGTAAAACCATCTAAAACTCAGTCCAAGCATCTCACTAAACATCTGCGTTTGCACCACATTGCAAATAAATATTTTGCTATAGCAACAACAACAACCGGGTGCGTATCATGCTTTAGTAATCTAAAAATCTCTCTGTAGTTTCTTATTCCTAAGTTCTTACAAAGTTGGAGAATCCATTTGGATCTAGCCATATGGTATGCTGGACAGAAAAAGATCACATGGATCTTCTAACTCATTACACCCGGGACATAGTGATTTATTGGCACCTACCCACCTATTAGTAAATGCAAAGAGGGGGAGTGTCCCGTGCCTCAATTGAAGAAACAATTTCTTGGCTACAAGAGGTTGTATCAGATCTAGAGCCGGCTCCAGGATATAGCGCGATTTTACCTCCAAAAACCTGGAGGTTAGACTAGATGACTCGGACGATTGAATAATTCTTATCATTCTGAAATCTTTCAAAGCAGAGGTTAGTGACTGTTTGGAAATAGCAGAACATGACTCCTCAGGTACAGACCACAAGTCATTTCTCCCTATTTTACGGAAAGTGTCCCGAATAAAGGAAAGCCAAGGGATCTTCCCCGCTCCCAAAATTGTCATAACCGATTTAAGTTCCTCTCTGTAATCTTCCAACTCTGGCATGCACCAAAGCCGTCGCCAGTAGAGGAGTGGGCGAGCGGTAATCAGGTCAGCAGTGGGAGCAATTCCCCAATCCATCCTCAATGGAATTAGGGGAGTACTCTGTGGTAGACCCAGGAGTTGCCTTAAAAAGTTATTTTCCGTCACAATAAGAGTGTTAATTGGACAATGGCCCCAAAGTTCAGCACCGTATAAAGAGGCTGCCCTGGTTTGAACCTTATGTATTTCTGCAGGGGGGGGGCAATAACTTTTGCGGCACAACTTCTGTGCACTTTTAAAATTCCCCCACTTGCTTGAATTAGTTTTAGATTTGCCTTAATAATCTGTGGCCCCATTCCATTCTCTCATTCAAAGTGAGACCCAAATAGTCAAAAACAGGGACCCTTTCTAGTGGGCTAGAGTCCATTTTAGGGTGGGGACGATTGGTGGAGTCTGCATTGAAGACCATATACTTTGTTTTCAGTATGTTAACCTCTAGGGGCATATTATCAAGGGGGGCGATAGGCACTTTTCGTCGGTTTAGCGGCCGTTTTCTGCCGCCAAGCGGCGAAAATTCTATCGCCCTATTATCAAGCTGTCGCTAACAGCAGTTAGCGACAGCTTGAAGGCGATAGCGAGCGGTTTGAGGCCCGCTCCGCATGTCAACGATATTTATCGCTAATGACATGCAAAGTGGGCGTCCCCAACCCATTAGCGACTGAAAGCAGTCGATAACGTCGCTATCGCCTATTCACAATGCTGGCGTAGCGATGGAAATATTCCCGCTATCGCCAAAAACTAACGCCTGCTCTGACCAGTTCTTAGCCATGTTATCCAATGGGAGGTGGATAACATGGCTAAGAGCATTTCGTCGCTAATGCGAGAATATTGCTATATTCTCAGCAATATTCTTGCATTACGCCGCTATCGCTGGATATTTTAGCGCTATGTAGAAAAATGTTGCTAATAGCATGTTATCTCCGCTTAAATATCCAGCAATAGGCAGCGATAAAAAAAGTCGCTAAGCGCATTTAGCGATAAATATCGCTAGTTGTTGGTAATATGCCTCTAGGTTCCTTTTCTTACAAAATGAGCTAAATTTGTCTAGGACACGCTGCATCCCCATAGGTGTTTTAGATAGGAGCAGCGTGTCATCCGCGAACATTAAAGCTGGTATTCTGCGGTTAGCAAGTTTTGGCAGGTCTATATCCTTGACAGCTAAAAGGTCCTTTTTAAGCCCATTTAGGAAGAGGGAGAAGAGAGTTGGTGCAAGCACACAACATTGTCTCACAACCTTCTCTACAGGGAATGGTGCTGAAAGTTTCCCACTATTCCCGAATCTTATTTTGGCAAAGGTACCGTCATGTAAACGTTTGAGCTGTTGACAAAGGTAGACTGGAGCCCCCATTTCAAGCAGTAAACCCCACAATTGGTCTCGATCTACCATATCAAACGCGGATTTGAGGTCCACGAATGTTAGGTAGAGAGAACCTCCTTCCAACAGTATAGTTTTCCAATAGATCAGTTGTAATCTAAACAACTGGTCAATAGTAGAGGTTTTAAACCTAAACCCTGCTTGTAGGGTAATAATTATACTGTGGTCATCCATCCAGCTCTGCAAACTTCCCAAGAGAACACAGGCAAAAATATTTTGTGTCACATCGATTAGGCTGATAGGCCTATCATTTCCTGGATATAAGGGGGAGCCTTTTTTATAGATAGGAATGATCTCCGCTCCTGCCCACGTTTGCGGGGGTGACAAGCCCGGAGAATCGCGTTGAATAGGCACTGCAGATACGGGCCCCAGACTACCAATTCAGATTTGAACAGGTCTCCTGGGATCCTATCTAATCCAGGTGCCTTATTTGGGAGGACTTTGGACAGGGCCACTATAACCTCAGCCAAAGAACAGGGAGGTATATCTGCCTTGGGGACATGAATAAAATCAATGATAGGCAACCCCGTCTCAATGGCACCATTTTGGGTTTGGAATACAACGGTTCAAAATGAGAACGCCAGGCCTCCTCCCCAAGGTTTGGCTCAATGGCCTACCTGCCCTCTGGTGTTCCATTCTTCACTAAGTTCTAGAACCCTCTAGGATCTTTATCGCCTAGGGCTTTCTTGATGGCCTGGCATCTGACAATTTCCCATTCCGATTTAGCTTCTAAAATAATTTTTTTTAAAGATGCTCTAGCCTCCCTTATACGTACGATGTCACCCTGTCGTAATTGGGTCAACCGGGCATTCTTTGCCTCTCTACTTGCCCTATTATACCAAAGGTTATTACTTCTTTGATTATTCTTTTTATGGGTTGACCATAGCTGATTTGCATATAGCCAGTGTCTAACCCAGGGTGGTGTGGAGTGCAAAAAAACGATGGATTTAGGCCCAGATCCTTGTACTGGGGTGAATGTATGACATTGTTCTACATTCTGTCCATCAACTGTGTTTTTTGCAATTTTCACCCCGAGTGGGCTGGGTATGCTCAGACGTGAGTCCCAGGCTCTCCACACCACTGGAGTCAAGCTATCCAGGCTGATGAAGGCTGATAGCCAGAAACCAGTCCTTGGATGCTTGATTCCGGTCTGGGAAAGACATGGCTTGGTAGTTCGGACTGGACTGTTCCCATGAGGCACAGGGTCAGAGCTGATTTGCATATAGCCAGTGTCTAACCCAGGGTGGTGTGGAGTGCAAAAAAACGATGGATTTAGGCCCAGATCCTTGTACTGGGGTGAATGTATGACATTGTTCTACATTCTGTCCATCAACTGTGTTTTTTGCAATTTTCACCCCGAGTGGGCTGGTTATGCTCAGACGTGAGTCCCAGGCTCTCCACACCACTGGAGTCAAGCTATCCAGGCTGATGAAGGCTGATAGCCAGAAACCGGTCCTTGGATGCTTGAGTCCGGTCTGGGAAAGACATGGCTTGGTAGTTCGGACTGGACTGTTCCCATGAGGCACAGGGTCCGAGCTGATTTGCATATAGCCAGTGTCTAACCCAGGGTGGTGTGGAGTGCAAAAAAACGATGGATTTAGGCCCAGATCCTTGTACTGGGGTGAATGTATGACATTGTTCTACATTCTGTCCATCAACTGTGTTTTTTGCAATTTTCACCCCGAGTGGGCTGGGTATGCTCAGACGTGAGTCCCAGGCTCTCCACACCACTGGAGTCAAGCTATCCAGGCTGATGAAGGCTGATAGCCAGAAACCGGTCCTTGGATGCTTGATTCCGGTCTGGGAAAGACATGGCTTGGTAGTTCGGACTGGACTGTTCCCATGAGGCACAGGGTCAGAGCTGATTTGCATATAGCCAGTGTCTAACCCAGGGTGGTGTGGAGTGCAAAAAAACGATGGATTAGGCCCAGATCCTTGTACTGGGGTGAATGTATGACATTGTTCTACATTCTGTCCATCAACTGTGTTTTTTGCAATTTTCACCCCGAGTGGGCTGGGTATGCTCAGACGTGAGTCCCAGGCTCTCCACACCACTGGAGTCAAGCTATCCAGGCTGATGAAGGCTGATAGCCAGAAACCGGTCCTTGGATGCTTGATTCCGGTCTGGGAAAGACATGGCTTGGTAGTTCGGACTGGACTGTTCCCATGAGGCACAGGGTCAGAGCTGATTTGCATATAGCCAGTGTCTAACCCAGGGTGGTGTGGAGTGCAAAAAAACGATGGATTTAGGCCCAGATCCTTGTACTGGGGTGAATGTATGACATTGTTCTACATTCTGTCCATCAACTGTGTTTTTTGCAATTTTCACCCCGAGTGGGCTGGGTATGCTCAGACGTGAGTCCCAGGCTACCACACCACTGGAGTCAAGCTATCCAGGCTGATGAAGGCTGATAGCCAGAAACCGGTCCTTGGATGCTTGATTCCGGTCTGGGAAAGACATGGCTTGGTAGTTCGGACTGGACTGTTCCCATGAGGCACAGGGTCAGAGCTGATTTGCATATAGCCAGTGTCTAACCCAGGGTGGTGTGGAGTGCAAAAAAACGATGGATTTAGGCCCAGATCCTTGTACTGGGGTGAATGTATGACATTGTTCTACATTCTGTCCATCAACTGTGTTTTTTGCATAGGTTTTCCCCCAACACTTCTTCTTTTTTTCTTTTATTTTTTTATTAGCAATACATGAGTATTCAACTCACAAGAGTACAAACAAATTAAAGTATAGTGAGTACATGCGTCTTAACCATCACACCACATTTAAGCACATACATTTAACTCAGACAGTTCCATAGCAGATCGACTTCTTCTGGTATGCCCAACTTTAGTACATAGAATTAAACATAACAAAAAAAAAAATTGCCATTCAAGAATCCAAATAAGATAAAACAGGGCCTCAAATTTGTAAGCCCAGCTTTCGCTTACGCCTACCTTTTAATGCATGCAAACTATACTCCAAATTAAATTTAGCCAAGAACCTAGGCCTCCAAGCCTCAAACGATGGGGGATCCCTTTGTAACCAGCTTGAAGCTATATATAGCCTTAATACTGCTGTTGCTAAAAAAAAAATCAAATATATAGCATTCCTAGGTACACTATCAGCATTTACCCCCATCTCTGCACCCAACAAAAGCTGCGTAGGCGACAAATCAATAGGTGTTCCCAAAATAGCAGTTAGAAATGTATCAACATGCTCTAATCATTCTTTTAATAGTGGACATGTACAGAAGATATGCATCACATCTGCATTAGGGTTATCACAGCGAAAGCATTTCCCCTCCTGTCCACCACCCTATTTGGCAATCTTATGAGGTGTCATATATAAATAAAAAATAGTTTGCGACCGGGGCGGGAAAGGTTTCATATGGTGGCGGTGTCTATCAGACACCGCCAGCCATATTAGTATGGGCTGCAACAGATGCCTTTCCGTGGCGGACGGTCTTCACTTCAGGGGCCCCCTGCGGGCCCCCGGAGTGAAGGCAAGGTGGGGGGTGCACATGGGGGGTACCTGTGGTACCCCCCAGCATTTGCATACTCAAAGCGGCAGGCACCGCGCGGTGCCTGCCGCTTTGTGAATGCAAATGCATACATGCATTTTTAGCATTGTGGCGGGCGGTGCTGAGTCCCGCCCGCCACAATGTTAGAAATGCACGATGCGCCCGCCACTGTGGCGAGCGCATCTTAATACCCTCCATGGGACCGCCGCCGTTATGGCGGGCGGTCCCAAGTAACGTGAGGATGGCGGGCGGGCAAAGTCCGCCCGCCATCCTAATGGCCCCCCATATTTGCAGGATTGATATGCGAGATCGTTGTCTTAGGTTCCAAAGAAACGCAAGTGTTTACTGGATTCACTAGATCCTGCGATAGCTGGTTAGCGCCTCCTGCAGAGGCAAGGAGATCAATAGCCGTGACTAAAGGTTGCTCGGGTGACCTTGCGTGCGTTAGCCCGCCCAAAGATGAGCTTTTAGATAGCATAGGGTCCAGTGATAAACGCCGTTCAGTTAGTTGAATTTCGTGCTCCAGTACAGATGTAGCTCTAATTAAAAACTGATCCAGTGTCCCCACCACTAACCCACCCGTAGTTGTATTCCTCCCATTTCCTCCTCTGATAGACATCGCAATTTTATAACCCACCCTACGACTAATCCAAAGTTCATAAACGCCAGATGAATAAATAACACATGTGTGCAAACAGTCTTTTGGACACTAACCTTAAGATGGAAGGTTCGGAGGGGGGGCCCGGCCCGTCCTCGAGCTTAGCCCGGCGCTGCCCTAGCGTGTCCGGCGACGCGGTAGCCCGGTATCCCTTTTAAGCACCTCCTGGCGCTGGTGGTCACGGTGGCGGCGTGCGCGCCACGGGTGCTGCCGGTCAATGTAGTTGCGGCAGGCGGGTGGGACAATGGAGGCAATGCGGGTGAGTTTCCAAGGCAAGGCAGTGAATACTACAGGGCTCCCGCTCCACCGGAGCCCAGTATCCCTTTTAAGCGCTTCCTGGTGCTGGTGGTCGCGGTGGTGGCGTGCGCGCCGCGGGTGCCGCCCGGTCAATGTAGTTGCGGCAGGCGGGTGGGACAATGGTGGCAATGCGGGTGAGTTTCCAAGGCAAGGCAGTGAATACTACAGGGCTCCCGCTCCACCGGAGCCCAGTATCCCTTTTAAGCGCCTCCTGGTGCTGGTGGTCGCGGTGGCGGCGTGCGCGCCGCGGGTGCCGCCCGGTCAATGTAGTTGCGGCAGGCGGGCGGACAATGGCGGAGATGCGGGTGAGTTTCCAAGGAGAAGCAGTGAACACTACAGGTCTCTGCACTTATATGATAAATGTTGGTCATGGGACTTTCTGCAGGGTCATCTTCAAATGTTTTACCTTCGCCCTCCTGTTTTCGGAAACTGTCTTTGTTGGCTTTTAGGGTTCTTCAAACTTTACTGTTGCCAGCCAGTGCTAAAGTGCTTGTGCTTTCTCCTTTTTTTATTATCTTTATTCATTTTTTGTCCACAACAACATACAGCTGTAAGGTAAAATATATATTGCAGTACATCTCCATTTGCATTTTTGGGCCCGCTAGGTGGGGTAACAGCGACATTGATTCACTTCCGAGTTTGTCGACAGATGTCACTGTATAAAGCTGCGTCAAAACATATGAAAAAAAACATAATGCCATTTAACTCATGTGCCTGTCCTATAATTACTATAAATACGTTGCTGCTAAATGTGCCGCTCATGAGTGGTGTGAGTTACCGGGGTTCTATTGTGGTGAGTACTACAATAACGATATGATAGAGGAGGAATTGTGCAGTGTAAATGCTGTTTTATGTGAGGATGTAACTGGGTCTGACCAAAGGTATGAGCCTGCTTTGTCAGTTTGCTGCGCACGCTTGTACATAGCTTGATGACCCTCTTACTTGTATACCTCAAAATAGGTGTATAGTGTATTCTAGACACGTTCGCTGGTGGCAACGTCGGCGCCGCCAGTATGTCACCCGTTAGTGTGCATGGCGTGAAGGCTAGATTCTACAGTGGCTATGTAGTGATGCCAATCTACAGGTTGTGTCCTAAACATTGGACGTGGGGTCTGGGATGCCAGTATCTCGTGTTCTGCCACCAAGGCTCGCTGGAGGGTGATCAGCCAGTGTCGGGTGGAAGGGCCCATCAGGGATGTCCAGGCCATTGCAAGAGTGCGTTTGGCCAAAACCAATGCCAAATTCAGGAATCTGTTGAGATTTTTCCAACATGCATTACGTTTTGTGATGCCTAGTAAACAGTGCGCGCCCTGATCTGGGATTGCTGATCCCGTTGCTGTTGTTAGTATGTCAGATTCTTTTTCCCAGTATGTTATGATGTGAGAGCACGTCCAGACCATATGGACAAAGTCAGCGTCCAAATTATTACATCTGGGACATATATCAGTGGAGGTGGGGTACATTTGCGCCAAACCGTGCAGGGTTAAGTACGTATGATGTAAATAGTTGAATTGGTTGAATTTTAATCTAGCATTCATTGAAATGGTATTAGGTTTCTCCATGCACTGCTTCCACTGCTTGTCTCTTATTTCAGTGGAGAGCACCATTATCCAGTATTCGCGAAGTGGGTGCTCTCTCCTTATAATATGGTAGAATTAGCTTACACTCAATTGGCACATTGAATTTAATTGTAAGTCCCAAGTAAAGTGCTACTACATGTACCCAGGGCCTGTAAATTAAATGCTACTAGTGTGTCTGCAGCCGGATTGTGCCATCCACTTAAGTAGCCTCTAAAACACACCACAAGCCTGCCATTGGTAGCCTGTGTGTGTGCAGTTTTTAAACTGCCAATTGGACCTGGCAAAATCAACCTTTTGCCAGGTCAAAACCTTCCTTTTTGATATCTATAGGTAACACCTAGGGTAGGCCCTGCACAGCCCAGAGGACAGGGTGCAGTGTATTTAAAAAGGTTGAGATGTAACTTTAAGTGTTACATGTCCTGGTAGGGCAAAGGTCTTATATTTGTTTTCCACTACTGCAAGGCATACCTCTCCCATAGGATGACATTGGAGTTACCTTATTACATTTAATAAGCTCCAATTCCTGTTTTAGACACAAAGATGAGAGCCAATACTATTTATGCATTAGTATTACAATGTTTAATAACAGTTCTTTCACTGATAGGCCCACCACGGACAGGGATTGGGAAAATATGCTCGAGAGCCCGGTGCGAATACCTCGGAACATTCAATTCTGGCTCATACAATACTATATTATTCACAGAGCTTACCTAACACCAGAGCACAATAAATAGATATTTTGATCGGACCGATGCCAGATGTGTGAGATGCGATGAAATAGGAGCAGACCTACTGCATATGCTGTGGTCATGCGCCGCCATTCGTACCTACTGGGGCGTGGTCACCAGTTTTTTCGCTTAGTGCACCAGCGTGTACTGGACTGGACGTGGGAGCAATATGTCTTAGGGCTGTACCCCAGTTGCAAAAAACAAAAGGTGACCTTCAGGTACATAGACCTGGGACTCATAGTCGCCAAGAGGCTACTCGCACTCCGTTGGAAATCTCTGGACCCCCCGGCAGCGGAGGCCTAGTAACAAGCACTACTATGCTGGGCGCACTCAGAAAGCGTGAGTCATAAGCGGGAGGATGCTTGAGGACTGCGTAAGCAACTGCTAGCCGCGGTTTGGGACGCAATACTTTCGGACTTTCACATGGCTTGGTGTGACCGCCCGCGGTCGCCATGGGGAACGCCCGCACTTGATAGTGGGCAAACGAGTGTCTAAGGCTTAAAATGCAGGTTTCAAGGGAGGTGATCACTGCCTTGCCCGGCCATCCTACACAGACTCAGGTGTGCATAGTTGGCCTTCCTGCTTAGGTGTGTATACTTAGCTCCCACGTTTCAGGGTATATCATCGGTCTGGTATTCATTATGTATTGAGGGGATTGGGTGACGGAGTAAACAAAAAGCACAGCAAAATGATATGTTGGGTCGGGTGCGTGGGTGGGGGAGGGAAATGCGGATATAACACAGAAGACGTGTATGAGCACGCTGTAAGTGTTCCGGGTGTAGGTCATTCAGTTTTAAGTTATGTTTTGACTACATATTAAGTAAGTTAGAACAGTATATTATGATGTTCAATCGATTATTGGACAAGAACCTTGTACCAGTTGAAATCGGTCGATGTTAAGGTAGTAAATGCGTGATCTATTTCTATAACGTCTTGTATTAACAATGTGGACTAAACACAGAAAATATAATAATACACTGTAAACTACAAATTGTTGTGAAATCAATAAAAACAAAGTTAAACAAAAGAAAACAGTTCTTTCGCTGATTTTTCGTGTACGAAGAAGATTCTTTATTCTTTTGACAAGTGAGTACAGCCAACGCGTTTCGCCCCAGATAGGGCTTTTTCAGGGCTGTAAATATATACATATGTGTATTGTTTAAAATTGGTACGTATACTGTTCTTTGAGTTAATTTAAAGCATTAACAGCATATATTTTGGGAGACCCAAAACCTTTCAAACCCTTTCAAAGAGAGTGAACCAGCCATAGGAGTTAGTGAGAGGGAAACAGAAAGTGCCACCAAATGTGTCAAGTTAAAAATGATGATCAGCCTACTTTAATTCAACAAAGGTTCTTCAGAGGAAAAGTGTTAGAAATGGGATTTCTGGTTTGCTAGGGCTTTTACCTAAGCCAGGCAGAATCCACCATTCTAGTCAGAACAAGGGAGTTACATGCTGAAGATAACCCCTGCTCACCCCCTTGGTAGCTTGGCACGAGCAGTCAGGCTTATCCCAGAGGCAATGCGTAAAGTGTTTGCCCAACACACACACACAGCAGCAACACACTAGGCACACCACAAAAGAAACTCCACACAATGTTACATAAAAGATACCCTTATTATCCAATACACATTAGAATCATAATCACACATATACACAGTCCCAACTGCCACCCTTCCGGTGCTGCTCACGGCACTCCACTGCTCCCAAAAAGAACTCAGCGCTGGCACTTATATTGCCTTAGGGAGCTCCGTTCAGGGGCTCCCCCACATGCACTTCACTCGGCACCAACAATGCGCAATGGCAGTCCCACTCCCCGGGGCTTCTACAACAAACTTGCCCACACCATGCAGCTGCCCGCAATCAGCGGTGCAGACCGGCGCCAACCGTGCTTCTGGGGCACCAACACGGCTCTGTGCTCAGCCCCCACTCACCGGGGCTCGCCCTGACTCCTCCGGTCTCTTTCCTACAGCCAGCGGAGACCGCAAGGCTCCGGTCTTCTCCCTCGACACCTGGGACCGGCATAGGATGTCAGCAAAGAGCCTGCGAGGCTCTGGTCCTCTTCAGCGCCGGTCTCGTCCGCTCCGGTACACAAGGGCTCTCCTCATTGGGGATCAGGACCCAGCCCACAGTCAGGCCAAGTCGCCTGTCTTCCCGTCAAGCTCACCTCAGACCTCCTCTTTCTCTGGTTGGCCCCGCCCACAACCAGGCAGCTTGCCTGGCTTCCGGGTCGTATTGGCAGCGGTCCAGCAGTACCACAATGCAGGGTAGGGTCCCGCTTCTCTTCTGGCACCAATGCAGGGTGGGCTCCTGCCAAATAAGTGGCGTAAATGCGGAATAGGCTCCAGCTTGCCTCCTACGCCAATCAGGGTAATCCCTATTGCCGGAATTCCCTCAGGACGCTCTCACAACCCAGCGCTGCAGAGCACACATGCTCCTCTATTTCTTGGAGTAAAAGATATGGTGCTCACAAGGCACTAAGCCCCCAAAGGTTCCAGGGAAAAGGCTGGGCCTAGGCAGGCCAGATCACAGGGGCCTCCAGCAGGGAGGCAGTCCCTCGTGGCGGTTCCTCCTGGGCCCCAGCAGCAGAAGGTTCCCAAGTAGCACAAGGAAGCACCAACACATGGGGTTACAGCCCCAATTCTTATAACACATTTTCCTTTGTTCAGTCCGAACTGGTTCTGGGGGGTATTGGAGTACTTGTTTACAGGGATCCTCGTCCCCTTTGTCAGGTGGGGGCTAGGTCATCAGACCACCACAAGGGGGTGGAGCCAGCATTCCACCAGGCAGGCACAGACCTATTCAAGGTCAGGGGACTACTCCTCCCACTACTCCAAATGCAGATCCCCTATTCAGCCTAGCACTGACTCACCCTGCCATCCCTGGAGCCACACACCCCTCACCAGCCCCTGTCACTCCAGAGCCAGACATGCAATACACATCAGGCAGGCAGACATAGCACACAGAAATACCAACTTCTAAAAGTGGCATTTCTAAAATAGTGATAATAAATCTGCGCACACCATTGCCCAGCATGTATTAATACTGTTCCAAACATACCAAACTTGACCACGCTGCTTCTCTCATATCAGGAAATACCACTGAAACACGTATCAGGGAATCCCCAATGTGTTCCTATGAGAGGGCAGCCTCACAGCAGTGAGAAACAAAAATGACTGCTTGTCACTACCAGGACATGTCACACACTTAAGGCACATGTCCTACCTTATACCTACAATGCACCTTGCCCATATGGCTAGCTAGGGCCTATCTTAGGGGTGACTGACATGTAGTAAAAGGGGGGGGGTCACAGGTGGGGCACACACTTTAGGTACCACGTCACAGCGGCAGTAACACTGCGCACACAGGCTCTCCAATGGCAGAGGCCTGAGACAGGTTTGAAAGGATACTTCGGTAGGTGGCACAATCAGCGCTGCAAGGCCACCAGTAGCATTTAATTTACACTCCCTGGCTATCTGAGATACCACTTTACAAGGGAGTGACAGGTAAATTAAATATGCCAAACAGGTGTAGATCAATCTTACCATGTTTACCACAGAGAGCACAAGCACTTTACACTGGACAGCAGTGCTAAAGTGCCCAGAGTCCTAGAACCACCAACACCATGTCAGAAAAAGGCTAGGAGGAAGGCAAAAAGTTCAGTGATGACCCGCAAAAAGGGCCAAGTCCAACAAAAAGCAATGAGTGAAAGTATGGGCTAGATATGAAAAGAATCTAGCAAGAAGTATATAACCAAAAATGTGTGATACTAGTGACTCTAACCAAGCACCATGTCATGGTGTCATGCTGTGGTAGATCCTAAGAAGTCAGGAGATGGCGAAAAATGTGTGCTTACCAAATATCTCAGTAAGCACTGTCCAGAGTTCTGGTCGGAAATGCCAGTATCACACTAGTTTCATCCTCTGGTCCATCTAAAAAATCATGTAGTACGTCTGATGTAGTATTCTGTTTTCCTAAGCAAAGATAAAAACCAGTTTGACTTAACACCTAAGTGAGGCATATAGAGGTGACTTGTGAAGTTATAGTAGTTTAGGAGTAAGTGTCCTATACTGTCAAGTTTGAAGCACCAAGCGTTGGTGTGAGAGAGCAGTGACAATGCTGAAAGACATCAATAGACATGCCTTGATAATAACGTGCAGATGTGTAGAGAGTGGTATTTTTTTACCCCCCGCAGTCAGTCGGGCTAGGCAGGGTAAAAGAGCGTCCGGCTCTGGAAGTACTTTGTGCTTGAAAATAGAATGTGGAGCGAACTGGAAGTTACTCTCAGAAAGAGAGGACTGGAAAGGAGCCTATTCCTAATGGGAACAGGTAATCACTTCATGGTTGGTGTCTTTCAAATTGCAATGAAAAATCCTCTCCATGGTAAAGTCAGATTTTAATTTACAATTTCAAAAATGCCTCTTTTAGAAAGTTGCCATTCTCATACCTTAGCCATTTAGTGTCTGCAGCCTGTCTCTGGGTCACATGACTGGGTGTGGCTGACAGTTGGGCTTTGTGTATTTCTCCTAGACAGCCACACGCAAATAGTGAGCTTAGGTGTGCCTGGAGGGGCAATCACTGGCAGGAGGGGGCAGAGCTGGGCAGGACCCCGCTTAAACTTGACTACGCTGTGTTCTGCCTCTACACAAAGGGCTGCATACCCCCTGTAGTTGGTCTGGTGTGAGGGCAGGTGAGGCAGGACACCTGTGGACTTCAACTGGGAACCTCTAGAAGCTTCTCCTACTTCAAAGGAGGCATGTGGTATAAATATTGGACCTTAGACACCTGCTGTTCAGCTGACTTCTGGGCCTGTGGAAGCTCTGGCAGGAAAAAGTACTGTTGTGCAGCTGAAACTACTGCTACTCTACTGGACTGCTGCCCTGCTGATCTGCTGTCTTGCCTGGAATGCTGCCTTGCTGGATTGCTGCCCTGATATCCTTCTACCTGAGTCAGAGGGATTGGACCTGCACCTGAACCAAGGACTCTCATAGTGACTCCAAGGACTAGTCTTCTGGCCTCATGTCCAGGCCCACAGGGACATGTCAGGCTCATAATCAGCAGACCAAGCACCCAGATGCAGCTGTAGCAAGCCCCTAATTCCCAAGTGTTGCCCCTCAGATCCTGGACCCTAGGTGTGGCCTCAGAGAGGCGAAATTGATATTTTTGGGCTCCTTGTGTCCGCTAATGGGTCCATTGGCACCAAAACATTGCTCTTCGCACAGCCAGTGAATGTGAAGTTCCATCAACCCCACTCTTCATGCTACAGCATTGATCGTTTGCAGAGAGCACCACTGCAAAGTTCCTGTCTGTCTGCTCGCGACAACAACAGGAGCTGCGTGCCTCAGCAATGACTGCCTGCAATGCTAGGCCTGCTCTACAAGCTACAGCAGTGATCGTCCGCGATAGTTCAGTACTCCTTACAGCCGCCTCCACCGCAAATGGGGCTCTTTGCGCTTGACAGAGAAGGTAACTTTTCAGCGGGTCTAACTTGGTCCCTGTATTCAACCAGCACTCCATCGTAGTCAGCCTGAACTTGTGACTTTCTCCTGGTCTCACAGATAGCTGCGAGTGACACTTTGTACTTTTTGGTGTTATTTTCACTTAAATCTTTAAAATTGCATATCTGCTGATTGGAATTTTGTCGTTTTGCTCTTGATTTATTTATTACATTTTTCTCTATTTCTCCAAATTGCTGTGGAATTATTTCTTGTGTTGTGTTTTTACCTTAATACTGTTTGAAATGCTGCATAAATATTTTACATATTTCCTCTAAGTTAAGCCTGATTGCTCTGTGCCCAACTCCCAGACGCTTGAACACAGATTAATTTAGGGTTTCTTTGCCTCACCCTGACAAGGATTGTGGTTACTGCTTGAGTATTGTTTCACCCCCCTTAAAAGGTTTCTCACAGTAAGCATACAAAAAAAATGAAATATAATACTGTATGAATTTCGATGATATCATGGTAAATACATAGACCAGGCTTAAAAGCTATACAATTGCATGCAATCTTTTGGAGACAGTACAACATTTTAATGCTGTTTCAGTGGTCAATAATGTCTCTGTAGACTATTGGCTGCTTTAAAGTTTCTTTTTTCCATACACAAAAATACCTTTTGTATTTATCAGCGTGGATGACTTTTCATAGTATGTGTCAATGCAACTTAAATTGATACAAAGCACTCTATCTCATATTCAGGTATGGTTTGAGCAATATAAAATTGATAATACATTAAACACAGTCTTTTAGAAGAACATATCAATTAAACGTTTGAGTGGCAAAGGTTTTCATTGGCCTGACTACACTTTGTATAACAATTGTTTTCCAACTCCTGGAAGATAGACAACAGCAATACCAAACACACGTGAAACCCTATCTTACAGGAAACAGGGTTGTCCACTCTCACGAGACACCCAGCATCACTACTCTAGACTTCCTCAAATCCAACACACTATAACTATCAGGTATAATTGCAAACAAAGTCAACACCAATAATCAGAAAATATCAGATGCTCAATATCCATTTACAATACCTCGAAAATGTCACAGGGGTGAATCTACTTAAAGGGGGTCACGACCTTCAACACAGAATACCATCAAACATCCTCTCTGAAACCAAGTCGCCCCCAAGCACTCAGATGCTACTATATCCACACGCCAAACAATCTCATCATAATACAACCTCAGTCTCTTGTCTTTTTTTCTCACATTGATCTATAGAAGCTGCACTACAGAAACGACCCAAAGTCTATACAACTGCTCCTTACCCATCTACACACAACTGTAATATTCCTGATCACATTCATCAACAGGGCCATAGAAATTACATGGAAATGGAGGATCAAATTATATGGCGCTGTTAAATAAATTATGCAGCATAATGCATCATATTCTGAGGCAAAACTGTTTCACTTTTTTGTCATTTTGACACACACTAACACTACTTAACAAATGTTTCACATGATTAGTACCCATTTAACACCTGAATATGGCAATTAGCAACCAAAGGGTAACATTCTAACCTTTGCTGCTGTGCACCACCCAAAGTGGTCCTTTTTTTATTTGAAACTTTTAATCCATTTGAGCAGTATTTTTACGCTACAAATAAAAAGTTACGTGGAAAATGATATAACTGCAAAATCACATAACTCAAGTGACCTTGCACATAACTCACTTGACAAACCAGTTCCTTAAAGACGCAACCATCTCAGCTGCACTTAAATAAGCCTTTGACGTGCACGCTTCCACTAAAATAGAAATTCTTCAACAAGGCCCTCAGCAACAACTGTTGCACAATTCCTAGCCTTCCAGCTTTACCCAAGATTATTGAAACAAAGTTGCCTAAATCCAGGTTTACCGTGAGAACCATACCTTCCGCGACTTGTTATATTTTGACTTCTTTAAAAACTGTAAGGAAATATCCTTCTTCAGCAACTGTGATGCAGCCCTTGAAGCAGCCAATGAAGATGAGGCTATCTTTCTGGCTACACAATAATTAAGGGGTAATCTGGTAAACCATACCTAGAAACTGAGTAACAGCATCATCATGTAATTTACCTTCAACAAAACAGAGGCTCTACACTGTTGACTGATTATTTTGACTTATTATAATCTATTTGGTAAACTGCTGTTATTGTATCTTTTTTTTTAGCAAAAATGTTTTTATATTAATCATCCCAGCTGCTACTTTCACATTTGTAATTTCTTTCCACTGGCCCAGCTTTCAGTTATAGTCAGTCCCGTCCATCTGAGGTACTGGGTTTTTAAGAACCGGCACAGACACCGGTAACCCAGCGGTGTCAGGGAATACACACCCAGAGACCTCGGGTTCTTCCTGATCCAGACCACAGAAACTCAGAGTCTTCTAGGTGAAGTCAAAGATTAGTTTATTGGCTGCAACCAAGGTAACAAGTGTCCTAGAAGTACGACATATGGAAGTATATTCTCAGGAGACTGCTCGACCTTACAAAGTCAGGCTTCTCTTCTTATACACAATTTTGGGCTTCAGGCAAAACATTCTTGGTTGTAAAGTAAATCGTTAACATATTTCTAGTACAAAGAGAGAGCAGAGTCATGATGACATGTCCATATTTCACTTTGTGCTTCCTACAACAAATCATTTGGCAAGGCCCAACATTTCATCAGATATCACTGGACCCCTAATAAAAACGGGCACCTCCCCACCATAAAGTAAGTGAAGCAAAAGAGTGGAGATAGATGTGAGCGAGATATGGCAGGTGTGCGCGCTGAAATGGTTTTATGGTTTGTTGAGCCTAGATGCTATCTTGATCGGCCACTGGGAGGGAACTGACCCAACGAGTTCGGCCTGGGGCCATGGTTCCAACTTGTACAGGTCATGGAAAAGTCGATTAAGGAGTATGTGTCCTTGTGGAGTTGAATTCAACTAGATTAAGGCCTATGTAAAGGGCAACACATAAATGGAAGCCAAGGGTTCAGGGCGAAAATGACGATTTCGAGGTGAAATCGTCACTTGAATGTGCTAAAAATATATGTACATGATGTACTTGTCATTCTCGGTCTTTTGATACCAAATTCGTCATGTTTCGACAAAGTTTTAATTCTCGAGTCCAGAACGATTATACAAACCCAGATTTTCAGAACCACAGAATCCAGATTTTCAGAACCACAATCCCTCCTTTTGCCCTTACATAGGCAATTAATCTATCCTCATGTTAGTCTGAGTCCAGATCTATATTCCTAAAGTCATTGAGATGTTGCTGTAACATCATTCTAGTACTTAGTTCATCTCTTGACACAGGCTTCCTTACACATGATGTAACACAGAGGCCCCATATTGCAGGAGCACACTGTATGCACAGACAGAACAGGAAAAGAATGGCTAAGACCATCCCAATGACCATCAGAATTTTCCATCCCCAGGCAGATATCAGTTCCCAGAACCATCCCATTAACGACCAATCTCCTTTATCCACATGAATAGATTCGGAAATCTTATGCAGTTTGGAGATGGCCCTGTACACTGTTGGAGCATTATCTGGGATGAAAATGCAACAACTAGACTGGATCAATTTGCATACTCCACCTCGGTCTGCAAGTATAACATCCAAAGCGACCCGGTTCTGAAGGGTCATAAGTCGATCCGACTGGAGCTCAGTAGTCAAGTTACTAAGGGCACCAGCAGTTTCAGTCACGGTGGATTCAACTACCCTTGTTAATTGCCTTATGTTTCTGCTGTTGGCCATGGATCCCCAGAACGGCAGAAAACCCTTTGCAAAGTCCCCAAATTATTGACCTGCAGTGTCTTCTTTACTCAAAACACCTCTAACTACCCTTGTCCGGTGGTAATCCGCCGCTGCTGTGTAGGTGGGAGGCAACAGGAATGAAACAAAACATGAGCCCGAGAAGTCAGGGGGCAACCATGTGTAGGCTCTATCATGGCAGATGAAATAAGTACTCTTAGCGGCTAAAAACGCAGGGGAAGTCTGAGATCCAAAAACATACGTTTCTGTACAGATACTCTTCCCTAGCTGAGCTCTGGGATTCTTGCCAATACCTTGCAGACACAGGTGACCCTGATGGGGTACGATCCAGATAGGGGAGGATCTTTTGGCTTGCTGTTTCTCACTTAAAGTAGTGCCATATCCGGTCACGTTCCAACCTACATATGCAAGTATCTCATCATCCGGAGTATCTTCATAAGAAGTTACTTCCTTGATCATGTCAACTATACCTTTGACTAGGGCGCTAGTCTTGAGGTTGTCTTTTACAGAACGTAGGGGTTGGACTTCTCGTGCATATATGAACATTGTCCTATATGCCCATACTGAACCATTGTGACTAAATGGCAGGACCAAATAGGGGATCCCTTTATCCGTTGTGTGAGGCATGAGACCGCACACCCAACAGTTAGTTGTGTTCATTACAAGTTGGTGTTGGTATAATAACTGAACAAAGGAGTTATTAACGAACTCTAATCTCCTATTTGATTCGTGGTCAGGCAGAGGGTGGAAAGAATGAGAGGAAACAGTAGGAGGAGGTATGGGTGATGCAGTGGGCGCAAATGTTACATGGAAAGAGAATAAAACATAACTTATCAAAAAGATCATTACGCTGGATAGCATAAGAATACACAATATTATAAAACTTTTCCTTGTCATCGTGTTACACAGTCTCTGCTTAAAGTTCATTTGTTTGGAAGGTCTCTCCACATCAGGAATCTCCATCCTCTCTAAAGTGCTGCCCGCGGTGGGAGGTTGCCTCTGGTAAAGGATGCTTCCGTCAGTCTAGGGCAACTCCCTTGGACTAACCAGAACTACCGACCTAATGTCGTCAGCTGCACCCAAAAGACTTTAATCAACCGCGGCCCTAGCAGCGGAACCCGGATGGCGGTTCGAAAAACAAAAATAAGCAAGTTTCCTAAATGGGAGAGCTGCACTTTAAAAAAAAATAGTACTTGGGAGGAAAAAGATATATTTATTTGTCCATAGGTCTTGGCCTCAAATCATAAAAAGGAATCACTTTTATTAGTCCGTTTTTCTCGGTCGCAAATTGTAGCGTCTTTTTCCTGGTACTGTCGGGTCCTCAAACAGGAGTTCAGGCTCCAAAGAGTTCAATTGTTCTGATGGTGGCACAGTCTCTTGAAAAATGTTCTCGCTTTCACATTCAGGGTTAGTTCCTTTTACACGGTCATCGCTGAAAGGTATGACACGTGGCACAGTTGTAAGCTCTGAGTCAGTGACACCCTTCTGGACCCACTGGTCATGTGGCGGAGGTGAAGGGATTCTTTTGCAGTGGACCCCGTGGATCCAGTTGGCCTTCCCCTCCACTCGAACGGCTGACCTCGTGGAAAGAAGGACGAGGTGTGGCCCGGTCCACCTGGGCTGGTCGTTCTTTGTTCTCTGGAAGTTTTTCACGAGGATCCAGGAACCAGGGACAATGCAATGGCCTGGAGTCTCAGAGACCGGAGGCAGGGTGTTGTGGACCTGTTGATGCAAAACACGCAATTTAGCTGTCAATTCATACAAGTAATCAAGCAAAATAGGGTGTTCTAGCTCGCTGAACTTCGTGAGTCTAGGCACTCCCCATATGTTGGCTGGCCGGCCAAAGACAATTTCATAAGGGCTGAGTTTCACTCGCGAATGCACAGTCATTCTGGTGGATAGGAGTGCTAAGGGTAGAGCGTCAGGCCATTTAAGACCTGTGCTCGCTTGGATTTTGGCCAATTTAAGTTTTAAAGTGCCATTGTAACATTCTACTAATCCAGCTGATTGGGGGTGATTTGCAGCGTGGAACTTCTGCCTAATGCCTAGCCCTTCACACACTCTTTTCATCACACGACCCACAAATTCACTTCCGTTGTCAGACCAGACCATTCTAGGCATTCCTAACCTGGGGAAGTACTCTTTTACAAGGGCTTTTGCTGTGGACAAGGCAGAATTGTCTTTTAGGGGATAGGCTTCTACCCATCTTGAGAAGGCACAAACAACAACGAGCACGTATTTTAAGTTGTTGCACCTCTCCATGTGTATGAAATCTAGCTGCAAAACCTCAAACGGATACGTAGGAGGTGTAAAATGACCAGCTGGAGTTGGGGTTCCCCTACCAGGATTGTGTTTCAGACATACCATGCAATTCTTGACAACATTCTCTGCACACTTGGGAATCCCTGAATTCTTCCATACTGGGGCCAACAACTCGCAAATCCCTTTCAACCTGATATGAGCCATTCCATGAGCCATTGTAACCACTGCAAGCACATATGCATCGGGTAACAACCGTCTCTGATGCTCTGTCAATTCAATCCAACAACCATTTGCATCCATTCTACCTGTACTCTCTCTCCACGTGCTCAACTCTTTCTCTGTGGCCTCAGCTTGGATGGACTTCACACTCTCTATCATGTCCTCACATATTCCAACATCACCAGTCCATCTTTCAGGGCCTGCAACATACATTCGGCTCATCACATTCTTTGCCGTTTCTTTCGCGATCTCATCAGCAAATGCATTTCCACGACCAACATCATCAGTCACCTTCTTGTGAGCACTACATTTCACAATCGCCATTTGCAGGGGCAAGGTCAGTGATTCAAGAAGCTCATTCACCAACTGACCATGCTGAATCTTAGCTCCATGCGAGGTCAGGAACCCACGTTCTCTCCACAATCGTCCGAAACTGTGAGCCACGCCAAAAGCATACTGGCTGTCGGTGTAGACATTCACTTTCATTCCTTTAGACAATACACATGCTCTCGTGAGTGCAACTAATTCTGCGGCTTGAGCTGAACCATGCGGTACTCGTGCAGTTTCGACAACTGTGTGCAAAGTTGTGACAGCATATGCTGCAGTCACGTTCCCATTTGGGAGCTTAAAGCATGAACCATCCACCCATAACGTACCATCACATTCAGCAAGAGGAGTGTCAAAAAAATCCACTCTCCCTTTTGTCTCTTCCTCTGTTGTGAGGAAACAATCGTGCTGTTCTAAAGCATCTGATTCCTCTGCAATTGGTAACAACGTGGCTAGATTTAAGGTACTGCACCTTTTTATGTGCACATGGCTCGCTAGCAGCGTCAATTCGTAACTGGACAGTCGAGCACTAGTTAAGTGCTGTGTCTTGGTCCTATTTAACAATGTGTCTACTGCATGCGGGACCATCACGATTAGTGTATTATTCATTACTAGACCAGCAGACTGTCGAATAGAAACAGCTGCTGCTGCTGTGGGCCTTAAACAACTTGGCAATGCTTTAGCTACTAGATCCAAAGTTGACGAAAAATAGGCGCATGGCCGCTGTCTACCTCCAAACAACTGAGTCAACACAGACAATGCACAGCCCTCCTTCTCGTGGACATACAATGTGAAAGGCTTACTGTAGTTGGGGGTACCTAACACAGGAGCCGAACATAATGCTGTGCGTAATTCGAGAAAACTTTTCTGACACTCTTCAGACCAAGGAATGGGATTGGGTGTATTTTTACACGTTAATGCCACCAAGGGTTTGGCCAATAACGAAAAATTTGGGATCCACTGTCTACAGTACGATGTAATGCCCAAGAAAGCACGCACTTCTTCCTGTGTTCTTGGTACATTCAATTTCGCTATTGCCTGAATTCTTTCTGGGGTCAGTTTCCTTCCCTCCTTCGATAAGAGGTGACCTAAGTAGGTCACTTCTTGTCTGCAATATTGAAGCTTGGAAAGTGACACCTTGTGATGCAGATCACACAGATGACGCAATAATGTCAACGTGGCCTTTTTACAAATTTTCTTAGTATCTGCAGCAATGAGCAAATCATCCACATATTGTACAAGAGTAGCACATTTAGGTAAAACAATCGTGTCAAGCTGTGTTTTCAGAGCTTGACTGTATATTGATGGACTTTCACAGTAGCCCTGAGGAGCGCGTTTAAAGCGGAAGCTGCGACCTCCTAAACTGAAGGAAAAGATATCCCTGCTCTCCTCAGCAATTGGGATGCTGAAGAAAGCGTTCTTTAGGTCAATCACCGAAAACCACGAAGCAGAAGCTGGAATCATAGTCAATAATGTGGTAATGTCGGGGACAACTGGGAATTGTGGCACAACTATCTTATTCACTTCTCGAAGATCAATCACAAATCTGTACACAGGTGGCTGAGAAGGGTCAGTTCGTTTTAAAACAGGCAGAACAGGACTATTGCAAACGTTGCCTCGTGTTTCCTCAATCACATCCTTTTCAATCAATTCGTAAACGATCGCTAGCAAAGCTTTTTCACCCTCATTAGATATTTTGTATTGGGGAATTCGTGGCATTTTGACATTGGACTTCAATGTTACAACATATGGTGGAATTTCTAAAAGACCTACATCATTAGGACCAGTGGCCCAAAGAATATCTGGGAGAAGTGACAATTCTGCTGGAAGTGCATCTCTCGACAAATACATGGGAGAAACTACTTTCTTACCTAAAGTAAGTTGTACTCCTGAAGGAGAACAGTACAAAGTTGCATACAATCTTTTTAGCAAATCTAATCCTAACAAGTTTTCACCACAACCTGTTGTCAGAATAAGGGGTGCTTCGAATTCGCAGGGACCAACAGAAAGAGACAAAGGTTTTTTTGATATGACAGAACTGCAGACAGTGGACCACTCTTATTCCAAGCACCAACCCCAATATCTCCAATATAATTTGCATTCAAAAGTACTGGCGTGCAGTTTTCAAATGCCCCCTGTCCCCAAGGGCATATCCAAAAGAGTTGGAAATAGTCTATATTTTTTATAAATGAAAAAGCACCGCTATAAAATTAAATGTCCAATGATTCGTTGGAGAGTATTAACTCGTTAGGCCACATTCATACAGACGCTGAATCGTAAACACTGTTGGATAGATATGTGGAATTCAATGTTCCTTTATTAGTCCATACAAACACCAGCCAACGCGTTTCGTTCCGTTACCGGAACTTCTTCAGGGCTAAATTATTTCCCAGACGCTAGGTGATACTAATCCGAAATCCTCCTGAGTTATGATTTCCTGGCTATATTCAATCCATTTGCATATCAATATCCATTAGGAGAACATGTATATCTCATATCATGACAGGTATTAACCTTTTTAATATGTGTAGAATTTCTATCTTCAATTATGGATATTTCCCTTTGGCTCGATTTTCAATGTCAACAATAATATCACAAGTAGTATTTACCCGTGTGGTCAGTAAACCACCGTCAAAGCTATCGTCTCGGATCACCGGCGTCAATCGCAATCCAACTAAGGCTTTTTCATTTATAAAAAATATAGAAAGAGACAAAGGGTCAGAAATCGGATTTCTAACTGGGGCGCCAGAAAAACCTACAGAAACGTTCATTTCGCCAGACAAAGGTGCGCCAGGGAGTTTGGAGTGCATAATAGAACTCTTTGTAGCACCAGTATCCAACAGAAAAGGTTCTGACACACCTGATGTAATCACCTCAATGTAAGGTCCATTCTGATCTACTGGAACTGAAACAACTCCCTCTCTTTGTCTATGGCTGTCCTAGCAATCATTACCTTCCCAATGCTCATCTTCTGTGTAATAATCATCAACGTAGTATTGAGCTGTCCTGTCAGATACGTTATTTTGCTGATCAAACCTGTTCATAGAGTTTTGTGGTGGAAGGGGACGTGGGTTCTGAGGGGCGTTTCCACGCCCTCTACCTCTAGGTGCTTGCTGACTGCCACGACCTTTCACACCAGAAACTCCATTTGCACGTTGTAATAGAATAGGACAATTATACTTGAAATGACCCTCTTGTTTGCAATATAAACACTGATTGGGGCCTACAGGTACACGGGGTTGAGTATACTCAACTCTTTGCGAGTTCCTCTGATACTGTTGAGGCTGCTGAGAAGTATTTTGGTAGTGATTCTGACCATTATTATTTTGATTACCACCACCACGTGGCGGATAGGCTTGCTGTAGCAAAACCTTCGTTTTCAGTTCTCTAGTTTTCTTTTCTACTCTATCTTTCTCATCTTTGTCTCCATTCTCGTAATATTGTGCAGTAGCCAATATCTGGGCTGAAGATGAGACTGCCCAAGAACTTTCTGAATCCTTTAATTTTTTACACAATTCTGGAAGCAGATTGTGCACGAATTTATCGACAAACAATCTCTGACCACCTTCTGTGGTCATATCTTGACCGCTGTGGTCAATGAATGTTTCTTCAAATCTGGTGAAGAAATCTGAGACTGTTTCTTCTTTCTTCTGCTTGCATGCAGACAACTTATCCCAATTTACGCGTATTGCAGGCATTATCGTTTTCATGTAATCTACTATTTTACCAGGGAGTTCTGCTATCAAAGGCTCAGGCTTGGCACCATCAACTTGTCGGGCATCTGCAGCAGTAATATTAGCCCATGTGTCACCTAATTCCTGGTCATGATCTATATGACGAATTTTACCCCATAAAGGCTGTGGAACAACATTCCCAAATAACATATCGATGTCGGCTAAATTCATTATACATGACCCAGCAGTTTGCGACAACTCTTTATAGTACCCTGCAGGATTTTTACGCGGATTCGGTAAGGTTTGTTTGAGTGCTAAAACTTCAGCTCGCTTCCATGGGACATGTACCCATACACGCTGAAAGTGTGGCAGAATAGGTGGGACAGCAGTCGTGTCACCCTCTCTCCATTGTGGGGGAACTTCTCTCATAGGGTATTGTCGCGCCTTTTTCCTACTGGATGTATTAGGCTCAGATTGTGACTCAGAACTGCTCCCCTTACTCCGATATGATAACAACATTTCAACTGCTTTCTCCACATCTGGACCTACAATCATACCCTCTCCGAACTTAAACCGTACACGACACATCTCTTGTGGGATGCATTCCTGATCATTGTCTTCTAAATCCTCGCAAAGGAAAACACACATCTGTTCGAAAACATATCTCTGTGTCGCTGCTTCCCATTGATGGAAGACTTCCATGACAAACTGTATATCCTATTTTACAGTGTCCATGACCCATTTCCGTGCTAAACTATTCAGTGAATCTCTCTCTTGATAATCAGGCAGTTGACTTCGCAACTGTCTCCTTCCTATGTTAGGGGTCGTAGTAGGCGACCCGAAAAGAGGTAAAAGAAGGTTAGTAACAGTGCTGGCCATTTTCTGCCGAATGGAAGGTGAAACTGAAGGACACACAGATGGAAAATGGGGTGATATAAGGCAGGGGTAGAGATAGCAGAAGAGGTATCAGGGGAAATAGAGGGGGCACTAGGCAAAATCGTAGAGGGAGCATTAGGCGACGTGAAAAATACAGTAGGCAAAATCGTAGAAAACACAGGTGAAACAGAGGTGGTCGGTGGGCCTGGAGAAGGCTGCACCGAAGAAGTAGGAGCCAGCTGAAGAACAGCTGGTGGGTGCTGTGGAGGAGCCGGAGGCGTAGTTTGCGCAACTAAAGGTTGCGGGGGTGCTGTGGCATTCTGCGCATAGGGGGGTGGTGAATTTAGTAAATGCGACATTAATGGGTCTTTTTCATGTTCTTTTGCTGCCTCTTTCTGAAGAGACGGCAAAACTGGATAACACTTATCTATTGCCATTTTACGTTGCCTGTGCAACTGCTCATTCATCTGCTCTTCCTCATTATCTTTAAACTGTACAGCAGCTTGCATTACTGAAAGTCCCCCTTCTCTCTTATTTTTCTTAGCTAATTTAATTTCTTTTTGTTTGGCTTCTTTACGCCATAAGCGGAAAGAGTCAAACATCGCCGGCCGGGCTTTCTTTTTAAAGAGTTTTACTTCAAGGTTGTCTAAGATTTCGGAATCAAAGCTACCATATTGGGGCCATTTTAGAACACCATCTTTCCTGGTGTATTTAATCCATACTTCGTTGTAGGTGATGGGGCCTACCCCATGTTTCACATATAGCTCGTAAGTCGGAGTTCCAACTGGAGGAACCGGACATGAGTCCTCCAATCGGGAGTCCCTATTATTACCACCAAGACAAAACAAATTTCCAAGTCTAAGACTAGGCATCCTCGCTCTCTAGTCTAGTTCCAAACTTCAAAGGATTATCGATTACGATATTTCTCGTGAATACACGAGTCCTTCGGTTTTGGTGCTTGCAAGTACCAATACAAAACTTTGTATCCCAAAGATACCAAAACTAAGACCGACTAAGGACTGGGAGACGCTCCACTTATACTTAACTGAAATATCGATGACGTCACCAGAAGACTCGTCTTAGTGTTTCGCTCTACCAAACTTCAAGGGTCCAAATCAGGGAGATAGCCAGGGCAGCAGTCCTTGTAGCCGTCGGGAAGCGGGGAACCTCGCAGCAAAGACCTTCGGACCACGTCGACATGCAGGGGTCGATGAGGTGGTTGGCCGTCCTCCGGAATTTCCACACGAAGCTCCTCACGATCTTCTGGCTGACTGGTACCACTGGAATCGCCCCACGTTGGGCGCCAGCTGAGGTACTGGGTTTTTAAGAACCGGCACAGACACCGGTAACCCAGCGGTGTCAGGGAATACACACCCAGAGACCTCGGGTTCTTCCTGATCCAGGCCACAGAAACTCAGAGTCTTCTAGGTGAAGTCAAAGATTAGTTTATTGGCTGCAACCAAGGTAACAAGTGTCCTAGAAGTACGGCATATGGAAGTATATTCTCAGGAGACTGCTCGACCTTACAAAGTCAGGCTTCTCTTCTTATACACAATTTTGGGCTTCAGGCAAAACATTCTTGGTTGTAAAGTAAATCGCTAACATATTTCTAGTACAAAGAGAAAGCAGAGTCATGATGACATGTCCATATTTCACTTCGTGCTTCCTACAACAAATCATTTGGCAAGGCCCAACATTTCATCAGATATCACTGGACCCCTAATAAAAACGGGCACCTCCCCACCATAAAGTAAGTGAAGCAAAAGAGTGGAGATAGATGTGAGCGAGATATGGCAGGTGTGCGCGCTGAAATGGTTTTATGGTTTGTTGAGCCTAGATGCTATCTTGCTCGGCCACTGGGAGGGAACTGACCCAACGAGTTTGGCCTGGGGCCATGGTTCCAACTTGTACAGTTCATGGAAAAGTCGATTAAGGAGTATGTGTCCTTGTGGAGTTGAATTCAACTAGATTAAGGCCTATGTAAGGGCAACACATAAATGGAAGCCAAGGGTTCAGGGCGAAAATGACGATTTCGAGGTGAAATCGTCACTTGAATGTGCTGAAAATATATGTACATGATGTACTTGTCATTCTCGGTCTTTTGATACCAAATTCGTCATGTTTCGACGAAGTTTTAATTCTCGAGTCCAGAACGATTATACGAACCCAGATTTTCAGAACCACAGAATCCAGATTTTCAGAACCACACATCCTTCTTTCTTATATCATATCTACAAACTGAGATACTGCTTCCTCATTTGTACAAATCTACTATTTTTTCAAGCAACACAGCAACCAAAGTTGCTGCGTTGTGTTGCATGAACACGAGAGAATTGGACATCACCATATCTACTGAGATACAGCACTAATGACACACTTTCAGGCATACTATTTTGTACCATAGTGTAAAAGTGTGTGTGAGTGTAAGATAAGTTATGAACTGGAAGAGTACCCTTCCAGGACATAATATGATCCTTAGATAACTTAAATACATTCACTCCTCCTTACTTTTACGTAGGAAGCAACATTCCAAAGCATCTTTCCAATTCAATTCCATATTGATTCTATCTGTATCCAGTTCCTCCCGAATATTTAATCCTTTGAGAATAATGCCTTTTAAATCGGAGTAAATATTTAGGCTCCAGGTGTAGTAATACTATTGATTGATCACCTTCCATTGGAAGTTTCTCAACCATGTCAAAATATTTAAACCGTACAACATTCCTGATTCCTTCATCAATAATCGTAATACATTGCATATTAATCTCGGCACATCTACATATACGGGCTACACCATGGCATTTCTACATGTGTATTTGTTTAAAAAAAAGATCTAACCAAGATGCAAGAGGTTAAATGTGTGCAAATAAAATGCAATGTGCATGATAATACAATTGGGTGAATGTGAGTTTATTATACCGCTGTCCTAAATAACATGTTTTAGACCACATTTATTTTCACTGGCAGGGCCTAAATACTGTATGTATATCCCTAAATGAATTAGACACAAAGCAGGAGAAAAGTTTTCTTTTCTCTAAATGTTTCAAACTTTGCATGTGTGCTGTACTGTACTTTAAAGTGGATTTACAGTCCTTACAAACTGTAAAAGAAGAAACATGACTGAAGAAAGAAAGTAGCTTCTATAAATGTTCAAAATATAAGGTGTGTCTACATGGCAGCAATAAAAAGCATTTAGAGTACTTTACCAAAAGAATGTGATAAAGATCAAGAAATCAATCCATTGTAACTCTGATTTTGTTGTCTATAGTCAAGAATGCCCATGTCAGAATTATTACATAGGGAGTACCAAGTTGTTCTGCGAAGAAAGAAATTATGGAACACCATAGAGCTATTCTGAGCTGGAATTAAATTTATCATGGTAAGACAATATAGAGATGAGAATGCAGCACTATTAATATATGTTGGCATTGACAGGGTTGAGAAACGTCCAATGGAAAAGTGATTAACTGTATTAAGATAACTAGAGTCATAATGTTTACTTGATTTGTTAGAGAGATACATTCTCAAAGGTTTAACTGAGAAGGAACTGTTTGTAGTTAGAATCTACATGGATCTGAATATTGTGGTAATGTTGTGGAATATTACTTCTAGCAGGAAAGTAAGGAGAATGTAATGTATTGTTCCTAACCACAAAAAAGAAGGTAAACCTCAAGGGAATCAAGGTTAGTAGGCCACACAATGATCAGTTTATTGGTTATAATAGCAGTCCATTGAACTGATAGCATAATTGGCAGAGTATTAACTGATACCTGACTAGTGTGTACACTGTTGAAATATATTTGTGAAGGGTCCTTATAATTGAAAACGACTAATAATTGTGGTATGATACCTAATAACAAGCTTCATTGGTAAAATAACCAAACCAATTAGGAGTTAAAAATAGCTCGCTTGCATGGAAAAGACTTCACCCTGAGGTTATCAGAACCTCTGATTAATGTGAAGTGACCCTCACACCAAAGATATTAAGAAAATTTAGCATTTCATATTTATTTGAATGTTGCAGGATTTTATTCAATGTTTTTAATTCGCAAAACAAGATTACAGAGAAATGTTTTCAGTTTCCATGATCGCCTTGTACGAAAAGTATCTGAGAGCATGAGACACACATTCAGTTCTTTCATGAGTAAGGTGGAAGCCCAAATTCTTTCACATGGTGCCATTTTATATAACTATCCTGTCAGTGCTATGGGAGAGAACTATTTTTTTGAGGGCAAGAGTGATGCATGCGAGATCTACCCGAGGTTTTGTCTCTCAGGAGTTAGGGCCCCTCCCTATGTTCAACAATGCCATAACTAGAGTAATCAACCCTGCACCTCTGCCAATAGCTTTATAGTTAAAGATGTCTCTTAAAACAATATAACTAAAAACTTTATAGTTCAGGTAGCACAAACAGTTTAACTATCCCTTTAGAAAAACCCTACACAATTCACTCAGAACACAGTTAAAGTGATTTTATGATTCCAAACCAAAACCTAAACACCCTTGTAATTCACTACTTGTGGTTCACTACCTGGACCAAAACTCACGCCCCAACCAATTATTTTATATATCAATATGAGAGTTGGATGAAATTCAATGATGTAATATGTTTCAAATTGTTATCATTGTAAACTAATTAAACAATAATAATAAACAAAATGTGACAAAGCCAATTGGTCTGGTTGTGGCAACTTGATGTAATAGCTACTTTAAAAAATGTAGTTGCGAGCATATGCCGCAAACATAAAAAAAAACTAATTTAATACGCTTCCACCTAAACATGGACTCAATATAGCTCTTATTTTATGTTATGAGGGTTTTTATAGTGCTAAATCACCAGTGAATGTAAGTGAGGGTATCCTGGTGATTTGCATGTGTCCAGCACTGTCCTCGAGGGAACCAGGTCTTCAGCTTCTTGCGGAATTCAAGAAGTGATGAAAAGGCTCTAATGTGGAGTGATGCATGAGAAGCATGGGCTCCTTTTCTGCTTTTGCATGTGGTTGGTATCTGGCCTCTTGCAAGTGGGCTTAAGGTGCTTTGTCAGCCTCTGTAGATTCAGTGGACCCGACACATCTCCTCTTCTGAGTGGCGCAACCCCGAGCAGAACTGCTGTATCGCCACTGCTGCGTGTATTGGAACCGTTACAAAAACCTGCATCGCATCTAAGCCTATCGCCTCATTGAAACTACTACTACGCAAAGCATCCTCAGTTCAGGCCCTTGCATCCCTTGTTGATGGCAGCCTCGACGAAGACATCGGACTCCACATTGCAGTTCCTCTTAAGAGACGCATTCCCCAACAGCGCAACACATCCTTGGCATTGGACTTCGCATCTCAAGATCTCGCCAACAGGATCCTTTATGATGAGGATGAAGGACCTGAAATGCAGCCTCATTGCATCTTGGAACTGACACATCACTTCCGCTGCATGACGTTTCTTAAACGTGGACCTGTGTAATGCTCCACAAACCAGGATTTAAGGTACATTGTTCAGCAGACCTTACCGGGTCCTTGTAGCCAGCCTGCCCTCCATCGCGTCCAGCCGGAAATTGCTACTTTGTCCTGTTCCGGTGCAACCAGATATCCACAATTGGCACTCTCTGCTTTATAGCACTAATTTTACTAAAATGTAAATAACTTCGGTTCTACTAATAGGATTTTGATCACGCTGGTTTTATTTACAAAAAATCACTCTATTTTTCTAACCTGGTGTGGAATCCTTTTGTGATGTGTTTTTACTATGTTCCTATTTGGATTATTGCATAAATATGGCCCCCTTCAACCAGTAACCCAATTTCTTACAAGACCCAATGACTAACTCCCCTGCTGGAGGGCATGCACAGAGGGGCTTGGCCTGGCAGTTCGGACTGGATTGTTCCAATGAGGAACAGGGTCAAGACTGACTAGCATATGGCCGTGTCCAAACTGAGGTGGCATAGTGAGCTAAAGAACAATGGATTAAACCCAAATCTCTTGACTGGTGTTGAGTGGTTGAAAAGTTTCAGCACTCCGTCCATCATTTTGTTGTGTTTGATATGTGTGCCCTAGGTGGCCAAGGGTATACCCAGATGTGGGTCCCTTGCTTACTGTGCCACTGGATTCAAGCTAGCCTGACTGATACCCCGAAACCAGTCTCAGGATGATTGTTTCAGGTCCAAGGGGGACCTGATCTAGCAGTTCAGGCTGGACTGTTCACATGAGGTACAGGGTCAAGACTGATTTGCATATAGCTGGGTCCAACTGGGATGGCATAGAGAGCTATAGAATGATGGATTAAACCCGGGGTGGTTGAAACGTTTCAGCACTCTGTCCATCATCTTGTTGTGTTTGCAGAGGGGCTAGGCAGCCTAACCACCCATAGATTGATTGCAGAGGCTCGTCAGAGGCAATGTCCTGCAGTCTACCCCGCTGCAGAAGGCTGAAAGCTGTATTCAGCAGGGGTTGGCTGCCTGTGGGGGATTATATGCCGGGCCTGGCCCTGTGGTAAACCCATGATGTACAAAGCTGACAGCTATGCACTATGAACAATGGCCACCAGTGGAGATTAGTGCAGTTGCACGATGGAGGCAAGAACTTAAACCTGGTCTGGCAGTTTGGGCTGGTCTGTTCCTATTGCAACAGGGTCAAGACTGATTTGCATATGGCTGGGTCCAAACTGGGGTGGTATGGTGTGCAAACTAATGATGGATTGGGATGCAGCCCGAGTAATTACCAGTGGCTGAGAGTAATTCATACATTCAATCCATCACTGTTTTGTATTTTTTGGAGTAGTATGTCTTTCAAACTCTAAATCTGGCCCAAAGACAGTCAAGTTACTGTTATATGCCTTACATGCTCATGGAAAAAACTTACAACAAAGCCAGAATACTAAAAAAGAAAACACATGATTGGTAGAAATTATTGTGTAGTAAAAACTACTCTAGCTTGGAACAGAAATATATCTTACCTGCCACATTGTGTGAAACAATCTCATCTGACCATTATTTACATTAATTAGTCAAGATATCCTCCACTTTGCTTGAAGGAGTTGCAACATATGGTTCTCTCAGAATATTGCGTTTATCTTGGATTGGCCCCGGCTGTTTATAGTTTGGAACTGTAGGGGAGGTATTTCTCTTCGTTTAAGCACAGAACATGCATTAATGTAGAATGTTGCTTATCTTAGTTAAGTTGTTTACATTGTGAGCATTTCATGTGTAATTGTCTTAAGCTGTCTGTAGTGCCCGACTCCTTGGTGAATGCACAGAAGGGCTGTTACAGGTTAGGGAATGAATCAATGACCCGTGGCATTGCCACAGGGCGCTGGGAGACACAAAGCTTGAAGCAATTTGGCTCAGATTTCTGCAGCTAGTTTGCAAATTGCTAATGGGTCAATTCGCTTCACAGCAGGGGTGACAGAGGCAGGGTGGCTAATGTGCTCAGAACGTCAGAGAAGAGGGGTTTTTGAGGGTCTTTCAGAAGCAGATAGATGGTAAGAGACATCTGCTGCAGAAAAGGCGGCTCTAAAAAGGGGGTTTATATTGAGAAATGTCTCTGACTGGTTACCAAATATTTTTAGGCGGCAGTGAACAGAAGAAGGTGACTTGAAGGCCACAGAGGTCTGGGGGATGTGTATGGCTGGGATTTTAGTTTGGAGGTGGATGGATCTCCAGAACAAGGAGGCTAATAGGAATAGAGCTTACGAGGAGCACCTTGGCATTAGCAACATTCATTTTAAAGCTTTGCTTTCCCGTCCACTTTTCAATTAAGTTAGGTTATTTTCCTCAAGTAGGCATGGAGTATGACTGGTACAGAGGTAAAGTGTGAAGTCTAGCTTTCTAAGGAGGTAACTGAAGGGCAGAATATATTTCCTAATCCGGAAGCTATCAGTGTGTCAGGGTTTGGAGTCATGGACCCGCTGAAAGTCCCTGCCGTCCCTTAGTCACTGTACTGGTGAACAGAGTGATCAGTATCATCAGATGCAGACTCTGGGGTGGAACATGGAAAGGAAGTAAGAGAGGAATCCAGGACTGTAGCTCACTCTGCAAGACTTTCTTTCATATGCCTGGATGCTATGAATTTTGGGTAGATCTGACCAGCTGAAACACAGTATAGAAGGTCAGTACATATACCAGCTGGATGTAACATACAGCTAGCAACTGAACCACTTACCTATTCCAGCAGTGGTTAATCCAATGCAATCACAAGAAGATGATGGACGGAGCGCTGTAATTTTTCAGACACTCACCTCCAGTCACAGATCTGGATAGAATCCATCATCGTTCTTTAGCTCACTTTGCCACCCCAGTTCAGACCCACCCAAACGCAAAGCAGTCTTGACCCTCTTCCTCATGGGAACAGTCCAGCCCGAACTGCCAAGCCAGGTCTTCCCTGGACCGGAAACAAGCATCCTGGGACCGGTTTTAGGGTAACACCCCATATCAGTCAGGCTAGCTTGAATCCAGTGGCAAAGTGATCAAGGGACCCATGTCTGGGCATACCGTGCCAACTCAGGGCGAACAAAGCAAACACAGGTAGATGATGAACAGAGTGCTGAAACTTTTCAGACACTCACCCCATCACAGATCTGGGTTGAATTTATCATCTTTCTTTAGCTCACTTTGCCACCCCAGTTCAGACCCAGCCACATGCAAATCAGCCTTGACCCTGTGCCTCATGAGTACAGTCCAGCCCGAACTGCCAAGCCAGGACTTCCCTGGACTGGAAACAAACATCCTGTGGTTGCTGTGCCACTGGATTCAAGCTAGCCTGGCTGATGAGGGGCGATACCCCACAACCAGTCATAGGATGCTTGTTTCCGGTCCAGGGAGGACATGGCCTGGTAGTTTGGGCTGGAGTGCTCCCAGGAGGAGCATGGTCACGACTGATTTGCATATGTCTGGGTCTAAACTGTGGTGGTGTGGTGAGCAAAAAAACAATGGATGAACCCCAGATTTGTGATTTGGGGTGAATGTTTATATTGTTCAGCATTCTGTCCATCATCTGTTCGTTTTGCTAATGCAATGCAATGCCAATCAGGAATCTGGCAAGGGCCCCAGGATACCCCTGGACACTTAAAGTTAAGACTCTACAAGAAGCAGGGTTTCACAGACAGATATTGAAGGGGGCAATATTCAGGAGGGGACTCACGAAGGGACCAAGGGAACAGAAAAGGAGAAAACAACAAAGAGTTATCAGAAAAGCCAATGCAACCATGCTACTCATTACTGGGCTTTGAACTACTGTCACAAGAAGTTTAAATAGGACTTTACTAATTTCAAAAGATTTGTTCTCCTAACCTGGAAAGAGCTTAACCCAGCAAGTGAGGGTGTAACTCATGAACTGAGTGAGCACATATTCCTGAGAGGGTAGTGGTCTTGTGATCTTGCCCGTTGAAGCTTCCACATCTTCGTCCTCAATGGCTTCAAGCCCCTGCGTACTTTACGCCTACCCTAATTCCTGCCAGAGCGAGATTTAGAAGAGAGCACATCATGTGACACTTGAATTTAAAAGTAAGCCAGATAATATGTATGTGCAATCTTTTACGGTTCTTTTAGAGTCGAATAAAGTATTCTTGACTTGAAGTCAGATACACCTTGTGATCTCCCTTTCACCATCATTTTACAGGAAGATAAGCTGGGTTTGGGAAGGTGTCCATTCAACTTTCTGCAACAGCTACATTACACAGTCCCAACCACATCCCTTTGCTTGAAACGCTGTTTGTTTTTCTGATTCTGCAGCTTTGTAGCCATCTTGTAGGCATGGCTTTCAGATCAATGCTGTTACAAGAGGCGGTGCAGGAGTATTGTTTGCTGTTGGGTTACAGCTACAAGGAGTGTTTGCCATGGAGCTTTGTAGTGTTTGCACAACGGGAGCTTAGAGTACTCGACCAGTGAGGGCACCAATGCAGGCTAAGTGCAAACAGCATTCATGTCTGGGGAATTACCTGCCTCTGGCCCCGAGAAACACCCACGCCTTGTAATTGAAGAAAAGACTGTAATCGAGCGGCGCAGGAATGCACGGGGTGCGGACAAACACGGATTTACTGGGTCTGGGAATTCGGGGAGGCCCGGCCCAGCTGACACGTCCTCAGAGGGAAGCTCTCTGCCCACACACGCACCTTGCTTTGATAATGTGCGGGAACGTGTCTGCGCGTGAATTCTTGCTCGCGATAATTAATTGCATGAGGTGTAATCTGGTGCCAGTAATTACAGGGCCGGGTGTTTTCCTTCGCGTAACACATTGGTTCCACGGGGCGTGACCCGCGTGGAGGTGCTGAGAGCGAGGGCTTGCACAAAGGGGATGTCTCAGGTTAGCTGGCCTTGTTCGTGTTGCGACTATTGTCTCCGGTGTGTTGTTAGTCTGACAAATATGTCTCAAGGGAGTTCAGAAATCAGAAACCGAGCGCAGTGCGCCCTTTCAAGGTAACACAAGCAGGCGCGGCGTCAGTCAAAGACCATTCATGCAGCAAGCACTACTTATGTTACCTCTGCAGTCCCAGGGCAATATTCACATTATAGACAGAGCGAGCGAGGAAATCGGGTTATACGTCGTACGTACAGCTCTATTGCACTCACACACATCTTGCCCCTGTGGACAGGTGTTTGCTTTCACGATATTACACACGGCTCATCCAATAGTAAGTTAGGTAACATTCAAAGAGTGTACTAAGTGGGTGAGTGTGAACATTTATGTAGCGCTCACAAGGATTTAACTGATTCTTGGTGCTAGGGGTCTGAACTCCAATTTCAAATAAATGCCCTCCCCAATGAAGGACAAAAGGTGTCCCTCAATAGCAGGGTCGGAAACAAGCTTCCGAGGACCGGTTTCTGGCATTCCAGCTGTCTTCAGCCCGGCTTGCTTGAATCCAGTGGCAAAGTGAGCAAGGGACTCACGTCTGAGCATACCCTGCCACACTTATGGCGGCCAAGTCGGTACAAAAGGGGGTGGTGATGGACAGAGCATCTGAACCAATCAAACACTCACACCCAGTCAAAAGATCTGGGTAAAATCGCGCTGGACTGTTCCTATGAGGCACAGGGTCAGACTGATTTGCATATAGCCATGTCTGAACTGGGGTGGCAGAGTGGGCTAAAGAACGTTGATGGATCAAACCCAGATCTTTTGAATGGGTGTGAGTGTTTGATTGGTTCAGATGCTCCGTCCATCACCAACCCCTTTTGTACCGCTTTGGCCGCCATAAGTGTGGCAGGGTATGCTCAGACGTGAGTCCCTTGCTCACTTTGCCACTGGATTCAAGCAAGCCGGGCTGAAGACAGCTGGAATGCCAGAAACCGGTCCTCAGAAGCTTGTTTCCGGTCCAGGGAAGGCATGGCTTGGCAGTTCGGGCTGGACTGTTCCCATGAGGTACAGGGTCAGACTGATTTTCATATAGCCATGTCTGAACTGGGGTGGCACAGTGGGCTAAAGAACGGTGATGGATCAAACCCAGATCTTTTGAATGGGTGTGAGTGTTTGATTGGTTCAGATGCTCCGTCCATCACCACCCCCTTTTGTACCGCCTTGGCCACCATAAGTGTGGCAGGGTATGCTCAGACGTGAGTCCCTTGCTCACTTTGCCACTGCATTCAAGCAAGCCGGGCTGAATACGGCTGGAATCCCAGAAACCGGTTCTCGGAAGCTTGTTTCTGGTGCAGGGAAGGCATGGCTTGGCAGTTTGGGCTGGACTGTTCCCATGAGGCACAGGGTCAGACTGATTTGCATATAGCCATGTCTGAACTGGGGTGGCAGAGTGGGCTCAAGAACGGTGATGGATCAAACCCAGATCTTTTGAATGGGTGTGAGTGTTTGGTTGGTTCAGATGCTCCGTCCATCACCACCCCCTTTTGTACCGCTTTGGCCGCCATAAGTGTGGCAGGGTATGCTCAGACGTGAGTCCCTTGCTCACTTTGCCACTGGATTCAAACAAGCTGGGCTGAAGACGGCTGTATTGCCAGAAACCGGTCCTCGGAAGCTTGCTTCCGGTCCAGGGAAGGCATGGCTTGGCAGTTCGGGCTGGACTGTTCCCATGAGGCACAGGGTCAGACTGATTTGCATATAGCCATATCTGAACTGGGGTGACAGAGTGGGCTAAAGAACGGTGATGGATCAAACCCAGATCTTTTGAATGGGTGTGAGTGTTTGATTGGTTCAGATGCTCCGTCCATCACCACCCCCTTTTGTACCGCTTTGGCCGCCATAAGTGTGGCAGGGTATGCTCAGACGTGAGTCCCTTGCTCACTTTGCCACTGGATTCTAGCAAGCCGGGCTGAAGACGGCTGGAATGCCAGAAACCGGTCCTCGGAAGCTTGTTGCCGGTCCAGGGAAGGCATGGCTTGGCAGTTCGGGCTGGACTGTTCCCATGAGGCACAGGGTCAGACTGATTTGCATATAGCCATGTCTGAACTGGGGTGGCAGAGTGGGCTAAAGAACGGTGATGGATCAAACCCAGATCTTTTGAATGGGTGTGAGTGTTTGATTGGTTCAGATGCTCCGTCCATCACCACCCCCTTTTGTACCACTTTGGCCACCATAAGTGTGGCAGGGTATGCTCAGACGTGAGTCCTTTGCTCACTTTGCCACTGGATTCAAGCAAGCCGGGCTGAAGACGGCTGGAATGCCAGAAACCGGTCCTCGGAAGCTTGTTTACGGTCCAGGGAAGGCATGGCTTGGCAGTTCGGGCTGGACTGTTCCCATGAGGCACAGGGTCAGACTGATTTGCATATAGCCATGTCTGAACTGGGGTGGCAGAGTGGGCTAAAGAACGGTGATGGATCAAACCCAGATCTTTTGAATGGGTGTGAGTGTTTGATTGGTTCAGATGCTCCGTCCATCACCACCCCCTTTTGTACCGCTTTGGCCACCATAAGTGTGGCAGGGTATGCTCAGACGTGAGTCCCTTGCTCACTTTGCCACTGGATTCAAGCAAGCCGGGCTGAAGACGGCTGGAATGCCAGAAACCGGTCCTCGAAAGCTTGTTTCCGGTCCAGGGAAGGCATGGCTTGGCAGTTCGAGCTGGACTGTTCCCATGAGGCACAGGGTCAGACTGATTTGCATATAGCCATGTCTGAACTGGGATGGCAGAGTGGGCTAAAGAACGTTGATGGATCAAACCCAGATCTTTTGAATGGGTGTGAGTGTTTGATTGGTTCAGATGCTCCGTCCATCACCAACCCCTTTTGTACCGCTTTGGCCGCCATAAGTGTGGCAGGGTATGCTCAGACGTGAGTCCCTTGCTCACTTTGCCACTGGATTCAAGCAAGCCGGGCTGAAGACAGCTGGAATGCCAGAAACCGGTCCTCAGAAGCTTGTTTCCGGTCCAGGGAAGGCATGGCTTGGCAGTTCGGGCTGGACTGTTCCCATGAGGTACAGGGTCAGACTGATTTTCATATAGCCATGTCTGAACTGGGGTGGCAGAGTGGGCTAAAGAACGGTGATGGATCAAACCCAGATCTTTTGAATGGGTGTGAGTGTTTGATTGGTTCAGATGCTCCGTCCATCACCACCCCCTTTTGTACCGCCTTGGCCACCATAAGTGTGGCAGGATATGCTCAGACGTGAGTCCCTTGCTCACTTTGCCACTGCATTCAAGCAAGCCGGGCTGAATACGGCTGGAATCCCAGAAACCGGTTCTCGGAAGCTTGTTTCTGGTGCAGGGAAGGCATGGCTTGGCAGTTTGGGCTGGACTGTTCCCATGAGGCACAGGGTCAGACTGATTTGCATATAGCCATGTCTGAACTGGGGTGGCAGAGTGGGCTCAAGAACGGTGATGGATCAAACCCAGATCTTTTGAATGGATGTGAGTGTTTGGTTGGTTCAGATGCTCCGTCCATCACCACCCCCTTTTGTACCGCTTTGGCCGCCATAAGTGTGGCAAGGTATGCTCAGACGTGAGCCCCTTGCTCACTTTGCCACTGGATTCAAGCAAGCTGGGCTGAAGACGGCTGTATTGCCAGAAACCGGTCCTCGGAAGCTTGTTTCCGGTCCAGGGAAGGCATGGCTTGGCAGTTCGGGCTGGACTGTTCCCATGAGGCACAGGGTCAGACTGATTTGCATATAGCCATGTCTGAACTGGGGTGACAGAGTGGGCTAAAGAACGGTGATGGATCAAACCCAGATCTTTTGAATGGGTGTGAGTGTTTGATTGGTTCAGATGCTCCGTCCATCACCACCCCCTTTTGTACCGCTTTGGCCGCCATAAGTGTGGCAGGGTATGCTCAGACGTGAGTCCCTTGCTCACTTTGCCACTGGATTCTAGCAAGCCGGGCTGAAGACGGCTGGAATGCCAGAAACCGGTCCTCGGAAGCTTGTTGCCGGTCCAGGGAAGGCATGGCTTGGCAGTTCGGGCTGGACTGTTCCCATGAGGCACAGGGTCAGACTGATTTGCATATAGCCATGTCTGAACTGGGGTGGCAGAGTGGGCTAAAGAACGGTGATGGATCAAACCCAGATCTTTTGAATGGGTGTGAGTGTTTGATTGGTTCAGATGCTCCGTCCATCACCACCCCCTTTTGTACCACTTTGGCCACCATAAGTGTGGCAGGGTATGCTCAGACGTGAGTCCTTTGCTCATTTTGCCACTGGATTCAAGCAAGCCGGGCTGAAGACGGCTGGAATGCCAGAAACCGGTCCTCGGAAGCTTGTTTCCGGTCCAACGAAGGCATGGCTTGGCAGTTCGGGCTGGACTGTTCCCATGAGGCACAGGGTCAGACTGATTTGCATATAGCCATGTCTGAACTGGGGTGGCAGAGTGGGCTAAAGAACGGTGATGGATCAAACCCAGATCTTTTGAATGGGTGTGAGTGTTTGATTGGTTCAGATGCTCCGTCCATCACCACCCCCTTTTGTACCGCTTTGGCCACCATAAGTGTGGCAGGGTATGCTCAGACGTGAGTCCCTTGCTCACTTTGCCACTGGATTCAAGCAAGCCGGGCGGAAGACGGCTGGAATGCCAGAAACCGGTCCTCGAAAGCTTGTTTCCGGTCCAGGGAAGGCATGGCTTGGCAGTTCGAGCTGGACTGTTCCCATGAGGCACAGGGTCAGACTGATTTGCATATAGCCATGTCTGAACTGGGGTGGCAGAGTGGGCTAAAGGACAGTGATGGATCAAACCCAGATCTTTTGAATCGGTGTGAGTGTTTGATTGGTTCAGATGCTCCGTCCATCACCACCCCCTTTTGTCCCGCCTTGGCCGCCATAAGTGTGGCAGGGTATGCTCAGACGTGAGTCCCTTGCTCACTTTGCCACTGGATTCCAGCAAGCCGGGCTGAAGATGGCTGGTTTGCCAGAAACCGGTCCTCGGAAGCTTGTTTCCGGTCCAGGGAAGGCATGGCTTGGCAGTTCGGGCTGGACTATTCCCATGAGGCACAGGGACAGACTGATTTGCATATAGCCATGTCTGAACTGGGGTGGCAGAGTGGGCTAAAGAACGGTGATGGATCAAACCCAGATCTTTTGAATGGGTGTGAGTGTTTGATTGGTTCAGATGCTCCGTCCATCACCACCCCCTTTTGTACCGCCTTGGCTGCCATAAGTGTGGCAGGGTATGCTCAGACGTGAGTCCCTTGCTCACTTTGCCACTGGATCAAGCTATCCGGGCTGACGACGGCTGGAATGCCAGAAACCGATCCTCGGAAGCTTGTTTCCGGTCCAGGGAAGGCATGGCTTGGAGTTCGGGCTGCACTGTTCCCATGAGGCACAGGGTCAGACTGATTTGCATATAGCCATGTCTGAACGGGGTGGCAGAATGGGCTAAAGAACGGTGATGGATCAAACCCAGATCTTTTGAATGGGTGTGAGTGTTTGATTGGTTCAGATGCTCCGTCCATCACCACCCCCATTTAGAAATGACGCAGCGCAGTGCAGCCACTAGAGTAAAGGGGGGCAGCCAGACAGTGCACTGTCTACAAAGAGTTGGCGCTGCTGCTGTCACCCTAAGCGCTGCTGCACTTTAGGCTGCCGTGAACCATGCACTCATCCTTGTACCATGGTGCAAGGCTGTCTGAGTAATGCCTAACATTACATAGGTTTTAAACAGGAAAGGTACTCTTCCAGTACAGAGTACTGTGCTAAGACTTGTTTAAACTTTTTCTAACTTTGTATATGTGTGTTGTGCAGAACAGCACACATACAAAGTTAGAAAAGCTCCAAGGAAAGAAAAACTTTTCTCAAATGTTACGACTGCCTTGAGGTGTACATTTTTGGCGCAAAAACATGTATACATTTTTAGCAGACATGGCTGTGCATCCCAATTCATGGATGGGTGCATGGAAACACCCATGTACAACCCATGGGCCGCCCCCTTTGACGCAAAGTAGCACAAAGCGATACTTTGGGTTACTTTAGAGTTCCTTTCCAGTGCTAATCAAGATTTACGTTGGGATGTAAATCACAATTCAAGACATTGCACCAGTTTGCATTGCTTTTTGTAACACTGCACTGGTGCAATGCCTTGATAAATAAGGCCCTTAGTGATAGTTGCATTCGCAGACCAGAAGAGAATACTAGCTTAAAACCAGAGGTAAATTGCACTTGTGTCCTGCTTTTTCAGAAGTCCATGTGTCTAAATGTCCATCTTAGAAACGTATGACCAAAAGTGCACCAGGATCCTGTGTAATTTAGGATACAAGATTATCAAAAGAAAGTATATAGTTATAAGAAAGAGAAAGTAAACAACAAATCTGACGTCTGTTTAGTCAATTTTTGGGACACATCTGCACTATAAATGCACTATATCAATGATACAATGCAACACAGTATAATGCAAGACAATAAACCTAGGTTTAAGTTGTGGTGAAAAAAAAAACCCTGGCACAAATGCTATTTTAGTCACTGTTGAATTGAAATTTACACCTTGTTCTCACCTAGGTGTAAAATAATGGAGACTAACATGTGCAAAGAATATTTGCACTTGTTTTGTTTTATATGTTTATTTATTTGTAGAGCACACTTGGAGAAGTGTGGCTCACTGGTTAGAGGAGGCAGACCTGGAAGCAGAGGTCAGCCCGGGACCAGGGTTCAATTCCCGGCTCGGTGGGGTCTTGAGTCCTAAAATGTCCATGGACTCGACAATTCTCGCTCCGGTGCCTACTCAATTCACGGGTTCACACTCTGCGACTCTGGGCAATAGCTTGCTTAATCTCCACAACGGCCCCTCGCGGCGGGATACCTGGCTTTCACCTTGCGGATACCCTGCCGGGGTTATCTCACAGGGGAATACCAGGACGGGTTCCCTAAGCAAGCGCTTAGAAACCGCTCGGTGATTTGCGCTATATAAATTCATGTACATTTACATATATGCTAAGCTTCTTGGTGTTGAGAAGATAACATAACAGGCCCGTCCGGACTGGGAACACTTCTTTTACTGATTAAAAAGCTGCACATTGATAACTTTCATGACCTTTGCAGGATTGGGTTCTGCATGAAGGATGGCTGGAAAGAAGTTCCATAATTTAGCTGCCTAAATAGAAAAGGACCTGCCTCTAAATGTAGTCGTTCTTGGCACAGTTAACAGGAGTTCATTGGCTGGGCCTAGAGGCCTAGTAGGCTAGGAGTAATTCGGCATTAGAAAAAGTGGAGAGGGATGGTGTGAAAAGCTTGTGCGCAGTGGTGCGGGCTTAGAAGGTCACTCTGGAGCCCTATTACACCTTACCCTGTGGTTTGTACAAACATTAATCACCAGAGAGATCCAGAGAGACCTCTCCTGATAGACAAGAGAGTAGAGTATGACAATACGAACAGTAGGAAGGGATCGAGAGGCACTAATTACCCTCTGCGTCATGTCCATTTGGAACCTTCCTTTCAACCCTATCGGGACACCCATGAATAAAGATAGCTTATGGCATCTCTGGGAGTTTTATTCTCTGTCCCTTTGCTTTGCTGCGTGGATCCCATAGTATTTGTTTGTACTGTCTTCCCCAATCCCTTTGCTCCATCCCAGGCGTTGGTCTGCGCAGCGATGTTGTAGCGGCCCTATGATGAAGCATGCCACTACTAGTGGGTGAGGGCATTTTAAAGAAACCTTGCGTTTTTCCTATGTGTTGTCTCTGTCCTTACAGAACACTCAAATTTCCTCCTTTTCCTCTTTTTGTGGGTAAACACTAGAGTAGAAAACGGAGCAAATACTGCTAGTGCCTTGTTTTACACTAGTCCTTGGGTATACATCAGGAAAGCAGGCAGCAGGGATAAATCGAAGGCGTAATACTGCAAAATCAGAAGGGAGTGAATGATCCACTCGAGGTATCTATCGCCCGGGCCAGATGACATGGAAGGACCACAAGCCACAACCCTTTGGGGAGAGGACTTCCCGGCAGAGGCCTTCGACTGCGGCCTATCCTCATATTTCCAGGCAGAGTTTCATCGAGAACATTGCACACATGTGTAAGTGTCTGCAATCCGAGCCAAGGAAGACCGAGTTCTTGACACAGCATCTTGGGCCAAGCTTGTAAATGCTAATACTTTGGCAATGTTCTCACTAGCCCACTGGCCAGCTCCAACGCACGCGAATAGCTGCAGACCACTGCGCTGCAGTTATCTGGGCGTGGGCCCTACTTTTAGAATCTGTTTTTTCTGGGTGGGTTGGCCAGAAAATGGCATTCTAGCAAAGTTTAGCGCCTTCTTTTAAGGAACACTTTGAAGGTGTGTGTGTTCGCGTGCACGTAAGTGCATGGCGCGCGCGCGTGGAATGTTTTCCTTTATTTCCATCTTAAATGAGAACATGTTATGAAGTCCAAATCTTGGCAGAAATCTCATGCTTCCAAGAGCGCAGAGCACATGTCTGCCCACACCCTCAAACTCAACATCTGCAGTTACTAATAGCGCTGGCTGGAAGTCCAAAATTTGGCTTGCCTTTTTTTTTACAGTATTATGTATGTGCCTCTTGGTAGACATTTACGCAAACCCATTACAAGCCGGCTTTCAGCTAAACTCGCTTACAAATACAAATATAAGTTTGTGCCATTCATTAGAGGCCGCCAGAAAGCGCGTGGACGAATAACTCCGCTCGCATGACCCGCCTAAAAAAGCATCTTCTAAAAATGGAAGTGCGCCTCGGTTTCCAGTGAAGTCAGTGCTTTCCCTCCCCCACCAACATCTGTGTCCAGAAAGCCAGAGAGTCATGTTTTGACTGGCCGCCTTCCATCAGAGCCCTGTTTTTTCACTTCTTGTCTCAAGCAAAGTGAGTTACATAAACATTCCGCCTCTCTCCATAAATTGGCTGCAGTTCTTGAACAATAGAAGTACTGTGGGGGAGAGAAACCGCAGACACACCCCACAACTGTTGGTCACAGAGCCAAGCAGCGCTGAAGACGCATTCTTTGTAAGGACCGAGGAGGAAGGCCGCGGTCTCGGGCCAGACCTCGAGTGTTGTGCTTGGAAAAGGGCCCTCTGCTCGGGGTTTTCTGCTGCTCGTTCTAGCTTCATCCAACAAGCCATAGAAAGAGATTTGGCAAACTGACACTGTTTTTTGAAAAAAAGAAAACAGGGTAGCTTAACTGAATGGACAGTAGTGAATGAACGGCCAAATCTCAGACCTGAAATGGCGGTTGAGTGGGACACTTTAGACATTAAATAATTAAAGGTTTCTAAAGGTCCTGGAAAATTAGGCAGACACCGTGCTCTTGCAGACAGGTATTTACCCACCAACAGCAACATTCCCCTCGCAAAGCTGCTATTTATTTTTCCCTTTTGAAATTCTAAATGCAGCCTGCCAAGGCGGCCGTCTTCACAGCCCGGGCTTTGTGTACATGCATGCAGGTTGTTTTTTGTAGTTGTGGACCTTATAATCATGTTTCGCCACAATCAGGCTGCAGGCCCTGGCGCACAGCGCGGCACACACACAGCGTGTTTCACTGCTGTCCTTTAAACACCGCCTGTTTCCGCTTGTAATTTCTGATACTCGACAACACAGTGCATCGTGTGGATGCCAACTGGCATTGAAAATGCTGCCAGGGAGTTAAGTGATGGTCGGCAAGGCTCAGGGCTTGGGGGAAAGGGGGAGAGAGTCGTTGAAAAGCACCCAGAGGGAGCCTTGTGAACAAGAATACTTATCGTGTAAGGGTGGAAAACGAGTTTAATCAAGCCACAATCGAGGGAAGTTAGAGTGTGTGTCATGTTATGTTACCTGTATTTTCATAGACACTATCACCCGTGCAGGTATCTGTTAAATATGGTTCAGGCACTGGAGGAATAGTCAAGGAGATTTGTTGGATCACTGTGTACCCCCCACCAACAGTCTCTCTCTCTGAGCCCTACTCCAACTTCTAGTCCTCGAATATTCACCCATTACATAAAGGCTGACCACATTCTAAGGTGAGTGCAGAATTCCATAAATGAAAAGAAGAAAAGATCAAAACAGATTCCTGAAGTCCACAACACATCCCCCCACTAAATTAAGAAAAAACAGAACAGAAAAAAAGGAACTACAAAATGACAATAGCTGTCAGGGTAATACAATATCCATATTCGATACAACAGAAGAGAAGAACAATATATATATCTATATCTTTTACAAGAATATAACCAATAAGAAGAAGCCAATTCTTGATACATTTAAGCATAACATAATCTTTGAAGAGCGAAGGTCACTTTCTTGATCTGGTGACCACTCCTGATTCAGCGCCTCCAACTTCAACTTTGCCAGACTCCTGTGCTGACTTCCTTCTCAATATTTAACTGACATCTTCCTCAGCATTACTGTAAGAGTCATGAACAATACTAGGTTTAGCCTTATGTCAGCACATTCAACCAACCATCACATGCTCCAGGTGTCACCTGTATGAAGAGTGACCACATTCTTCCTAATCAATACAATTGTGAAAGGACCCATAAATTAAGTTAAACCTTTCTTTTCCCTGAGAGGTTTCTTTACCTAAACCAGATCTCCCACATTCCACTTCTTGTACTTGACAGAATGTTTCTTAACACACTTAACTTTGTACCTCTGTTGGTACATCCCATACCGGTTTTTAACCATAATGCCATTTCTCACACTGTAACTACACAGGGTTCCGTTTGAAGTTTGCTTTCCTTGCTTTCAACAATTCAAAAGGTGATATTAACATTATAGATTTTGGAGTTGTGCGAAGTGCCTACCATGTCTCTCGAAGCACTTCCTTGAGCGGAATCTTGAACTTTACAACCCTCTGCACACATTATTTAACCCCTCTATTCACGCATTAAGCAAGACCAATAGCTTGTCGTGCATACAGAGCTGTTTTTTTGGTGGACAATGCCCACGCCCTTCAGAAAACTCTGCATTTTTTGTGACCTAAATTGCACTCCATTATGAGTCACTAAATACTTAGGTACACCCACACAAGCAATTTCATCTTCAGGGAAATCTAAGACAGTTCTAGTACACACCATACTCACACTTCTAGCTGATATCAACTTAGAAGCATAATCTACCAATAATATCACAAATATCTCTTTAAAAGGTAATTGTTCATAGGACAGGGGCGTAACACAGGCCCCTTCAGCCCCCGCAGTGAGGGGGGGGGGGCCCTCAGCAAAAACACTCTGGCTGCAGAGCTCCTGATTGAGCCCAGAGCGGGCCCATCCACGTGCCTTGTAGGGAGCCCCCCTTCGAGTTTTGTTACACCAGTACACCAGGTGAAGCGCAAAATGTCTCAATATGGTGCAGCCTCTTGGGGAAAATCCTGTTGAACATTGGAGTTTTAAAGACTTTTAGCCTGCTGGTTTGCTCCCTGAATCCTGACCGACGAGGACCCGGGGACACAAGCGGACGCTGCCGGGGCCGGGACTGCGAGACCCAGGGTGCCCAGCGCTTCAAGATCTCAGCGCACCTGGTGTCTCTTCCCGCCCCCAACCCTCCTATTTCAACGTAGTGGTGAGCGCGCACGCGGGACGCGCGCGGGACATAGCCCGGGGCTAAGCCCGGGCAAAGGGCGGGCCCTCTGAGGCCCTCCGAGGACCGTAGGGACTGGACTGGCTCGCATGCCCTTTCAGGTTTTATTAATTTTTTATTTGTTGTTGTTAATCACGTGGAGAACCTACTTATGGGATGTTAATGTCTACTTTTTAGTACCTTAAGTGTATCAGTTTTAGCTTTGTAGTAACTAATAACATAGGGGTTGTTTCCTAAGTGCTCGTTCTCTGTTCTTAATTATAGCGCCTTTGTTAGCTACTTGCTGCCACTTATACTATGTCATCTCGCAAAACCCGAAGTCAGGTGGTGGCGAAGAATACAGCAACAAAAAAACTTACCAGTACTCTGGATAGTTTTATCATTCGCACTAACACCCTAATTGATGAGGGTATTGTCTTGATGGAACGGAGGGTCTCTCAAGATTTGCTTCATGCCAAAAGATCGTCATTGGGTAATATAGCCTTGGCATGCACTCCGAATAAAATCTTGAGTATATCAGATACGCCCCAACTGTTAGCTCCCACAGTGTCCCCTACATCAGTTGTGGCCCAGCCTCAATGTATAAATATATCCCCTTTATCCTCTCAACCTGTACCTCCAATTGTGCCCGCCCCCCCTATTAATCCAGTGGTTATTTCTGCTATTATACACACAGCCAATTCACAACCGGAAGGGTCCCTTGTAGAAGGAATAATTTCCTCCCCTAAACCCATTGCTCCTGAGGCGTCTAGTGCTACTGTGGTTAATCAGAATATATTGTCTTGCATGGGGAATTCAGTTTGTGGGGGCAATGGCTTACAGGAGGGAGGGATAAGTACGGCTGCCCCAGTTGACACAATGAGGCCCCAACGTGTATCCCATCCCCTGTCTTTAGGCATACCAGATGTAACTGTATCAGATACAAGTTTGGCTAGCATTCTTGAGAACGGTAGTCCGGATGAATCTGTAGAGAGTGCTGAGGATGAGAATGCGCCCTTTTTTGATTCTCTAGCGACACTTATTAGGTCGCTGCTTTTGCCCTTGGAGATTAGACTCCAGGGTATAGAACACCATCTCGAGATTATATCTAAGGACCTGAATTGCAAGGGGGGAAAATCCACTCAAGTAAACCAGAAGAATAACCCCGGCCCATCGGGAACTCCACGGCCAATAGCCAAGAACCCCTTACCAGTACCTAACCAATCAACCAAGATTTGCCCCACTGTTTCAACTGTGCAGAAGGATGGTAAAGTGGTCCCCAAGCCAGTTTCTACAGTCGTTAATAAATCTCTGGACAAAGCAGGTGCATCTGCCTTAACTGCTGTTCCACCACCCCCTCAAGTGAAGACACCAAGGGCACGGCGGAACATTAGCTTACCATCTGACGCCTGTCCGTTCGTGATAGTCCTAACGGGCGTTCCAGAGCTTACACCAGCTAGCTCCGAATCATTTTGGGCACTCAAAAATAAAGTCTGCCACTGGTTGGATAGGAATTTCCCTCCCCCTCCAAATGTTAATAAAAAAATCCTTATGGTAGAGAGAGCGCCATGGGTAGGAGGGAAAAAGAAACATCTTCAGGGAGACTGTGTGGTGATTACATTTGAAGACCCACGTTTAGTAGAGTTTATTTGCTCTGGGTCTCGCTGTAATAACGACACGGAGATCTCTGTTAAACCTTTGTCATATTTCTATATGCCCACGGGGAACCATGATAATAGATGGAGTTGGTTAAGGGCTACTACGCAAGATAATGGTAGGAGGAGACCTGAAAATCAAGGGAAACAACGTTCCCATAACTGGGGAGGGGCCACAAATGGAGATTGGCAAGAAGTTCGAAGTGGGGGAGGAAGACCCCTTAATGGTGGGAACTGGTTTAAGGAGGGATGGTTGGGCCCACAGCTTGATTATCCTATTCAATGTTACAATCGTTTCAATGGTCTGGAGGAAGTAGATTGACTCCCTACCCAGCCCATTGAGCGATTGGGAAGTCGGGTGGTGCAGGTTCCTCCTGGGGAACAAGTAAAAACGATTGTAGAAAGAGTGGATATTGAAGGTTCCTCATGCGAAGGTATAGTTAGGAATGAATCTCTGGTCTCAGTTAGTAAGCATACGCTAGATATAGCTTCTATAGGACACACGGAACCCAAAGCACCGGGTTCCTTTATTAACATTTTGTCATGGAATATAGCAGGCTTAAAGAAAAATTTGGCCAACCCTGATTGGAACGATTTTATTAAAACCTTTGACATATGCATGTTTCAAGAGACATGGTGCCTATCTCCCCAATATATGAATGGTTATTCAACCTTTCATGTTCCAGCGGTTTCATTGGGGAAAGGGCGCCCCTCCGGTGGCTTACATATTTGGGTGAAAATATCCTTGAATTGTAGAGTGATCTCGAACAAGCATGTTCCTAATGACATCCTACACATTACTCTAAAGAATTGTGCAGGGGGTCATAGCTATGAAATTTTTTGCATTTATGCTAGAGGCCTTCAGGGAGGGCTCGCATCCCCAATATTAGAATTGTTGAATGTGAAGCTATCTAATCTCCCCACCAGATCCAAAATACTGGTTGGGGGAGATTTTAACTGCACATTTGAACCTTTAGATGTTGAAGAAGTATTGGGTTCTAATGTAGTGGATGGTAGACAGACCATGCCCCCTTAAAACTTAGCCCCATTAAGAAATGGTCATCGAGAGTTATTCAGTTGAATGCCCTGGTGCTAGACCACAATTTATGGGCCCTTAATGGCCGAACAAAGTCAGATCGCGAGGGAGCTATGACCTTTAATAGGCTTGGGTGCCCCTCCCGTATTGACTACATCCTTTTAGATGAACATTCCTGGCCTGACGTAATAGATATGGAGGTCAGGCAGTCCTCCTATAGTGACCATAACCCCTTATGTATGCTAATTCAGTGGGTAAGTGGTCGCGATATCAAGCGGAAAACGGAGTTTATTACTAAAGAGGTTTTCCCCACAAACAATAATCGGAAGCTAAAATGGAATGTGGTCAAATGTGATGAGGGGAAGCTCCAAAATATCAAAGAATTGGTATTAGAAGAAACCAGTAGATTGACAGCCCTAGTTTCTCAGCCAGTTAATTTGGTCGATCCCAGTTTGCCGGTCTCTTACAACAATTTAATAAGCAAATTGGGAGCCCACTTTTGTAAGAAGCCTATGGCAAAACCTCGTTCTGACGGTATCAAACCCAAAAGTAATCCGTGGTACAGGGTTAGTTGTAGAATCAATAGGAAAGCAATCACTAAAGCAATAAGAAGCAAGGACCCTGTGGCGGTCCGGTTGGCTAGGAGAGACTATTCAAATAGTATAAAATCAGCAAAAAGAGATTGGGAGGAAGAGCATTGGCAGCAGCTGAAGGAAGCAGCCTGTGGGAAAAATACTGTTTTATTCTGGAAATTAATCAATACTTTAGAAAGAAAGGGTGCAGGACCCATTTTAAATCACATTACCGAACAGGAATGGTATTCCCATTTTTTAAAATTGTACTGCGAGGACAGTTTGGATAGTTTGATTTCACCATCAGTCACTATCCCCCAAAATATGTTTTGTGAATATTTGATCTCCAAGACAGATTCATTTTCCCAGAGTGAAGTTTTAGATGCTATCTCCAAAATACTGCCCGGGAAGGCCCCAGGTCAAGATGGTCTTCCAGGGGATATGTTAAAGTACGAACCTATTGTGTGGGCTAAGTATATATCTAGTCTGATGAATCTGATTCAGTCTGGTCACCCCGTTCCTGATTCCTGGAAAGGTGCCGAGGTGATAACCATATATAAAAAGGGTGAAAGGGATGACCCCGCCAATTACAGACCGATAAGTCTGATAGACACCATTCAGAAGGTGGTTGGCAGGGTGATCATAAATCGTACAGAGCTTTGGCTTGTGGATAAAGGCATTTTGTCTCATTTTCAGGCAGGGTTTAGATGCAATGTAGGTGCAATAGACCAGGTCTTTAGATTTTGTGCAGTCTGCTGGAAGTCAGTGTTAATTACCAAGGGCAGTCTATACCTGGCTTTCATAGACTTGAAGACAGCATTTGATGTCATCCCACGGGCCAAGCTCTGGTCGGTTTTATCCGATATGGGTTTTCCTAGTTACCTCCTACAACTTATTATTAAGCTCCATGAGGGGAATTACGCTAGGATTCGCTGGGGAACCCAGGGCCAACTGACAGAGAAGATTCCGGTAAATAGGGGAGTGAGACAAGGATGTGTGATGGCCCCAACTCTGTTCTCCCTCTTTATAAATGGGGTGGTAGACCATTTGAGGGAGGATCCTGCTGATGCCCCCGTCCTTGCAGGAGAGAAAACACCCACCCTCCTCTTTGCCGATGACACTCTGCTCATGTCCAAATCCCCCATGGGCTTGCAAAAATTGCTTGATCGTTTTTGCAATTTTTGTAAAGACAGGGGGTTGTCAGTAAATACCTCGAAAACAAAGTTGATGGTGTTGACTGCCAAAAAGGAAGGTAAACCTCTTATTGAATGGCACTCCGCTGGAGGTGGTAGAAGAATTTGATTACCTCGGAGTGAGACTCTGTAATAATTTGAGTTGGTCTGCCCATATCGCTAAAATGGTTTTAAATCTCAAAAGGGTTTCAGGAGTAATATCTAAGAATCAGCGACTATCTATTAGTAGACCCATAGCTCCTACCCTGGCAGTTTATGAAGGGAAAGCATTGGCAGCGGCAGTATATGGTTCAGAACTTTGGGGTGCGGAAAATACAAAAGCCTTAGTTGTGGCGGAAAATAAATTTATTAGAGATATGGTTTCGCTACCTTTATCGTCCCCCATGAAACCTTTATTTTTAGATCTGGGTAAAAAATCAATTTCTGATCTGGTGCAAATTCGCCCCTTGTTATTTTGGGTTCGGCTTAGAAGGACCCCTGAACTTTTTAACTATGCCTTGGTTCTGGATGAGCTGATTAGTTTGAATGTAGCTAACAAAATTAAATGGCTCAACAATCTAAAGAAGCTAGTGATATCTATAGGCCTGGAGGATAGTTGGATTTCACAAATGCCCCCTCCAAAACCAATTGTCAAAAAACTTTATTGGGATTGGGTTGTGGCAAAAGAACTTAGGAATCCAAACTGGGGCCGTTTAACTAATACCTTCCTTGAGCACAAGCCTCTTAGAAAGTTAGAGCCTTTCATGGATTTCATCCAGGCGCCTCGCGACAGAACGTTGTTTCTGAAGTTCAGATATGGCATTTTACCCCTTAATTCATTCAAAGAAGGATGGAAGGGATGTAGAGGAACAGATATAAAATGTCCAGGTTGTCCCTGCCCGAAAGAATCATTGGGCCACTTCCTATTTGCATGCACTGCCTACAAAAAACCAAGAGCAAGATGGTTGAAACCTGTTTGTAGGATCCTAGGGTTGAGGGACCATAGAATGGCGATGCGTGTCATCCTAACTAATGTCACTTCAATGTATATTGTTTGCGGGGTGGCCAAATATGTGGCGAATGCTTGGTATATCAGGTCAAAATTTTTACCCGATGTCTGATTTGTTTTTATGCATAGTTATCCTTGTTCAATGTATACGGGTTGGAATATGATAATGTACTTCGTATACTGTATAATTGTACTTTTATGAAATTTGTTTCGAATAAAGTAATTGTATGGAAATCCAAAACAGTAACCTTAGTTGGGCACAGGAGGTAAGGAAAACCCTCCAGACTGTAGCGGCGCACCTAAATTTGAGCTTTTCTCAGTCTTCCCTGGACATAGTCTTTACAAAATGAATGCTTAGGGATCAAGGGCTTCAATACTCCAGATCACAAGATCTTGATTATCTGAAGGTGAAAAAATCGGTTAACTGGGTAAGGAGCGCATGGGAAAGGGAGGATTGGTTTCCTTATCTAGATTTTTTGCCCAATAAATGGTTAAGACACGAAATTCTACGTGTTCGTGTGGGCATTAACCCGTGGAAGTCGCAAGGGAAAATAAAAGCAGCATTGATTCAAACGGATGGGATTTGTAAATGTGGCCTAGGAGTAAGAAATGATATTTTGCACATATTGCTTGATTGCACATTGATTTTACCAATTCGGAAAGTATTTTTATGTCCAATATTTTTAAAATATGAGGTGAATTCACATGCTCAAACTGCTTGTCTGTTTATGGATATGTCTTCTCTTGATATTACAATTGCTTTGGGGAAGTTTTTTGAAAGCGACACATGGCTTTGTAAAGGAGAAATTAAAAGAGGGATGCTGTTTTTAAAACTTCTTAGAATGTTCTCCCAACACTCAGAATTTTATGGATTTATGCTTTTGTAAATGGTGTTAAAATGAAATGTGTTTTAACTATGTTATTATTATGAGGATCCAAGTTTGTGTATGGTTTTAAAGACTATGGTTGTTGAAAATGGCAATGTATGTGTACATAAGCGGCTTTCATTTGTGTTCACTGTACCTCTTGTCGTAAGCAGAATGGATATTGCAAAACCCTGACTGTGTTATCCTGCCAGCATAGACCCCTACACACATATATACAGCAGCCATTTTAGGTACCATGGTCTCTCTGTTCACGATCGATCATCAGCGCCCTTCCCTGACCCTGCAAGCTTCCCCCATGCTCCCTGACCGCCCCCGCTCTCACATGTACAAGTCATGAGCCCTCCCCTCCCGCATGACTCTGTCTCTAGGAATCACACCCCGCGCCTGACCAACACCTCCTTTCCTTCCATGAATACCCCTCTTCTGATAAACCCTTTTCTCTACGCTCGATTTTCCACACCGATCCTTCCCTTCATGAATATCTCTCCTTTGATGACCCCTTCCTCTGAGCCCGATTGTTTGCACGGACCGCTGGTCATCCCTTAGCCCGAGGATACAGTTTATTGCCCACTACTGTACGCACTCGCCTCTCTTGAAAGGAGCCACTATTGATCATGGCTACCCCACCCCCTGAGATTCAATCAGGCGCACACATTCCAATGGAATCAGCAGAACACTCAGCTGCATGACAGCCCCCTCCTATTGTATTGGAGGATAAGGGCCACTACTGTAGCCACGTGTTGGAATATCTTCATACTTCACAATGTCTTGATTGTAATAAAGGATGCCTGTGTGCCACAAACCTGTGTATAAAAGGCGAAGCCTCAGAGAAACTTGTTAGAGCACCTCCCGAAGACACTATGCGAGTGTCCCAAATGACATGCTCTCCTCATGAGAAATAAACCTTTTTCCTTGTCTTCCTGCTTCCAGTGCCCGTCTCTTCATTTGGTAATTATTCAAGATGGGAACTAAGAGTCGCCCTGCACCAGCAGCCTGGGCATCAGGTGCGATATGGGCGGACTTTTCGACAATTGGCGTCCCAACGCGGGGTCCATCAGCGACATAAGGTCCGGTAAGAGAGGTCCAAACGATGGGGTGAACATCTAAATGATTGGAGTATACCTGCCTTGAGAGGGCCCTCGTCCGGCTGCCGATTGAATGAACTTCACCGATTCCGAACGGACCTCTCTCAAGTGACCTATTGTCCTGACTGGAATCCCACAGGAATGCTGCGGTAAAAACATGGAGAAAGAGAACGATCGGGCGCTGGAAAAAGGAAGGCGAAGAACTGTCCACATGGTCCGGTCCGGGTAAGGTCGTGACACACGACAAATTGCGAAATTGATTGATTGATTGTTTGAAAATACTAGTATTTCTCACTTTATTGTCTCTGAGAGATTCTCTATTTGCAAACAAGCACAGAGTCGCCATACTCTGTTTAGTCTTTGCAGATAGTGAAGGATAGGTAATGCAGACTTTTGTCCCCATTGTAATCCGTCATACCTATTTTTCTCCCCATTGATTGATTGTTTGAATCGAGCATTGAATTGTTCGAAGTTGGTTCTCTTAAGGATCATTCTCTGCCTACAAACGGGGAAGAATAGGAATATTCTCTCTCCCTTTGCAGATAGTGAAGGGTAGGTAACGCAGGCTTTTGCCCCCAATTGTAACCCGTCGTGCCTATTTCGTTCCTCATTGATTGATTGTTTGCCCGAATATTGACTGCTTGGGAATTGGTTCTTTTTGGAGGTATTCCCTGTTTGCAAATAAACGTAGGAAAATCTTTGCAAGTAGTGAAAGGGTAGGTAATGCGGACCTTTGTCCCCCGTTGTAATCTGTCATGCCTATCTACTCCCCACTGATTGATGCACCAGTCTCACCCGGACCATTCACTAGAGGTAGGTCATCTGGCCCGACCAGAGAGCACCCCTAGTGAAAAGGACATATGCAATAATAACGAAGTGATCACTGTATCCTGTTAACAGAAACTTTAGCATGAAACAACCTGGAAAGAAAGGAATAGGAAAACGAAATCAGTAGGCCACTGATGAACTTTTTATTAAATAACGAACAAGGAAACGATAACAATACTTAATGATAAAACCTATTATTGTCCTAGAAACAAGAAACGTTAGAAATAAGCCTGTAATAAGAAACCTGAAAATGATAAGAGAAGCCAAGCTTGACATTGCGACGGCCATGAGGCAACGAGGCTTCACCGCCCCTCGCTGCTCCAAACATGTCTGTCCCACCGCCTGCCACGCCCAAATAACGGCAACCTGGGAAAGATACAAGTCAGCAGACATCCGCCCCCATTCTGGAACCTCCCAAAGTGCAACAGGTTTACGGCTACGCCCAGCAACACATGCAGGGCGGGTCCTGCTGCCAACCGTCGGCCGGAGATCATAAGAGGCCGAGGCCGACGGGATCCGGCCGCGGTGGCTGCTACAACAACACTGGAGAGTTGCAGGGGGGGGAATGTCCGTGTCCTCGACCCCCCCCCCTCTCTCTCCCAGTCTGGACCAGCATCCATGGAGGGCCTGGGAGTGGAGAGGCCACTACACGAAAGGCCCAGGAGAGGCGCCGCGCGCCAAGGTCTGTCCCAAGAATGGACTAAGGGACCCGTTCCTGGGGCCGTGGCAAGGAGCGTCCGGCCACCATCAACCAGAGGCCCGCCCCAAAAGACGCACTGGACGTTTCTTCTTTCTTCTATAATGGCTGCGACAACCCTGGGGGGGGGATGTCTTGCACATGCCTCCGACCCCCCCCCCCTCGTCCTCATCGCCTGGTCCGGCCATAACAAATGTCAAGCGAGACGCCGTGGGGTGCACTGGGAGGGAGAGACGGTGCGAACAAGCCTCTCCCGCCTCCCCAGGTGGAGGCTCCCCAGCTGCACCCTAGGCGCTCCACGCGCCCGGAAAAAGGGTTCATCCACTGTGGCGAATGCTGCGACACCTCGCCCGGCAGGTTGGAGCCCATCTGCTCATTTGACCCCGCGATCGCCGGTAGCTGCCGAACTCTCAAAATGGCGGTCGACCTTGCAAGAGCGGGCCCAGCATGAAGGAATGGCCCGGTTGCTTGTGGATGCCACCGTCATAAAAGTTCTCCTCGCCCTTGAAGATTCTAGAGGAGCCGCGGGAGTCCCCGACCCCCCGCAGATACCCCCAATGGGGAATGACTGCCATGATTGCCCTCGGAACGATGGAAATGTAGCCGCAGGACGTCGGCGCTCCCATGCTGGCGCCAGCCTCAGTTTGAATGACCAAAATCCTGCAGACTACAGTTCGGATCAGTTCCGGTGAAAACCCAGTATGACCCGGTAGGAAAATTGTTGCCTCCCTCCCCTTTTTGACTGATGGTTCAGACCACCGATCCTTTCTTTTGCCCTTTAACGGAACTTTGGACTGCCAAAGGAAACTCTGGGCCAACCACGAGTTAGTAGAGATTTAGACTATGCCTGGTTCTGCCTGACTGCACCCAAAATGTCGCCGATGCAAATGAAACTTTCAACTCCTTGTTGTACCCCGATTGTTCAGCCCTGGTGTCATGAGATATGTATGCAGGTTTTTTTAACCACATGGATTGATATAGGATGTGTACTGATTATATGTTCGGACAATTAATTGATTCAGGATGTGTACTGTCAGTTCGGGAAATGAATTGATATGGGATGGGTACTGGTTATATGTTCGGACAATGAATTGATATTGGATGGGTACTGATTATGTGTTCAGACAGTAAATCGACATCAGATGGGTATTGATTGAACATTCGGACAATGAATTGTTGTTAAGTTTGATGCATCATGATTATTGAAAGTTCGAAGCCCAACACTTATGACACTCGCTCACACTGAAGTCTCGACATGATTTTATTGCACTTTTCGCACTTTTTATTATGAAATAAACGACCACCGACTCCATTAAAGTTTTTCACTAATAGGTATCCCCACATATACAGTTCCAGCCTGCTCCGTGGCCGGCCCACGGGGTTGTAGGCCCGTATTTGTGCACCGACATTCTTATTAAAGATTTTTGGAGAAAGCAAATATAGTTGTCCCGCGTAAATTGATAAGTTTCGAATGAATGATCACTATTTTCGATATAACTAAAATATAGGTGAAATGACCCAGCTCGATTAGATAAGGGTTAAAGGGTATAGTACGCAGAAATACAGCAAATATGAATGGTCCAGGTTTTTGTTGTATGTACTTTGCACATTTTTGTACAGCCTAAAGCAACCGCTAAAAGACCCTGGAATTCAGTCTATACTTTATATGCCACCTGTATCAGGAAAATTGTGCTAAAATGCCCCTAAGTCGCTCCGAAGGAGTGCCATCTGGACTCCCTACATACGATCCGTAATACCACACTTGGGTGACCTATGCCATCCACCGGCCTCCGATAATCATCTCTCCCACACTAAAAGGTTCATCTGGGCTTAAATGCCGAGTTGGCAAGAACTGCGTTCCGTGGAGATAGACCGAGTATGTAGTAAGTAAAAGCCTTTTCGGGTTTATGCGCGCTGATGTATTCTTAAATGCTGCCCCCGCCCCCTTCTTTTTCCCTCTTTCTGCAAGTCACTTTGGAACATCGATTAAAAATACAAAAAAAAAGGAAAATGGTGATCTAACGGACGAAGAAGACGGGAAAAAGGCGTTCGATTATGGTGCCCACGCACTCCAAATAATACAACCTAAACTAATGTACACACATGATTACACCCTCCACACTTAACTAAATAGGGAAAGTTTAAGGAAAGTTCCGAGGTAAGGATTACACAAGTACCCTCCGACGGGAGGACTAGGAATATTGCCGATACTTAAAGACCTACTGCATCCTTCTTCGCACCCTCCTAGACATGTAACTCCAAGCTGCCCCATTGTTCTCCAACTGACACCAACCGTGTCTCAGCCTGGAAACACATTTGCTAAAAATGACTCGAAAAAACCACCGTGAGCATTAGCCGACCAGGTTAGTTCATGACCAATTGCCAAAGGCATAAGTGTGTACAATCAAAGCCACCAGTAAGGGCAGCCGACGGTTAAAAGAGAAGAAAAAGGTGAAAAGAGCTTAGGATGCTAAGAATGCACAGCATACAGAAAGGGATAATTTTGGCCAATAACTGTTTTATGTTTTGTCTGGGATTTTTGTACATAATACATGTACTGTCTTCCCCGTCTGAGTTTGTGTATACGTGATGCATGGATCTACGTCATCCCTCTGTCTGTATTTCCGTAGTACTTAATCCCTGTTGTTCTGTGTGCACTGAATGGCCCATTATTGTACACGTCTCTCTCTCTCGCTCCATGTCATGCGTGTACAGAATGGACCATTTAGAGTGCGACCTCTCTCTCTCTCTCTCTCTCTCTCTCTCTCTCCCTCTCTCTCTCTCTCTCTCTCTCTCTCTCTCACTCTCTCCCTCACTCTCTCTCTCTCTCTCTCTCTCTCTCTCTCTCTCTCTCTCACTCTCTAAAGTTCCCCCTGTTCCCTCTCTCCTTGTATGGTAACGTTGTGCCCCTCCCGGCACAACACCTAATTGGGTTTCCTCGAACACAAAGGTGTTTGGAAAAATTGACAGGAACTAAAACGACTGTGACTTGCCATATTACTACCTCTCCTTTCTGCAAAACAATAGAACCCGAGTTGGTCATGAAAGAAAGGACGGGTCAGAAGACTAACGTCCCCTAATCTGGCCTTTATAGGGGGACTATAACGTCAATGGTCTTCTGTTTCTCGGTTCGCTAAAAAAAAAAAATGCAATTCCCAATGCACAGATTACTTCGCTCCTCTGCACTTAAGTGCGGATGTCCAGAGTACCCCACTTCTCCCGATCGACCCCAGCTCCCTGCCCAAAGCGTCCCCGTTTCCCCCGATTAACCCCAGCTTCATGTCATCTACCCTCGAAAGCGAAATTGATGACCTTGATTAACGTTCACTCCCCAAGAAGAGCATGTTTTACGTGCACCCCTTCTTCATGACGATAACGCCCTGCTTGCAAGAGTTAGCTGACTCCGAAGGGAGATGTAAGATTGTCGACACTTGGGTTAAAGGGAAGGGCGAGTCTCTACATAAGGACTCGATTTCGAGTTTTTATAATACACTGTGTATAAAGGTCCAATTTCTCTCCACGTACGTCACGAATGAGCGCCAAACAGGGTTATGAATTCCATAGCAATGCACTCCTACAGACTCCATAAGTGACGACTTCTGACTGTGACCAATGAACTTATCCCCCCACCTACATAGGATTGGGGACGGAATTGAGATGTATAAATGTCTTCTCCTACCAGTTTTCTAAAAAACTTGTTTTTTTGTACTCATTTAAAGATACAATCATCGGAGGAGAGGAGCTGGACGTGACGCACAGCCTGGCCACAGATCATGAAGCACATATGACCGCAACCAAGGATGGAGCCGCAGAGCAACGAGACGCGGGACGAGGCACAACTTTCAAACTCGGCAGATGAAGGAATGAAGGGCTGCCTTGAAGCCCTCGACTTGCTGACCCACTCGTGCCTGAAGTCCCCCGTCCCCTTTTGAGTCCGACTGATGGGCCTGCCTGCTCGTTGTCCTTTGCTCCCTTGGTCCCTTGGTGTGTTCGAAGATCTGGCCCCACTCCGCCCTCTCTTCCCTCGATTATTCAACAAAGTCTTTCACATAAGTTTTTGACTATAGAATTAGGTTTTGCCACGGAAGAAGAAAGACACGCAGGTGCCCAGCATAAGGCACCCCTAAGAAGATCAGTTAGGAAACAGGACTGTGATCTAACAGCAGAGGACTGATCGCACCCTGCAACGCGTAAGGATGATTCCGAGCTGGACTTATAGCTCCACCGCCGGTGCTCAAAAGCGCCAACGAAAAGAAAACGGACTACCAGAGTCTACCAGTGGTGGCTCGTCGTTGAAAAAGACATTTTCACTAAGACCCCCCCTTCCAGAACTTTCTGCCCACCCCTTGACTAGTTGTTTACATCAAATTGCATTCCTCCCTCAATTTTTATTGCTTTCAAAAATGTTTCATCGGTCACCCATGTATCTAGCTTTCCAAAGTACTGATAAGACCCGAAGGTATCAGATTACTCTTAATTAATGTCACCGGAGAAAAAGTCTGAACTTGATTCTATACCGACTAAATATTATGCCGATCTCTAGGCTTGTATGACGAACCCAACAAATGTAAATTAACATGTATTGCATTCTGCCTATCGCATCGACTAGGTAGAAATTGAACTTGCTTATGTAAAAAAGCGGCGACTGTTGAAAATGGCAATGTATGTGTACATAAGCGGCGTTCATTTGTGTTCACTGTACCTCTTGTCGTAAGCAGAATGGATATTGCAAAACCCTGACTGTGTTATCCTGCCAGCATAGACCCATACACACATATATACAGCAGCCATTTTAGGTACCATGGTCTCTCTGTTCACGATCGATCATCAGCGCCCTTCCCTGACCCTGCAAGCTTCCCCCATGCTCCCTGACCGCCCCCGCTCTCACATGTACAAGTCATGAGCCCTCCCCTCCCGCATGACTCTGTCTCTAGTAATCACACCCCGCGCCTGACCACCACCTCCTTTCCTTCCATGAATACCCCTCTTCTGATAAACCCTTTTCTCCTCGCTCGATTTTCCACACCGATCCTTCCCTTCATGAATATCTCTCCTTTGATGACCCCTTCCTCTGAGCCCGATTGTTTGCACGGACCGCTGGTCATCCCTTAGCCCGAGGATACAGTTTATTGCCCACTACTGTACGCACTCGCCCCTCTTGAAAGGAGCCACTATTGATCATGGCTACCCCACCCCCTGAGATTCAATCAGGCGCACACATTCCAATGGAATCAGCAGAACACTCAGCTGCATGACAGCCCCCTCCTATTGTATGGAGGATAAGGGCCCCTACTGTAGCCACGTGTTGGAATATCTTCATACTTCACAATGTCTTGATTGTAATAAAGGATGCCTGTGTGCCACAAACCTGTGTATAAAAGGCGAAGCCTCAGAGAAACTTGTTAGAGCACCTCCCGAAGACACTATGCGAGTGTCCCAAATGACATGCTCTCCTCATGAGAAATAAACCTTTTTCCTTGTCTTCCTGCTTCCAGTGCCCGTCTCTTCATTTGGTAATTATTCAAGATGGGAACTAAGAGTCGCCCTGCACCAGCAGCCTGGGCATCAGGTGCGATATGGGCGGACTTTTCGACATGGTCTAAATAAACATTGTTTACTCTCTCTCTCTCTCTCTCAGTGCAAAAGGACCTACAATATGTAGTCCCAGTCTCATCCAGGGTTCCTCAGGAATCTCCACAGGTGACAGGGGAGTCTGACGTGTGACCCATGATTTGCTATTAGTAGTGCACATGAAACAATCTTTTACCACCTCTTCTACCTGATGATCCATAGCTGGCCACCAATACGTTTCCCCTGACTCTAGCCATGGTGATGTTTCTTCCAATGTACCCCGCTTGTGCCAAGTTGATCTCTTTGGATCTAACACCACAAGGTGAAACATCCCTCTCACATCTAAACAACCCCCCTACTAGAACCGTCAATTCATCTCTCACGCTCCAAAATGGTTTCATCCCGGGTTCAAGAACTTTACAATCTGGCCAACCATGCACCACATACTGTTTGATTAGTGGCAAAAATACATCTTTCTCTTCACTTTTTCTCCACTATTCTTTAGAAATAGGAGGCTCTTTCACCCAGTTCACATGCTTATCCATCACTTCTGCCTCTTCATCACAAACAATAGGTAAATGGGAAAGACAATCAGCTGTCTTATTCACAAGTCCAAACAAACACTGTACTAGGAAATCAAATTCTTTCACCTCCTCACAACCCACCTTTTCAATCTAGGAGTCAGACATTCACCTCTCTTAGATGAAAATATTTTCACCAATGGATGAGGATAAGTCCGAACAAGGAAAGGAATGCCCCGCAAATAGAACTTGAAATGTCATACAGCCCATACTGTGGCTAAAATGTCCCTTTCAATACATGAGTAATGTCCTTCTGCCACCTTAACTCTTTCTTCATCATCTACTACCTCGGGCAAGACAGCACCCAAACCCTTGAAACTAGCATCCTTTGTCAATACCAGTTTTTCATAACATCAAACTGTCCCAGCATAGGCATCTTACTGATCTCTCTCTTACTCACCTGGAAAGTAGTCTCACATTCATCAGACCAAATAAAGGGAACACCTTACTTTAGCAGCACTCTGATTGTGCCATAAGTCGTCTACCTGGATCCCAGATGATTCCAATGGGGCGGCAACGCAAGTTCTTGAATCCTTGCCCTCAATTTACAGGAGGAGATACTGCTCCAGTGGAAAATCCCAGGATGAAGGGGGTTGGGATGGTGAGAGCGTGTGGAGTCAAAGATGCTGTGGCTTGTCTACTCATCAGCAACACTGCAGCCGGCATTCACACCAGACTGATGAATGGAACTAGCAGATATGACACCTATAAACAAACAAATAATAAGGCTTTAGTCTAGTATTAATTCTATCTCTTAAGGTATCACCTCATGAAAGCTTTTCAAATCTCAACCAACCTTTACTTTTGCTGTTGTTTTGTTTTCATTTAGATTGTCCGCAGACAAAGTTGTCGAAACTGTAGTGAGTATGATTTCAGCAATCGACCTACTAGCAAATTTGGAAGGGGTTAGCATCACCTGAGTCCTTTCTGGCAGAGTCCAGCCAACAGTATGCACAAGTTGAACCAAAACACTGGTTACCTTTGTTTGCAGCACAATCTTGCGACTGAGCTCATCTCGTAGTAAAATTAAGCCTGTTAATGCATCTCTCCGATTCTTTTTGTTCTTTTTTTCCATCCAGGTGGAGACTAATGCGGGATGTTCTTTGCAGTGAGGTCGAAGTGGGAGGATCAAGAGAGCTGGCAAGACAGAGTCCTGGAAGATGGGAAACAGTAAGTGGCAGACGAAGAGGCTAAGCGAAGGGGATGCGTGTGGATGGTCTTTAAATAAGACTGCTTTAGAACATTCATAGAGGTCACAGTCTAATTGTTTTCAACAAGGAACAGGTGCAGATAATTAACTTGACGAGGCGGCCTTCTAGAAGGTGTTTTAGAATGTTCACAAAGGTCACATTCTAATTGCTTATAGCAAGGAACAGGTGCAGATGATTAATTTGATGAGGCTGTCTCCTAGTTGGTGTTTTAGAATGTTCTCAAAGGTCACGTTCTAATTGCTAATAGCAAGAAACAGGTACAGATGATTATTTTTTTGAGGTAGTGTTCTCGAAGGTGTTTTAGAATCTTTACAAAGGTAGCATTCTAATTGCTTATAGCAAGGAACAGGTGCCGGGAATTAATTTGATGAAGGTTGTCTTCTGGTAGGTTCACGTTGAGGTCATCTATGCCTTTTCCTTGATGCTTATTCTAGTGGATTTTCTGGATGTTTCCGTGGCACCTGAATTCTGACCTTGCATCTGCATGGTAAAACATCTGTAAAAGCTATTAATCCTTTTCAAACAAATTGGGGAACACCAGCTGCTGTTAGCTATTACCAAAAGCATGTAATATGGTCAAACATCAGGGTACAAGATGTTTGTTCATTCACAATGATGGGAGGAATGACATGAGTCATGCCGGTACACTGTGATCATCAAGAGAGATGAGCTTTGGCAGGAATCCTGACAGATTGGTTCAACAAAACTGGCAAATCCCTCGAATAATAAGGAAAGACCCGACTTGATCCTTTTCCACTAGTGTGGAAGCTTTCACTATGCTGTTAGCCAACTCAAACTTTGGTTGAATCCTTTCACCCGAAACCAGATGAACCAAGTATGTCTGACTTCACTCCAAGCCTACATTTTTCTTTCTTCACAGTTAGACCACTCTCAGATAACTTCCTCAAAACTCATCTCAACACTTCATCATTCTCTCTGGTGTTCTTTCCATAAACAAGGATACCATCCTGAAACAACAAGCCATTAGGAACTTCCTTCAGAACAAGTTTCATTACCCTTTGGTTAACAGTCAGCCGTGGAGGCCAAACCAAAAGGCATCATTATAAATCTATAGGTTCCGTACAATGTCACAAAGGATGCCAAATGTCTTGAATCTTTAAATAGTAATGATAACCAGGGTCAAACCTATAGCCCTAAGAACCAGGGTATTATATATCAATATAAATATATCAAATGATAGGTTCCCTTGGGGAGATTTTAAGATTAATGAAAAACATGAAGAGAAGGAAAAGAAGCTAAGTAAGCCAAAATGTGACAAATACACCAAGCAAATAACTAGATGCACACATCAGCTGTTTAAAGAAAAATATTTAAGTGCACAAAACAAAACCAATTACAACAAAAATGGAGAATTCATAAAGACATACAAAATGTTGGTGAAGTTTAGGTGCAATCAAAGGTAACAAAATTCAGAGTAATAGGTTACACTTTTGTCAATAAATTGAAAAAAGTATTTTCAAATCTGAAAAAATATCTTCTAGCAATTAGTAGAATCCATATTATTATTAATTAAGCACACACAGAAAGGTAGTGGGGTATAGAGTGAGCAAGGTAAAGTAAACACGTAAAATGAAACAATATGAAAAATTACAAAGCTCTAGGGAAATTGTACAGAGACCACTCTCCACTGTCAATAGCTTAGACAAAGTCCACTCAATTAGAACAAAACACATCAATTCCCGAGCTCCCGTCACTTAATAATCAAATGCAATCAATTAATCCACGCAGGGGTCTTGTCAATATATTTTCTTCGTGGTACTTTATTCGATGTTTGGTACATAGAGAGTCTTCTATTCTTCAGCAACAGAACAGATAGCCACAGATTATGCCATATGTGTTTCGTCCAGGATTAACCTAGGACTTCCTCAGGGTGCTAATTCTGATTTATAAAGCTTAAGAGATGAGCTACACTCCAGAAATCACGTCGGAATACTTCCCGTTTGCACCATATGGATTTTTAGGACTACACTTGGTTTAAATAATATTGCTGCTATAAACTGAGGATGCTCTTTGACTGTTCATTTGACTCTGCTCCAATGGGATGCTGTTTTTATTGATGAAGGTCCTTGAAGGTAGCCATTAAGTTCATCTCTTAAGCTTTATATATCAGAATTAGCGCCCTGAGGAAGTCCTAGGTTAATCCTGAATGAAAAACTTATTGGCATAATCTGTGGCTATTGGTTCTGTTGCTTAAGAATAGAAGACTCTCTATGTACCAAACATCGAATAAAGTACCAAAAAGAAAATATATTGACAAGACCTCTGCGTGAATTAATTGATTGCATTTGATTAAGTGACTGGAGCTTGGGAATTGATGTGTTTTCATTATGAATTAAGTCGACGTTTTAACCCTATTGGTTAAATTGACCAGGGCCAACATCAGACAGATTGTTAAAAGACATTTACAGAGACGCAACCTATAAAAGCAAAGAAAAACGCAAATCACCACCAGTGTGCCTAAAGGAAAGAGTATGAACCAAGTATCATTTCCACAAGGAAGGCTTACCTAAAGAATTTAGGGGCATATTATCAAGGACGGCATTAAAATGATCGCCACTTTAGTGGCAGAAAACCGCCGCTAAAACGGTGATAATGGGCTTGATATTATGCCCTGGAGAATTCCAATAGAAGCCCATGAACAAGGACTTCTATTGGAATTCTCCAGGGCATATTATCAAGCCCATTATCGCCGCTTTAGCTGCAGTTTTCTGCCGCTAGACGGGCGATAGTTTTTAACGCCGTTCCTGATAATATGCCCCGTGGTTGTTAAGCACAAAGATTTTTTTTCTTTAACCCGCTGATTTGTGCATCTTGTTATTCACATTGTATTTGCACGCCGTCAAAACAAAGAAGTCATGGAGAACGAAAGCTTGCAGCAGACTAGGTTCGAGCGGATTCCCAAAGAGCAACAGGGCTAGCGTGCAGCAGACAACAGATATGCTCAAGCAGATCCTGAATGCACACAAGAACCAGTGCAAGGGGCCTCAGTTATTCATGCTCAGTATCCCTCAAAAGGATCTAAGATACAAAAGTAAGGTAAGAATTGCAGTCAACAACGTACAATACCTTACACATGGCAGTTTCCCCTGTGAAACTTCACCAGTCCATATATGGTGACCAATACATATGGGTCCTAGGGGTACAGGTGGGGATCTGCTTGTCCCCAATCAAGTGCTCGTCGGTAGTGTTAAATATGATCCAGACACTGGATGAATATTCACAGATCTTTATTCGATCACAATGTACCACCACCAACAGTCTCTCTCTCTTTCTCTCTCTCTCTGACTCCAACTGCTAAACCTCGAATATTCACCCACTACACAAAGCCTTACCACAGTCTACCACAAGTGCAGAATTCCATAAATGAAAGGAAGAAAAGTCTAATACATATTCCTGAGGACCACAACTGTATCCTGGTGCTGTGGCAGGTGTGTGAGGCTGGACGTGGAAACGTTTACTTTAAGATCCAGGTCTTCAGCTTTTTGCGGAATTCAAGATGGGAAGAGGAGGCTCTGATGTGGGAGGCTGTTCTAGACTGTAGGAGCAATGTATTAAACGGCACAAACTCCAGATCTGCTTTTGTGTATATGTGGGGTGTGAGCTAGTGTGAGTCTGGCAGAATGATGGTACCTGGAGGGATAATGGAATTGTACTTGGGTGTTCACGTAGGCAGGGCCTGTGTTATAAAGTGCTGTGTACATGTGGGTGAGGAGTTTAAAAAGTGCACACTTATGTAGAGAAAGCCAGTGGAGTTCTCTTAGGTGAGTTGTGATGTGTGCCCGATGTGGAAGACTGAAGACCAGCCTGGCTGCTAGGATCCGGATGATCTGGAGTCTTCTTGTGAGTTGTTTGGTTATACCTGCATATAGGGTGTTTCCCTACTGCAGTCTGCTAATGACGAGGGTGTGGGTGACTGTTTTTCTGTTGTTCATTCGTAGCAACCTTATACATCTTCTTCAGCATTTAAATGGGGTGAAAACAGGACAATGTAACTGCGTTAACATGAGCGGACATGTCCAGTTTGATATCTATAATGATTTAAAGGTTTCTAGATTACACGCTGGGAGTGGGAGCATGTCCAATAGCTGTTGTCCACCAGGTGGAGGCCCACGGTGAGGCGACCTTTCCTAAAATACCTACTTCGGTCTTGTCCTTATTCAGTTTGTGGTAGTAGTACTTCATGCTGATGGCTACTTCGGTCATGCATGTGGGGAACTTGTTCCCGGTGCTGGGTGTGTTGTATGTGAGGCACAGAATCACTTGCAAGTCTTCTGCATAGGTGAGGTGAGGTTAATTGTTGTGAGCTCGGATGATGTCTGTCAGCGGAGTCACATATATATTGAAGAAGTTCTGACTGAATGAGGAGCCCTGCTTCTGAGGAGTATGGTGCCATGCTGATGGTTTGGGTTCTTCTGCTGAGAAATGTGCAGATCCCCAGGGGGGCGCATGCTTTAATGCCTTTGCCATGGGGATGTCTAGAAAGAATGAGATGAGAAATGGTGTTGAAGGCTGCAGAGAGGTCTGAAGGATCAGGTCTGCAGTTTACTCTCTGTCGAGGGTAATATGGATGGTGTGTATTGCTGCAACGAGGGTGGTCTCAGAGCTGTGGTTTGGTCTGAATCCAGATTATGTGGCGCTGAGAACCTGGTTGTTGAAGAGGTGGCTGGAGAGGCATCTGTTAATGGCGTTCTCCAGGATCTTGGCTGGGTATGGAAGTAGGCATATTGGTCTGTATTTGCCGAGTTTGGTTAGGCATTGATGGGTGTGTGCTTCTAGGAATCAGGAAAGATCGCTGTGTTAATGGGGGTGTTAAGGATAGGTGTGAGGGCCATGCTGGTGAGAGTCGAACCTTTGTCGAAGACGTGATGGTGGCAAGTGTCTAACACAGACCCAGGAGTGAATGGTCTTTATAATGGCTGTGGTTTCCTCCATGCTGATAGTGTCTCATTAGGTTAATTTTTTGACTTGGCCTAATAATGGGAGGCTTCTGGAAAGGTTCAAGGGGTCCGGTTGTGGAGCAAAGTTGCTGCATATGGTTGTGATCTTGCTGCAGAAGAAGTCAGAGAGGCTGTCTGGCTATGGTGTGGTTGGTCTAGGAGTCGGGTGTGGATGTGTGGACTGTTATGTTGTTGAAGGATATGAAGATAGGATCCAGCATGTGTCATATGATATCGGTGTTGTCTGAGATGCGTTGGGCTAGCCCAAGGTTATCGAGGTTGTTTAGGAGTGCGGCTGAGTTGGGGCGGCTGGCCTTCTAGATGGAAGTTTTCGGTGTCCTAGGAGAATGTATTGCCTGGAGTTGATTGCTAATGTGCCAACAAGGTCAGCAGTGTTGTTGTTGAAGTTGGTTTGGGGTTTTGGGGGTCAAGGTTCCATCCATGTTGAAGATGGCATTGATTTGCAGTTTAAAGTTGAGGTGTTCCATGTAGTCAGTTTCACATTCTGCAGATGCAGTTCAGCTGAAGGTGTCCTTGAAGATGACGGCGACTCCGCCTCTGGGTCGGAGTTGGTGGTCTTGCCTTACGATCTCATATCCGGCAGGAGTGGCCGCAACGATGTCTGGTATCAATGCTGTGGTTAGCCATGTTTCCCTGTGGAACAGTAGCATACCAAGGTCAGGTGGTATCTGGTGCAGAAAATTTCTAGTTACTCCCGGCTCGACAAAATGGCAAAAATATGTGTTTAGAACACATATTTTTGCCATTTTGTCACCCCCCTCAGAGATGACACCTAGGGCGGTCCACACCCAAAACCCCCCCTTCCTACACCACTGCTGTGGAACAGTATGTCCAGGGTGTTATCATCCAGTACGTCAGAGATCTCCATGGCTTGTTTGCTGAGCAAGTGGGTGTTAAAGTGCATGCATAATATCAGAATATGGAAAGCGGGTGATGGAGCTGTGGGTGGGGTGGTGCAGTTGAAGCAGCAGAAGTTGCAAGAGTGTGAAGTATCACATCACAGGATACCACACTAAGTAACTCCAGTGCGTATCACCACGCTAAAGGTTGGTGTCTGCATGCATGTGCACTGTAAGGTATTGTGTTATTAGTTGGGTAGAGTGAGTATCCACCTCAAGTAATAACCCCAACCCTATTCAGAGTGAATCCTTAATGTCACTACATTAACCCGAGCGTAGCATCTTGGTAGCTGTGGCACAGAGCAGACAGGCTTATCTTAGAGGCTATGTGTTAAGTATTTATTCAGTAGCAAAACAATAATGAAGTCAAAACACTAGAAAAATCCCAAACCAATGCAGGGGAACAGAGTACATTTTAATAAATAAAATGACACGAAACAACAAAATTCAAATAAGTTAAACCAGAGTTGTGAATTTTTAAAGTTTAAATGTGAAAATTGTGCCAAAAAGCTTTACACGCCAACCACTGTAATCTAATGTGCTTTACCAGCACCTGGGAACTATTTAAGGCATACCCAAATGCAGCAAAGATTGGATACATAAACAAGGTTCGACCCATTCAGAAGTATTACCTTTGGACTTGGTCTCTGAAATTAAAGTTAACATTTTTCAGTGGGGTAGGCCAGCAGGCTGTGGCTGAAGAGAGTTCCACATCGATAGATAGCCACTGAATGACCTCTTAGTGAAGCCTTTGACTTTTAACATGAAAGCTCCAAGCGGGAGAGATTTTTATTTCGCTCTCAGAGAAGACCCCTCGTCAGCCGGAGGTTGGTGCATGCAGCCTGTGAAGACTTTCAAACGTAGTCACTTTTTGGGAACTTGTATTCTTCTGGCGGGGAAAGTTTACAGGCTTTAGCCAGGAAGGGTTCGACAAGGCTGGATACCTACTTCATGAGGTCTCAGTGAATTGTATAGGGTGCTGTGAAAAGGCATTGAGGGGGAACAACTTGAAACATTGGCCCAGCAGCAACATACCTTCATTGGATTGGCTTGGCAGCTTGGTCATGGTCCACCAGAGGTCTTTGGAGCCAAGTCCTATTTTTTAAGGGAAAGTTAAGTTAGGAGGAGTGCACTTTGATACCAGCAAAGAGTTCAGGACCTTGGTAACCGCACTTGAAGGTCAAGATTCACTCCAGCAGAGGCCAGCAGCAGGACCCGGGGTAGCTGGTCGGCTGGGTAGTTGCACAAAGGGACAATTGTAGCTTGTTGTGTTCCTGTAGCATTAACAGGGGTTCAACCATTTAACTCTTGGAGTCTATTTATTTGTCTCAGGTAAATGAGGGAGAACAGGTTCAGTCTTCTAGGCTCTTTTAAGGTTACAGCCAGCAGGCCCAGTCCTCTTAAGTTGTACCACAAGTCAAGAACATGTTCTGATTAGTGTACTGTGAGTGGCACCTTTATGCCTGACACGAGCCTCTGGGTGGGGGAAACTCATGGTCACTCCCTAACCAATGAGGTAAACGTTACCAGAGGTGGTCATACCTACCTTTGCAGCATTTTCTGTGTGCCGTAATACAAATCATCTCACAGTGCCATGCTCTACCAAAAACCAAAATGGCAGAACCTTTCTTTCCCTAACCAGAGCTCCTTACCTCTAAAGGTGTGGTCAGAAAAATGAACAAATACTTCCCTGTGGTCACTGTAAATCATTTGTGGGGGCAGCTTCTCTCCCACTGAGATTGATGCCTGGATAACTGGCAAAATAAGGAAGTGCTATGCTCAAGTGTCAGCTAATATTTGCATGTTATATGGTAGGCCTCTTTGAAGTTAATCAAATTCCTGTGCATAGCTCAGATGGTCATCCTGCAAGAGTAAAAGAACGCTTCCCCAAACTCAAGACATTTGGAGGCATGTTCACACCTCATAAAACTATTCAGCTGCCAGCTGACAGTTGATTGTCATTTAAATGGGCTCCATGGGCTTTAGGCCAGGAAAAGGTAACTTTTCCCCCCAAAATATGTATTGCAAATCCAAATCCACTAAAGAATTGGGCTTTATAATACATATTTCAAAAAGCCCAAGAATGAATTATGCAGTTGTTTTCTGGCTGGGGATGGCATTATTAAATGTAATAATGCATTCCATTGCTTTCCTATGGAAAAGCCAATTTTGCTACAGTGAATATAGCTTTTGGGGCATTTTCGCTGAAAGGGCATGTTTAACGTTAAACTTTTACATGTCCTACTTTTAAATACCATGCACTATGCCTTATAGCATGTGACCTATTGACATATAAAAGGATGGTTTAGGCTTGTCAAAAGGGGTTATTTCTACAAGTTTAATTTACAGTTTTAAAACTGCACAGACAGTCTACATATGGTAGCCTGGCTGTGTGCAGTCACTGCACTGAGTGGCACAATGGGTGCAGCAGCTCACTGGTGACATTTGGCTTACAGGCCCTGTGTACACATTGTACCACATAATAGGGATGTATAAGTAAGTTAGTTATGCCAATTAGGGGAATGACAATGTTATCATGTTGAAAGGGGGAGCAGAGGTACTTTACTACTGGTTAACAGGGGTAAAGTGCTCTGCAGAGTTCTACAGCCAGCAAAAACAGTCAGGTCTGATACTCAAGAACTATACTTATAGGATAGGCCAAAGCTACTATTGGGTTCTAGCTGCCAGAGTGTAAGAACTGGACTTCAACTCTACGTGTATACCTGGGCTAGCAACGCTTATGAATCAAGACAGACTGCAGTAGTGGGCCTGTGACAGAGACATGATACCTAGTACTGCACTGGAAACCTCCCACTACCAGTAACCACAGACTTCTGATTTCTCAAATTGTGAATATAGTTATAGTAGTGACATTGAATCTGTAGAATAAAGTACTTTTCCTTTTTTAGACAAAATACTGGATGGACGATAATTTATTGCATGCTATTAGGAGTACCTGGTGCTACATAGTGTGCTGAAAGGCAGATTTATCAAAAAGTCACATAAAGCAACGCAGCAGGACAACTTGCTGTGCTGAGTCGCTTGACAGGGAGAAAGAAGAAATGCGCCTTGCCTACTAACTATGATGCATTCCTGTTCACTTCCTGTGATGCCGCACTGAGTGCTTCCTCTGCCAATGCAGGCACCCTTGCACCATGGAGCATGGGTGCCTGCGTTACAGGCAGGATTGTTTTTGTGCAGGAAGGGCCACAAAAACAATCCTATGAGGCATTTTCCTCTTGGTATGTTTGCTGCAGAATGCAGCTCATGTGGAAATAGGAAATAATGAGGAGAAATAAATATATTTCTTCTTCTTACCCCAATGTTGCGAAGGCGTACCACTTTTTTGACAATCTTAGGTTTATTAACCTTAGTAAAACTGGGATTATGTCAAAATCCATGGGTGGATGCATGGGAACTTCCATGCTCCTCTGATGGAAAGCCTTCCTAATGTACAATAAGGAAAGGGAGAGATTTGCGCTACTTTGTGTTCTCTAGAGTTACTAAGCCACGCAGAGCCATGCAAGGTGACTCTGTGTGGCTTAGTAAATCCCACTAAAGGGTTTGCGTTTCCTCACATCACCTTGAGTGAGGTGAGGGCAACGCAGGCTTTTTGTAATTCTGGGCTTGAGTCCTTAACTTCACAATATCCCCCTAAGTAACACTTGGAGCATTGTACTTTGCTACCTTGAGGATCAAGGATTAGAAGGATTTACTTGGTATTCAGTTTTGGGTCCAAGAGTAGGTAATGTCATGGGACATCAGCTGTAAAAGGACTCAACTGAAGCAGTTTTTGCCCATTAGCCCTTGTGGGCCCTGGGACCCCCAAACAAGTTTGTATTTTGTTTTTAACATTATTATTAGTTTGGGCTTATAAGTGCCACTACGTAAGGTCTGTTTCTGAAAAAAAGTCAGTACTGGCTAAAGTTGTCATACTTGACACAGAGTTGATTGGCAGCTATGATGTATACATATCAATAAGTGTAATGAGAATAAGACATCGAAATGTGCCCATTAGTGTAGGATACAATATATGTTACTGAAAATCTTCTAGTGGCCACCTGATAAAGAACTACCAGAAGCACAGCCCCATACTGTTTAAGACTTTTAAATTCCATTTTGCACAAATTAGCAAGCATTCCTTTAACCTTTTACTTTGCTGTGCTCAGACACAGAATACAGAATGTAACTTTGTTCACAAAGTTGTTCACACATAAAGTCTTTCTTTAAGATGCATAAAAATACTGGCCTTTTCACAAAAGTATCTATATTGCCGTATTGTGTTGCTTGTTTATACATTTACCATTAAGGCATGGCCAGCACCCGAGCAAGATGGGTGTTTAGAGCTATCCCTCCTCGTAACGGAGCTCTTCAATTGGAATTACTTGCCTACAATGACTCACTTCGGAATAGCAGAAGGTGGAATACAGCACATGACCTTCTGCTGTTCTCTCTGTGACACTTGAAGAATCTCCAAATAATTGCTTAAACTACACACACTTTTACCGAAGTGACAGAAGTTTGACAAAATAGCAGCCACCTCTCTCCTTATCTACTTGCCCGCCTCCAAGCCAGCATATCTTTTGTGGTAAGTTCCCAAGCTTAAAACGGTATACAACGTTTACAACGCAACTTTTACAACGCACTACCATTACAACGAAACTTTTACAACGCAACATCCATTACAACGCATACATTTACAAAGCAGTCATTACAACGCATGACACTACAACGCACACCACTACAACACATACCATTACAACACAGTCATTACAACGCATACCATTACAACGCAAAACTTACCATCCAACACTTACCCTACTGTTGCACCCCCTGGAGTTAGAATAGTAATTTTAACCCCTACACTATCCAAAACTTTCCCTACTGTTGCACCCCCTGGAGTTAGAATAGTAATTTTAACCCCTACACTATCCAACACTTACCTTATATGCAATGTAATGTAATGCGTTGTAATGGTATGCGTTGTAAATGTAGTATGCGTTGTAGTGGAATGCGTTGTAAAGGTATTTTTTAAGAATTCATTGTAATGGTATGCGTTGTAATGGTGTGCGTTGTAATGGATGTTGTGGTGTAAAAAATGCGTTGTAAAGGTATGCGTTGTAAAAGTGTGCATTGTAACATCATACATCCGCTTAAAACATCTCTCTATTGAGGGGGATCACTCGGATTCCCTCATCGATCAGGGGCCAAGGAACGCAAACATGTTCTGAACAATGTGAGGACCATGCTCAGAGAAGTAACGCAGTGCCTGACCCTAAAATGTCCGACATCACTCTTTATTGTACATAGAGTGCTATAACCAGACGCCGAACATGCAATCAACTGTAACTCTTCTTATTGTGAGCTCATGCTCCCCTTATTAGCAAGTCTAGATCACTATGACATGTGTTTACTAGCGAGGATCTACTGTGATTTATAGTGAATTTACTATGTTTGTAGAATCTCTGGGTTGCACTTGGCCTTCTCTGCAGGGCCATCCCCAAACCTTTTGCCTTCACCCGTCCTGCTTTCTAAATTCGTTTTTGTTGATATAAGGACTCTGTGTGCATTACCACTGCTAACTAGTGCTAAAGTGCTTGCAATCTCTCCCAAAAACACGGGCAAATTGGCCTACACCTGATTGGCACATTCAATTTACTTGTAAGTCCCTAGTATCTAGGACTACATGTACCCAGGGTCTGAAATTAAATGTTACTAGTGGGTCTGCAGCACTCATGTGTCACCCAATAAAGTAGCACTTAAAAAAAAATGACTCAGGCATTGCAGTCTGTAGTGCAGTTTTAAACTTACCATTTTGACCTGCCAAAATAAACCTTTTGCCAGGCCTAATCCCAGTAGTGACTGCTCTTCTTAACGGGTGGTAGGGCAGGTGGTGGGGAGGTGTGTGGGGGCAGGGTTAAGGGTTAAGGGTTAAATATAAGAAAACCCCCAGAAAAGCAGCACTTTCCTTCGGCTGTCGGCCGCTGTCTTGGGGTTCTTCTGCTCTCCCAGACTCCGATTTCCGAGGGGCTGATGCACACTGCCAGGCTCCTATCAATCAATCAAGTTTCCTGTAACACGCCACTACTCAACCCATTAGGGTCTCAAAGACACCAATCATGTAGCTGCTCTCATACTGGTAATACAGCATGAGAGAGCTGTGCCGTGATTGGCCTAGGCGGGCTTGTTTAATGCTCACTCAGGTCCTAGGAGCCTGTGCATCTACTCCATCCAGCGGTACAACAGCTCCGGTGGAGAGAGATCAAAGTGTGCATGACGGTTTGGCCAGCCTTAGACAGCTGGCTAAACTGTCATGCACACTTAAAAGTGTGCACTACAGCTGCCCCTGCTCTTGTCATGCCCTGCTCCACCCCACCCAGGCATGGCTTGCTGGCTGAAGCACGGAAAGAATAATAAAATGATATTAAAATAGTTCTATTATCATTTTATTTTTCCCTCCCTCAGCTGGTTCTCAGCAGGAGGGGCGACATTCCTCCACCGTAGCTGAGGATCCGCCGCTCCCTACACCATCCTTTTATAAGTCGCCTATGTTAGACTCTAAATAGATCACAGGGCAGAGTGCAATTTATTTTAAAAGTATGATGCGTTTTATAAAGTTTTTCATATCCTAGTAGTAAAAACTCCTACATTTGTTTTCTTGGATAACATTGAGTTACCCTATTACATTATAAAAGTGCTAACTTTTGATTGGGAGAAAGTAGAAATTTCATGTTTGGGCTCAATTTAGTATTAAATGTTTTTATTTATTTTACAAAAGTCAGCAAACAGTAATGCCATATAAGGGTCGCAGAGCAGTCCGAGGACCGACCCACCAAGCGATGTTAAGGAAGGTACAAGCCATTGGCCATGTCATGAGGGAGCAGTATTATACACAGCAAGCCGCCTACAACCCAACCTGGGCCGGCCGCGTCATGGGCTCAATTTAATTGTAATTTCAATTCCCTTTAATGGTACAGTCAGATTTTAGATAACAAAGGTCCTCTAGAAGTTTCCAGCTGTCTGGACCTGTTAAAGGCACCCCCATTAAGAATGTATACTGCTCCCAGACAGTGAAAATGGTGGACTAGTTGTGGGCAGGATGGGACATCCGGCTAGGATTGGTGAGAACAAAGCTGTTCCCTGCCCCACTTACATTTCAAAGGACTTGTCTCGAGCAAGCACAAAGGAACCTTGGCAGTGGAAGGTAAGAACTTTCCAGAACCAGATGTGGAGGTAGACTAGAAAACTCCCCCACTGCAAAGGATGGCACCAGTTATAAATATTGACCTCCTAATCCACTCTTCAGTACACTCCAGGACCTATGGACAACCCAGAAGAAAGACCACCTTGATCCCCAGAGGGCTGCCCTTCTGCTTGAGGACTGGCTCGTTCCTCAGAGGGCTGCACTGCTGCTACCAGAGGACTGTCATTCTGCTTGAGACCTGCTGCTTGCTGCCTGCCATGCTGTGTGAGAAGAAAGACTGTATCTACTCCCTTCTTCCCAGGCTTCCCGAGTGACTATAAGGATCAGTGTGCTGACCTCCTGTTCTGAGCTACAGGGCCAGAACAAGCTCCAGTGGCCTCCCTGCAAGTACCCAGCTGACCTGCTGTAACAGGACCTGCCTGGACTTGCAACGGGACCAGCTGGCTTCTGCTAGAGTGAGCCAAGAGGTGCCTCCCCAGTCCCATACCCTTGACTGCCATCAGAGTGCAGTCCTCTGTGAAAAAGGAGGAATCCTGAAGTTTTGTGCACTCTGCGATTACAAATGGATCCTTCGAGCTGACACTCTGCCACCCACATCGACCGCCAACATGAAGTTTTGGTGAACCCAATTCTTCCTGCTACAGCAACCACCAGCAACGACTGGCAATGCGAGATCTGCAATGCATACTACAGTAATGACAGCCCGTGGTGACTGCCAATGCAAATCTTCAGCAATGACCATTTGCTGTGCACTACAGCAATGACCGTCCAAGACACTCTTGCTGCTCCTCGCGGTGTGCTCTTTGTGCCATACTTTGAGAAGGCTACCTTTTTAGTACGACTAACCTGTTTTCTGTATGCGAGGGGTGCTCCATCGTGTTCCTCCTGAAATTTGCAACTTTTGCCTGGTCTAGCACGGGCAGATGCCGGCTAGTGGCACTTTGTGCTTCCTATGCCCTATATCTACTAAAATGTCTACAATGTGATATCTCTAGTTCTACTGATTCGATTTTGTTATTCTGGTATCATTTTATTTATTACAATGTACTTAATTTTCTAAATTGGATTGGTATTCTTGTGTTTTCACCTTATTACCCTTTGTGTGCTGCATAAATGTTTTCAGTTTACCTCTAAGTTAAGACTGACAGCTTTTGTTCCAAGCGACAAGAGGGTTAAGTGCAGGTAGTTTAGTGATGTTTGTGGTTCACCCTGATGGGGATTGTGGTTGTTGGCTGATTGGGGATGCCACCTCCTCAACCAATTACTCCATTTCTTACACTCTGTCAATGACTTTCTAGGACAGGGAATCACAGCGGGCCCTCAGCCTAAACACCTGGTACCTTATAAGGAATATACAGAAGTCACAACATTTTCTGCACATCCATGTCCACACTTACTATGCCAAGTATCTCTCTGCTTAACTGATCAGCTTTGCTTAACAGCGATTAAAGGTTTAGCTACCCCTGACACTGGCACTAAAAATAAAACTTCTAGGAACAGTTTCTTTTTTTAACAGAACTCATCTCAGAGTGTCCTCTCTCAAGCACAGTTCAAACCTCTCCTACTACAAAGTGGTGCTGTGCTACAATTTAATTTCTCAACCTTACAGCGTACCTTTCTCTCTTTGGATTCATCTACCATAGGGAAAATAAAAGTAAAGACTTTGAGGACATCAAAGAAATCAAGATAGGCCAGGAAAGCTATAAATCAGACTCCCCCGATTCCGTACTTCTCTGTAAGATCAAAAACACATCAGAAAGCCAATATGGAGCTAACTCTACTGAGACTATTGGCTTTACACGACCGAGACCAAGAGACCAAATGCAATACAGATATCATGCAAGCTGATATACAAGGTCTAAGAAAAGACAATAAAGACCTAGCAGGTACAAAGCCAAATCAAGGATTAGCCAGCCGGAAGACAATACATCCCAAAATTAAAAGTTGACAAGCTCTCTCTGCACCATAGTCTCTGGTATAACTTAGTAGACTACAGCTTTGAAGTATCGCGACCAGAGAGTTAACTTAAAAATCTTTGGCCTCTATGAAGGTTTGGAAATCATGTGCAGCCTTTTTAGTAGCTTAGCCCCAAACATTCGGTCTGACCTTCATAAAAGACTTTGAAATTGAAAGAGCTCTTGAAAGAGCTCTTAGAATTCAGTAGGTAAACCAAATCCGGAGTTCCTCAAGAACCTGAAACACCTGAGAGCCATGACCTTTAAACCCTTAAGATTCAGGGACACAACAAAAAATCTTTTAAATCACATAAAGAAACACCAACAAGTAACGTGGAATGATGCCAAGGTCGGCATTGCACTTGACTATGCAAAAGAGACAGTTCAAGGAAGGAAATGCTTCCTCACACTTAGGAAGTGACATCGCGATCTCTCTGATAGCGTGGGAATTAGTATTTAATTTTACAGTTCAATCAGTGACTTACAATGAGGATCTCCAACTCTGTGCCAATTTCTACTCAGGTCTAAAGGATTTTTGCCAGCATTTTTTAATGGAGCATGAATTTAAACATCTCAAATAATATCAACTATTAGTCTTAATAAATTAGTCAATGATGAGAGGTGTGGTCAGGATTTCTAACCCTTTAATGTTCATCTAAGTTTAGTTTTTTAGTTTTCTTCTCTTTGTTCAGTTAGTAAAGAAAAATCCATTTACAGAAATATCAAGAACAATAATGGTTAATGACAGCAGATAAATGACAGTGTGTTCCATAAAGACAAACAGTCCCTGCACTAAACTTGAAGGACCCTAAGTCTATTTGAACTCATAAAGAATTCCCTGGAAATGAGATGGGGTTTAGAGCTTGCAATTAGTAATTATAAGAAGTCAAACTACACATCAAGAGCAGTTTTAGAAACTCAGACAAGTCTCTTAAACAGTTGTAGTGACAATCATCAAATTCAAGTTAAAGGAAAACAGTCACAGCAGTAGCTTATGACCATCAGAATAAGTAAATGAATTACCTACCAAAGTGTCAGGCAACAGTAATCAGTGTCAGCAGTGGGTTGCAGCAATCAGTCAAAGGAAAGGAAAGCACAGTGAAGTGCATAGGAGCATCGTCTGTCTAGCACTGCACTGCCCTTTCTATCTAGGAACATGTATATAAAACATATGCATCCATGCTGCAGTGCTGAAGTCATCCCGGGCCAATAGGGAAGAATCTTTCGAGTGTCTGCCGTTTCTTCCTTCGATTCCCACGGTAAAAGCACAAGACAACATGGCGCTATCTAAATGTTACTAAGCATTCATACAATTGTGACATCCTAGTGAGGTTCTAATGAGACCTTCTGCATACTTGCTGTTAGTTGTTTAGTGTTCGGTAAAATGAAACATTTTCTATAACCACATATCCGGGTTTGATCATGAGAATCAGGCTTTGAACAAACATTATTGATTCTATTATACTGTCTTTCTATTCTAACATTTCTCAGCAAAGCATAGAGGAAACATTTTAAATACAATGAAGTCACAAGATCTGAGGAAGGAAAGAAATATATTTTATACAGCTCATTTCACAGCAATGATAAGTTCTAACTATTAAATCAGCATAGTTCAGCATTTACTAAAAATACATTTACTTTATTAAAACGAAAGAGGAAAGAAAGGATAAATGATGTCTAATTCGGCCTAGCAGTAAAAGTTTGGTAGAAAGGAGAGCTTTCTGTAAAAATTAAAGGCGCATATTATCACTTTGCATGTTAAAGGAAGGCACATTTTCTCCACGTTCCGCTCAACATGCAACATGCAGCTATCAGCATTATTGTATGGTTATTCTAATTTATATTTTTCCACTCTAGCATCTTGTTAGACCTGGCATCCTTGGCGTGGGTTTCCCCTGTATTTTCTGCCTTTGGCTCCTGTGTGTTTACTGTGTGTTGGACTTCGGTTTTGCTGGTCTAGATGCTTTGGGCACTTTGCCACTGCAGTTCAGTGCCAAAGTGCAAGTGCTCCCACTGTAAATTGTTGTCATGGCTTAGTGATTCCAAAATTGGCTTATTTGGTACTGTTAAGACCCTAGTACAGTGCACCATGTGTACCCAGGGCCTGTCAACCAAATGCTGCTAGTGGGCGTGCGTTATAACAACGCTGGTGATTTAAAGGCATGAGGTTTTGATTAAAGCAAAAACAACCTATAGATAATTTACATCAAATTTATTCTTTTTCATGAAAGTATCACTTTTTTATATATATCAGCACCTTATTTTTCGTGCATGGAAAATACAACATATAAATGACATACAATTATATATACAATATGTACACACAAATAATCAAACGATTTCAAACACTCTTGGCCATACAATCATACGTCATCCATTCACAACAATAGAAAAAATATTAGAAAACAGTGCGTCCAAGCAGCGGAAAGTAATTCAGTTACAAATATTTCATTTCATATTTTTGCAAACTAGTTGTAGATGTGATTATCACAATTTCTCTTGTGACCCGAAATGAATGCACAACAAAATTGGCCAGATGCTGGACGCAACAAGTGGTCGACGCGTTTCAAACCCCTATCATTAGGGTGGGGTTCTCCTCAGGACCAGGTAGGTTCTGAAACAATAAAAATGCCTAGTTTAAACGCATTTGTCTCGAGCATGAGAAACTCCACAAAAGAAGGGATCAACTCACAGTATTCAACTGCGACTTCCTACCTGACACAGCGATAGGAAACGTAGTAAATGGTGGATAGTCAAATAATTCAGTCAACTAGTATTTTCCAAAATGTGCTCCCAGCAGCTGTGCAGAAAAACAACAAGCACGACAGCATTTATTCCTGTGTCATCCCTTCTCAATCATACCAAGTACACAAAAACCTCAGACGGGCGGGGACGGGCTGGTTAACTCACCCGCTCGGTTTCACTTCTTTGTATACCAATACGAGGTTACAGTTCAGGGCGTGGGCTCCTGTTCTATGAGAGAAAGCGGAGGACGCATTAACTCAATGGCGCGTGGGACGCAGGCTTAACGTTATTGCCCGCGGCTCAGTCAGAACTTACCCGGGCGGCGCAACGGGAACCGTCAAACACCTCAGGCGGTTTCCATGTTTGACGCCGAAGTTTCCTCGGATGGGGGCGTGACAGTAGCGGTCCCTGGTAATGAAACGCTGTGAAGGATTTCTGGGACATGTAGTTCCAAGGGAGAGATTGGAGAAACAAAACACGGGGTGGACTTTATCCAGTGGGCTTATAAATTTCAGAAATCTCGTTTAAACCCCGAGTGGCGGTGTTAAATTTCATTATTAGCATTGCCTCGCGTTGGGACAATTGCGCATCAATGTCCCCACCTCTGGGGTTTCTTTCAATTTTAGACAGTACTGTCCAACGCAGGTCAGTGTTGTCATGTTTGCACCTCGCCCAATGATTCACTAGTGGGGCATTTTCAACTTTCCTGCGGATGCGCGATTTATGTTGCGTTATCCTATTCCTGATTTCCTGCGATGTTTTCCCTATATAGACTAAAGGGCATGGGCACACAATTGCGTAAACAACGTTTTTTGACTTGCAATTGGTGAAGGTGTCATGTTTCCAGTAGATGTTCTCAAATGAAAAGACCGAATCCTCAATGGTCTCACCGCAACAAGTGCAAGTGCCGCACTTGTGGTGTCCTTTAGGTGGAGGTAATCCAAATAGGCTTTGTAATGTCGGTGCCTTAACTGTTGGTAAAGCCGCCCTAACCACGTAATTGGCCACACTTTTGTCCTTCTTATATGCAAATAGTGGCGGCGTAGAGAATTCTTCATGCAGATTTCTTAACAAATGCCAGTTAGATGTGACAAGTTTCCTGTGTAGATTGGTTGCAGGGCAGAAAGTGGTGACACACACCATCCTTTTGACATCTTGCTTAGTTCTCTTTTCAAGTAGGGTCTCACGAGGGGTCCACCAGGCTCGTTTGAGTGAGTTTTTCAATAATTTCTTAGGGTACCCTCTCTGCATGAGTCGATTCTTCAATTGCTCTGCGTGTCTGAAATATTCTTCCTTATTAGAGCAATTTCTGTGGATCCTCAGAAATTGGCCGAATGGCAGATTCTGTTTAAGGCTCCGAGGATGGTTACTGGAAAAATGTAACGCTTTGTTCCTATCAGAGGGTTTACGAAACAGCGTGGTGCTTAAACCTCCATTACAAGGTTCTACCTTGACATCCAGGAAGTTGATTGATTCTTTTGATGATGAAACTGAAAACTGGATGTCAATCGTCCTAGAGTTCAGCCAGCTAATGAATCGCCCAAGGTCTTCTTGTTCTCCTGTCCAGATCATAAATACGTCGTCTATGTATCTCATATAATGGGAGATGTTGCTGCTAAAGGGATTGGTTTGATAAATGAATTTCTCCTCGAAAAGGCCCATGAACATGATGGCTAGTTCTGGGGCAAAGGGGCAACCCATCGCCACCCCCTTAATTTGATAGAAGAATTCAGCATCAAATGAAAAAAAGTTTTTTTGCAGGGCAAACCGTGCGAGGTCAAGTATAAAGTTCGTAGGGACTCTGACCGGTCTCTCCCTTTTCTCCAAGAACACGGTTAGAGTTTCAAGTGCTTGATCTTGGGGGATCTGGGTGTATAACGACACCACGTCTAGGGTCACTAGTAGTTGTTTATTCTTATCGAATTCGATTGTGGAAATGCGATTAAGGAATGCGGTGGTATCCTGGAGATGAGCCGGAATTGTCTGAATAAAGGGTTTTAAAAAATAGTCGATATATTTGGCAATAGGTTCGAACAGGGATTCGCACCCTGAAATTATGGGTCGTCCTGGGGGATTGTGCTCGTCCTTGTGCAATTTAGGGCCTTTTCGAGGAGAAATTCATTTATCAAACCAATCCCTTTAGCAGCAACATCTCCCATTATATGAGATACATAGACGACGTATTTATGATCTGGACAGGAGAACAAGAAGACCTTGGGCGATTCATTAGCTGGCTGAACTCTAGGACGATTGACATCCAGTTTTCAGTTTCATCATCAAAAGAATCAATCAACTTTCTGGATGTCAAGGTAGAACCTTGTAATGGAGGTTTAAGCACCACGCTGTTTCGTAAACCCTCTGATAGGAACAAAGCGTTACATTTTTCCAGTAACCATCCTCGGAGCCTTAAACAGAATCTGCCATTCGGCCAATTTCTGAGGATCCACAGAAATTGCTCTAATAAGGAAGAATATTTCAGACACGCAGAGCAATTGAAGAATCGACTCATGCAGAGAGGGTACCCTAAGAAATTATTGAAAAACTCACTCAAACGAGCCTGGTGGACCCCTCGTGAGACCCTACTTGAAAAGAGAACTAAGCAAGATGTCAAAAGGATGGTGTGTGTCACCACTTTCTGCCCTTCAACCAATCTACACAGGAAACTTGTCACATCTAACTGGCATTTGTTAAGAAATCTGCATGAAGATTTCTCTACGCCGCCACTATTTGCATATAAGAAGGACAAAAGTGTGGCCAATTACGTGGTTAGGGCGGCTTTACCAACAGTTAAGGCACCGACATTACAAAGCCTATTTGGATTACCTCCACCTAAAGGACACCACAAGTGCGGCACTTGCACTTGTTGCGGTGAGACCATTGAGGATTCGGTCTTTTCATTTGAGAACATCTACTGGAAACATGACACCTTCACCAATTGCAAGTCAAAAAACGTTGTTTACGCAATTGTGTGCCCATGCCCTTTAGTCTATATAGGGAAAACATCGCAGGAAATCAGGAATAGGATAACGCAACATAAATCGCGCATCCGCAGGAAAGTTGAAAATGCCCCACTAGTGAATCATTGGGCGAGGTGCAAACATGACAACACTGACCTGCGTTGGACAGTACTGTCTAAAATTGAAAGAAACCCCAGAGGTGGGGACATTGATGCGCAATTGTCCCAACGCGAGGCAATGCTAATAATGAAATTTAACACCGCCACTCGGGGTTTAAACGAGATTTCTGAAATTTATAAGCCCACTGGATAAAGTCCACCCCGTGTTTTGTTTCTCCAATCTCTCCCTTGGAACTACATGTCCCAGAAATCCTTCACAGCGTTTCATTACCAGGGACCGCTACTGTCACGCCCCCATCCGAGGAAACTTCGGCGTCAAACATGGAAACCGCCTGAGGTGTTTGACGGTTCCCGTTGCGCCGCCCGGGTAAGTTCTGACTGAGCCGCGGGCAATAACGTTAAGCCTGCGTCCCACGCGCCATTGAGTTAATGCGTCCTCCGCTTTCTCTCATAGAACAGGAGCCCACGCCCTGAACTGTAACCTCGTATTGGTATACAAAGAAGTGAAACCGAGCGGGTGAGTTAACCAGCCCGTCCCCGCCCGTCTGAGGTTTTTGTGTACTTGGTATGATTGAGAAGGGATGACACAGGAATAAATGCTGTCGTGCTTGTTGTTTTTCTGCACAGCTGCTGGGAGCACATTTTGGAAAATACTAGTTGACTGAATTATTTGACTATCCACCATTTACTACGTTTCCTATCGCTGTGTCAGGTAGGAAGTCGCAGTTGAATACTGTGAGTTGATCCCTTCTTTTGTGGAGTTTCTCATGCTCGAGACAAATGCGTTTAAACTAGGCATTTTTATTGTTTCAGAACCTACCTGGTCCTGAGGAGAACCCCACCCTAATGATAGGGGTTTGAAACGCGTCGACCACTTGTTGCGTCCAGCATCTGGCCAATTTTGTTTTGCATTCATTTCGGGTCACAAGAGAAATTGTGATAATCACATCTACAACTAGTTTGCAAAAATATGAAATGAAATATTTGTAACTGAATTACTTTCCGCTTCTTGGACGCACTGTTTTCTAATATTTTTTCTATTGTTGTGAATGGATGACGTATGATTGTATGGCCAAGAGTGTTTGAAATCGTTTGATTATTTGTGTGTACATATTGTATATATAATTGTATGTCATTTATATGTTGTATTTTCCATGCACGAAAAATAAGGTGCTGATATATATAAAAAAGTGATACTTTCATGAAAAAGAATAAATTTGATGTAAATTATCTATAGGTTGTTTTTGCTTTAATCAAAACCTCCTGCCTTTAAATCACCAGCGTTGTTATAACACATTCCCAGCATTGGCTTTTGTTTTTGTTGAATAAGTTCAGTTGGACTCAGCCATTCTGAGTAAAGAGTCAAGACCCTTGTTTTGATTTTTGCGCTAGTGGGCGTGCAGCACTGATTGTGCCACCCACACAAGCAGCCTTGCAAAAGAGTCTTAGGCCTGTCATTACAGTGTCTGTGTTCAGCCTAGGACTGCCATGTCGACCTGGCAAGTGCACCCACTTCCCAGGCCCTGACCTTCCCTTTTCTTACATGTGAGTCGCCCCTAAGATAGGCCCAAGGTACCCTTGTGGGCAGGGTGCAGTGTGTCTAAAAGGTAGGACATGCCCTGATGTGTGTGGCATGTCCTGATACTAAAATACTGCCAATTTTGTTTTTCACTGTAGCATGGCTATCTGTCCCATAAGAAAGAATGGGAATTTATTTCTAGCATCTTATAAATATACCTTTCCACGGACACAAGATCGGAAAAGTGAGTATTTTCTTGCCTAACCATCCAGTGTGCGTCTGCTAGGTTTGTGTATTGACTGTCTGGCTTTGGAGTGACAGTGGCTAGGGATGTAAATTGTGTTCAGATAGCCACTTGACAGCGGGTGAGGAGTGTCCTGCCTTTCCAGGGTGAGTCAGGGCTAGGCTGAATAGACCTGGTCTGCATTCAGAGTAGGGTGAGGAGATTATATCCACACCTGAATGGGCCTGATCTGCCTTGGACAACACTGTCTCCACCTCCTGCCGGGCAGCTGCACTAGAGAGGACAAAACTGGTTTTGGCTGGGCAAAGATCTCCTCAGCCACCAGAGAACAAAGTAATCTGTGCTATAAAAAGTGGGGCACAGATCCCTGAACTTTAGATTACTTCTGGAACTCAAGAGGAACCTTTGCCAAGGAGAAGAGCTGGGAGAAGCTGGAGGAGAATTTAAGCCCCTTTGTGGTGTGCTGTTTGGTGTTGGCCTGCAGTGGCTGTTTCTCCAAGGAGAGGAACTGTGTGTGTGTGTATCCTGCTTGACTAAGTATCTCCAAAGGCTTGAGGTAGAGCTTGCCCCCTGTTCAAGAAGTCTCAGGAACAGCAAAGACTTCACCATCCCTCTGGGCACCGATTCTCTAGAACCGCTGGTTTCAGTCGCTGCAGAGGACATGAGCAGCTGACTCTGTCACCGAGTCTGTTGCTGATTCTGTGTCCTGATGCACTGCAGAAGGCACGCCACACTTCTCACCGCATCCCTGGTCTCAACGACGCCGCTGCGTGACCATCACTGAGCCGCTGCTTGCACTGCATCCTGTAGGCACTGCACTCCTCACCGCCTCGCCTTGCTTCACTCTGCCCAGACCTCACAACACCGTTGCTGCCCGCCCGAACATCAACCAACTCCGTCGCCTGCACCGGGACCTGCCAGCACTGCATTGAGCACGGCCTCACTCTGTATTGTAGCCTTGGTCTCATCGATGCCTTTGGACGACCGTCACCGAGCTGCGGCCTTCACCCCACCATGAGGGCACCTCACGCTTCACCACTTCCACTTCACCCTACATTGTGATGGTTGCCCCCGACTGACTCGTACCAATGTGATCGGCCGCAATGAGAAAGTTACTGTCTACGAGTATGTCGACCCTACAGCTGACCCGTACCGACGTGGTCGGCTGGAACTCATAGACTCTATTGTTTTTCAGCATCACGGTAGCCCTGGACGGAGCTAACGACTCGGAAGCACTGTGTTTTTTAAGTTATTTCTGCAATTTAAAGGTCATCTTTAAAAGTACCTGTTTCTCAGTATTGTTTGTTGGATTTATGTCGTTTTTGGTCTTGTTTGGTGTAGATAAAGATTTGCTATTCTTCTAAACTGGTGTGGTGTCCATTTGTAGCGTTTTCACTGTGTTACTGTATGCACACACAAATGCTTTACACACTGCCTCTGAGATAAGCCTGTCTGCTCGCTGCAAGCTACCAAAGGGGTGAGCTGGGGTTATTTTAGAAGTGTTTCTCCCTTACCCTGACTAGGAAGAAGGGTCCCTACTTGGACAAAGGTGCAAACCATTACCAACTAGAGACCCCCATTTCTAACACATCTCCATTCCATTCTTTTTTGCTGGTTCATCTCGCTTTAAAATAATTTCCAATGGCAATCCACAATACTTCGACGAGCCACAAGTGCTCTGTGACTTTTTATTGGGTACCTTGCATACTGAAACGATCCATTAACCAAGGTTTTAGCAGTTGGACTCCGAGATACACCCAACCTTGAATTTGGACCCTGGCATATCCGCCACAGGTAGATTCATTGAGCATTGGATGCTCCCAAGCACTCCTGCACTTACCTTCAAGTGCTCTCAGGCTCCACCAGAAACCAAAGGCATGTATTTCATTTGCTATCGGATCCTCTTCCACACCTACCATAGATGTCATGACCCTGTTAATAATGTTTATACCAACGTTTTGTAGCTTTTTTTAACCATTTCAGTCTTGGAGTAATGACATATGGATTACTTATATTGTATCATAAATCAAGTATGTGCTCTTATCAAGACATATCCTTAACAGCTTCTCTATCACAAGTAAATTGTTCAGAAATGCTCTGCCTTTTTTTTATAGGACTATGGGCCAGATGTAAGTAGATTGTATGAACTTAAAGAGTGGATCGTGCACCACCTTGTTTCTTTTCCTTGTATTTGCTCTAGTCGCCGTGCATCTGTGACGCTATCCCTACCTGGGATAGTAAAACTAATATGATTAAAGTTGCAGTTCCAGGGTGTCCTGGGCTGTCTCGCAGTGCACAGGCTTATTTGCTAAATTGGTCTGCTCAAGTAACACAAAAAACTTTGTACTGTTTCTTCGTTTATTGAATTTTATTCTTCTGTTGTGGTATTTTTCTTCACAAACATTAGTTCATCATGTTGCCATTTTCATAATTATGCAACCCTTGACTTTATAATCGATATGGTTACTTCATCATATGTATTCTTTATTCCCCATGCATTTCGGCAATGGTCTGCCTTAATCAGGGGTTATCTAAACAAAAAATGCTGTTTTAATTGCTGGAAACCTTCTGCTTAATATGCCACCACCGTTACCACTGTGAGTTAAAAGTTCGTGAAAATCGTTACTTTCTCTCTTTATCTCTCGGGGTGTGTGTGATGTTAAAGGTGGTTTATGTGTATCTATCGCTTTGTTCAAAACCGTAATGAAAGCTTTACATGTCGGGCGCATTAAGTTAGTGGGTAAGGAAACCGTTATTGTGCATTAAATCATAGTTTTATACTCATCACTACATTGGTTCGATGTGCACTTAATTTTTATGATGATCCTGACATCTAACTGTTATTAATTAAGGACCGCCCGGTCGTGTATTGCGGAACTTACCGGTTGCTCAAATGTGCATCTCTCCTCTCTTTCCCAGTGTTACGCGCGTGTTGCTTGCATCGGGTGAACTGTCGATTGCTGTTGGCGTGTGACGTGTATTTGCTGCGCCTCTCATATGCGTCATATTTAAAGATACAGGGTTCTAAATGAGAATCGCGTTTTGTGTTTTATTTATATATTGTGGAGCTTGTTGCTGCCTACCTGCCTTGTGTTAACCGTCATGGATGTCAATAAAGTTAATGCCTATGGTGGTTCTAAACACTATATAACGTTGAATATAATGCTGGAATGTAAACCTATGATGACTATAAGGGTACAATGTTTTTGATTCTTCACTGGAGTGTGAATAACATTAATGTTCTGCTCATTATTAACACGTTATGGATTACTTTCATTGACACAAATTTTAAAGAGTATTTCATTCTGGTGGTGTTACATCCACTAGCCGAGCAGAGGCCGGTAGCAGTAGGTGAATGGCCTTTTTCCTCGCCCGCTAACTAATATGTTTTTATGGCGGGAAGAACCTACCCCCTGCCCGTTGAAGTACGCTAGAGCCTACAACTAAGTCTCCTTTTTCATTTTTCGGCTCATCCATTCGATAGAGCTCATATACCATTGGCCAGTTTGCCTTTAGGTACACAGGGGCACTGGATAGGGTGCGCCTTTTAGGGGGCACACACCTTCCGTCCACCTGTTTTTGGTCCTGATGAATACCGGGCAACCGCCCTATTGGTAGAAACATGTCGACCAACTCACACCAACACATATAGAGACTCTCTGGTCGTAACTCACCTTCCAGGATCTCGCTAAATATTTTTTAAACATTGTTCAGTTGCTCCAAAATAAAATCTATTTTCTGAGTTAAACCAGGACAATTTTTAACATTTCTTTTTTTGCACCTACAGTCACAACCCGCTCCACTGTAGTACAGGTGTTGAAGCACATCCTGGTGACGCTAGGTCACCAGGGTGGACCCCGATGATGAAGCATGTCACCACTAGGTGGGTGAGTGAGGGGTTTTAAACAAAAGGTTGAATTTTTTCCTTTTTGCCAGTCAGTTCGCCCTCCAGAGACCCAATCTCCGTTGCGGATACTCCTCCTTTTGTTGTACCGAGTTACATCCTGATATACATGGGCTTATGTCAATGTGTAAAAAAACATGAATCTATCACAAATAACACATAAATTCCACTCTTTCATTCAATCCATGAGGTTTTAAGGTATTTAGATGAAAAATCCAATAATTTTCTCTCTGCAACAAAGTCTTTTTGTTGTCCATTCCTACTTTTCGTATGATTACTTCCAAAATACAGGCTCTAAGTTGGCTTATTTGATGACTAGCTTCCACAAAATGAGAATCTATAGTTGATTTCAACATCCTGGTTCTTATGTTGCTTTTATGTTTATATAGTCTTGTTTTAAGTTTTCGTTCAGTTTGTCTAACATATGCCTTACCACAGGGGCATTTTAATAAGTATATTATATTGGAAGTGTCGCATGTAGCGTTGACTTTCAAGACTTTGTTCTGACATTTTATCGGATGGGTGATTTTACTGCCAGTGATGATATTATGACAATTACTGCAATTAGCATGGTTTAGTTCCCACGTATTTCGTGGTGTCTTCCTTTGTAGGAGCTTTTAAGATTTCACTTATATTCTTCGTTCTGGTATATACAAACAATGGTTCTTCTGAAAAGATATTCTTAAAGTCTGGTTCTAATCTTAGAACTTCCCAATGTCGCCTGATAATTTGTCTGTATTTTTGGCTTGATGTTGAATATTTCATGACGCATGTTGTTCTGTTATCTTTCTTTGTTGTCTTGGTTTTAAGTAACTCTTCCCTTGTTGCCTTTGCGCTTCTTTCCATGACGTCTGTTATTACTTTCTCAGGGTAACCTTGTTGTTAAAAACGTGTTCTCATAGCTGAATTTTGTGCTAATGCCTGTTCGGGATCCGAGACGATCCTTTTTACCCTCAAAAACTCCGAGTAGGGGAGATGTTGTTTTAGTGAGTTTGAATGATAGCTGTTGTATCGCAAAATGTTGTTTCTATCTGTCTTTTTCTTATAGAGGTTTGGTGAGAAACCTGTAGGATTTCTTGTGATTTCCACGTCTAAGAAATGGATAATGTTGTCCTGAATGTCTGGAGTGAACTGGATTCTTTCATCTATGGTATTCAATGAGTTTAACTGCATTGTTAATTCTTCTTTGGTGCCATTCTAAATGGTGAAGATGTCGTCTGTGAGCCGTACATACAGTATTAAATGTTCATTCCACTCTTTGTTTGCCAAAATATGTGTTTCTTCAAATGCGTTCATGAAAATGTTGGCATACGTGGGCGCCGCACAATTTCCCATGGATGACCCACTTTTTTGGAGGTACCATTTGTCATTCTACGTGAAATAGCTATGCATTAGCGTGAACTCCAATAGTTCTATTAGCAATACTTTCATATCCTCCTTGTAATCCATTTGTAATAATGCCTGCTCTACGGCTTCTATTCCCATTTGGTGAGGAATGGATGTGCACAGGGCTTTTACATCTATGGTTTCCATTGTTATCACTTGGTCTGTCTTTATCTTTACTGTTGACAGTTTTCGTAGGAAATCAGTGGTGTCTTTCATAAATGAATACATTTTTGTCACAAACGGTTGTAAATATTTATCTAGAAATTTCCCCACTGGTTCATGCAGACAGTTTCTTGTCGATACTATAGGTCGACAGGGAGGTTTGTGTAAATCTTTGTGTACCTTCGGTACCATGTAGAAGCTAGGGCTCCTCGGATTGGACTTAATGAGATATTTTTTAACCTTCTCTTGTATGGTGCCCATTTCTACTGCTTTGGATAGAATTCGCTCCAATGTTTGTTGTATCTCCAACGTTGGGTTATTTTCTAGTGTCATATATACGTTGTCATCATTCAAGGGGTTTGTGAAGAAAAATACCACGACAGAAGAATAAAATTCAATAAACGAAGAAATAGTACAAAGTTTTTTGTGTTACTTGAGCAGTCCAAATTAGCAAATAAGCCTGTGCACTGCGAGACAGCCCAGGACACCCTGCAACTGCAACTTTTACCAGATGTAGGTAGCACAATACCGGTCGGTAACGGCCGAAATTACCGTATTTCGGCCGTTACTGACCGGTATTTAGGGTTTGAGATGTTGGAGACAGGTTTAAGGATTCGATAATTTACCGAACGGTAATTTAAATACCGATTTGGTAAATTACTGAATCCTTAATGTGGGGAGCACTCAAGTGAGTGCATTTTTCATTTAAGGATTCGGTATTTACCACCAACTACAAGTTGGTGGTAAATACCAAATACCTTTCAAAAAGCAATGATTTGCTTTTTTAAAAGTGCCATGTGGCAGACATACATGCCCTTAGGGCATGTATGTGTGCCACATGTGCACCCATGCACTATTCAGGGGTGCAACAGGGTGTCAATGTGACACCCTACCACCCTTGAAAATGTTTCCCCTATTACTGATTCGGTATTTACCGAATCTTTAATTGTGAATGGCTTCCTATTTATTCCTATGGGCCTCAAGGCCCATAGGAATGAATGGGAATTACCGAATCGGTAAATACCGATTCTTAAATACCGAATATTACCGATTCGGTAATATTTACCGAATTTTTATCTACATACCGTTTACCGATTCTGAAATACCGAATCGGTAAAATTTGGTATTTTAGAATCGGTAAATGTAGATTACCTACATATGGCCCTATGTTCTTTATATTTGTTATCATAGTTCTAATAAGAATACATGATTTTTATGCATCGTCATTACATTCCCTATTACTATATTTCCATTTAGAATAGATTAAGTTAGGTTATTGGGGGTTTTGGTGGTGGCACTCCCTCACTCAGGATGCCGTTGCAGGGCGGGCTATAGCGTGTTCGAGCTCTCTCTGTGGGGGCTGGGATGTATTTTTGGTTTATGTTCTCTTTGGTTTCAAGTTCTAGTTTTATTTTACTTTTGCTACTTATCTTAGCTCTCCCTTCTCTTTCTCTGTCCTTTAGGAGGTTGCTGGTATTACAGTTCTATGGTATTAGGGTACTAGAGCTTCATATACGGATGTTCAATAGGTGGTCATTTCCTTAATAGAAAGAGTGCATCATCACAGAGCAATCTTCCATACTACCAAACACACCACACTAAAAAGAACTAAAAAAACGTTCAACTCATTAAGATACTATCTCTGAATACAAAGGGTTTAAAGCATCCCATTATAAGGAAATTATAATATTGATAATTGTTGCAAACTCAAAGGGACATTATCTCACTCCAAGTGACAAAAATATACCCTGGAGAGGCTTTTTGATTTTTAAATACAATTGGATTGATTGGTTTCAGTTCCCCATCGTAACAGAAGACAAACAGGATAAAAACCCTTATAGCAAAGAAATCTAATATTGTACTGCAATCACAAGAAGTAGACAAATATGGTAGATGGCTAATCCTGTCATCAAAGAAAGATAATACAGAAGTCTATATAGTAAACATTTACGCTCCGAATAATAATGCCTCAGAATTCTAGTCGATCAGACATAAAGACATCTCTAACCTACCACATAACATAGAGGACTTCAATCTTCCACCAGATGGTAATACAGACAGGATTTTAAAGGTTCATTTTTGGACCTAGCATTCAAGTAGGGACACAGCAGGCAGGGCTTCTTTAGCAATTTAAAGAGACCCTATGCAGAGAAAAGCAGCTCATTAGTCTTCCTGTATCACTGCCATTTGGTAGATGAGAGGCAGGGTGAAGTGTGGCACTTCAATTTTTGTTGTCAGGTCATGATAAGTAATTTAGAAGGGGTCAGTCTTTTGTCTCTTTTCTGATAACAATCATTTTAGCTGTGTACAGCCAAGTGCAGATTGTCCACACCTCTTTGTGCCCCTGTTGTAGGTATTTCAGGCTGGAAGCTACCCTGTTGTGAGGAGCAACACTCTAAGCAAAGTCTGTGTCTGGAGAACAGCCTGGAGAGGATGCAGAACCAGCCTCCCTAATTCAAATATGTAGACCACTTTTACAAATACTCTGTACTGCTTAGAGTTTTTCAACCGTCGCTTGCATATGAATAGGACGAAATTATATTTAACAAATATGGGCTAAGGTCCGCACCTGCAGAGGGCATAAAGGAGCTAGAGCGGAAACCTCGGCAAAGCCAAGACAGACAAACGCCTCCCCTGAAGGGTGCGGAAATGAGACAGGATGTGGTCGGGGATGTATGACATTACAACGCATGCTTTTACCACGCATGCCTTTACAACGCGGTATTTACAACGCATGCCTTTACAACGCATAGCGCTTTGGGGTGCTGGATAGTGAATAGTTTAATTTACTATTCCAACTCCAGTCCCCGTGGATAGTAGGGAAGGTGTTGGATAGTAAATTAAATCTATTCCCTATCCTAGAGCGCCCCTCCAGCGCAATGCGTTGTAATGGTTTGCGTTGTAAATACCGCGTTGTAAAGGCACTACGTTGTAAAAGTTGCGTTGTAAAGGTTGTTCACCGGTCAAAGCAATTTTGGGGGTTTAAATGAAACTGTCCCAGCCAGGCTCCCATACATTCATCAGGGTGGCAGGGGAAGAACGTCGCACAAAGAATTGGACGAGGATTCTTACCAAAGCCGGCAAAGGAAAGGTGCGGCAGTGGTTACCGTGGTTTGAGTTGGAGCCTGCCATCCATCAGCCGATCGAAAGAGCCCTGGAAGGTGGAGAAGGCCAGAGGACATGTCCGGGAGTCCAGCAGTCTGTCAGCACCAGAGTATGCACTGCCATGACCCGGGGCAGCGAAGGAAGGAGAGGAGCCCAAGCAAGAGACATCAGCAGCCCAGAGTCCACCACGTCGTGAGGCCATCCTGGGTTGAGAAGCGCAGCGAAGGGGGTGAAAAGACCCCAGACAAGGTGGGCAGCCAGAAGTGGACTGCCTGAGAGGGGCCTCCTTGGCAGAAGACTGTGGGAGGTTCCCCCGCAAGCAAGCGAGGAAGGCCGGGTAGCTGTCTTTAGCAAAGCAAAGCCCTGCCCATGTGGAGCGATCGGAGGGCCGGGCAGGTGGGGTTGTTTAGGCAGATAATCAGGGCACAAGTCCTAAAACAAGCATAGGCATAGCCAATAGGTCTCGCTTTTGGGACCTTATAAGTATTTCGTTATGCAGCACAATATCCTTGGTGCAACAACATCAACTGTTGCATGGCTAAACAATTATAAGGTCCCAAAGGCGATACCTATTGGCTAAGTGTTTTTGATAAGTTTGGAAGAGGGCCATTGTTGACCCAAATATAACTGTTAGGCGTGTGAAGGTCCATACATATGCTGATCTTGTTTCAGCAGATGAAGCAGATCACGGGGTCAACCATTTGCAGGTGTCTACAGGAGTGAGTATTCCTTTTACTTAAAGCATAGAGTTCCTTTTGAAACAGCTCTCACATCAGTGTGTTTTCTCGTCTAAATCTGGAACATAAGCCTTATGAAATGAGGCACTTGGAGAGGGAAGGGGTAAGCAACACAGAGGAAGCAAATGATGGGAAGAACAACGAGTAGAGAAGCGCACAGCTGCGAGTAACATACAGAGCAGGTGGTAGAGAAGCATATGGTCTAGGGAGGAACAAGTATGCTAGAGGAAGAGAAGCACAGCATTGAAACCACAATGTAAAGCACTGGGGAGGGAAGCACAACTGCAAGAGATCAACACAGAGAGCAGAAAACTGAGAAGCAGATGGGTGAGCCAGGAATACAAGTGCTGGGGGAGAAAGCACACGGGCAATAAAGAGTAATATGGAGTCCGGTGGAGAGAAGCATATGGGCAACAAAGAGCAATATGGTGCACAGGCGGGTGAAGAGAAGCACACAAGAATGACAGCTAGGAAACACATGCATTAACATGGAGTGCACACATTACAATAAAACTCGTTTGCTGGAAGTCAGCAGTGAAACGTATAAAAGGCAGCCCAATAGAGATGGTAAAGAGGCTATTTTCGAGGGGAGGGACAAAGAGAAGATTGACAAACTGCAACACAGAAAGCCATTAGATAAGGAGCGAACAAATGAGTGACAAAGCCAAGCAACGGTAAGCAATGGGCTTGTTCTACCTCCAGATAAGCTCTAAGTAAGCCCACAATAGGTCTTTTAAAACCAGATAGCTGTGCTGACTGACATGCTCGACCTAAATATGTGCAAAACGACACCTTTAAAATTACTGCGTGTTATACTTTATTTTGATCTCCAAATTTTGAAATAGGGTGACGAAACCTTACCAAAAGGGAATTATCACGGCAGTTTTACAAATTTTGCCCAGTTTTATATAAGCACTTGGGTCCTGGGATCAAACATTTACAGTGTCTTGAAATTGAAAGGGCGAGATTTTGATCGATAACTTATCTCTATTGATCCAAACCTCGATCTGGTCGACTGAACCTTTATTGCCTGTCTTGGAAGGAAACAGTACACCTATCTGCAAATTAGTTCACCCAAGAAAGGACTCTACTCTCAAAGATCACGGACAACTTCTAGGTTTCAAAAGTTTATTGTAAAGATATAATGAGCTGCAAATACAAGCATCTCAGAATGAGATTCACGAGGTACACAGGTCCAATTACATACATGTGCTCTCGAAAAGCCCTCAGACGAGCAACAGAAATCACTAACACAAGTTCTAAAAATAGCAAAGCTATCAGCATAGACGCATATCTCTCCTTCATTTAGGTTGGAGGAAAACAAACACAGGTTAGGCGTCCCTACCCTGTTCTAGATGGTATCCCTACTTAACCAAATCCCAACCTAACAAAGGTGTCAGCAATGAATGACCCCCAAGGGAAGTCACCCACTCTAAGTCTCTTGGTGAAAACCTAAAGTTCTCCAGTCATGACCCCTCACTGCCTACCCATCCGCTCTCTAAAGGGTCCTCAGGTCTCTGCTCTAACTCCACCCAGGGGTGCTGTCCCTAATACAAAATAGTCAACAACATTTGAGACGCCCCTTGCGAAACGCCTCTCACGTGGTGCAACTTCAGGCTTTTTCCATGATGCTTTGTATTGGGCCTCAGACGTTAGAGTTGACCTTGCTTCTCAGTCTCTTCTCCGGCCCGCTGATACCCCTTAAACATTCCAGAACCCTCCTCCATGTCTGGGCCGTCTACTAAACAGGCCTCTATTCATTCACTTATAATTGGATCCCCCCTTTCCTGTTGCAGACAGATATCTGCCGCCAAGAACCCAACTCTCATAGACTTCTAAAAAGGCTTGCAACATTTCTCAGCCCAGACATGTACGTGTAAATCAATGCTAAAACATTTCAGGCCTACAATATTTCACATTATGATTATAGCATTCTATTTCTTCATTTAATTAAAGCATGTTAAAACTCTTATTCTATTATTTAGAAAACATTACTCTAAATCATGGCCCATTAATGCAATGACCAAAACGTTAAACAATCTGTGTCGTGAAAAGAAACACCTTCCCTTTTAGCTCCAGCTCTGGCCCTGAGGCCTACCACGTTCTGCGTTTTACCACAGACCATCTTATATGTTAACAGCTACACGACATAGATTCAAAATAATCACGTCTAATAAAATCATATAATGTCACACATTTCTGTATTAATTCCACTTCTACTTAAATCTCTATATTAGCTATACATTTAGAATATAATTTCAAATACTATTAGCACTCATGGCATTTCTCTTCATGAATTATGCTCTCTATAGGTAAGTGTGATGTACTCATATATTTATCTCAGTTTGCGCTCTCTCAGTTCCCCCCTTTGATGACCTCTCGGGGTCATCACTAACATTTAAACTGCAGTTATTGCTGGCATTCTCTGCGCTTCCAGAGCTCTCAGGCTCCTGTACTGATTATCTTGTATGGCAGCCAATCTCCGCAACTGTTCTCTTTGGGCCCTTTCTGACCTTCTTGCTCTGTACCATTTGAATACCCTCACCAATCCCCACAATATTATCCCACAGATCAATATTATGATGATAGGCTTTAGGATATACCAAATAAAGCTTTTGCCTAAGGTGGAAAACCACCCTCCAACTGTACTCATTCCGTGGCCCACCTTTTCCCAGACATTTTCTCTACTCAAGTCTTCGATCTCTTTGTGTATATTAGTTATGTTCTTAATAACTTTCTCAAGGGGTTTTGAAAGGTCTGGAATGTAAGTGCAACATTCCTGAACCTTCAAAGCCTTACAGACTCCGCCCTCTTTTGCTAATAAGACATCTAATGCAAGCCGATTTTGAAGAACCATAGCCCTTATCGATTGCATCTCTCCTTCTACCAGCATTAAGGACTGAGCAGTGCTGGCAGACAACCTGTCGACAACTGTTGCCAGTCGTCTAATTTTAACATCATTAAGGATTATTCCCAAAAGAGGGAACATAGCTCCAAAGACATCTCCAACCATTTCTGCATCGCCTAAATCTCTCCTTCCCCTCGATGATGTCTGGCCCTCAATGATCAATAAGTCTTGTGCATGATATATTTTGGGGAAGACAATTGCCAAGTAACATGATCCATACCAGTTGTCAGGTAGTCTCACGTAAGCATTTCTTCCACATACAAAATACACATTTGGAATCACTTGCATTCCCTTCAGGAAATCCTTAGTGTAGTACTCTAAATTAAAAGCATGTTCACAGTCAACTTCACCCACGTATACATTTTCATAATACGTTTTGGCTCGGTGAAGACATAACTTTCCTTTCTGCGCTTTATCTAAAGCTATTGGACCACTACTACCCTTTCTCTTGTGTGACTTCTCTTCCTCGGTCCAATCTAATTTCCCTTGTCCTGATTTTTTCAAAATCTTTTGTCTCCTGTAACGATCATCCACCTGCCCTATGAACTTTTTCTCGACTTCTGACACCTTGCATGTCAGATTATTTCTACGGGCATGTGAAGTATCTAAGGTAATCCAAGGAATGAAGAATTTGGCCAATCTGTCTTCACTCTTCCAGTAATCCCATTTATTCATCTGCTTATAATTCGGGACTTCTGGCAACACAGAATCATAATTGGAGAAATAGTATTCAAAACTATCTCTCTCATAAAATATACTAAGCAATAAGCTACATGTAATGCCATATGTCAGAGGGAGGTGATGATATCGAATTCCTTCATCTACAGACGCAGGCAACTGCATGCAGACGTAGCAATCCTTAACCTCCATGGCATCCACGTATTCATACAAAAGTTTAGCATAAGCATTTGACCTAAAGTCTCCTTGGGACTCGTCTACATGTAACCTGCGGGCTTCTGCAGCCAATAACGCTTTCTCTTGAGTGTTTTCCCTTTTCTCACCTGCAACAGTGGGTGTAAGTGTTACTACAGAATTCGCATCAGTTACCTTTACCTCTTCCTCATGTCCCTTTACATAAGAAATTGTTACCACTAAAGCTATTAATATTATCACTCCTACTATTAGTGTACCTATTATACATTTAGCTCTGCGGTTCGGGGTGCCGGCCTCCATTTCGTCAGACAATCTAGCTTTTCCCTTTCTCTTTGCAAAAAAAAGTTCTTTTCCTCTCGTTCCTTTACAGTCTCTTTCAATCCTTTTTTGTCTTTAGAATCCACACAGCTGGAGGCTGACAGCCTTTTTCGCAAAAAGTCCTTTCACAGTTCAAAAAGACAACCCTAGCCCTTCTCCATCCACTCAAGGGGTTCCCTAAAATTCTCTGCTTCCTGGGCGCTAGGTAATCTTCTTTTCTTCTGCTTGCTTTATTTACAAAGTCCTTTAACAATCGACTATTAGATTTGTGGTTGCAGCTTCAATAGCATAGTTCAATATTTCCATGCGAAGAGTATGCTCTTCATGTGCTGTTATCGTGGTACCAAAGTCGGGGAATTTCAATTCTGTAAGAAACATATGTTTTAACTTGCTGAGGCGGGGAGGTCTGGGGAGCACGAATGTTAGTGACCCTTCTTGTTCGACACCGGGTACCAACAGTTGTATTTCCACGGTGATAATGGGCTCAGAACTGGACACCACCACCGCTCGGATCCTCCCTGTCTCCGGTCTCACAGACATTTGTCGCCAGATATGTCCACTCAGGTGTGGAGTATCTTCTGTTAGGCACACGCACTCTTCTTGACCTTCTTCGGTCTGGTGCTTCAGCGCCCTGAGCACCTTCTTCTGGGTCTGAGTCTTCTGATATCGGAGGAAGGGTTGCTTCTGGAGTTGACCTCAGGCTAGAACTTCTTCTTTGCGGCCAATTTGCTTCTCCACGTGCCCTTCTACTCCTTCTCCTTCTGGTCTGTTCTCGCTCTCTTTCAGACCTGTCAGGGTCAGACTCGTACTCCCAGCTGTCTTCTCCTTCTGTAGCGTCTTCTGTTTCGCTGTTGTACTGACCGTCCTCAGCTTGGTCAGACTCGTTCCCTGCTTCCACTGGCACCTCTACAGCTTGGCTAGCCCCCTCTATGGCTTCTTGGTCCTCAGCTGGACGTCCATCCGAGAGAGGAGCTGTTTCCAGAGGTGCTGGAACCCTTTTCGTATGCGACGCGTGTATCCAGTTGGGCAGGCCTCCCACCTTTACAGCTGTACTTGTGATCAGGATGACCTGGTAGGGCCCACGCCAACGAATATCCAAGCAGCTTCTTCTCACATGTTTCTTCACCAGGACCCAGTCCCCAGGATACAGGTCATGGCAAGGGCCCTGGCACGCTGGAACCTCTGCAGCCTGCACCTGAAGGGACACAGAACGCATGGCGTCAGACAGCCCCTTACAATAGTCCAGGATCATATCATCTGTGATATTTAACAGTGCAGTAGCTGGAATAGATGGCAGTCTCATTGCTCTCCCCATTAACACCTCATGTGGTGACAACCCTGTTCTTCTGTCTGGGGTACTACGAAGGCTCATGAGTACCAATGGCAGGGCATCAGGCCAACTCAGGGTCGTTGAGGAGCAAACTTTCGCTATTCTGGACTTGATCGTGCCATTAATTTGTTCCACAATTCCTGAGGCTTCTGGTCGGTAACTGCAATGGAGCTTTTGGTCTATATTCAGTGCAACACAAATCATCTTCACAAGCTCGCTGTTAAAATGTGTTCCCCTATCTGATTCCAAAAAGGCCGGCACCCCGAACCGAGGGATAAGTTCTCTAAGCAGTAACTTAGCCACTGTGAGGGTGTCGCACCTACGTGTAGGGTATGCCTCAACCCATCTGGAGAACACACAAACAACCACCAGGACATAGCGGAGGCGGTTGCATCTTGGCATTTCAATGAAATCTATCTGCATTCTGTTGAATGGACCTCCAGACCTTCCTATGTGACTTAGTGCAACTGGTGTTCTTTTCCCTACATTCAGCTGCTGGCAGGTCACACAACGCTGGCACACTGCTTCTGCTGCTATTCTAAACTTAGGATTGTACCAAGTCTGTCTAAACACTCTCAGCATAGCATCTCTCCCTAAGTGTACTGGACCATGTATGAGTCTAGCCATTGGACTCACCATCTCATTGGGCAACACTGCTCTGCCGTCTGCTGAGACCCAAAAATGAGTCTCACCCATTACACATCCTGCCTTTTCCCATGTTTCTTTTTCTGAATCAGGAGCATTTTCTTGCATGGTTGACAATTCATCCCAAGTATCAACAGTTTCCAGTATCATGGCTAATTCAGTTCTCACATTTATTCCACCCACATCCACCTCTGTGAAAGAGTAACCTTGTTCTGCGCAATACCGCGCAACTTCATCAGCATATCTATTGCCTTTCGAAACAAAGTCCTCATTTTTGGTATGTGCGATGCACTTTACAACTGCGATACTTGCTGGACATTGCAATGCTTCTAACAACAAGCGCACAAACTCTCCATTGCGAATGGGAGAGCCTGAAGAAGTCATGAACCCTCTTTGAGACCATAACTGCCCGTAATCATGAACTACCCCAAACCCGTATTGGCTGTCGGTGTAGATGGTGACTCGAATTTGATTGCCTGCTAAGCAAGCACGTGTTAGGGCAATAATCTCGGCTACCTGAGCGGAGTTTACTCCTTCCAGGCACCCTGCTTCCACAACTCCTTCAATTGTACAAACAGCATAAGCTGCTCTCAACTGCCCAACTTCGTCTCTTACACATGAGCCATCGACAAAGAAAACTTCGTCTGGGTCGGTCAGTGGCTCATCTACGATGTCGGGTCTGGGTTTGGTGCATAGTTCAGTCACATCGAGACAGTCATGGTCTGTATATTCATCATCATCATCAATATCATTTGGAAGTGGCATTAAGGTAGCAGGGTTCAAAACAGAGCATCTCTTGAGGGTCACGTTCTCTGCAGCAAGAATAACTTGCTCATAGCGCGTGAGCCTGCTATTGGTCAGATGCTGTGTCTTGGTCCTGGTCATCAACAGTTCAACAGAATGTGGCACGCACACCTCTAACGGGTGCCCCATGACGATATTTTCACATCTCTCAATGCTGACACCCGTTGCAGCAACGGATTTGAGACATCCGGGCAACGCTGCGGCTACTGGGTCTAAAGTAGCTGAGAAATAAGCAACTGGTCTACGGGCATTCCCATGGATTTGGACCAACACAGACAACGCACAACCTTCTCTCTCACAACAGTAAAGAAAAAATTGTTTATTGTAATCAGGCATTCCCAATGCCGGAGCACGACACAGGTCCTCTCTCAGCTGTAAGAATGCCATCAAACAGTCTTTGTCCCATGGTACCGGATCACTCACCTCTTTGTGCGTCAGTTTTTGCAAGGGCTTTGCTTTCAGTGAAAAGTTCACGATCCACTGTCGGCAATAACCCACCATCCCTAGGAACATCCTGACCTCTCTCTGTGTCTGAGGCGCATTCATTTTCATGATCGCCTCTATCCTGTCTGGTGACACTTTTCGTTTGCCTTTCTCAATTCTGTGTCCCAAGTACTGCACTTCTGTCAGGCAGTACTGCAATTTTCCCGGGGATACCTTATGCCCATTGGCAGCTAGGTGATTTAACAAAGCAATGGAGTCTTCCCTGCAAGCCTCTTCTGTGTCTGACGCCACAAGGAGGTCGTCTATGTACTGGACCAGAACTGACTTCTGGGGCAGCACTAGACTTTCAAGATTTTTCTTCAGAAGCTGGTTAAAGATCGATGGGCTCTCTGTATACCCCTGAGGGATACGACACCATGTTAGGACGCGATTTTCCAGCTTAAATGCGAAAAGAAAATGGCTATCTTCGTCCAAAGGGATCGAAAAGAAAGCCTGACAAAGATCGATCACAGTGAACCACTCAGCTTGGAATGGAATCTGAAACAGTATCACTGACGGATTCGGTACCACTGGACAACATGAAACGACTATGTTATTAATCTTTCGCAGGTCCTGTACTATCCGAAATTTCCCATTGGGTTTCTGCAGACCCATAATCGGGGAGTTACATGGACTACCCACGATTTCTTTCAGTATTCCCTGTTTAATCATGGACTCGATCACGGGTTTTATGCCTGCAATCGTTTCTGGAGTCAATTTATACTGGGGTGTTCTTGGGAACTCAGCATGCGGTTTCACTACTATTTTCACTGGGTCCACCCCTTTGACCAATCCAATCTCTTCCCCAGTGAAATCCCATACCTCTGATGCCACTGTCTCTCTCAAATCCCAGGGAAGCTCGTCTACTGTCAAAGTAGGGTACAGCTCCACACATATTCTTGAGTTTGCAACTTTGAAATCTGCATCATCATCATTAGTCAATACCTCCACTCCCTGGGGTGTACAATATATAGTACAATTCAATTTGCACAACAGGTCTCTTCCTAGCAGACACACAGGGCTTGAATCGCAAACCACAAATTGGTGCTCATCGCTGTACTTCCCTATTTTCACCTGTACCGGTTCTGTCAATTGGCTGGTTATTCTCCTGTTTGCGACCCCTACCACCTGTATGGTCTCTCCAGACATGGGCAGGTCTGGAACTGCAGCTGATCTGATCGTGGATCTAGTGGCTCCTGTGTCCACCAGAAATGTCGTAGGGCACCCTGCTACTTCTGCTTCCACATAGGGTCCCCTCTGATCTACCTCTAAGGCTGCCCCGAGGGTGCAGTCTTCTCTTTCCACTCTCTGTCCGGTTAATGGGTCCACATAATAGCATTCTTCACCTTCCACAAACAGGGGCATTTGTCTATAGGTCTTACCCATACTCCCTACTCGAGGAGGTTGCGGGAACTGGGCTCGGGGAGGAGCCCCCCCCCCTTTGAGCACCTTTCCTTGGTATGGCGTCGCCCCTCTCATAGGTGCGCTCTGAACCTCTTCCTCCTCTATCTCTTGCTCTCCGATCTCCACATTGTAAGGGCACTCGCGTTTCCAATGCCCCAACTCGTTGCACTGGTGGCACCTAGTCGTTTTCTTCAAGGTAGCTATGTCTACTCTGGGTCTAAAGGTAGTACTCTCCTCATTACCCTTGTTCTGACTGTACTGCTTCTTTCCTCCGGTACCTGTCCCTTGCTGCTGTTGCTGTTGGCCCCCCTTTGCTGCTGTCTGCAATTGTACCACCATCAGCTTCTCTTTTAGTTTCTTAGCCTTGGAGTCTACCTCATCACAGCAGTACCTAGCATATCTCAGTATTTCATCTAGGGGTCTACTTTGCCAACAAATCGAGTGTTGCTGAATCATTAAACTAATATCCGGTCTCAGTCCCAGGACGAACTTGGACACGAATTGCCCTATGTCCTTTGGATCCATTACATCCAAGCCGCTATACTGTTTAAACGCCTTCAGCAATCTCTCGTAATATTCATGGACTGTCTCTTTGGGTTCCTGTCTCGTTCTGTCTATTCTGACCCAATCTATGTCTTGCATTGGCACTTTTTCTTTCAGCCAAGTCATCACTCTCTCGAATTTTGCCATCACGATCTCGGACGGCCCATTAGTCCTAGCATCTCTCTCTGGCTCCGTTGTGGGCCACTCAGCGCTAACCTTGCATGCTGTCCACAGATCTCCTGGTACTACAATGTCAAACAGCGTGTTCAGATCTATCCATAGGACTTTTGAGATCTTTACAAACCTCTCGACTTGCTTGTACCACTCCACGGGGCTCTCTCGTAACTTGGGGAAAGATGTGGTAAAAGCAGCTAAATCTCCCCTACTCCAAGGGACATGTACATAGCTCCCATTGGCAACTTCACGCAAAGGGTAAGCTTCTATTCCCTGCTGTCCTGGTGTTATACCAATCATGCTTCTTCTGCCGGTCCCTTTCTTGGACCACCTTTCTTCCCATTTATCTAGTGCTCTCCATGTCCTTATTCCAGTAATCAGTTCCCTTATGTGTGTTTTCAGCCCAATCGTTCTCCTCTCATCTAGATCTCGATCTGAGTAATGTAGCCTGTGGTTACCCTGTAATGCTTTGGTTCTTGACAAGTCCACCATATATTTGCCTGCTAGTTCGACTAACTTCTCATGGACTGCTCTCGCCTTTCGTGTGATGTCCTTTGCCATATACAGTATTTCATCCTGTTCATACATTTCCATTCTTTCTAAAGGCAGGGTACCATCTATCATGTCATCCAGATCTGACCTTAAACTGGAGACATCAAGTCTCTTGGCTTTTATCTCAGCTCGCAATATGTCTTTTGAAGGGGGCTCACTGGTCTCCCTACCATCCCAACTTCGAGCTCTGCGTTTGGGCTCAGGAGAATTAATGGGTGGCCTCCCTTGCTCCCATCTCTCCAGGTCCCATGCTCGGCCATCCGATCTTGGAAGGTGATGGAACACGGGCCTTTTATCCCTACTCTCTCTCTGCCCACTCTCGTCTTCTTCTCTCCTCTCACCGCACATCTCTCTGTTATTTTCCCTCTGGTCGCTACACTCCCTTTGCCTCGTATCGCTCAGTATCCGATACGATCCTTCCTGGTTCCCCATATTCCCTGGGCTGCGCTCATTTCTGTCATCACAGGGACTATGGTGCGACCTCTCACAACTCCCATTCAGTTCTCTGGTGCCGGGCACACAGTGTGGACACTTAAAGCTGTTTCTGTACTCTTGCGCTCTCCTCTCCCCTTCACTGAGTATTGGGCACGCCACCCCTCCACTCCCGGGGCCCCCGTTCTCCAGGTCTGTTCTACCTCCACTCCGGGCCCAATGGGTGACTCCCCTACTCCCTCTACAGTCCCACTCCGGGCTACTCTCCCCAGCCCCGCAGTGAGTTCGTGCTCTGCTGTCCTGACTTTCCCTTTCTGCTTTTGCAGCATTGATGCACTTTTGAGCCTTCACTGCCTCATCCCACTGCTTCATGTACTCATTTAGTTCTTGAAAGGACTTTCGTCCAGATCCCCTCAGATCCATTGGCCATCTGGGGCCCCCAGGATCTCCTCCTGGGTCCCCTGCTGTGTGCATCGGGGTACTCCACTCTCTGGGTATCGGCATCTGACTTGGGGAATTAGTGGTATCGTTCCTCCTTGCCTGCTCTGCTCTTTCTCTGTCTTTCCGTTTCCGTTCTTCCCCTTTTGCTCTCTCTTGGTCATATATCGATATTATAGGACCTATGGTAACAGGTACCTGTAGTGCATCTGGTAATGGGTAGGATGTGGCGCTTTCCGTTTCCGGCGCTCTTTGTACCACAAACCTACCGACTACCTGTTGCACCTGACTAGGCTGGAGCAACTCTTTCTTTGGCTCAGGATCCCACTCTGAACTGGGAAGCGGTCTATGCTCTCCTGCATTGCCCCCCTTTTCTCCTTCAATATTCTCGACCTCTCCCCCTGCTCTATTATACGGGGGTGGCCTGTCTGTCAGTAATCTGTTTATCAGGCTGTCCTCTGTTTCGCTCTCATCATCTTCTTCTAGGGGGCTTTTATTTACTGGCGCCTCTAACACTGGGTACAGTTTATTTATTTCCAAATTATGCACTCTCCATCTTTTAGCATCCGCATCCCACCTGGCATCCTGTACTGCCCTTACCGAGCGTTTCACCCTTTCTTGTCGTCTATTCATATTCCTTTCATGCGCTGCCCTAAGCCATGCTTCAAGGGCTTCAAACTGGGTTGGTCTAGGCAAGGGTCTCTTTGAGGTCATGACTGATTTCAATCGATGTAACACCTCTAATCTGAACGTCCCGTACTTCGGGAACGTCAGTTCCTCGTTTCCTTCAGTAATCTTACTCCACTCTGATATCCAAAGGATCGTATGCAACCCAACATTTACTGCCATATAACGAGCTGGCGTACCCTCCGGCGGGGCTTCTTCCCCTTCATACGATCCTCTCCTCTCTTTCTTAAACAGCGCTTTCAACCATTTAAAACACTTCATAATTATGCGCACAAAATCCAGCCTCGCTACTCTGTTTACTTCCTGATGACAATCCACCAATCCTGTCGCGGCTTTGCTAGCTTGGCCTATCACAGCGCGGTCTTTCTCCTGTTGGCCAATCACGTCGCGACCCTGTATGACGTGTTCGCTAGCTGGCCTATCACAGCGCGGTCTTTCTCCGGTCAGCCAATCACTGCGCGACACCACCTGACGTCTCTTTTCTCCGCTTCGCAGCAGCACCCCTCCTTTCTCAACTCGTCTCCCGGTTATGCATGCGTCCCATTCATACACTGAAAAATGACTACTTCCGACCAAGCGGTCACTTCTCTCGACTGTACGTCCACAGTCTATCTGTAATTGTCAACACAACTGACGAGATGTCTATCGTCTCTCTGATAGGTTACTTACACACACAGTAACTTCCGACCAGCGTCCGTTACTCACGCACTCACTCTTACGTTCCCCCTATCTCGGTCTCTCGGGTGATCAATGGTACCTCATGACCCCCTTCACACTAGTTGACAATTACTCTGGGTGTCCGATACACCCGAACCACTTAAGCTCTCCTTGAACTTAAGATTTCCACCGGTTGCGCGCGCTCACAACCTGTTCCACAGTCACTCTACAGACATTCAACTCCGCCAGACATTACAACATAGATACAATACAAAAACACCGCAATCTAACACGCATAACCCTTTATACTCACTCTCGACCGATACTGCTGCTTTTTCTGTCTCACGTCATCCGGATCTTCATCTGCGGGCTGTTCTTCCGATCATCGATTTCTAGGGGCCTTGGGGTAAGCTAACCTGGCCTAGGTCACCGTCCTCAAGAAGGCAACCATCCTCTATAGCTACCAACTGAAAGGGCGAGATTTTGATCGATAACTTATCTCTATTGATCCAAACCTCGATCTGGTCGACTGAACCTTTATTGCCTGTCTTGGAAGGAAACAGTACACCTATCTGCAAATTAGTTCACCCAAGAAAGGACTCTACTCTCAAAGATCACGGACAACTTCTAGGTTTCAAAAGTTTATTGTAAAGATATAATGAGCTGCAAATACAAGCATCTCAGAATGAGATTCACGAGGTACACAGGTCCAATTACATACATGTGCTCTCGAAAAGCCCTCAGACGAGCAACAGAAATCACTAACACAAGTTCTAAAAATAGCAAAGCTATCAGCATAGACGCATATCTCTCCTTCATTTAGGTTGGAGGAAAACAAACACAGGTTAGGCGTCCCTACCCTGTTCTAGATGGTATCCCTACTTAACCAAATCCCAACCTAACAAAGGTGTCAGCAATGAATGACCCCCAAGGGAAGTCACCCACTCTAAGTCTCTTGGTGAAAACCTAAAGTTCTCCAGTCATGACCCCTCACTGCCTACCCATCCGCTCTCTAAAGGGTCCTCAGGTCTCTGCTCTAACTCCACCCAGGGGTGCTGTCCCTAATACAAAATAGTCAACAACATTTGAGACGCCCCTTGCGAAACGCCTCTCACGTGGTGCAACTTCAGGCTTTTTCCATGATGCTTTGTATTGGGCCTCAGACGTTAGAGTTGACCTTGCTTCTCAGTCTCTTCTCCGGCCCGCTGATACCCCTTAAACATTCCAGAACCCTCCTCCATGTCTGGGCCGTCTACTAAACAGGCCTCTATTCATTCACTTATAATTGGATCCCCCCTTTCCTGTTGCAGACAGATATCTGCCGCCAAGAACCCAACTCTCATAGACTTCTAAAAAGGCTTGCAACATTTCTCAGCCCAGACATGTACGTGTAAATCAATGCTAAAACATTTCAGGCCTACAATATTTCACATTATGATTATAGCATTCTATTTCTTCATTTAATTAAAGCATGTTAAAACTCTTATTCTATTATTTAGAAAACATTACTCTAAATCATGGCCCATTAATGCAATGACCAAAACGTTAAACAATCTGTGTCGTGAAAAGAAACACCTTCCCTTTTAGCTCCAGCTCTGGCCCTGAGGCCTACCACGTTCTGCGTTTTACCACAGACCATCTTATATGTTAACAGCTACACGACATAGATTCAAAATAATCACGTCTAATAAAATCATATAATGTCACACATTTCTGTATTAATTCCACTTCTACTTAAATCTCTATATTAGCTATACATTTAGAATATAATTTCAAATACTATTAGCACTCATGGCATTTCTCTTCATGAATTATGCTCTCTATAGGTAAGTGTGATGTACTCATATATTTATCTCAGTTTGCGCTCTCTCAAAATCAAACCCAGAGGTAGGAGGGGGGGTCTTGACATTCATAAGACTGATTTGGAAATGTAGATGAATTTTCGAAATCTGTGTACAAATCAGTTAGGGTGGCGTAGTTGGAGGATGGGCGTGGGGAGAGAGGGGGGATGGAGGGGGATTTTTTCCAAGTGTTTCCCGGCTACATTTGGGCATTATTTCCATGAGTTAATTGTGCGCCACCTTCAAATCTTAAAAAAATACTCTAATCTTCCAGTCCATTATTTAACCCTCCGACAGGGAAGAATCACCATAGCTTTACAAGCATGATCATACGACCATCGACTGGCAAACATACAGCATCAGGCACTACTTTCAGGGGACTCACAAACTGAGGTCCACTCCAGCTTGAGAGAGTTTTCAGCCCCACCTAGCTCATTTATGTACGGAACCTGTGATATCTCTTAACGTTGTAAGATGCAGCAACACTTGATATTAGCTCCTAGAGACTTCAAGTGATGTTACTTGTGGTGAACGATGCCCTTAAACTCCAGGGGCCTCATTTAAGAGGCCTTGCGTCAGTTTTGCTCTTCCGATGCGTCACGTTTTGTGACGCATCGGCGGCGTAAAACATGCCTCCTGTTGCGCACTATTTACAAAGTGACGCATCTAAGCAGATGAGTCACTTTGTAAACCCCTGCGCTACATTATACCTGCGTCAGGTATAATGTATGCAGAGGGGGCGTTCCCCGCAAAAAGCCTCGTAATAGTGACGCAGTGAAATCTATGAGATTTCACGGCGTCACTTTTAGGACGCTGTTGCGTCAAAATCTTGTGCCTGCCTCACAGCAGGCGTAAGACTGACGCAAGCTCTTTCACATGGGGCTTTCCCCATGTGAAAGGACGCATTGCTGGAGTTGCGTCACTTTTGTGACATATTCCAGCAATGCGTGACTTTTGCGCTTACAGATACGTCAGAAATACAGACGTATCTGTAACTCCTTGCGCTATGATGCGTCATACTGTAAATATGACGCATCATTGGTCTCGCAAGGAGGGTGCAGTGAAAAGTGACGCATAGCTGTTTTCACGCAGCGATGCGTCACTTTTCATAAATGAGGCCCCAGATCAGTGCACGGACCCTGCCTGAAATCATTTTTGCGGAGAGATGTTTTGAAATAGATTATTGGTTCACAGGGCATATAAGTGATGTCTTTCATGGTGCAAAACAATGTCACGCCGGGCATCAGTTCAAAGGCACCAGGACAGTGGTCTCGAACAGACAACTTGGATTGCTTGAATCAGGATTTTAGGGCTCACTTGTTCATTCCATGTTGAGGGAGATGGGCCTGTAGAGTTAATAAAAATACCGCTGTACTACAAGGACAGCATCAAATATGGGGGGGGGAGCACTCTTCACCTTAAATGCAAGGGGCTACTCCTTGGACAAACTTTTATGCATAGGTGTTGGGTAGGGAAGGTCAAGTCTAGAATTACACTTCCAGGTTTATACTACCAGATACTCAAATGGTTAACTGTGTTCTAGCAAAACTCCTAAGAATTATTGAAACCTGAGACAGAGAACGGTCTCTTGTGCTCTTTAAGTTAATCAAGTTATACTGTAAAAAGAAAGCACATACTCAATGCCATAAACAAACCCCCTTGGAGACAGGCAGATTTAAGATGCATTAGTACTTCAAATACACATCCCCTACTGATTTAAAGGGAACGAACGGTCCCAGGCACGACACTTCATTCACTAAACAGACACCAATGTATTTCTGTCAGAAAAGTCATATCAAAGGATTTAAAATAAAATAATGCAGACACAGAAAGACAGTTACTATGGTAGGCATCAGAAGTACTTCTGTGGCCTTGCAGACCTCACAGTTCTAAGGTCAAGCGAGACTTTGAGGGGTGGGTACAAGACTTAGGCAGGAAAGTATGTGGGACAATGGAACCCCCACAGCTCTGATCTCTCTACCCCCTCCAGAATGGATCGGGCTCTCCTCGGTCCACCTTCCCTCACATGCTCTGCATGTTACAAAAAACAGAGTGGAAAGCCAACCTTCCGCGCCGAGCAAACAACCCTGCACAGGAATATCAAGGTCCCTGGATACCTAAGAGCGAAGCATGCATCACCGCATACAATATGCACCGCCCCCCACCCAGGCAGTCAGTCCTAGCTAGATGCCAAACACTCGTAGGGCATAAGAAAGTGTTCAAAACCCTTAAAAGAGAACAACTTTTTTTATCAGGTTGCGCTAGGCAAGCGGGGCAGGTTAGTTACTACTTATCAAAACTACGGCTAGAGGCGTTGGTTATAGAAGCAGTGGGCGGATTGGAGCCTACCCCTTGGCACACAATGGATGCTTTACAGTGCCCGCCCTCCTCCTTACCATCCATGCTGCGCTGGAGTGCACACTTCTCCTTGCAGTCTTCAGCTGTACGTTCCTTTCCCTTTTGGAAATGCGGAAGTCCTCCCCCACGCCTTTTCAAACAAGGAACTATCTCACAAATGTTTGGGTTACAAGATATTTCAGTCAAACAAATGGTCGACTGTGCCCTGAGTGCAAAAGCGAGCCCTCCAAAGTCTGCAGCATACATCTATCCACGGGGGGTTGGGGGGGATGAGGATCTTATCGGACCCCCGAGAGCCTGGGTAAGACTCCACTTCTAGGAGTCTGTGCCCCTTTGCAGGAAATCAGGCAGGAAGGAAAGTGCTCATCCTTGGGATGCAACGCCACAGGCTATCTACAAACTTCAAAGTACGTTGGTCCTGGCGTGGACAAGGCCCCCGCGCTGCCTTTAGGCCTGGCGCTCGCTTGGCAGAGACAGACAGGCAACCAAACTAAGCCATGGCCAGTCACGGCTTCTCGGATTCTGGAACCAGGTGACAGTTCCTTCAACCAAAGCCGCCGGGTTCAAAAACACACACTGCCATGGAGAGGCAGTCTGCTCGCTCTTGGCCGGGCCCAAAGTGTACCAAGCCAGCCGCAGGGATGCCTTCCTTCACGGGCAGGACAGGTTGGAGCATGTGATGGGATGGATAATTACTATTTATAAGCTGTCACAACAGCTAACCCCACTAAACAAATCCTGACTGAGCAGGAGAGAGGGCAAGGGAGGACGAGAGTAGCCGAATGAGCTGGGGTGAAGCACAGCAATGACTAAAACTGCAGCATGAGGCAGAGCGACTGAAAAACAAGGAAATGAGGAGGGGCCAGATGGAAGAGAGCAGCTAACTGAAAGAGCAGGGCTCGAAGGAGGGCCAGAAATATGCCTACACACAGGAGGAGGAGACAGCGGATTGAATAGCACAGGGTAAAAAACAGAGGGATACTAAACAAGCGCTTGCGCGGCAGCAGGGGGGAGGAGCGGGGAGGAGGTGGGGTGGCCTGCGCGATCCACTTGCGGGAGCGATAATTGCTACCATATGGCGGTGCTCGCTCCCGCAAGTGATTCTCCAGACGTGCAAGAGTTGCCATTGAAGGCAACAGAACGCGTGCACGTGCTTGGCTGAAAAGCCAAAGCGATCGCAAAAGGTATTTTTGCCTTTGCAGCGCATGCGCGCTGCGTAGGGGAATACACTAACTAACGCCATACCTCATGGGGAAACAGCCACTACAACGCGGGCGTTTCCACGAATACACTAACCACGCATGCTTTACAACGCATGCGTGGTTACCACGTATAACCTTTACCATGCATTCCTTTACTACGAGATACGTAGTAAATGAATGTGAGTTAAAGGTCGAAATAAAAAAGGGGGCGTTGGGGGTTTGAGGGGGGTCTCCCCCCCCAAAAAAACGAGTGAGTTTAAAAAAAAAAAAGAAAACTCTTACCTGAAAAAAGCTCTTCTGTGCCTCTTGTCCTTTCATGCGATGGGCCTCCCTAACATGGCAATTACGTACGTGCGTCTACGTACTGCATTGTCAAAAAAATAGAAAAAGAACCACTTAAAATAGTGTTAGAAGTAGGAGAATTCCATCCATAGAAACTGTGAGTATATTTTTTTTATTATACTAATTTATTAGGTTAGGCTTTATTAAAAATATATTTATAGATTTTAACTAAATAAACAGCCCTGCAGTCGGTTTAGCATGAAAATGCCATTATCATACATACAAAAGGGGGTGGTGATGGACGGAGCATCTGAACCAATCAAACTCTCACACCCAGTCAAAAGATCTGGGTTTGATCCATCACCGTTCTTTAGCCCACTCTGCCACCCCAGTTCAGCAAAACAGTCTGACCCTGTGCCTCATGGGAACAGTCCAGCCCGAACTGCCAAGCCATGCCTTCCCTGGACCGGAAACAAGCTTCCGAGGACCGGTTTCTGGCATTCCAGCCGTCTTCAGCCCGGCTTGCTTGAATCCAGTGGCAAAGTGAGCAAGGGATTCACGTCTGAGCATACCCTGCCACACTTATGGCGGCCAAAATCCGTCCATCATCCCCCTTTTGTATCGCTTTGTTCGCCCTAAGTGTGGCAGGGTATGCTCAGACGTGAGTCCCTTGTTCACTTGGCCACTGGATTCAAGATAGCCTGGCTGATGAGGATTATGAATCCGAAACCGGTCCCAGGATGCTTGTTTCCAGTCCAAGGAAGACATGGCTTGGCAGTTCGGGCTGGACTGTTCCCATAAGGCACAGGGTCAGACTGATTTGCATATAGCCATGTCTGAACTGGGGTGGCTGAGTGAACTAAAGAATGGTGATGGATTAAACCCAGATCAGTTGACTGGGGGTGAGTGTTTGATTTGTTCAAACGCTCCGTCTATCATCCCCCTTTTGTATCGCATTATCATACATAGTTATACAACGAAAATCGTTGTAAAGGTATGCATGGTAAAGGCATTTTCGTGGTAAACTATATGCGTGGTAATGGCATTTCCCTTGTAACGCATGCATGGAAAAGGCATGCGTTGCAAGGGAATGCGTTGTAACGTCATACAACCTACCTGATGCAGGTACCGAGGGCAAGAAGTATTGGGTAGTCGGCCACTCTTTCATCAGCAGGAGCCAGGCCTGGTGGAGACAAGGTGGGGCACGCCGGACAAACATTGAATGGTTCAGGCTGCCAGAAATGCAATGTGAGCAACCTGGGGCCACCGGAGCAGGCAAGACAGATCTGCTGATCATACCATTGGGGGTAAATGACCTGGCACTGTTGGGCAAAAAGGAGCTGCTGGTTCACATCAGGAGTGATTTAACGGAGGCGGCGGGTATGTTTGGTAGTACCACACTGGTGTGGCTAGAGGTCTTACCAAGACAGATATGGAGGGGCGCATGGTCTTCAGGAGCCCTGAATATGTCATGAAGGAAATTGAACGTGGCTGTTAGAACATACTGCATTGCAAACAGGTGGGAGTGCATCAGACATGGCCTCATCAATCTGCGGAGGCCTGAATACTTCCACAGCGATGGGGTGCACCTCGCTGACAAAGAGGACAGTGGTGTTCTGGGCTAACCTATGGGCAGCCATGAGACTAGCAGGCTGCAGGTAAATGGGCCGAACTGCTTGGGGGAGCTCGGATGTGAGCCCACAGGCGGCATGCAGTAAAAGGAGATGAGCACAAGGAAGATAGGGAGGCCACAGCCTACATTGTGGGGTGGCAGACCAGGCTGCTTAGCTTGGGGTGCCTTACGGCAGGGTAAGTCATTCGGAGGCGGGGGTACATGAAACTCTGCAGGTCAGCCAGAGTTCAGGGCACAATGAACAATCAAAGGTAGTGAGCTAAGTCTACAAGAGTTACAAGGAGAACCCATCACACAAAGTGAGAACACCACCTCAAAGACTCCGTTTTCTACCAAACTATTGGAATGGTTTATGGCTTGAAGATTTATGATGCATTAGAGTGATTTAGGGCTTGTTACGTCTTGTACAAATTTTCCCACATCAGCAACTGTCAGAAATGCCTGTCATTGAGTGATTTATGGCCCAAATAAAATACATGGAGGGGCACATGCTTTAAGTCAAGGCTAAGTAAACTGTGGCCAATACTTTCAACCGACACATAAAGATGTATGTGTCTCATTGATTGGGAGTGGTCCTCGTGCTGGGTTTAAAGAAATCGAAAGTCGAAACCCAGTATCCGCAAATGACCAGACTGTGTGATCCTGGGCAGCTCCCCTTATCCCTCGTAGTTCATGAGCATTTAGAAATCAGTTAAATAGGATTATTACGCACTCTTAAAAATGATTGCTTCTGAGTTCAAAGACTGTGTGACACCCCTACCCTATAATGACGAGCCCGAGATCCAGCTAAAAAGTGCCTTGTCCGGGATGTGCTAATCCCATTATCCATTTAGGCAGTGGACACCTGAGCTATTGGAGGGAAGGTATTGCCATGATGGGGAAAAGGAGGGCCAGATAAATATTTTAAGGCTAGCGTCCCCAACAAGGTCAACCCATGAGATGCAATTACAAAGAGATCCAAAATGCCAATCAGCTGTTATTTTTTAGGACTGAGCCTTTTGTGTCATCACCAAGGGTTTAAGCACTTTATAAATTACTAGCAGCCCCTCCCGACGTTGTCCGGGTATGAAATAGAATGTGTGTAATGTGTGTATTTGGCAAGGGCAATTTATTTTAAAATCTCGCGGTAGACAAAATTTTTTGTTTCATTAGAATAGGGACGGAGAAGGCCCAGCTGCAGCCCTGGTTGATGTTAGCAGGCGCGTGTAATTGGTGTAGTGATCCGCCGCCTGAGCCCGGCTACAGTCCTGGTTGATGTTAGCAGGCGCGTGTAATGTCGTTGAATGAGAGAGTTATCAGCCGCGGGTAAATCCGTTTAATGAGAGAGTTGAGTGACAGCGAGTAGGAGAGGCTGCAGTAATTGTCCCAGCAGACATGCTCATTTGCGTGTTCCCCCGCTTGAGGCCCAGATGCAGGCCTGTTTGATGTTAGCAGGCGCATGTCCCCCCGCTTGAAGCCCAGCTGCAGCCCTGGTTGATGTTATCAGGCACGTGTAATTAGTGTACTGATCCGCCACCTGAGCCCGGCTAGAGCCCTGGTTGATGGTAGCAGGCGCGTGTAATTTCATTGAATGAGAGAGTTCAGTAACAGCGCGCAGGAGCGGCTGCAGTAACGTTACTTACCAGGCCTCCAGGTGAACGCGTTTGTCACGCCCCCAGCACACGGCCACAGCAGACGATCTTCTGATTAATGTACGATCCACATGGCATGAAGGGCGGAATGTAGCACACGCCCCCTGCATTTCTCCCGTCCCCAGCGTGCCTCTTGATGCGGCGCAATTGCGTTCACATGGCATGAAGGCCGGACACACGCCCCCAGTGTTTCTCACACCCCCAGAGTGCCCCTTGATGCTGCGCAGCAACGTAATTGGCGCTTGCATGTATGACTCACATGGCATGAAGGGCGGACAGACGCCCTCAGCGTTTGTCACGCCCCCAGCACACGCCCACAGCCCACGATGTGATGGCCGTACCACACGCCCCCAGCGTTAGTCACGCCACCAGCCCACGCCCACAGCACAACGCAGACACGCCCACAAGGAACTACTTTGCTGGCACGGTTCTTTTACCTTTTAAATGTATAGAGGAGTTGGCCTAACGGCTAAGGAGCTCGACCTCGGACCTGGGGATCTGGGCTCGAGTCTTGGTAACGACGCTAAACATCCTGTGATTCTGGGCAAATCACTTAATCCTCATGTAACATAACTGGTGCTATGTAAAACGCTCTGATTCCTGATTCAGTTCGGGTCATGTTCGCGCTATATAAAACTCTGCAAATATAAAAAAAAAATAAAAAAAATATGGTGGCCGTCTGCATAGCCTATGTCCTTCTGCTGCAACTGCCCTTTCCAACGCTGTATTGGGTGTTGTGATTGGTGCTGTGGTTACTGAGATTACCCGCCTCAAAGGTTTGGGCTCTCTCTTTATAATATTAGTATGGATATAATATAAGATGACAAGAGTAATATTTTGCCTCTTTGAAGTTTTCCCGAGGATTCTTTTTGCATTGACCTGAGTAATTTAGTTAATCCCCTTGGGCAGGGGCTTCAGGCAGGCAGGTATGAGCCCCCTTTGCTTCTCTTGTGCACCGTTAGACCAGGAGGCAAACTATTACCATTCTGTCTAGAAAACATTTTGAAAGAACAGGACATGTGTATGTGTGAGTATGTGATTGAGTGCGTGTGTGTGCATTTTAGGGGCATTGGTGAGAGACTGTTACAAGTGGGGCACACTTATCATGTATGTACAGCACCCACACGTGTCAAATGGATAGTTGTATCAAATATTCTTCACAAACAGCAGAATGGCGGTGGAGAGTATTAATAGGTAATTAATTTGACTCAGAAATAGGTGAGTGGAGAGAACATTAGAAAAATAGAACAGGGGACGTGGTCTCGCTGCAGATGGAGTGAGACACATGCAGTTTGAGCTCTGGGCCGCCGCCGGTGTAATTAGCGTTCCTAAGCAGCACAACAGCTCCGGGGGTGCGCTGGCTGGGGGTGACTCGCTGGCAGAAGGGCTCAGGCTATTGTGCGGGGGTCTTGCTTCCTCCCAGAGCGGCTGGTAGCGGTGGGAGAAGAGGCTGAAGGTGAGCGCCCTGGCCCTCGGAGTGCGCCCGCCATCTTGTGCAACCCGGCCCTGCGCGCTCCTGAGACCGCGACTTCCGTTGTTCGCTTGCGATCAAGGACAGGAGCTCATTGGAAAAGAAATGCCTGGAGCTCTGGATGGGAGTTTATGGCTTGGATAAGCCAGCGCTGTCGTTTCCGTACTCCGGCTGGCAGCACTGAGAAGTGAGGCGATTATATCGACTGGCGGGAACGAGATCGCCATTTTGCAGACTCCAAACAGAAGCACTCCTGAGTACTCTCCGGCTCTGATTGGCAGCCTCCCACCGGGGATTGCAAGAGACACTAGGAGCACTTGGTCTGCTGAGGTATGGGGGCTGGTGGAAGTTGGTATCACCGATCGGGGAGTATCTTGCCAGACAGAGATCTACCTGGCTGCCATCTTCGGCCTCCATACTCTGACTACCCCACGGGGCCTGGCTGGGCTATTTGCCAGTGGAAGCGCTCCCTCCGCCCAGAGGGACTCCCAGGCTGACCCGGTTGGAAGAGATAACCTGCAGGTTGTGAGGTGGTCTGCTACGCCCGGGCCTGGTCCGCTCCCCGCCTCCTGATTCTCACTGCCCTCCCACCCTGGATCAGTGTGGGGCCAGACGCACAACTTTTTCACCCCAGTGATGCCTATCCGACTGTGGCTGGGTTCTAGGTCACCCCTGTTGACACTATTGGGGACATCAAGAGCTACATTGTGGGGCATTGAGACGCTGTTGGGCTGTGCACCAGGTGGGGCGTGGCGTTGATTGTTGGTGCCCTGGGTGGACCCCCTGAGCACGGTTGCATCCTTGGGACGCCCCACTGACCCTGCTGGAGATCCAGGTCTGCTTGCGGAGGGGCATGAGGCGCCACTGGTTTGATGCCGGACCGGAGATGAGGCACTGGTCGCTTGAGTTCTTCCTAAACTCTGGGGGGGACCTGGTGGATTCTGCCCCCCTAAGCAGCTTCCACACGGCTCTGGGGCGCTGTCTGCCACACTGTTCCCTGGACTGTAGCCCAAAGGATAAAGGCGTCTCTCTGGAACCCCACTGAAGCCACATACCCACGCCACTCCCACTGCAGCCCTGGCTGCTTGGTACTGGACTGTGGTGCCCGAAGCCCCATCTTGCTCTTCTGCTGTGGTGAGGGGGTCACATCAGCCTGCCCCGGAGAGTCCATGCTGTGTATGGCTGCCTGTTTACACTGTAGGAGAAGTAGACGTCTTGCCACACAGCGCCAAACGCACTCCTCCTGAACTTGGCCGACCCCCCAGGACACCCCCAAATACAAACATCACTGCTTAAACCACTGCCTGGCCAGAGCGGGCGACCCTCCCTTGGTGCCCTGTTGGAGGGGAGGGGAGGGGATACAGGCGCCTGACTGACCTGGCCTCTGCCCTCTCCCGGGTCCGGTCCCATCCGTGCTTTGCATCTTCCCAGCAGCCAAGAGGAACACTTGGGGGGACTCTGAGGGGCTGCCCTTTGTCTGCCTTCGGGTCTCACTTCCTGTGCCATACTCCTCTTCAGCACCCTCCAGTCTCTGTGGCCGGGATTGCCCTCCTCGGCTGGACCAGACAACTGCCGGTGCTTGTGTGGCACCTGCTCACTTGGGGCCTTCTGCTCGAGGCACCTCTACTGGGGGGACATGACTCTCTTGCGGACTGGAAAGGAGCCTCCCACAGCCCATAAGGACAACCCAGTCACGGCTATATGGAATAAGCCAGGATCAGCCCCAGCAGTTGACATCGCATCAGCAACCGGGGGACCCTGTGACCCTGTTACGCAATCCTTTATGGCCACTTTCATGCACAAACTCAAATCTGAAATAGGCCCCCTTCGAACGGAGGTTCAGGCCTGCGTCAAAGAACTCCGGAGCGATATGGGGGAGCTATGGGGGAGTGTAGAAGATCTTGAGAAAACGCTTGATGCCCGCTCGGAGGATCAGGAACACCTATGGCAGCACTTGGTCACCTTGGAGGAGCAGCACATTGAGCTGCAGATCAAACAGGAGGACTTGGAAAATAGAGGGCACCGAAACAACCTGCACTTGAGAGGGGTTCAGATTGTGGCGGAAGGCTCCAACATCATGACTTTTGTGGCAGATCTGTTTCAAGACATCAGCGAAGATGAGGACACATCTCCACCAGCCTTGGATCATGCGCATCGAGTGTCTGGCCCCCCTGGACGGCACGGCCTCATTCCTGAAATCTTAGTCCGGGTCCATTTCTTTACAGAGAAGGAGGCCATCCTCAAAGCAGCTCGAGACAAACCAGGGATCATCTTCAAGGTCACTCCCATGCAACTGTTCCAGGACATTGCTCCCACAATACTCCGCTGCCGCAGAGACTTCTGGCCTATAACAGATAAGGTCCGGGAACTGGGTGTTCGCTACCAATAGGGACACCCGTTTACAGTCATATTCCAGTGGGAGTCTAAACACCACATGCTACGGTCCTTCCGAGAAGCAGCCCAACTACTCCAGATTCCTGACATGCCACCCACGAGCCCCTCACGCATACTTCCCAGGGCCTGCATCCCGGCAAAGCCCCAATGGACCACGGTACATCATGCCAGACATCCATCCTCCTGAGGAGTCTACAGTTCATCCCAAGAGAAACAGCACATTAAAAAAGCATATCCGCTCCTTGTAGGGTAGTCAATTGCCCCCAGGCTCCCAACCGCCTGACAAATAGCTCGACAATGCACCCGTTGACTGCTTGACTTGCTTTTCTGTATCCGCTGAGCGGATCCTTTGTGTAAATGGGACTAATGCTCTACCTCCTCCTGGACACTCTGCGGACTTTCCTATTCTGTGCCTGACCCATGTTCCGACGGTGGCTCCGGACTACGCTGTTGGAGGGAGATATTGACCTACGATGACCGGCCTCCACTCCTATTCCTTGGAGAGAGACATCTCCGGGATGCCCTGTGCCCCTGCGCCTGGCCTCTCCCTGGACTGGAGTAGACTTTGTTGGCCATGTTGGCCATTGTTCTGCTTGACATGTTAAGTTTTCTCTTGCTTTTCTCTTTCTCTTCTCTTCACCTACTCCCATCCCCAGTGGGGGGACGCCTCAGAGAATAGGGGGGACTCTCATTGGATAGGTTGCCCTTCCCCCATCCAGAACTCTGCGGTGAACTCCATGGCCTTGGGACTCTCTAGCCCTCCACTGGGTTGGGGAACACCTGCTCTGCACACCACTCCAACCCTTCTGCCTGGGTTAGCGCTTGCCCCTGACACACCGAGAACATGACCCCTGTACCCTGTCTGAAACTCCTCTCCCTTAATGTGAAGGGCCTCAACTCCCCCAATAAGCGGCGCTAAATATGGCGATATCTCCTATTGCAAAATCTGGATATCGTTTATCTGCAAGATACTCACCTCCTAAGGGACGACGTCTCCCGCATCCTCGATTCCCTCTTCAATTGTGGGCATCAGCAACTACCAGGACAGCGGGAGTGGCACTCCTCTGTCGGGCGGGTATCCACCAGGGGGACTCCAGAGTAGTTCATTGCAAAGATGGCAGATTTCTCAAGGTGATGGTCAAGATTGGGCACTGCACTCTCACCTTATGCAACACTTATGCACCAAACCAGTCCCAGGACGCATTCTTGCAGGGGTTGCTGCGAGAACACATAACACACGTTGATTCCGACATTATCCTGGGGGAGACTTCAATCTGTTATGGGAGGCGAGACTTGACTGCAGCGCGGGATCATTCGTCGGGACGGGAGCCATTTCAGCGGCCTTAAAAAGACAACTAACTGCACTAGGTCTTGTAGATAATTGGTGTGACCATTCCCCGGATATACGCGATTACTCTTATTACTCCCATGTTCACGGCGCCTACTCATGCATTGACTACCTCTTCGTCTCACACTCCCTCGTCAAGGACACTCTCTCAGCATCTATGTCTGATATCTCAGTCTCTGCCAATGCTCAGGTGGAACTCCTTCTCTATGACCGCTTCTCTCGTTCTAAGCGCCCTTCCTGGTGGCGTTTCCCCTCTCATATCCTCAGAGACCCTGTGGATGCGGCAGAACTTCGAAACGCCATTACATCCTACTTTGAGACCAATGATCTTCCTGTGACTCCACTCCCCATACTCTGGGATGCATTCAAGGCTACGATTCGCGATAGCCTCAAATCCATCGCTATTGCTCGGGCTCGGGAAGCTCGCTTGTTCGAAAACAAACTTTCACGCAACATAAAGGCCCTCAAGAGGTTAGACCAGGAGCGCCCTTTGGCAATAAATAAGAGGTGCTTAGCTATGCTCCAATGGCAGCTCCAGGCACATCAAATCAACAAGGACGAACATGCCCTCCTTGATCTGCAACAGTGGTATTACGATGGGGGGGACAAGGTGGGCACAGTCCTGGTGTGCCACTCTAGAACACGAGCAGCCAAAACGCATATTGCTAAACTTAAGCTGGGAGACGGGACTTGGGCCACTACTGAGACTGCTAAATTCCAAGGATTACAGAATTATTACTCCTCTCTCTATGCCCAGGAGACACCTGACCCGGCCCAGGTATTGGCCACCTTAGAGGACCACTGTGAGTGGTCCCCGATTATCAACTATCACTCTGAACTACTAGAGGAGCCTATCACTCCAGAGGAGCTCACCGGTGCTCTAAAAGATCTCCCCCACGGCAAAACCCCAGGCCCCAGCGGCTTACCTGTCTCATTCTACAGTGCCTTTCTCATATGCTTTGCCTCTTTAATTCTTTTTCAGATGAAGAAGGACCCTCCAAGGATATGGCTATGACCGAAATCGCTCTGATCCCTAAGTCGGGAAAAGACCTTATGCTCTGTTCCTCCTTCTGCCCCATTGCACTCTTAAACACAGATCTCAAAATGTGCACAAAAAGTTTAGCTAAACGTCTCAGCACCCACCTAACAAGCCTTATTGAACCGGACCAGGTGGGCTTTATTCACCAACGTCAAGGGGCGGACAACGCACGCCGCGTTGCGCACTTAGTTGGGAAGGCACACCATTGGAAGATTCCCTTCTTCTTGCTATCGCTCGATGCTGAGAAAGCATTTGACCGAGTAGATTGGGTATTTCTCCGAGCTGTCTTGCGGAAATTAAGGATAGGCCCCCAGATGATAGCTCGCATTATGGCCCCTTACCTCTCCCCGCTTGCTCGGGTGTGGGTCAACAGCCAGCTCACACAACCCTTTTCCATTCTCAGGGGCACCAGACAGGGGTTCCCCCATTCCCTCTTCTATTTGCTCTTGTAGTGGAGCCACTGGCCATCATGATCTCCCAATCTTCTGACATTCATGGCATCAGACTTGGGGGCCTAGACCACAAGATATCTCTGTTGGCAGACGATCTCATTCTCACACTGTCAAGCCCATGCTCCTCCCTGCCAGCCTTGCACAAATTGCTCCAATCATATGAACGGGTTTCGGTTTTTAAAATTAACCATGCAAAATCATGGGCTCTCCATCTCACGATCTCGGCAGACGAGGTTGCTGCCCTACAATCTCTCACTCCCTATCAATGGGCATCTCACTCCATTCGATACCTAGGGCTCAACCTGACCTCTAACCTGGCCACCTGATCCCAAGCCAAATGGCAGGAGTGTAAAACTGCTGTACTGGCTGACTTACGGGTGTGGAAGTCCCTACCACTCTCCTGGCTGGGGCGCCTGAACACAGTTAAAATGTCGATCCTTCCAAAGATACTCTACCTTTTCCAGACACCACCTATGCCCATCCCGGAACATCAAATTCAGGGCCTGTAGCGTGAGCTAATCGCGTTTATATGGGGAGGGAATAGGCCACGTTTCTCTAGTAAAATTCTCATGCTCCCACGCAACAGGAGAGAGTTGGCTTGCCCCAACCTGTTGGAATATTATTGGGCATCCCATCTCCGCTTCATCTCGGAGTGGATGGCGTGGGAGAGTGAGAAAGTGTGGTTTCTTATGGACAGGGCAGTGACTTGTCGCCCCATCTGGGACCTCGCGTGGCTCTCTCGCAAAACCCGCTCCTGTTGCTCTTATATCGCGGTCCCTACCAAGGCTGTGCTCGAGATATGGGACAAATTGGCTATAGGCAAAGGCCTCACATCCTTCCTGTCTCCTCACACCCCTATTGCCAGCAGCCCTCATTTCCCACCGGCTCCCCACCCGCCTTATTTTTTCAGAGTGGACGATCCGGGATCTCTTTGCAGGGGACACTATCAAAGCTTTTGAACAATGCAAGTGGGACTTCCAGTTATCGGAGGGAGAGAGGTTCCTGTATATTCAACTTAGTCACTGGGTACACGCATCCTCACAAGTGGCCACTCGACCTCTCACCTCGTTCGAACAGCTGGTCAGTGCCTTTGATAACTCTAGGGGACTAATATCTCATACATATCAAGTTCTCCAAAATTTCAAAGCTCCGCCCTCCCCACCCCTATCAGCAGAGGTGGCAGTCAGTCCCTGGCACTGATATTGTGCTCACCCATTGGGAACACCTGTGGCGTGGCATCCCGAAGACCTTCCGTAGCATCCCCCAACAGGAATCCGCCTATAACGTAATGACGCAATGGTACTATACCCCTCACAGTCTACATAAAATGTGTTCCACCTCTTCGCCTCTATGTTGGCGTTGCGCTAGCACCCTGGGGGATTTCATACACATTTGGTGGGCGTGCCCACTCTTGACCGTCTTTTGGAAGGAAATCCCTCAGCCATATTAGGCTGGTACTAGGCTACCCGCTACCTGAGAACCTGCCTACGATTGTCCTGGGCTCCGCCAGGTGAACCTGCGTGCCATGACCCGCCGCGATCAGCATCTCAGCCTCCACATGCTCGGTACTGCTAAACAGACCATTGCTCTTTATTGGAAAAAGGCAGAAACGCCTTCGATCAACATATGGTTCACCCGCCTGTGGCACACAGTGGCAATGGAGCTACGCACAGCACGCTTGCAGCTCCAGGACACTAAATTTACTAAATTATGGAAACCACTGGTGGATTACCTAAACCAACTGGAGCATGCTCGACTGCAACCACCGAGGTTGCGGGCCCTTCGCCTCTTTAAGGATGCCGTTTGCCCCTCAGACCCAGATAGTCTCTGGAATCTCACTGATTATTTAGCTTAAACTGCACCCCTTGATGCCTACCCTACTCTGGAGCCAGAGACCCCTGACACCCCTGCCACCATAGTCGACTCTGATCCTCCCCCACATGCCATTGGAGACAACTCGCGGCACTCAACGCGGTAGTGCCTACACCGTTGTGCGTCTCCTTCCGGGCAGCGTCAGATCCCCCTTGCCCCGCGTCATACCCCTCACTCTCTTTTCCTATCTCTCTGCTCTTTCTTTACCTCCTCCTTTCTAACTTTATTGTTTTTTATTATGGATATACTGTTTTCAGTTGCACTTGCAATGCCTACATACAGATCTTAAATATGTTTCTCTAGGACTGAACCTTGATGAGGTAGAACCCAACTTCGTGCACTGGCAAATTGGTTACTGTCACGCGACCATTGTAGCTCTAAGCCGTCCACATGGGAGGTCCGATCGTGAGGTAATGTTCTGCTATATTATCGCTATCTGTTGCCACACGCAATGTGCCTGACGTTACTCTGTGGTTGTACTGAACTGGGCAGACGAGAACAATGGATACTGTATAATGGTCAGATTTCAAATTGGACTTACATTGTATAACTTTGCGAAACATGGTTAGTTGTAGTACTGGGAACTGCATTATGGATTTCTCATAAATGCTAATAAAAACAAGTAAAAAAAAAATTAGAACACACATGTACTATTAGTGAGGAACAGAGACAGGGTGCACAGATTAAGTGTAAGAAGAACGTGTCTTACCATACAGTGGATCTGGAGAAAAGCAGCATGTAGCATGCATTAGGGAGGAAGAAGAGTAAGGCACCCCATGCCATCTGGAAGCAGACAGGAAGATCACCCTGGCACATCTTCTTCAGAGCAGGCAGAGCCTCTACTCTGTACATTGTAGTTATTATGAAGAGTATGCTCCAAAAATGCCTAGAGAGCAAAACTATATCGACACTGTACCCTGCAGTAATGCCTGATTTATACACAATATTCTGGTAAAAGCTACAGACACCTTGAATATTTGTTAGACCTGGCATCCTTGGTGTGGTTTTACCCCTAACCTTTTGCCTTCAGCCCTCTTGTTGGCTGACTTCGTTTTTGCTGTCTTTAGGACTTTTCACACTTTACCCCTGCTTACTGTGCCACAAGGCTTGTGCTCCCTCCTTCAAACATGATAGAATTGGATTATACGCAATTGGGTTATTGGATTTACTTGTAAGTCCCTCGTAAAGTGGCACTGGCTGTGCCCAGGGCCTGTAAATTAAATGCTACTAGTGAGCCTGCAGCACTGATTGTGCAACCCATTTAAGTAGCCCTTTAAACATGCCTCACATCTGCCATTGCAGTCTGTGTGTGAAGTTTAAACCTTGCAAATTAAACATGTTGCCAGGCCCAAATATCCCCTTTTATACATGTAAGTTACCTCTAGGGTACACCCTTGACAATCCAGAGTGCAGGAGCAGTTTATTTGAAACGTGGTACATGGCAAAAGAGCCCACCAACTCACTCTCAAAATCTATCTCCACTACCTACACATACAGACCCATCAAAATGCCTTCTAAGCCTATAGAGGAGATTTACGATATAAAAAAACAACACGATTGCTATTCTAACACCGTTAATACCAACACTAATGATACACCTGCTGCAAGTTCGAAGAATACTACTCACTCTTTTAGAAAACAGTTACACCAATACAAAAACACAATCTCTAGACTGCCTACGAATAAATGCTCAATTACTCTCTAAAAACAAGCATTGCATTGGCAACCTTTTCACTAAAACACAACCTGATTTATTCTTCCTTACTGAATCATGGTGGGGAGATGACCTGACTGCCGTGTTGCATGAAGCCATTCCCCCAGGCTACCAAACTGCCACACAAAATCGCATAGGCAAAAGAGGAGGTAGACTAGCTGTTATATTCAAGAAAACAATAAATCTCACTAAAGCTGACACCATTTCCATACAAGGTTGTGAAACCCTCATCACCACATGCAACCTCATGCCAATTTCCTCCTGTAACTTTCTGTTCTTTACAGAACACCAACTAGCAATGCTATATTACCAGACACGTTTCTAGACACAGTTTCAAAGCATATGCCTCTACATTGCAACCTAGGCATCCTTTGTGACCTAAACCTATGGTTTAACAAACCCAATATGCCCCATCCCAGAACTATCATCACTGGCCTAAACACATTGAGCCTACATCAGACCATCCACAAACCCACACACATCGCTGGACCCATCCTAGATGTAATTTTTTGCAAATCCAGAACTAGTTACCTTTCAAAGGATTACTCCAGTCACATGGTCAGTGCACATCTGGTAGCTTTCCAACACAAAACACCACAAATCACCACATCTAAAGCCAATTGACATGCAACCACGTATCAGCTGTGGCAAAAACTACATTCTGAATGCTCATAAACATCACTAACGTCAACACAGGTCTTGACACAATAAATTCAATTCAAAAACTTTATGAGTGGCTCCAGGTAACGTTTGATATTCTAATACCAGAAAGAAAAACAAAACAGGGTGAAAGAAAACAAGCATCTTGGATGAATACAGAACTAAAAAACATAAAACAAATTGCAAAACAGCAACTCATCTGACTCAAAACAAATACCAACCAAGACAAACTCTACCTACACAAACGTAACAGAACATACAAGTCAACAAACAAAAAAGCTAAAAAAAGGTACTATTCAAACAGAATTCAAAATGCTAAATGTGCAAATAAAGAGTTAAAAAAAATTCTCACTTCATTTCGTAAACCTAAATGCACAGAAGGAACTCATCCCATTTCTCAAGAATTTAAAGACAAATCATTACAACCAAAGCAGACAAGTTGGACTCTTGTTTAAAACAATGGAAAACCAACAGCACCAAACCAAACCAATTTCAACATTGCCCTCTAAGGGTAGAATAACCCAGCCTCTACATTCATTCAAACAACTATCAGAAACTACATTTATGGATCTTATCAAAGCAAGCAGGCCAGTCGGCTACCCTTCTGACCCTAGTCCACCACAAATCTTCAAGAATATTCTTTTAGCCACCACTGCTGCTACACTAGTCAGAACAACTATCGATAATTCGTTAGCTACATGAATCTTCCCAGTAAAAAAAGGCATACATACGCCCATCATTAAAAAAAAACCCCGAACCCACAAGACCCAAACATCTACCGACTGGTTACAAATGGATCTTTCCCGTGCAAACTGATAGAAAGAGCAGCATTCACCCTGATGCCACAATTCATTGAAAATAACTCCATACTTTCCAACTTCCAAACAGGATTCTGTCCAGGATGAGGCACAGAATCTGCCCTCATCGCCATCTGGGATGACCTTAAAAACACAGAAGACTAGAACGAGGTTGCTGCACTACTTCTCTTGGACCTTTCAGCTGCTTCCGACACAGTTGAACATGAAAATCCAATCCAAAGACTCTACAAGCTGGCATAGATGCGACGCCTCTCCACTGGATCACATCCTACCTTCAAAAGAGAAGAAATGTCATTAATACTCCTGCTTTCTCATTCAAACGGTACTTCACAAAAGCAGAGGTTCTCAAGGCTCTATCATCGCACCAATGCTTTTCAACATCTACATGAAGTCAATAATGGCCATGATCAATGTATTTCAGCTCACACGCTATAACTAAGTTGATGACACTGAAATACTTCTTAAACTGAAAGCCCCAGAGACATCAGAAACTCAAAAATCTTCAGTTGACTCAGAGTCGTTGGAGCCATCTCAAATTGATTACATCCAAAACTGCAATAGTCACATGTGGCATTTGGAAAAATTTTGACCCACTCTGCCCCTGGCCTGGTGACCTGGGACCACCTCCTAAATAATGGGTACTCACAAACATTTTCACATGGGCAACAAAGATTGGTCTGTGATATGAACAAGAAATGCATTGATGCCAGCAGGGTGGCGCTCAACGGTGAGGTGGAGGGCGGTAAGGTTGGTATGGGGGAAGTGAAGCATATACATCTTATTTGCACAATGTGAAAGCAGAAAACCTGGTATTAGTCCTAGCTTCCCACTTTACCCAATTGTGTGATTCTAGGCAATTGTTTTATTTCACTTTCCCTCCTTTTTCTTTCATCACATATAAGAAATCCTTGAAATACATGACTTCAGGATGTGCGCTGTACAAAATGTTCTCCTGTGCTTGATTTAATAAACTATAATGATGTTCATGTATAATAGAAACCTAGGCCACCCTATGAATACACGTAATACCTGTCTTGCCTCTTAGTTCACTATTGGCATTGTTGTCAGTGTGGGATGAAGAATGAGTGTTTCTAAATTAATATTTAAACACTATCGCTTAACAAAATACTTCTCAACACACTGATATAATATGATATGATAAGGTGAAATGATTCTGTATGTTAATGAGATAAATGTTTTAAATTTTGAAGATACCTTATATTTTATACACTTTTGCTGCAAGATGTCTTTGAAAATTAAGGTGTTTCTAAAGTTGTGCAAGACAACCTAGTGACTTCCTTTCTTTAATTCAATTAACCTTCAAATTAAGGCTTGCCTGTATACTTACATCTTTTTAATATTAGTGCCGAGTCGAGTGAGCAGCAGACCAGTGCTGCAGTAATTCACAGGGCCGCATGTAAAGGTCAGGAAGGCCACATGCAGGTCTCTGGGTCACCAGACTGATTGCAGTTGGCAGTTCGGTTTTGTATATTCCTCCTAGACAGCTACACACAATTGAGAGCTTAGGTATGCCTGGACGGGCCCTTACTGGGAGGATTCAAGGGAGGATTTGGGTACAGCCCTACTAACACTTACATAGGCGGTGTCCTACCTCTACACAAAGGGCTGCATACCCCCAGCAGTTAGTCTGGAGCCAGGACAGGGAAGACAGGATGTCTGGGGACCTCAAAGGGAAACCTCTAGAAGCTTCTGTCACTTCAAAGGAGGAAGACCCTGGTATACATTTCGGAACCCAGACACCAACCATGCAGTACACTTTTGGACCTGTGGATACTCTGCCAGGAAAAAGGACTGCTATGCTGCTGAAAGGCATGCTGCCTTTTTGCTTGGGCGAGAAGGACTGTACCTGCATCTGTTGAACTCAGGACCCCTAAGTTACTCCAAGTGGTAGTTGGCTGGCTCCTGACTAGAGCCTCAGCGGCAGAAGACTCCAACAACTGCAAACCCAGCACCGGGCATCTGCCATCTGTGAGTCCTACTCTGCCAAGTAGTGTCACCTCAGTCCTAGACTCTTGGAAGTGGACCTGAAGGTGCTCTACCAACCCATCTGTGGGCCCAGCAGAACCGACTCATCTCCTCTGCTGAGCAGGCAATCCTGAGAAGAAGCAACAAATCCCCTTCGCTGCAAGGGTTGTACTGATGCAAGGACTCTGCATCTACTCGACAGCCCACATTGGAACTGCTCCCTGTTTGACACTTTAACTTGTTGATGGCAGACTCAACAGCGACGCACGTTCTCGCATTGCAGCCTCACAGCTCGTCGGAACCAGTGCATCGCCCCAACTGTGCAACGCATCCTCGACGCCAAGCTTCACATCGCAAGCCCTCGTTGACAGGATCCGTGACGACGACGCAGAACCTCGCATCAGAGCTTCACCACTCCCCGTAACCAATACATCGCCTCGACTGCACGTTGCATCCTCAGCGTGAGATCTCGTAACGCTGCTTGGAAAACCAGGAATTGAGGTATTCTTGTTCAGCTGGCCTAACTAGGTCCATGTACCTGGCCCGTCCTCCATCATGGTTTGCCTGAACTTGTGACTTTGCCTCGGTCCGGCACGTCCAGATATTCATAGTTACCACTTTGTGCTTTTTGGAGCTATTTTCACTAAAATCTTTAAAATGGCATATCTCCAGGGCTACTGATTGCATTTTTGTCGTTTTTGTTTTGTTTATTAAAATGTACTCTTTTTTTCTAAATAGGCATGGGATTTTTGTCATGTTGTGTTTTCAGCTCTTTACCAACTGGAGTGCTGCATAAATACTTTACACATTGCCTCTAAGTTAAGCCTGACTAATCTGTGGCAAGCTACCAGAGGGTTGAGCACAGGTTAATGTTTAGCTTTGCTTGTGGCCCCGCTGACAACAATTTGTGGTTTCAACCCCCTCAACCAGTAACCCAATTTCTTACAATGATCAATTAGTGGAAGAGAACTGGCAGAAAGGCCCCATGTGTCTTCTGGGAGGCAGATTTAAAGGTGAAGCTAAAGCTTGTCCACCATATTATACTCATAGGAAGTCAGAATCACGATCTGTGAAGAACCGGTAAATGGTTAGTTGATCTGTTGCATGTTGCCAAGCAACGGTACCACTGCTTCAAAGCCAGGCACTGAAGGTTTTCATGTACCATGAAAGTAATTGTATGCCAAAACTTATACTGATTCGTGTCATCCTTTGACCTAGTACCCATAGCTTTTGACTGGCATGCTGAAAGGACTAACGTCAGAGTTGTCTTATCCAGCTCTGACAACTATGTAAAGTTTCATTTCAAAATCCTCCCTCCACGTGCTTGTCAGTCTCTAGACACTAGACAAAGGGTTGGCTCTGCAAGGCCCTTAAATACCTGGGCATCTCGTTTGGCAAATGTCTCACAGAGAGCTATACTTTAAACAAAAAAAACATTAATAGAATTAAAGAATTACTGACACCATGGTCACCAAGGTTCATATCGTGGTGGGGCAGACTAGAGATCATCAAGATGATGATGACACTGAGGTAAATTTCATAACAGGCATGTTACTGATTACATTTTTACAGGCTTTTTTTTTAAATACCTTAGACTAAATGATTGTAGACTTTATATGGAAAAACAAGAAGCCTAGAATATCTCTGAAAAATGGTAGATTAAATAACGATAAAGGTGGGGGTAAAAGTCCCAGATTTTCCAAAGTATCTCCTAGCATACTTAGTTAGACAAGGTGCAAAAACTTTAAAATCGATGGTTGTACAGTATTTGAGAGAGCTGGGTATTCAGCGGCATTAACCTCATAGGATGTTGAGGCCTAAGGATAACCCCTAAACATTTTCAGAACTTAAATCAGATAACCTAGCCAATATAGATTTCTACAAGTTCCTGAGACCGAAATCCTCAATCCGCAAATTGGGCTACTCACTTATACCCAGTTTCCCAATTCTGTTGAAGAAACTCACAAAGCTAGGACATGTTGCATCTAAAATATATTATTTACTCTACCCCTCTACGCCCCACCTGACATGAAATATGGTCTCCAAATGGAATAATAGTAACCCAGACTCAGCTGGCGCTTTCATTCCTCATACACCAGGCAAACGGTCTGGTGCCGTGCTCCCCTGTTAAAGGTAAAATCTCACCTTAGCTTGCACAGACTAGATTCTGGATAATTCACAATGAGTTTTGGACTCTTAGCAAACTCCATAAACTAGGATTCATAGAAACACAGCAATGTTTGAAATGTAACTCAGACATACATGACTTACCCCATATGCTATTTAAGTGTAAACACCTACTCCCACTTTGGCACCAAATCCAGAGTTTTATACAAAAGATATTTAATATCAATTTTACTATTGAGATTTCAAGAGCATCACTGGAAATCTTTGCCGCTACAAACATCCCACTACTTGTATTATCAAAATATTGCTCATGCTAGCCATAGGCGATAAATAGATTTTTCCTGAATTGAAAAGTGTTCCGAATATGTATTTCCACCCCTGGTTGGTCTGGCTTTGTTTTGCTAGAAGTGTGGATAGTAAAACACATCAACTGGCAAAGTCCCTCCTCTAGGAAAATATGGGACCCTATGGATGCCTACCTTCACAAAAGTAAACCAATATAAAGCCTCCATCAAAGATTTCCACTTGTCCCCACATTTTGATCCCTCATAGGGGGACCAATGTTGTGACTCCCGGCATCTTCTTTCAGAAAGTATAACTTCTAAAACCAGCCACTCCAGTCCTCTACCTTGTTCCTCAATAATTTCACATATTGAACTCTAATCTAATCCTGTTTGGATACGGACCTATGCAGGCGAGTGGTCTATTAATGATCTAAATAGACTTACATTGGTTTCTCATGTTAATTCCTCCACAAGATACTCCTTTCTAAGTGCTCTACCATCTTACAATTACTGTTATGCCCACTGCACTAATGCACTTAACATACTTGGGTTTTATGTTTTAATTTGAAAAGGTCAATAAAACCTTTTGAAATAAAATATGCATTTGGACACTTACAACTCAAACTTAATCTTCTGACATCTTCTCATAGCAGTCCTGCTACTGCTGTCGGTGCAGCAAACGGGCCGAAACCTAGCTTAAATAGCTAGAAGTAGGTTAGCTGTTACACAAGATTTGCTTTTTTATGGTGTGTTCATCCTGGTGTTTTTTTTTTAATTCTCTATCTGAAAATAATACATTTTAGCAGTCAGTGCTAAGAGCTGCTGTGATTGGAGGGCCAGAAAGCAAAAGACACACAATTGATGGACGGAATGCAGTACAAATCAAAACATTCACTCCCAGGCAAGAGATCTTGGTTAAATCCATCATTCTTTTGCTCACTATGCCACCCCAGTTTAGACCTGGCCATATGCAAATCAGTCTTGACCCTGTGTCTCATGGGAACAGTCCAGCCAGAACTGCCAAGCCAGGTCCTCCCTGGACCGGAAACAAGCATCCTAGGACCAGTTTCGGGGTATCACCCCTCTTCAGTCAGGATAGCTTGATTTCCAGTGACACAGTGAGCCCAGGCCCCACGTCTGGGCATACCTGGCGTACTTTGGGTGAGAAAGCAAAAGACACACAATTGATGGACGGAATGCAGAACAAATCCAAACATTCACCCCCAGTCAAGAGATCTGGGTTCAATCCATCATTCTTTTGCTCACCATGCCACCCCAGTTTAGACCTGGCCATATGCAAATCAGTCTTGACCTTGTGCCTCATGGGAACAGTCCAGCCCGAGCTGCAAAGCCAGGTCCTCCCTGGACCAGAAACAAGCATCCTAGGACCGCTTTCGGGGTACCATCCCTCTTCATCCAGGATAGCTTGATTTCTAGTGGCACAGTGAGCCCAGGACACACGTCACGTTCGCCCTAAGTTGGCAGGGTATGTCCAGACGTGGGTCCCTTGCTCACTTTGCCACTGGATTCAAGATAGCCTAGCTGATGAGGGTTATGAACCCAAAACCGGTCCCAGGATGCTTGTTTCCGGTCCTGGGAAGACATAGCTTGGCAGTTCGGGCTGGACTGTTTCCATGAGGCACAGGGTCAGACTGATTTGCATATGGCCTTGTCTGAACTGGGGTGGTGGAGTGAGCTAAAGAATGATGATGGATTAAACCCAAATCAGTTGACTGGGGGTGAGTGTTTGATTTGCTCAAGTGCTCCGTCCATCATCCCCTTTGGTAACGCTGTGATTGGTGGGTCAGTCAATTCTAGAGTAGACTAACTCATTATATCTAGGTATCAGCAAAAAGCCACTAAACAAACTACAGGCTTATTTACCTCTTGGCTTCTGGTATGTTACTTTTTCCCATATTAAAAGTGACGTGCCGGCGGAGCTAGGGGCTTGTAAATAAGCCCATATATGTGGAACAGAATGCTGGAGTCCAACTGGAAATTGTTTCACTGAAGAAAGAAATTGCTTTGGCTGCTAATGGAGGGCAAAATGAGCTTCAAATCCCTTTCTTCTCGTATGCTTACTGACTCATCACAGTGGGCTGAAGAACACTTTTTACCCAATGAATAAATATGTGGGCTACAAATCCCTGCAGTTCCTCAGCTAAGCTCTTCTACCAGGTCAAAAACAGCCCTTAACACCATGTTGTTTGCATAAACTTCCACTCTATTTGGCGCCACCTCTATGGAGACAAACCAGCATCTAGCTGGGGGGGAAGGGTGCTATATATATGCAGAATATATAGGTGGGTGGGATGTTTTTCACTAAGGGGTTCTAAGTGACATCAAATATACAACGATAGGGAAGCTAGGGTTGTTTATGATGTCACTCATTCGTTCAACACAATCGACTCTGCACTTTATCTGTTTATTCAGAACCTAGGCAACAGTTTCTGTTACATGTACATTACTAATGATTGCACAGGTTTTCAGTCTTCCAATTTATTTGTTATTCAATTAGAATAAGGTCTTTAATATCCTAAATCACTATGAATTCACAAATTCTGTATCAATTGCTATTGAGTTGTATGTAAGAATTGTATTACTTTTATAACATGTTATCATTTATTTATAAAGTTTTATACACCGCGAACAAGATCCCGAAGGATATCAGAGCGCTTTTCAATATGACGGGAGGAAGAACATAAATGCAATATCAACATCCGGAAGAGAGAGAGAGAGAAAAAAGACTGCAATGTGCATTCCTTAAAAGGGTCATAATTTTACTCCACTCAAGTGCTGGAATGTATTCCTTTACAGGGCTGAAAGAAGTAAAAAGAAAACAAAGAAGCGCATTTGCAAAGGGGAATCCATTCCGCCTGTCTAGAGCAATCTACCACGGAGACCTCCGCAGAAGGGGAATGGATTCCAAACTTGTAATTCATGTCATTTCCCACAGAATCCACATGGAAACCTGCACCAAACGCAGAATTCCAAAACGTAGCATGCTCATTATTTACATAATACATATTATTGTCTGCACCAAACAAGGAAGGATAGAGTGGGTGGAGTATCTCACCACAGGCTGGAACGGTATGCAACCTTTACAACGCAACTTTTACCACGCAGTGCTGTTACAACGCATGTATTACAATGAAAACCATTACAACGCATTACACTGGGGGGCGCTCTAGGATAAGGAATAGTTTTAATTTACTATCCAACACCTTGCCTAGTGTCCACGGGGACTGGAGTTGGAATAGTAAATTAAACTATTCACTATCCAGCACCCCCAAGTGTAATGCGTTGTAAAGGTTTGCGTTGTAATACTTGCGTTGTAACAGCATGCATGGTAACGTCATACATCCGCTGGAACACCAAGTAACTTAAACATGGAAAAGTTACTGTGCTTGTAACCCATCACATAACCGTGGATGTGCCCGTCTACCTAGAACTATATTTTGTCAAAGTAGCAGAGTGTTTACCTCTGTGTAAGCAAACATCACAGAACTTGAAAATGGCACTCTTATAAACACAAGCACCTGACAGTGCTTGTGGAAGTGAAGCAAAAACCACACTTGAAAACGAGGGGCCTGATTTAGAGTTTGGCGGTCTGGTACTTTGTTGCACACATGAAGGGTACCCTGTCCGAATGGCTGGACAGGCCTTTAACTCCACCAGTCATTTCCCCAGAGGGATGGAGCCCCTAAAGGCCAGGTTTTGGGACATAGGGCTGCTCCTGGTGCCTCTGTCTCTTTCTCCAGCTCCCTGATGTTAATTGCAACAGGCATCAGGAGCTTCCAAGAGAGAGAGAAAGAGAGGAAGGGGAAAGGTAGACAGAATGTGTTCGGAGAAGAAAGAGATAGGATGTATGGGTGGAAAGACGGAGATCGTGCGAGGAGATGAATGGAGTGGGGCTGGTGTGAGCATTGTTGAATGGCTGCTTTGGTTTCCTATTATGACCCTTCCTGCCTGCCGTATTACAAGACTTGTGTAAAGCGGATAGGATATCCGTCACGTTAGTGACAAAGTACCCCATCTACTAACCTCTAAATCAAGCCAATGCCTACAAAGGGTGAGAATATCATATATGTGGAACCTGATCAATACACCAATCACAAATATGAAGAGTATACAAGCCAACAAAGGATGTTGTAAAGCTATTTCACATGTAGAAATTAAATTGACAGTTGTGTAGCTCAAGAAAGAGTATTATGCACAGAATAGCTGCACGCTGATGGCAGTACAATGGCCACATACTCACGAGCTGCCAAAGATCCTTGCCAGCCTGTTCCTAATTTCACCATTTCTAACTGACTCCATATATTTTCCTGTGCAGGAGGCTTGTGTCATGATTACCATTGCAGGTGCTATATCAGATTGTTGATAAAGATGCTCACCACATTGGGCTGTACCTAGCCCCAAAAAGGCATCCAGTCAAAGTGCAATTCCCTTTCACATGGACATGGCAGACAAACTGCTGGCTGATAATTGATAGTCATGTAGTGCAAGGCTTTTTACTTTCACCCCTCGGGTTGAGGAAGCTACCTACCCATGAAGTCTGTCATGAAAGGCATCCGTCTTTCCTTCAGGGTGTGAGGGGAATGCATGCGACACGACTGTGGGTATGAGAAGAATTGGAGTAGCCCAGGTTGTGGGGGCCCATGATGGGTAGGCATAAAAGCATAGACCTTTAGTACCTGTTTCCTTGTCCCTCCTTCATGCACAAGCAATGTTCCTTGCTCTTCCCCGACCTGTAGAGGCCAGGACTTTTAAATGTCTGGTGCCAGGGCCAGCTTTAGCGCTGGTGGTGCCCGGTGTGACAATCATTTTTGGCGCTCCCAATGACCACCTCCACCTCCTCGGATTCTCTCACTTCCACAGGGCAAAAGTGCCCCTCATCTGCCCAATCATAAGTTGTTGCTCAATATAGCACACCCCTGAGACCAGCACCCCCTCCACATGCCAGCTCCCAGTGCTGCCGCACTAGTCGCACTGCCCTAAAGCCGGCCCTGTCTGGGATGAATTGGAAAATCCTTCATTGGAGCCAAGAGAGGCTCTTTGTGTTCGCCAGTCTAGATAGGGCTGCTTGTGGCATGCAATATGCAACACCTTGACAAAGCCTGTGGCTAATGGCAAGGCCACTGCTCCCACCAGAACAAAAGTATACAGCACCATAGATCTCTCCCATCTTGTGGTGAGCTCTAACGAATAGAGCGGAAGCATGCCAGCCTCTGATTTGATGAATGTCTGTGTAGAGGCCCTACGCTTATTGCATCCTAGTATTATGGGATTTCTCCACCAGGCTGTATGCATTACAGGATGGTCATAAGCATGAGACTGGACAGTATCTGAATTTATTTCCCTCACAAAAATTCACGTGCTCCACAAGTTTTAGTGGCTGTTGAGCCAGGCTATAAAAGCCATGATTTTGGCGGAACTCTCTACTGCAGTACAGCGGTGTGGTCTGTGCCAAGAGTGGGAAAACTCAAACAGAGGCACAAACGTTTTTCGACTAGTTTTGCACGTGTGCTCAGATCTCAATGCCAAGTATTCGTGCCTTATACATAAGGAAAGGCTTCTCTAAAAATGTAATGTCTAAAGGAAGCCTTTTCTAATGTGTGTTTTACTTAATGACAGACTTGGATTAAAGGTGACCCCAGTGCAATCTATGTGAAGCATTTGAGGATGCCCAGACCCATAAAATGCAGATGAGTTCAAAGTTACTTCTCGTATTTTGTGCCATGTGTCCACACATTACAACTAAGTCTAAGTCACTTTACGATACCATATTGTATTATATACATTATAGAATAAATACAATAATCATAGAATACATACAGCGATAATTTCAAGACCCCTCAAGCAGGTTAGTCCTGAAACTTCAGGTGTTGAGTGCACTCGGCATTTTAAAGGTTAATTCAGCTTTCCACTGACCAGAGCCTGCATTCGTGCCCCTGCTGCCTACATTTCAGGACCCTGGGCCAGTGTCTGAAATCAAAACGGCCAGCTGGTCTCAAAGAACCTTTGACTGTGGGAAAAGAATGGCTGAAAATGGCGGCCATTGTTCCACTGTAATCTAATATTTAGTGTTTAATAACCTTCGCAATTCACAGAATTCTCCGGATTGTCTTTTGGCCCGGCCAGTCTTGGGAACTGCCGAGCAAAATGGTTTCAGGTTTTCGCTGTAACTTTGTAAGGGCAAAGGTTTCAAAGCAACAAATGAATGACCATTGTATAAATCAGCACGTCGGCTGGACGGAAGGGCTTTTATTTTTCAACCAACGTCTTTTTAATCACCAATGAGGGGAGAAATGAAAATTAACCCAAACCACTGCTATTTTGCCCTTTGAACGTAATATCGTTTTATTTGGAGTAGCTCCCTTACAACGTGACACTCCTCGCTGTAAAACCCAAACGTAAAACACATTGCTGGAGCATGTCCAGCCCAGGGAAGTGGATGGCGTGCTATCCAAGCATGACTGATTCCAAGAGGCTCTGATGTCATTCCAGGATTACAATCTACAAGCTTTCCAGATGTCCGTGAAACAAATCGTATTTATGCCATTTACAAAGAATCATTTCAGTGGATAAAAATCCGTAAAAAAAGGTGCAGGCTTTTACAGCAGTAGATACATTTTTGCCTGCTAAGATATGCACTCTGAGAGGCAGGGTCGCAAAAACGTAGCATTTTGTGTGTGCACGAATGCAAAATATGTATGCATGTGCAAAACGTGATGCGCATGCACATTTTGCATGATGTCTGGCTTTTTACCTGGACGGTGCACTTGTAGGGACAACCAAGCACTATCATGGGTGGGATGTACGTTGTTACAACGCTGGCTTTTACTACGCATGCCTTTACAACGCAGGTTTTTCAACGCAAGTCGTTACAACGACTTGCGTTGGGGGTGCTGGATAGTGAATAGTTTAATTTACTATTCCAACTCCAGTCCCCGTGGATAGTAGGGAAGGTGTTGGATAGTAAATTATAGTATGCGCACAACGTGACATTCCCTCCTCCCCAAATTCTGTCACCTTACCGCCCGCTACGCCCAAGAACTCTCAGAATCAGGGTATGTTGTCTATGGCGTAGCTTTTTATTTACTTCAAACCAAGTAATTTACCACAGACTATTACCATAGAAACGTATCCTTTTTGGATATATAACAATTATTCACAGCATCACACTTTAGCTGCATCAACATGTCAACTGCAGTAAGTGAATTAGGCAAAGCATTACACTTTAATTTTAACTCGGCCATACACTAGAACAACTTGGCCGTACCTTTGAACTTTACACTTTAACTTTTTAACTCGGCAGTACATTAGAACTTGGCCATACATTTGAACTTAACCGTCTCGGCCACCAATGTTCCACTCTGCTGAGCACATTGCGCCGGCAGGCCCCAATGCGCTACAGCCAACAGTTACACTTCTTGACATCCAGGGCACCGCATACCGCACCGGCCCACCGGGGTACCTGAACACAGGCCTCCTCCCCAAGATTCTACTCAGTCCATACGTTGTGGGTTAGGGCAGTAGAGTCCAGGACTACCGGCAGGTCAGTCCCCCCCTCCCTGCCGACCCACTGCACACGTGGAATCTACCCCCTCCTGGGGTCCATCGAATGGCTGCACCTCCATTGTTGTGCATCCTTCTTTGTTGTTAACTGTCAGCGCTCCGCCTCCGTGAAGCCTTCTCATCTGCCGGGTGGGTGGGTGGTCAACGACGCTCCAGTAGTCAGGCTGTGGTCCGAGGGGACAAAGAGAATGAAACCCCCCAGGGCACAGCCTTAAATACCCACTAAGTTTAGTTTTCTTCAAGGTTTCATTTCACTGTGTAAGTTTCGTTTCTGCAAGGTTTCATTTCACCAGCCAACCCCTTCCTTAGACAGGGGCCCCGAAGGAGGCTCAGCCCCGTGGCGCAACTAAGGGCGCCCCTCCCCTAGGCGCGGGGGGCGCCTGTTCATAGTATGCGCACAACGTGACATTCCCTCCACCCCAAATTCTGTCACCTTACCGCCCGCTACGCCCAAGAACTCTCAGAATCAGGGTATGTTGTCTATGGCGTAGCTTTTTATTTACTTCAAACCAAGTAATTTACCACAGACTATTACCAAAGAAACGTATCCTTTTTGGATATATAACAATTATTCACAGCATCACACTTTAGCTGCATCAACATGTCAACGGCAGTAAGTGAATTAGGCAAAGCATTACACTTTAATTTTAACTCTGCCATACACTAGAACAACTTGGCCGTACCTTTGAACTTTACACTTTAACTTTTTAACTCGGCAGTACATTAGAACTTGGCCATACATTTGAACTTAACCGTCTCGGCCACCAATGTTCCACTCTGCTGAGCACATTGCGCCGGCAGGCCCCAATGCGCTACAGCCAACAGTTACACTTCTTGACATCCAGGGCACCGCATACCGCACCGGCCCACCGGGGTACCTGAACACAGGCCTCCTCCCCAAGATTCTACTCAGTCCATACGTTGTGGGTTAGGGCAGTAGAGTCCAGGACTACCGGCAGGTCAGTCCCCCCCTCCCTGCCGACCCACTGCACACGTGGAATCTACCCCCTCCTGGGGTCCATCGAATGGCTGCACCTCCATTGTTGTGCATCCTTCTTTGTTGTTAACTGTCAGCGCTCCGCCACAGGGTGATACGCTCCCCGGCGTACTCACCCTCCCCCCGCAGACGCTGACCGTACTCCATAACACCTGCCTGTTATATTTTTACAGAACCATGCCAAATTCCTGAGTAGACGAGTAGAGACAATTGTGCCTATTGTTGGACTTGCTACCAAGTTGTTTAATTGTTCCGCTTGGACGGGAGCCCCCCACCAGCCCATACCGCTGGCATAATTAACCCCTAAGCTAAAAGCTTAATACCCAGGAGAACTATCAGTAATCCCATAGTCAGATTATCCGTCTCCCCCCCGTTCATGGCTCTGAAGCCCCAAGAGTGAGACCCTGGCCCCAAATTTCCCTGCTTATTTGTCTGTTGGCAGTAACAGACAGCTATAATGGAACCCCAAGGACCCCAGCCCCCAGAATGTTAGCCATTAGTGGATTTCCTTTTAACGGCACCAGGAAACCAAAATGTAAAATTAAGAAAGGAAGTCAGAGAAAGCTATCTTCACCAGCTGGTGTACCACCTGCGGCCTACAGAAAGTTAGTTGTGTAGCACGCTATTGGTCCTTACTAAAACTGCCAACCTGTAAAAGAAAATATATAACTCTGCTTATAAAAACGTTGGCCATTGAATGAAGCCACCATACCATATATGAATTTTTAAGCACCTCAATTATTTGTGCATTATGCCACCGGCCAGTGTAGAACCCGCGGCCTACCAAAAGTTAGTTGCATAGCACGCTATTGGTCGTTACTAAAACTGCCAGCCCGTAATAAGAACAATATGTAACTGTGCTTATAAAACCTTGGCCATTGAATGAAGTCACCATACCATAGATGGATTTCTTAAGCACCTCAATTAGTTGTGTATTATGCCACAAATAAACCGCAACCCCCTCAGATTGTTGTTGGTCTTTAAAATGTGTATGGTTACGAAGGCCCACTCCATGTTAAGTGCTACGCACACCACCAGCCCTCACTAAGAATTACTGATACTTAAAAAGTGGAAAGTAACACTTTGCAGATATATTTCTTGGCAGTGAAATACAGGCCCATAGGTGTGCACTGGTAAGTGGGATGAGGCTTTAAAAGCATTTCCTTCCCACAGGCCACTCCATATTACTCGCGCTGCGCACCATTAGTATTCATTAGGGACTGCTGACACGTAAACAAAAGAGCAAACAGCACTCTGCATAACAATGCTTGGCCATTTAGTAAAGCCATCCTAGCATTTATAGATTACTAGAAACCCCTTTTTGCCTGTGGATTATGCCAATATAACTCACCACTCGTTGCTGGGGTGCGTTACAACATATCTCTTCCCCAATGCCAGCATGATTTGTATTGTGTTGCACACCAAATTGTCATCACATTAAAGCATAAATTAAGTTGTCCATACTCTTGAACTCTCTGCTGCGCATATTGTGCCGGCATTACTTGCAATCCAGGGCACCACATAGAACACCGGCCCTCTGAAGTACCTAAACCATAGCATCAACCTCTAGCGACATTCCCATGTCAAAGGCACTAAGAAAATAAATTGTCAGTACAGTTACACATAGCCTTAAGTTGCCCATACTCTTGACCACTCTGCTGTGCTCCTTGTGCCGGCAGGCCACAATGCGCTACAGCATGCATTTGCATTGCTTGAAATCCAGGGCACCGCATAGCGCACTGGCCCTCCAAGGTACCTGAACACAGGTAGCCTTCCCCACAAATCTTGTCAGTCCATATTCTCAGGATAGGGCAGTACAGTCGAGGACCACCAGCAAGCCGGTCCTGCTGACAATTTGAAAGGGGGAGAGAAACTTTGTAGATGTAAATGTTATTTCTGACACTTAACAGAAAAGAAGGAACAGCACTGTGCATATCCATGCTTTGCAATATAGAAAAGCCACCCTAATGTTTATTGATTCCTCAGCAATTCCTGTTGCCTGTGAATAGATGAAGAGTCCTTACCAAGAACTGTGGACTATTCCCCACATAACCTGTGGATTATATCCCAAATAAATCGCTACCTATTATTGAAAAGTGCTTTTTTTTATGCATTCTTTCCCCAGGGCCAATTGTTTTGAACAGAAGTAGCACATCTACACCTGAGTAATTGGGCTTTTAAACAAAACCGTCACTCCTGGGGTTAATTACCCATTAGCCGGCATTACCTCAACCTTGGAAGGGTGAAAAGCAGAGTGAACCTAGACCGGACTGTCTAGACTGCCATCCCGGATCCTCTAAGACCCTGCTGCGTCCTGCCTGAGACTGAATCTGTGAGTTATTTCCTTTTAAATATACCAAGAACACACGGGGGTTCCCTGGGGCCGAATGATTGCAGTTCCAACTGGCTCTCAAGTTAGCAGCCGAGGCTGCTGTGCCACCACATTCTCCCCCTAGGAGAAGTAACTAAGGTTACATTTAAACTGCCAACCGCCTTTGAAATGTTCTGTCCAAACAATGTACACAATATACTGTACTGCAGTTGCAGTTTTCCGCCTTGCCCACCGGCAGTGTGCTGACTTGCCACAATACCTGCGAAACATGCGCGATTGTAATGCTAGTTTCAGCCCATCCTGGGGGCTTTGACATAAAATTGTACCGTGTGATCAGGAGGCACATACATTAATACCTAGCACCTTGGCCTCAGTACATCGCATTATGGAGCTTGATACCAACCGATGCCCTTGGTGCATCCGATACCAGGAGTGCTGCCTTTGATGGACTTGAGCGTCTTCCTCTGCCGGCTGGCCACACCCACTCCGAAAATGCCTGTTACCTTCTTGGGACCTTGCTGCCGCCATCCTAGCGAGGGCCTCATACCGGCAAGAGAAAATTCAAACCATACTGTTAACTGGAGGACAAAACAAACATTCCTGCACAAACCTAAACACCATAGTACCTGGCGCCTTTTGTGGTAAAAGTATCCTGCCCCACTTATTATTTCCGCTGCGCAGCCTTCCCCTGCCGTTATTCAGTTCAAGATGAATGGGCAAGGAGAAACCTTAAGTGTCCCGGGATGAAGACATGCTTCATACCAAGCTCCAGATCGTCACGCATGCATTTAATACTGCGCCCAGTATAGTGATGGTAAAACGCAGGGATACTGTAAATTCATGCCACACATACACATGCAGCCCCTGTGTATACTCCCTGGTCCCACCTGGCGCACCCGCTGCTATGCGCTGATTTATTTATTTATTTATTTATTTTACAGTGAGCCAAGGCCCGAAGCTGTGTTACCTAAGTAAAGTGGCCGCAGAAACCACCGTTGCCATAATGTAGGAGCAGCTTTTGCACCTAGAGCAATATAGTCAGAGGCAGGCGCGCAACGCCTATTGGGCTCCAAGGGTTTCAGCCCCCCTTGTCCTGTATGTCCGCCTGGATGAGACAGCTTCCCAGGCTGGAGACCGTCTTATTGCCGCCGCACCTGAGTACTTCCCAGCGCTCTAATAGACCATTTATTTATTAACGAGGCTTTGTTGGGGTTTTGCACCCTTTCTTAGAGCCCCTGCAGTTTTACTCTTAGCTCCAGTTGCGCCTCTGGTCAGAGGTATCTGACCAGCTCAACTGGCGACAAAAATTACTATATGTATAAAGTTACATAAATAATTTAGAAAGTTAGGCTTCGTTTTAAAAATAAATGTGCTTCGGTTTGTGAATCATTTAACATAGGTTAACACTGACCCAACAAACTTTTTTGGTAAAATTGACTCTGTAGAAACTGACGCCGAAAAGCCAGATGCCCAACATCATAGCTAGAATACTTGGCAGCAGTGAAAAACCAGCTGCCCAACAGCATAGCTGGAATACTTAGCAGTAGCAACAAGATAAATAACAAAAGTTTAATAATACTAAAACCATTGGTACAGAGAAGCTCAGAAGGAGATTATAATTAATGCCAGTCATTTGCTCATCCTCCCTAAACTTCTCATCTGTCTGAGGAGTGGACCCTCCTGGAGTTCTTTGGTCACTGCCCAAGGAGGACAGCCAGTGACAGGACTCAGAGTATGCACTGGCCTGAGCTCCCCTCCAAAGCCCTCTGCCATGGAAGCTAGTTTAGTCACTGACGCTGAAGCTGTAGATAGCTCCGCCTCCCGGCCCCTCCACTCGCTCACGGTCAACCGCTGCCACTTCAGGCCCCTTGCATGCTCTTCCTGCCCACTCGTCCACCGACAGAGCGGAACATTCACGGCCATTATCAAAAAGCATGCAACTCCATTAACTGGCGCCCCTCCCCTAGGCACGGGTGGCGTCTGTTTTATAAATCAATACATAGCATCTTCTTTATATCTAGGGCATAAGGCGTCCTATTGCAAAAACAGCCTGCGCATAAAACACATGTTGTGAACTTAGAAATATGTGTATGCTGTTAGATGCGTCAATAAACAATAATGGACCAGGCATTTATTGCGTGCAGTTCCAAAACAGTACCAATTGCATGTTAGATCTCCGTAAAGGCAAATGGAAAACCAACTACAAAATCACAAGGCTAAAAATGGCCAGAGAATGCAACCACTGACTAATAAACCACAGCGAGCACTCAAGACCAGATCAGTAAAATACTCCCTGATCTGAAGAAGCGTCATGTCGGTGCACGCAGCATCTAGCATGCAGCAAAGCCGATCACTCTGCTGCAAATATCATCCGCTACTTCATACAGCACACACCTTGTTAAAATACAGAATGTACGCAACTACTGCATTAAATATTGACCACAGGTTTACATCATATGCACCAAAAATGCTGCATGTATACATATGCATTTAATAATATGAAGAGTGAGTACTTAGTACAGCGCAGAACTTCCGCTTAGCCTGCACATGGAACGCATGGTTTGAACATAGAAATACGGGTATGCTGTTAGATGTGAAAAATAAAACAATAATTACCATGCATTTTCGGCAAGCACTTTCAAAACAGTACTGACTGCATGATAGATCTTCGTACACAGCAAATGCAAAACAAACTACAAAATCACAAGGCTATAAATGGCCAGAGAATGCAACCACTGACTAATAAACCCACAGCGATCACTCAAGACCAGATCATTGAACTACTCCCTGATCTGAAGAAGCGTCATGTCGGTGCACGCAGCATCTAGGATCACTCTGCATCAACAGCGTCTGCTACTTCATGTAGCATTCACCTTGTTAAAATACATAATGTATGCAACTACTGCCACAGACCTTTAGTGACATCGCGAATCATTGCAGCAAGCACATCTGTTGTAAAACACATCAATTCTCAATCATTATACAAGCTTAACATTCTTGCATGGAAATGTACCTTTATTGCTGCACAATTACATAATGATGTGAGGAATCTTCAGGAACAGACATTAACACACGAAGTGTGTGGAAAGTATATAAATATGGATAGCAAGTTGAATGGGGCTGTTCCTGCTGCAGGAACAATGGGGATTTGGGGGGGTGGCCGACCAACGGGAGGCTCGCCCCCCCGGGGAAGTTTGGGGCACCAGGGGAGGGGGGGGGGGGGGGGAGGGGGAAGTTTGGCACACGGGGATCGCCGTAGCGGCGTTTTTTGGGCTGGTTGGGCGGTTTGGGCTCCTTTTGGGCTGCTTATGGACGTGGGGCTATATAGCCGGCCATTTTGTGTCACCGCGCACGTTTGTGGTGCGGTGACACAGCAGCCAGGTCGCAGTTAGATTTTGTGGCGGAAATAGTTGGGATTTCAGGGCCCAGCGGTTTGTGTGGCGGCGGTGCGCGGTTTTTCCGAGCCGTTGTAGCAGGCAGAGGCGTGTGAGGCGCTCAGGCGGTTTGAGGTGCGGTGACCTGTGTCGGCGGTAGGGGGCGTGCGGACTGTGATGGCGGCGACGGACCCGCGTGTCGTGGAGGCGCTGAGGCTTTTGGAAGAAGCGGGCCGCATGGACTTGATGCGGCCCGACGTGAAGGTGAGGCCGCCGCGGCGCGCTGCCATCGGCGCCGCGGCAGCTGTGGCGGCGTGCGACCCGCCGAGGTCGCGGGTTGTTCAGCGGGGGGGGAGGGGGGGCGGGGGGGCGGAGGGGGGAGGCCGGGCGGTGAACAAGGCTCCGGCAAAGGCCACGGCAAAGTCAAAGGGGGGGGCGCGGAAGGCCCGGCAGGCGGGGCGGAAGAGGCCGCTCGTTTTTGTGACCGGTGGGGAGGGGGGGGTGGGGGGAGGACGGGAGGAGGGGAGTGGAGCGTTAGAAGCGCGGCCGGGGGGCCTGGGAGGTGTGGGGGAGGGGGGTGGGGCACGGATAGTTGTGGATGGGGAGGGCGCGAGCACTGGAGGGGGGGGCGGGGGGGTGTAAGTGCGGAGGGGCCTGCGGGAGGGGAGGGCACAAGTGGCGGTGGGGAGCGCGGGGAGTTGGTGGGGGTAGGGCTGGGGGGGGCTGTTTCGCCGCTTCTCATTGAGGAGACAGATGTGGAGGAGGAGGAGGTGGGGGGTGGGGGGGGGGAGGACACGGAGCTGGACTGGGGTGAGTCATCGGAGGAGGAGGGGGGAGTGGGGGCGAGGGGGCGGTCGGCGCCGGGGCAGGGGGGCCGGGGGGGGGAGAGGGGCCGGGAGGGGGAGAGGGGCCGGGGTAGAGGGCGGGGTGAGTCGGAGGCGCTGGGAGGCGGGAGGGGAGGCGGCGGCTCGACCGGCGAGGGGGGTGGGTCGGGGTGGGCGTTTGGGAGGGGCGGGTTTGAGGAGGGGGCTGGGAGCAGGGCTGGGGGCCCGGGCGGGCTGGTGGCGAGTTTTGGGGGGGGTGCGGGGGGCAGTGGCGCGGCCTGGGGGGAGGCAGGGGGAGTGGGGCGTGGAAGGGGGGTGGGGCCGAGTTGGGGTTTCGGGGGGTGGGGCGGGCCGGGGGGTTGGGCAGGGGAAGGGGGTTGGGAGTTAGGAGGGGGGAGTGTCCCGTCGCGGCGCGGTGGCCATTCGGCGGGATGGGGGAGGGGTGCGGCGATGGGGTGGGGGTTTGGCGGAGGGGGCAGCGCGTGGGGGGGAGACGGGGGTGGTTTTTACCCTGGCATGCTGGACTCCACCTTTTTTCCTTGGCAGGAGCTGTTGGTAAGGCGCTCGGGGGAGCAGCATGCGGCTCCCACCCACCGAGTGGATGGGCCGGCTCTGTTTGGTGCGGACGGCCGAGCTCCAGCGAGGGACCTGGCGCAGGGACTGGGCGAATGGAGGCGAGAAGCGTCTCCGCCGGCCCCTCCCCGATGGGTCTCTACGGCCGCCGGGGTTGGGGGAGTAAGGATGGACACGACTATTTCTGAGTTGCCTGCGAGTGTGGTGCATAGGAGGGGGAGTGTGGACTTGATGGAGTTAATGCGGGTGTGTCGTGAGCGAGCGGGTTTGAGCCGGGCGGAACTCCAGCTGGGGGGCCAAGGTGGGGTGATACCGGTGGATGGTGAGTCTGAGGAGGAGGGTGAGATTCGGGAGGATGGGGGGGCTGGTAATGGTGTTGGAAGTGTATTTCAGGTGCCAGCACGGCAAGAAGCACCCAGAGTGACGGCCCCCTCGGCTCCACTGGTTAGGCGGCGGGATCCAGCAAGGACGCCGACCTTGACGCCAGGTAAGACAGGTGACGGCGCGGGGAGCGCTAAGAGGCGTTGTGTGCTGGTGTCCGTGGGGTCTGGGGGCGAGGGGGAGGATGGGTGGCGGCTGGTGCGGGGACGGTATGTACAGGACGCGGGAGTCGGTACAGAAGGCGCGGGGTCGGGCGGGGCTGCGCCGGGCGAAGGAAGCGGGGTTGAGGCGGCGGGCGACAAGGCGTCGGGCGGAAAGGAGGCGGCGGGGGGAAGCAAGGAGAGTTGTGTGATTCCGGTGCGGAAGCTGCCGTACATGGGGTTGACCAAGCCGCTGGGGGCACATCTTTCCGCGGCTACGAAGGAGAAGATTTGGAAGGGGGAGTACATCGATATTTTGAAGTTGCTGCATAGGGAGTTGACATCGAAGGAAGGGTCAAAAGAGGAGGAGCAGGAGTTGGCTAGGCGCCCAAAGGTGCCCCTGACGCTGGACAATTGGTCTGCGGCGTTCCTCATTTACGCGAGCGTGTATTGCGAGAAATTCCCGGACAGGTGCGTCGCGCTCTTTAAATACATGGATGTGGTCCGGAGGGCGCAGGTGACGTACGGCGGGTATGCGTGGTCGCACTACGACGAGGAGTTTCGGGCACGCTTGGCGGGGGACCCCGAGGCCCAGTGGGGGGAACTGGATTCTGATTTATACCAGCAGACGATGGGAGGGGCCAAGTTTGGCCGCACCATCTACACGGCCAGCGGTTTGCCGCTGGCGTCCCCCCCCTTTTCGGCGCGCCCCACCCGTGGGGGGGTGGGTCCGGGCGCCTCCGGCAGCCAGGCTGCGGTCGGGGCCTGTTGGGATTTCAACAGGGGTGTCTGCGGGCGGGCGGCGTGCCGTTTCCGGCATGAGTGCTCTTCGTGCGGACGGAACCATCCGGCGCTGCGGTGTTGGGGCACCGGGGGCCCCCCGGGCCAGCTGCCTCCGCAGGGTGGTGGATTTGCCAGAGGAGGTTCGGGCGGGGGGAGGGGTGGGGGTAGAGGGGGGGGAGCAGGGGCTCTGGGAAAAGGCTCGTACGCCGGTTAGGATCGAGCGGATGGAGCCCTGGTTGGCGGCGTATCCGCGGGCGGAGGATGCTGCAGTGCTGCGCCGGGGTTTTCGGGAGGGTTTTCGGTTGGGGTACGAAGGTCCCCGGATTGCTCGCTGGGCGGAAAATCTGAAATCAGTGAACGCGCACAGGGGCATAGTGAGAGAGAAACTGTTCAAGGAGGTCAGGGAAGGGCGGATGGCGGGCCCCTTTACGGCGCCGCCGCTGCCAGGTTTGATCATTTCCCCCATCGGGGTGGTGCCTAAGAAGGAGGAAGGGCAGTTCCGACTGATACAGCACTTGTCCTGGCCGGAGGGGGAGTCGGTCAATGCGTACATTTCGGCGGATTTGGCGTCTGTGACGTATTCGTCGGTGGACGTGGCGCGACGTCTGGTTGCGGCGGCGGGGCAGGGTGCGCTGTTGGCAAAATGCGACATCAAGTCGGCTTTCCGACTCCTTCCGGTGCACCCGGCGGATTACCAGTTGCTGGGGATCCAGTTTCAAGGTCACATCTTTGTGGATAAGGCGCTGCCGATGGGGTGTTCCATTTCATGCGCACTATTTGAGCGTTTCAGCTCCTTCATTCAGTGGGTTTTTTCCAGGCGCACAGGCTCGGAGTCAGTGACACACTATCTGGATGATTTCTTCCTGGTGGGGCGGCCCGGTGCGGCGGACTGTCAGCGGCTGCTGGATGGTTTGGCCGGGTTGATGGGGGAATTTGGGGTTCCCCTGGCGCCAGAGAAGACGTGCGGTCCCAGTACGGTGTTGTCCTTTCTCGGTATCGAGCTCGACTCGGTCGCCATGGAAGCACGCCTGCCAGAAGACAAACGGGTGGCGATGTTGGGTCTGGTGGATGACATGTTGGCGAGGAGGAAGGTGACGGTGCGGGACGTACAGGTGTTGTTGGGACATTTGAATTTTGCGTGCCGCGTGGTGCGGGCCGGACGGACGTTTTGCCGGCGTCTGGGGCTGGCACTGTCGGGTTTGCCATTGCCACATCACCATGTGCGCCTCTCGGCAGGGATGAAGGAGGACCTGCGCATGTGGCGGGCTTTCTTGGTGCGTTTCAATGGGGTGCCGATGGCGCCGGCGGAGGACTGGGAGTGGGAGGTCACCATGTACTCGGATGCGGCGGGCGTCGGTGGTTTCGGCCTGTACTGGGAGGGAAAATGGTGTGCGGAGCAGTGGCCGGACCACTGGCAGGCGGGCGGGAGGAGCATTGCGTTCCTGGAGTTGTTCCCCTTGGTGGTGGCAGTCACGGTGTGGGCGGGGGCGTTGGCACACAAGAGGGTGCTTTTTCGAGTGGACAACATGGCCGTCGTGCAGGTAGTGAACAGGCAGTCGGCTCGGGATCCGCAGGTACTGAAACTGATGCGGGTGTTTGTCTTGCGGTGCTTGGAAAATGACATACTGTTTCAGGCGCGCCACGTTCCCGGTGTGGACAATGACATTGCGGATGCCTTGTCTCGTTCACAGTGGGAGAGGTTCCATGGGCTAGCCACGGCGGCGGAGGAAGTCAGGACGCCGGTGCCGGAAGAACTGTGGTCGGTAGGCGAGGCCGGGTCTTTCAGTTGGTGAAGACGTCTGTGGCTGTGTCGACGTGGAAGGCTTACGAGCTAGCGTGGGAGGAATTCCTGCAGTCAGGTGCGGTGCGGTGTGGGGACAGGTGGCAGCGCGAGGAACAGGTGGTAAGATTCATGCTGGCGCTTATGGACAGGGGCTTGTCGCGGGTGTCAATTGCGGGAAAGTTGTCGGCGGTGGCCTTCATGGGGAAGATGTGGTGGGGTTACCCTCCGTCGGCGGGGGAGTTGGGAACCAGGCTGCTGGAGGGGTGGGCGAGGGAGAGTGGGGCGACGGTGCGGCTGCGCCGTCCCATTTCGGCGGTTTTGCTGGCAGGAGTGATTGGCGCGCTACCAGAGGTGTGCAGGGATGTGGGCGAGACGGTGCGTTTCTCTACGTTGATGTCATGGCTTTTCTTTGGGGCGTTTCGAGTGTCGGAGCTGCTGGGCGCGAGGGGGCGGCGGGGGGTGTTGTGGGGAGAGGTGGAGGTGCGGGCCCGGGAAGTGGCAGTGTGTTTGAGACGCTCGAAGACAGACCAGCGGGGGGTTGGTACTTGGGTGGTGCTGGGGCCGGGCGACAAGGAGGGGGTGTGCCCGGCGGTTTGGGGCAGGAGGTTGATGGCTGAAAGTGGCGTGTCGGAGGGGGAGGTTTTTGGGCGGGGTGGGGGGGGAGGGGTGACGGCGTCTCAAGCTTTGTGGGTCTTGCGGCGGGCACTGCGGGTCTTGGGGGAGGATCCCCTGGCGTTCGGGACGCATTCTTTTCGGATTGGGGCGGCGACGGAGGCGGCACGGAGGGGTTGGGGTAAGGAAGAGATTCAGAGGCTGGGTCGGTGGAAATCGGACGCTTACAGGACGTATGTGAGGTTGAGGGAGGCGGATGGTGCTTTGTCGCAATGATTCCCGATTCTCATATATGTGTCTTTGCAGGTGCTGTGGCGGGGCCGGATGTGGCTGTCCTGAATTTGTATATTGTGGGACATTCGTTCGTCAAGCGGGCTGAACGAGCGGAGTGGGACAGGCATCAGGCTCTCAATTTGGGATTGGATCCGGGGTTGTATAGATGTCATTGGAGGGGGAAAGGGGGTAGGCGTTGGCATGAGTTATTGCCATTGTTAAACACGTTGGTAAAAGGGGGGGTGTGCCCGGACGTGGTGGTAATTCACCTGGGCGAGAACGACTTGGTGCAGTGCAAGGGTTTGGCGCTGCTCAAGCAAATGAGACAGGACCTGCAGGAAATCAGGAGGCAATGGGCGGGCTGCCATGTCATATGGTCGGAGTTTATTCCCAGGCGGGTGTGGAGGGGAGCTGAGCGCCCAGGGGCCATAGACAGGGCTCGTAGGAAGATCAATCGTGAGATGCGCGCTTTCTGCGCCAAGGAAGGGGTGGGGAGGATGGAGCACCCGGAGTTGCGCTATGGTGCAAACTATTTCTTCTTGGAGGATGGGGTCCACCTGTCCAGGTACGGCATGGAGCTGTATATAGTGCAGTTAAAGGAGGCTTTAGATGGGGCCCTGGGGGTGGTCAGGTATCCCAGGAGACAGGAGTCCTAGTGGGGGGGTCGAAAGTCGTAAGCGACTTTCGAGTGGCGCTGTCCTAAGGAAATAGGGTGGTTGGCTGGAGGCCTGGGACTGCATGGTAGCGGGGGTTTGGGGTCATGGAGGTCATTAGGGGCATCTAGTAGAGGGGCAGGTTGATGAGCGTATGTTGTTGTATTACTGTTGCAATGTTCGGGCTTACATTTAGGGGTGGGGGTGGGGGGCTGTTAGGCAGTTGTTAATTAGTGAGCAGTAGTTTTGTGCGGCACAGGCCAAGGGGGATGTTTTATACGTGCACCTGATTCCAATAAAAGCGGCCTTTTTCACACACTTCTGGTGTCTGTGTCTATGCTTCCCCCCCCCCCCCCCTCACCTACTGGTGTGCCCCAATGGGGATTTGGGGGGGTGGCCGACCAACGGGAGGCTCGCCCCCCCGGGGAAGTTTGGGGCACCAGGGGAGGGGGGGGGGGGAGGGGGAAGTTTGGCACACGGGGATCGCCGTAGCGGCGTTTTTTGGGCTGGTTGGGCGGTTTGGGCTCCTTTTGGGCTGCTTATGGACGTGGGGCTATATAGCCGGCCATTTTGTGTCACCGCGCACGTTTGTGGTGCGGTGACACAGCAGCCAGGTCGCAGTTAGATTTTGTCCCTCCCTCCCTCCCTTTTTTGCAGGGTTTTTTTCGGCTTTGTTAGGCCCAAGGTTGTTTTTTCCCTTTGCGGGGTGGGGGGGGGGGGGTGGTCGAGGATTTGGTCCCGAGGGGCTTTTTTGGTTGATGGTGCTCTATTTAGGTTTGAGGTTGTGTTTTTTGTCGCTGGAACAGGTGCGTTGTGGGGCGCTGTCCTAAGGAAATAGGGTGGTTGGCTGGAGGCCTGGGACTGCATGGTAGCGGGGGTTTGGGGTCATGGAGGTCATTAGGGGCATCTAGTAGAGGGGCAGGTTGATGAGCGTATGTTGTTGTATTACTGTTGCAATGTTCGGGCTTACATTTAGGGGTGGGGGTGGGGGGCTGTTAGGCAGTTGTTAATTAGTGAGCAGTAGTTTTGTGCGGCACAGGCCAAGGGGGATGTTTTATACGTGCACCTGATTCCAATAAAAGCGGCCTTTTTCACACACTTCTGGTGTCTGTGTCTATGCTTCCCCCCCCCCCCCCCCTCACCTACTGGTGTGCCCCAATGGGGATTTGGGGGGGTGGCCGACCAACGGGAGGCTCGCCCCCCCGGGGAAGTTTGGGGCACCAGGGGAGGGGGGGGGGGGAGGGGGAAGTTTGGCACACGGGGATCGCCGTAGCGGCGTTTTTTGGGCTGGTTGGGCGGTTTGGGCTCCTTTTGGGCTGCTTATGGACGTGGGGCTATATAGCCGGCCATTTTGTGTCACCGCGCACGTTTGTGGTGCGGTGACACAGCAGCCAGGTCGCAGTTAGATTTTGTCCCTCCCTCCCTCCCTTTTTTGCAGGGTTTTTTTCGGCTTTGTTAGGCCCAAGGTTGTTTTTTCCCTTTGCGGGGTGGGGGGGGGGGGGGGTGGTCGAGGATTTGGTCCCGAGGGGCTTTTTTGGTTGATGGTGCTCTATTTAGGTTTGAGGTTGTGTTTTTTGTCGCTGGAACAGGTGCGTTGTGGGGCGCTGTCCTAAGGAAATAGGGTGGTTGGCTGGAGGCCTGGGACTGCATGGTAGCGGGGGTTTGGGGTCATGGAGGTCATTAGGGGCATCTAGTAGAGGGGCAGGTTGATGAGCGTATGTTGTTGTATTACTGTTGCAATGTTCGGGCTTACATTTAGGGGTGGGGGTGGGGGGCTGTTAGGCAGTTGTTAATTAGTGAGCAGTAGTTTTGTGCGGCACAGGCCAAGGGGGATGTTTTATACGTGCACCTGATTCCAATAAAAGCTGCCTTTTTCACACACTTCTGGTGTCTGTGTCTATGCTTCCCCCCCCCCCCCCCCTCACCTACTGGTGTGCCCCAATCCCGACGTGATCACAGCTCTCCAAACTCCCCGCACAGGAAACACAACTAAACCACCATGAAAGTATCCAGCCCCGGCAGTGCAAGGTCATACTTCGTTTCCCTTTCTGACAACAGAATATGAATTCAAGCAAAATACGCGCTTGTATTTCAAATTCATCCAAACCGAACAGATACCACGTCCCATAAAAGGTACTTTCTTCCCAACTTCTCACGTTACATTTTAAAAGTGGTCCTGCACATTGAGAGACTGCCATGTGCTTTGTGTCTCGAATCAGTGAGAAAACCAGCAAGGCATTTCCCGGGGCTGTTTACTCCCTACCAAAGTTGAGGAATGAGCAAGGGAGAAACTCGTAATAATCAATTTAGGAGCGTATTTGCATTGTCACCAATATTGAGACCTGCTCGATCATGCAGCTGTATGAGCCACCTGCCCTTCATGCACCATCTGATTGCTTGCTTTTTTAGTATATTGAACCCCCAGACGTGCATATGCTGGCATGGTACTCCTACCAAACAGAAATCAGCCGTGAGGATTTTAATGTAACAATGTCTCTGACGGGACACAAAAGCTGCAAGGCAGACAAGTGTTTGCGCTTTTCATTTTAACAAGACGAAATGAACAGAACTTGTATTTAGCCGCTCTTACTACCGCATGACCACATAAACCCATGCCCGTACCTCACGCCCATTGCTAATGGTAACGGCAGAACCCCACACGACGGTGCTGCCACGGAACATAAAACAACTGAAAACCTACATAATATGAAAGAAAACAAATATAATAAACTTAACTAGTAATACACTACGCCATGGCCCCCTCCAACTCAGCCTGCTACCTCCGCCACCGCCAATAGGAAACCTTTTCTCCACATCAACGACGCTCCAGTAGTCAGGCTGTGGTCCGAGGGGACTAAGAGAATGAAACCCCCCAGGGCACAGCCTTAAATACCCACTAAGTTTCGTTTTCTTCAAGGTTTCATTTCACTGTGTAAGTTTCGTTTCTGCAAGGTTTCATTTCACCAGCCAACCCCTTCCTTAGACAGGGGCCCCGAAGGAGGCTCAGCCCCGTGGCGCAACTAGGGGCGCCCCTCCCCTAGGCACGGGGGGCGCCTGTTCAAACTATTACCTATCCTAGCGCCCCCCAGTGCAATTCGTTGTAATGACTTGCGTTGAAAAACCTGCGTTGTAAAGGCACTGCGTGGTAAAAGTTGCGTCGTAAAGGATGTTTCCCCATGGGTGTGAGTGCTGATGTTCCCCTCTACGAAGGACTCTAGGCGCTTGGCCTCTAAGCCTCCTTGATTCTCCAGGTAGATGTGGACGGGCAGTCAAGGCGTACTGCAAGGGCAAGTGTTAGACCTGACAGCCTTAGTGTGGTCTTTCCCAAACATTTTGCCTGCTTGCCTCACATTTTTGCTGATTTCTTTTTGTTGCACTTAGGACTCTGAGCACTTTACCACTGGGAGGAAGGACCTCTGTTCACTTCAAACCCCCACTTTGAAGTCACCTCCTTTTCAAAGGTACAACTGGGTATAAGTGCCGGGTCTCTGGCTCCACCAAACCAGACACTACTGAACCTGTGAAGAAACTCTGCCAGGAGGAATGACTGCTGTGCTATTACAAGTAGTGCCACTCTTCTGGACTACTTCTCTGGAAGAACTGCTTTTCTGATGTCCTGTCCTTCTGCTGTAGTGTAGTTCCTATTATCCCAATAGGCTCTGCGCATTGGAATAATACCTTCAATAGTATAGGCCTAGACCAGACGTTAACTAGGTCTACTACTGTCGATATTAGACTTAAAGTTTTGGGTTTGCCAGCTAGCTCAGAGTTCACTAGAAACTTTCTCGAATAGGCAAGGAGGAGTTGAACCTCCCTGGATAGACAAGAAGGGATTTAGTTTCTGACAACCATAGAACATGACAACTTTGCTCTCCCCTAATCAAGAGTGTATCTCGAGAGTCGTTTGAAAACAAAAGGCAATTTATTTTACTCAGTCAGTACGTGCATTCTTAGTCTCATCAGATTGTAGAGAAAAGGAAGAGACGGGCGTGTTCAATAAAAGATGTTATTTATTGATCAGTCTCTTTTCTCGTACAAGAGAAATGGATCGATATTATTGCAATACTTATGGTTAAGTAAAGTGCATACATTAAAAGCAGAAGTATAAAATAATACTGTAAAAACATTGATATGGTTTCTAGGCCATATGAAGGTTTAAAATGAATAAGATATATTACATACACATATACATTTGACTAATCGTACTCAACTGGTGTTTCTAACTACGCCTACCCCGTGTACCTGACCTAAGTCTAATGCGTGGGCGGGAATAGAAAGTTACAGTTTAAGTTAAGTTTGTTTTGCCAAGTGACTGACTAAAGAATTCTCTGCAAGGGGTTATTCAGTTCTGTACCTGGAATCTAGGATGGATGAGGGATGGTATCTCTCGTCTCTGGTCTCGATATTCCAGGCTGCCTGCGAGGGCTACCCGGAAGCGCCGGAGCTGGATTTCTCGGCAGGAGAAAAACGGCTTCTCGTTCTCAGCGCGTCAGGAAGGCGGGGCTGCGCCAGCGGGGTCTGCTCTGCTCTGGGCTTCGGCAAGTCTGGCTGCTCCGTCCTCGTCACCACCGCGTGTGTTTGCATAGGGCAATATCGGTAATATTTATACCTTTAAGGTGCCGAGATTGACGTAAGGATGGACATAGATACGTCAATAAGGATGTCATACGACCAGGTCGTTAGCACATTCTTTTGCTGAAGTTCTCGGTGAAATCAAAACAATGGCCGCAGGGTTTTTCCCAAGGTGTCATAGGTTTGATTTGTTTTGAGAACTCCGTATGCCTTATCAGGGGCTGGAGGAATATCGCTTGTCTAATTAGATGGTAAGCGTTATGACCTAATCAGATAACACGCTCCTGTGCCGTAGTGTGGCTTTATCAGATAACGGTTCCTGCATCATGGGGGTTTTCTGCCTCATGGGATGGCTGCTAGTTAACTTGTTAGTTTGTTAACCAGAATAGGGTCAGGAATAGGGGGATCGATACAGAACCTATAGGAATACATCACACCCACTCCACGCTAACTATGGACATATTTACTAATCTATGCATAGTAAAACATACTGTAGAGTATCGTGTATACCGTACCACCCCAAAATACATAAATGCATTTTGAAATTATCAAATATACGGAAAAAAAAGCATTTATATGTATTGTATGCACTCAAGCTGTGAAATAATGCTAAAGTAATCACGCATTTGTATACATTATTGCTAAATGGTATATGAGAATTTACACATGAAATGGCTCTTAATACAGAAAAAAAGTTTCGAGACCATTCCATCACAGAATAAAATAATTATGAACATACCAGCGGGCAGCTAATGTCTATAAGCTATCTAAAAGTAGAAATCTTAGTTCTCTAAGAATAGTTCTTACTTTAAGCAGAAGATAGTGTCCCGAAAAATATGCAAAAATATTTTGGGGCTGTTGAAAAAAAAATTGCTGTCCGTGAACTGGAGGGAAAATTGTTCATGGTATTTTGCTTTTCTAGTTGAAGGTCAAAATCAGGGAACGCCGTGTACGAGCTTGCTCAAAAGTCTCTATTTCTGCTCTGGTGAGAACATCATATCATTTAGACTCTCGAAAAAGTTGTCAACAGCTTCCTGGGAGAGTTCCACTAACTCGGAAATAGGTGTAACCATGCATTCGTGCGCATGATTGTCTCCATTGACATTCCGATTTGGATTGCTGACAGAAGGTCGTACCTGATCGATGCTGCTTTCATTTTGAACCTCACTACCCCTTAATCGTAGTGGTGAAGCTTCCACGAATGCCGTCATCAGGATTGGTAGCCGTTGAGGGCAGCACAAAGCATGAGCCTTTGTTGGACTCAACAATGTTTCTGCATCCATTGGCGCATCCGATTGTAGCGTCAGACAGGTGTCTAACACGCATTCTTCTCCGCATAGCAGGCACCTTAATACAGGTAAAACACATCGTTGCCACATTGGTCGAAATGATAGAAACCAAGTCATGTTCAGGTCTCTAAGCCGGGATAGTCCCAGGATTTTTGATATCCGGTCCCGGTATCCAATGGCTAGGATTGTTTCTTCCCTTGTCGCAGGTGTTTTGTCTGTGACATGGTTTGTCATAACGAAATATAAGGACTAAGAATAGGATTCCTGCAATTAGTCCTAAAATGAGGGGAAGTCCGCCAAAAATCGAATGGACGAAATCTGGAAAAATACCCAGTATGGCTTTGAATGGTGTTAATGCCATCGAAAATACTGTCTTAAATACTTTTGAGACTCCACTGGTATCAGAAATATTTACGATTTCATTCAGGATTTCTGCGAAATGTATGGGGGAATTAGTCGATAACAATGAATGTATCTCTGCAGTCGTCCTTGCGACTAGGAGATCATACGTTTCTTTTGATGACGTGAGCCTTGTCGGCGTCTGAAGAAGCACTGTTTTCATTCTGCTTAAAGTATCTATTCGAATAGAAGTAATTTTCAAGTTGGGCCATGCCCTTGCCTCCCTGTCTGGAAAGGAGCTGGGGAACAATAAGCGTCCACAGCACTTGACCTTCGCAGTCGTAGTTACGAGATAAGGAGTCCCGGGCATAAGACTACAGCATCTGCGGTCTACAATTAGAATGTAACTCCCATTATAGAGTCTTCGAAAGAATGGTTCTATCTCTGTAGCAGGTGTGCCTAGCTGGTGACATGAAAGGTTATTTGAGTTCCCTTCACAGGCTCCATGCAAACTAATTCCGTTACACAGAAGTGTACCGCTTAGTGACATCGCACAATTATCGCCACTAAGAAACACTTTCTGTCCTTTATTACTGACACATGCATGTGAATAGGGCAGGTTCCATGTTGTTTTAATGTACCCTTTTCCCAATTTTTCGTACATGCCAGCCTGTATATATTTCTGGCAGTATTGAAACCTGAAGGTTGAGATTGGAATATTAATTATCCCATGTATTATCCATTCACTGACAGGTCGTTCTGACATTGTCACTGGTAATCTTTCGAGTTTTTCAATGCTCAGGATTGTATAATCAGCACCCTTCTGGGCCATACTGATTTGTTTATCAGTAAGGTTAAAGATATTGAAAAGTGACGTTGTGTTGATTAAACGCCAAGGCACATAGCCTGAACGCAGATTTTGTAACGTCCAGCCAAGCTGTACAATAGAACGCAATTGAGACTGACCGTGTTGTAACAACAGTAAGTCTTGCGATATTATGTCGATTGCTGAAGACACAATGCTGTCCAGAGAAAAAATTCTGGAGGACAGAGTCATTAACCCATTGTCCACTACAGAAAGTGATTTTTCCAAATTAATACGGTCAATTTTCCGTATTCTTTCTGCTGTCTCAATTTGAGTAACCTTCCAGGCCTCGTTGTATGCTGCATATACAGAGGCTGCTATGAAACGTTTCTGACGCTGTTTGCGCGGTCCCATAATGAAATCACACAAGTCAGCACCATCAGTAAGTAAAGTTAGGTGTTGCTTAATTTCTGCCAGTGTGGAAGTCTGTAGCCATTAAAGGCATAATTTGCCCACACTGTAGGTGGTTATTATTCCTGGGTGTTGTCTTTGGGAATATCTAGGGTCTGGCCTGGTCATTTTGAACCCCTGTGTTTTGTTCAGGAATCTGTCTTGACAGTTATTAGTATCTATGGGCCAGATCAACCACTGTTTCCAATCAGGATGTGTTCTGTTTTGGTTTAATACATAATTTACGTCTATCTCTTCGTCTGTGGAGCTATTGCTGTTAAATGTTGGTTTTGGAATAGACGGTTTATTTAAGTCTTTGATTTTGGCTAAGCCAAGACAGGTAGTTTGTTGAACAGTGTCATTTAAAAATATAATTTGTTCTGGGATCATGCAGGCTCTAAACAAAGATTCTATACCCTGTACTTGTCATTCTTTTGTGCCCCAAACACTTTTCAATTCAACATTTTTGTCCCAATAATCAAAACCAAAAGTATTCATTTGTTCAAAGAAAGACTCTGAATATATCAATTTTGTGTTGGTTATCATGGTCTTTGTCCCTGTCTTATTTGACAATTTGAAATAAAATGTTTCAGCATTACTTATGTTAAACCCTGAAAAGTATGAATATTTGTCGTAAACGGTTCTTGAGCTTCCTTTTGGAGGGGTTGCACAATGTTCCCATTGATTATAATTTAAAACATTTCTAGGTTGTGCAGCTCTATGTAGAAAATGGTTACCATAGTGGTTATAACAGTACATACTATCATAATTTGTCGAACCCTGCAAATAATCATGTTTGGTAAATTTAGCAGACATCACTAAGTCAGACATCATATTGTTTATACTTTCAAAGTCCCAATCATCAGCAAATGTGCTTGGTTTTACGAAGTCACTCAATGAGATTTTAATTTGGTGTGGATATTTCAGGATTTCAACCGGACCATGTATTTCGTAGTCAGTGTTGTCCCATGCTACCCCACCCGGTATAGGATTGGCTGTGAAGTTGACTGAAGAAAGTTCTCTTTTCTCGACGTGTGAAGATGTGTGTGGTTTGAGGATCAAGTTGATTTTCTGACTTGCTGTGTCCATTTTAGCATATTTTCCCTCAATGAAGCGTCCCAATGTTAGTATCATGATGAGCCACAGTATGAGGATAAATGCACCAAAACCCACCCAAAATTCAATCCATGGAGAAATCAGATATGTTTCTTTCAGTTGTTTCAAAAGTTCTTTAGCTTTATCTATAAAGGTTTTTGATGATGGCTGTGTTTTTGATTCAGTGAAGCCTTCAGAGGAATCATCGAAGTTTATGAAGTAGCCGGATGCAGTTCTGTCTATTGTTCCAATTGTTTCAGGATTACTGTTTTTTGCATAGTCGTTTGTTACTTCATTATAGGTTGGTGTGTCTCTGCTAAATGTTTTTATTTGGGTGTTCAGAGGTCTAAGTTCCATTGCATTGTTGCATAGTCCTTGTTGTTCTTCTGTAGGCGTTTCGAATGTGATTAGCCTCTTTGTTAGGACCTCTGTACTGGTAGCAAACCTTGGTGTTCTGCTACTCATGGGGAGTCCACTTGGCCTACTGTTTGTTATCGGCCACATGATTGTGGTTTTACCAGGTCGATGGATACAACTCGGTTCTCCTTTTTACCAGCAAGCGGCGGTAGTACAACTGATCTTGTCCCGTTGATAGACAAGACAGGAACTGCTTTTCTGTAAGAAGGCCCAAATTCCTTCTTTACCGCGATCTTTTCTCTGACTAGATCCCCGACTTTTGGAATCCAGACAGGTCTTGCTGGGACAGGTGGTGGTTCTTCAGTGGTTGTTGGCTGTTGTTTCAACTTTATGTTGCTCAGGTCTTTTCTTGTTTCGTTTAAGTCCTGTAAAATAGCCAAACGATCTTTGATATCAAAGCTTTTTTCCTTTACCACTGAAGTCTGACTGTCAAGGTCAGAGATTAACATCCTAGTTCCAAATAATAATTCGTACGGACTGAATCCCTTCAGAGAATTTCTTGGCAGGTTATTTAGACTACGTTGGACACTTTTTAGATGTTTGACCCACCCAGCTCCCGAACCTAATATCCTTTCCGTTATAGATTGCTTTATGCCTTGGTTTTTTCTTTACACCATCCCGTATCCCTCAGGAAGGAAGTGAGAAGATTCCCGCTGTGCTATGCTCATTTGGCCATGTTTCCCCTCAGGCTGGAGGGCTAGAGTGAAACAATGGTCAAACGTAGCATGCTCTTAGCGTATATGCCATTTAGACTCGCAAATCTTTGTATAACAGTCCAGACGTCAGCCGAGTGCTGGTGATCTACATTATAAGTGGAAACTAGCCTGTATATGTTAATCGCAAGCCTTGCTTTTTACTGTTGATTTTTTCTGGAGTGACACGACACGGTATTACACCGTTTCTCTCACCACTGCGATTCCTGTTGCAGTTGGGGCACTTTTTTACAAACATGGTATGATGCAGGCTCATGCCTGGCCACCAGTACCTTGATTGTAATTCTTCCAGAGAATCTTTTAGTTTGAGGTGTCTGAGACCCTCGCCCATATGTGCGTCTGCGATTAACAAGTTTCTCCTGTCCATGTTTGGAATCACTCTATCCCCCACTCCAGGGATTCGAGCAAAAGGGACGGAGTTTGCATCGATTATGTATGTATAATTGAGTGGATAGTTGATCGGTAGCGCCGAGCAGTCGCCTTTTAATGACGTTTTCACCGCCAGCACTGTTTCACCGTCAATATACTTCACTGTACGCTTTTTTCGAGCAACGGAAGCCGATTTAGATGCTTCCGCTGTGGCTGTTTCAGCCAATGAATTCCCTGCAACGTGAACGCCATCACGCTGATGACTCAGTGAGTGTGTCACGTGAGTCTTTGGTAGTTCTTTTTGTAAAAGAGCTATTTGTTCCCAGAGCAGTTTCTGCTTTATTGTTGCATCTGTGTCATCTTTGTAACCGTTTTGAATCCATGTCTGCAAATCCTTGTTATATGATTTGACGCAGTAATATGAATCGGACACTATAAGTGTCGGGAATTCGCGATCCGCATTATCTAGCGCCATTTTCAATGCTATTATTTCAGTCTGTTGTTCTGAATTAGTTTCTACTGAGTGTGTTTTTGTTAATAGAGGTCTTAGTTTACCTCCGCGCCACACTTCCTTTGTAATCTCACATGTGGGGTTGTATGCTTGTTCTCCCCAAACGGAGGGTTGAGCATGTCCGTCTGTATAGATTACACAAGCGTATTGTCGTAAGGGCAGAATGTCGATAGGCAGAGGGAATGTTCTTTCATATTCTAGATTTTTCAATTCCTTTAGTTCTGGATCAAAGTAGTAGTATACTTTGTCCATTGTAATTGAATTCACCCATTGTATCCATTCCGGATTCAATGTTGTTGTTGGTAAATTACCCGGGGTTGTTAATGCCTCAAAGGCCGATTCTGCTGTTCTGACTGTGATATGTCTACCGTCCGCTTGATCTTTTTCTCTAGCTATTGCGGTTTGAACTGCATGAACAATGTTTTCCTTAATGCTGAATTTCTGTTCAGCTTCTGTGTACAAGTGTGATTTGAATGCAATTGGTACCTTTTCTCCCTCATTAGAGGTCAGGTATGTGAATCCGCATCTTCCTGGGATGACTCGAATCACAAGATTGCGTGTGTTATCACGTGTTTCTAATTTTGTTTTAATTAACATGTCTGTTTGTAAGGATCTCAGAATTTCTGTATGTATTTGAGTCCAATTGGTTCTTTTAAAATCTGGTTTTATTAGATCATAAAGGGGTTTGACCCTTTCTGCGTAATTTGCAATGTATGTTCTTCCGAAATTTAGGAAGCCTAGAATTGACTGTAGGTTTTTTAGTGTTCTAGGTGCTTGGAGTACGGCACATTTCTCTAGGAAATTGTCAGCCAGGCTTTTGCCTTCACTTGATAATTCATATCCTAAGAACAGGACTGTCAGATGGGCAATTCTGGATTTTTTAAAGTTGAATTTGTAACCCTCTGCTGCGAACCCAAGTATTATGGTGTTCACTCTCTTCAAGTGAGTCTCCAAGTCATCATCTGTTAAGTATATGTCGTCGACATATGATAATGCTTCGTCGTCATATGTTTGTAGTAATTCTGTTACTCTCGCTGAGAATACTCCCGGGCTGTTCTTGTACCCCTGGGCTAACCGACAGAATTGTTTTTGAGTGCCATTTATTGAGAATGCAGACAAATATCTGCTCTCTGGTGCTATGTTTTGACAAAAGAATCCATTAGAGATGTCTAATGTTGTTTTGTATTTTTTGGGCACTATGTTATTCATTAGTGCAGCACTATGCGAGTTTTGTACTGCAAACGTTTTGCAACATGAGTTAAGGTGTCGGTAATCCAAAACTAGACGATATGAATTATCTGGTTTGGAGACCGGAAACAAAGGGTTGTTCATTTGTGAGGTGCAAGTTTCAATCACCCCCTGGTATTCTAGCTGATCTAGGATTTCTTTTACCTGTTTTTTAGCTTCTTGCTTAATTGGGTACTGCCTCTGTGCAGTAGGTTGTGATTTTAACTGGATTTTGTGAGGAGGAGAGTCCTCATCCCATCCTACGTGATTTTTATATAAAGCAGGAGCTAGGGCTACTGCCCACTTTCTAGCAAGTGTGTATTTTTTATGAATTGGGATGTGATTTGAGAAGGCAGGCATAATTATTTCTTTGCCATGAGGGCACTCCCTGACAAACTCTGGTGGCCAGTCTTTTTCAGCTAGAAGGATGTCATAGCCCTTGTAGAGATTATCCCAAAATAGTCCCCTTATTTTTCTAGTCTTATCCCCCTCTATACGTAAAGTTATTTCATATATTTTGTGAGGTTTGCTAACTCTGGTGTCTGCAGTTTCCACTTGAAGATATTCATTCGTGTCCACTGTCTCCAGATGATTCATAAGGACTTTGCGAGCTATGCTCACTTCTGCTGCGCTGTCTAGCATTGTCTGAGCCCATTCTCCGTTTTTCAGTTGTGTCCTCAGTATTCTCGGCATTGTTGACTACCTTGATACTAGCTACCTTCTTTTTTGGAAATTGTAATTTCTTTTTTAGCTGAGCAGGTTCCTTGTCTTTGGACTTGGTGTGCTCTTCTCTTTGTTCTGATCGTCCTCTTCTTTCCGATTTCTGCGAGGAAGTCTGAAAAGATTGAGAGGGACGTGTATCAATGTCTTGATATCTATCAGGCTTCTTTATATTATCCCTATTTCTAAGGTTATATCTTTTCCCAGAGGGGTCACTTTGGGGTGACCTGTGTCTTTGGTTCGGAGATTTTTCTCTTTCCGCCGAGGAGACCTTCCTCTGGACTGGAATTTCTTTTCTTTAGGATTGGATTGTTTGTTTCCATCCCAGCTCTTTTTTTGTGATGTTGAATTATTATTAAAAAATATTTTTTCAGGACTTTCAATCAGTTGTGGTTTTACTGGTATTCCACCTAAACTATCTCTACCTAGTTCCTCATAGGATTTTTCTATGATTCTGGCTATTTCAGCTGGTTGGTCTGCTATATCTGTCTCCTTTAACCTCTGGCGGATCGCCACGTTTGCTGCTTCTCCCTTTATGTTGGCTAATAATATAGCCGAGACCTGCTTGAAGTCTTTTAGTAATTTCATACCAAGAGTTAAAGCGGGCTCTGGACCATATTCGTCTTGAATTTGTTTTAGCACATCTGGTATTACCGAAATGGATGGAACACCGTGCATTTTTGTGTAGATGGAAGCAAAGACTGTACCCCAAGTGTCACAGTCCTCAATGTGTGGTGCGATTCCCATTGGAAGACAGATAGTCAGAATCCTGTGTTTTTCTAACGGGGTGGTGTCTGGAAACACCGCCTCTATTTGGGTGATTTTTTGTGCTAACCAGAATGGTATTTGTTCCCGTTTAGCTGGTACTTTACCTAGGCAGGATTGTATGTTCTGTGGTGTAATTTTATTTGTGTTCCCCTGGTGAGGGGTCAGCTGTGGAATTTTAATTGCTGGTTGAATTGTTGAAGTCCGCATCACATATTGGACTAATTGTCTATGTAATTTTATTAATTGTTTCAACTGTGTTAACAGCTCTGCTGCAGACATCCCATTGATGTCTGGATGTGGTGTGTATCCGGCTAGGACCGGCCACGTTGCTCCTGGTCTACCTAAAGGACCGAGCCTGGTGATGTGATTATTGTGTTTTAGGGCGCCATTAAATAAGAGCAAATGCTCTTGAAATTTAAGTGGTACTTCCACCTCCTCGAAAGGAGTGTACTCTCCAGGAGGTTCCTCTACTTTGTAATAGTGGAAGTACTTTGTTACAGCATTTGCTGCTGGAAAATGTATCCATGAATAGTATACCTCTGTCTGCCGATATTCGTGTGCCTCAATTACGAATATGACTGTACCACCTCTAGGTGTCAGTCCATTTTCTATAAGTTTTAAAGTTATAGATTTCCTCTTAATGACCGGGATGAGCATTATATCCTGGTCTGCGTCTAGCAGTGCAGCATCAGCTGCTGCGAGTTCAGTTGCTAATCTAACTGCCTCTCTTTCTCCTTCACTGTCTGACATTGTACTGTCCAGAAGGTTATTTTGTTTGTTTGCAGATCAGGTTTCTTATGGAAACAAAGATTAGATGCACAATATTTTGGAACGGTTTATCCTTCAACGTTGACTAGACCAAGTACCATACATAGGAGTTTCCTCCTGCGAGGTTTGGCGGATATTACCTTTCACCCACTCCAGACGTCTTTGGAGTATTATGGGAAAAGGGGTCTGAGTGAGAAAGCACGACTGAGTTACTCTAAATGTCTTACGTTAATTTTATCGCCCTTCCAAACGCGTTGGGCGCCATGTAGTGTAGTTCCTATTATCCCAATAGGCTCTGCGCATTGGAATAATACCTTCAATAGTATAGGCCTAGACCAGACGTTAACTAGGTCTACTACTGTCGATATTAGACTTAAAGTTTTGGGTTTGCCAGCTAGCTCAGAGTTCACTAGAAACTTTCTCGAATAGGCAAGGAGGAGTTGAACCTCCCTGGATAGACAAGAAGGGATTTAGTTTCTGACAACCATAGAACATGACAACTTTGCTCTCCCCTAATCAAGAGTGTATCTCGAGAGTCGTGTGAAAACAAAAGGCAATTTATTTTACTCAGTCAGTACGTGCATTCTTAGTCTCATCAGATTGTAGAGAAAAGGAAGAGACGGGCGTGTTAAATAAAAGATGTTATTTATTGATCAGTCTCTTTTCTCGTACAAGAGAAATGGATCGATATTATTGCAATACTTATGGTTAAGTAAAGTGAATACATTAAAAGCAGAAGTATAAAATAATACTGTAAAAACATTGATATGGTTTCTAGGCCATATGAAGGTTTAAAATGAATAAGATATATTACATACACATATACATTTGACTAATCGTACTCAACTGGTGTTTCTAACTATGCCTACCCCGTGTACCTGACCTAAGTCTAATGCGTGGGCGGGAATAGAAAGTTACAGTTTAAGTTAAGTTTGTTTTGCCAAGTGACTGACTAAAGAATTCTCTGCAAGGGGTTATTCAGTTCTGTACCTGGAATCTAGGATGGATGAGGGATGGTATCTCTCGTCTCTGGTCTCGATATTCCAGGCTGCCTGCGAGGGCTACCCGGAAGCGCCGGAGCTGGATTTCTCGGCAGGAGAAAAACGGCTTCTCGTTCTCAGCGCGTCAGGAAGGCGGGGCTGCGCCAGCGGGGTCTGCTCTGCTCTGGGCTTCGGCAAGTCTGGCTGCTCCGTCCTCGTCACCACTGCGTGTGTTTGCATAGGGCAATATCGGTAATATTTATACCTTTAAGGTGCCGAGATTGACGTAAGGATGGACATAGATACGTCAATAAGGAAGTCATATGACCAGGTCGTTAGCACATTCTTTTGCTGAAGTTCTCGGTGAAATCAAAACAATGGCCGCAGGGTTTTTCCCAAGGTGTCATAGGTTTGATTTGTTTTGAGAACTCCGTATGCCTTATCAGGGGCTGGAGGAATATCGCTTGTCTAATTAGATGGCAAGCGTTATGACCTAATCAGATAACACGCTCCTGTGCCGTAGTGTGGCTTTATCAGATAACGGTTCCTGCATCATGGGGGTTTTCTGCCTCATGGGATGGCTGCTAGTTAACTTGTTAGTTTGTTAACCAGAATAGGGTCAGGAATAGGGGGATCGATACAGAACCTATAGGAATACATCACACTGCCTGCAACCCTCTGCCTTGCTGAGGAAAAATTTGACTCTTTGACTTGAACCCAAAGTGATCTCCAATGGGATGCTGGCTTGCCTCCTGTTTTAAGACTCAAGGATATCAAAGTCTTAGAACCAGTGCATTGCCATCGGAACCAATGCATTGGAAGAACCGCATTGCCGCCATTGCAGAGAGACTATCGAAGCATCCCCTCGACTACGTGGAGAAACCCTACGCATAGGCTTCAGAACCAACGCATCTCGAACCGGCGATTCATCTTCAGAACCGGCGCATAACCATAATTGCGTGGAGAAAATCAACACATCACCTAGACTGCGTGACGACACCGATGCATTCCTTAGCTGCACCCTGCATCTTGCTGTTGAAACCAGTATCAAGGTACTTTTGTTCAGCAGGCCTTGCATGGCTCCTGTATAAAGCGCCCGCGCTCCATACTGGTAGGCCTGAACTCTTGTCTTTACCCCTGTCCAGCGCGACCAGATAACCCCATTGTCGCTCATTGCTTCTAAGAGGTATTTTACACTTTTAATATTTAAAAATTCATATGTCGAGTTCTACATATTATATTTTTGTTGTTTTGGTCTTTTCTTATAAAATAATAATCAATTTTTCTGTCAAGCTACCAAAGGGTGAGAATAGGTTAATTTATGGTGTGCATCTGACTTGCCCCGACTAGGATTTTGGTTCCTGCTTGGACAGTGTGCATAACTTGGCCAACCAGAAACGCATTTCTAAAAGGAAATGATGCAGGCTACATCAAGTTATAGTACAAAACAATGATCAGAGTTTCAATAGTGAACGTCCAGCAAAAGCTATGTGTACACAACACCTTAACAGTATCTTAAAATATGTACATAAATTCCCAGTATAAATGGGAGTTTAAATATTAGAACATACTCAATACACAACTAGACGATATCACAATATCACAGACCCCCGTTTATGCACTCGACATACTGTATATCACTTACTAATCGCAAACATCAGCACAATCCTGAAAACACAAACACATTAGAACAATGCAGTTACCAGAAGATTGGAATGGTTCAACAATGTTTGCAAACATAAACTGATTGCTAATCACAATCAACATACTGTAAAATAGAGGACCACAAACATCCCAATTAGCATTGTGCTGTGAACCAATTGTGAGTGTAGAGTTATGGGAGGATTAGCTCCGAGAGCGAACACTGTCACAAATGGAAGTTGAGCACCGATATGACTACTTCAAGGTGTGGAGGATAGAAGGGGGAGGATACATATTATTTATATAAATAAATATATGATTCATTTTATGATTGTTAAACAACCTAAAAACATTGAAATTCCCCAGTTCTGGTTCGGTAAACTAACCATAACTTGTCCCCTATAATGCACTGCTGATGACCTCATATATGACATCACCGATGCCATGTTAAATTACATTATTGATGACATCATTGATGCTATTTCAAATAACTTTTTTGATATCATCACTGTTGGTAACACTGATTATATCATCCAATGGTATCACTATTCTACTTACTTCCAGTGAAGAAAATGATTAAATAGATAAATGTATACCAAATATGCTACCTAAAACAGTGTCTAACTAATTATAAACTCATTGTTTTTTTTAAACAAACCTGTTTATTGAATATATATCATAGGCATTGTACAGTACAACAACAACAACGGGGAATAGATGTTAAAATCAACAAGGCATACATTCCCAGTTGAAAAACCGTTGATACATTAGACATTCTGGATCCAATATCTCTAACCTCCCTCATACACTAAGCTTCCTCATCTAACCTCAGGCACCCCACCTTCCCTCCCATCCTCCCTCAACTTAGAGGCCTCTATATGCCACCCATTGGTGCCACACTTTCTCTCACTTCTTAGGGCAACCCCTGCCCTCATGCACTGTTTTTTCAGAGGCGCAACACCAATCGAGATCAACTTTCCATTGGTCCACTTTCGGTGGAAGGGCAGCCCCCCACAATTATCCACTCATTGTTGACCTATTATTCCACATATTTGTCCTAGGAATACATCATGCAATAATATTTTGACCACAGATTCATACACATAATTGTCCTTTATACATGGACACACTTACAAATAGAACACTTTTATTCAGTCATGTCAACATGTATAAACCACTATAAAAGAAACAATATAGACCGTGACATGCATATCTCACTGCCACAAATCCACCATCTCCAGATGAAACTAACACTGTAATGTACCACACAGCTCCTGTTAAAAGTAAAACACTCCATATCCTACTATAAGATACCTACCATCACAGACAAGTATTACCATGTAATATAACCATACCACAAGTGTCATATGCCCATATATATCACTATTAATTACAATAACTAAAAAATAACATACACTGAGAAAACAGAGCCAACATACACAGCACGATGCATGGACAGAATTAGTGTTACAAACTCATACATTCTCTTTAATACATAACTAGCAGCCCGCCCCAGCGTTGCCCGGGGCAGAAAGGGGCTGGGGGCAGCATTTGAGGCTTGCGTGCACTAAGGGCTCCCGCCCGTCCCTCTGTGTGCACCCGCTCCCGCCCGACCCCCTCCCGCCCCGATTCCAATGTGTCTTTACCTTACCTGAGCCGCCGCTCCTTCCCGCGCTCCTCACTTCACCTCCGCTCCTTGTCCGCCGCTCCTCTTCGTCATGACGCACCTGAGCCGCCGCTTCTCCCCGCGCTCCTCACTTCACCGCCACTCCATGTCCGCCGCTCCTCCTCGTCATCACGCACGTCGCGGCTAGCGCTACGTCGCAGCCAGCGCTACGTCGCGGCCAGCGCAGCGTCGTGGCCGGCGCTACTTCAGGGCACTACTTTTTTTTAAAAGTTATTTTTTTAAATTTACGTTTTTACATTTTTTTTTATAGCCTATGTCCATCTGCACACCCTGACAATTTCTACAATGTATCGGGTGTATGGATTGGTGCTGTGGTTCCAAAGTTTACCTGGCTCAAAGGTTTGTGTTCTCTCTTTATAATAGTAGTATAGATGACAGACAGTTCACCATATACCTATCAAACGATTACATCGACATATAGGCACTATTACAGAGCAAGAGACCCACAATTACTTTGCAAAATATGAAACAAAACTGATAAAAATATAATTATCCCATTGAAAAATACTGTAAGAAAAAAGTAGTTACCAAACAGCCGATTATGAGTAAGATTATAGAGGATTATAGAGGATGTCGGTTGCAAAACCATCATCCCATCATTACAGTAGTCAAAACTGATGTCTTTAGCAGTATCATGGATGGGAAAGTGTTCCTAATATTGAGATCATAGGTTAGTGGGAAATCCACAGACTCAGTTGCATTTTGTAATCCTTGGACTCCAGTGTGGGAAAACAAACCTGCTTTATTGTGTGCTCACCGTATATGCCCAAAGTATTCTTGAGAAGATGTTGCATTAGTATATGTTACTACCACCAACAAATATATTATTCTCTTTCATAATGTGTATATACCCAAATTTCTGTGTAGATTACTTAACATCAATTTCAAACTAGCTTCTTTGTTAATTTCCTTCATGCAAATCTATGTGGAGATGAGGATATACAGTGTCTGGTGATTTCCAAGGTCACCACTGTGCACAGAAGCATTAAAACACTTAGGACCTCATTACGAGGTCGATCGGGGTTGCCTCCGACCGACACCATCGTGGGATCAGGACCGACTGACCTCTGGTCAGTGGCACCGACTGGCTAATTGCGATGCATTGACACATGGTGCAGTCGCATACTCATATTTCCCTATGGGAGCTTGGGTTACAGCCATAAACCAGCAGTAACACAAGCTCCCATAGAGAAATGGGAGACTGTGTTAATCCCTGTACCGCGTGGCAGGCACCTAAAGGTGCTTGCCACAAGGTGCAGGGATCAACAAGGGCCTCCAGCCGAAGGCCGCAAACAGAAAGAAGCCCTGCTAGGTGCCCCCAAACACGCTTTCCGACAAGCTTTCCATGTCGGAAAGCTCGGCATGGAAAGCCTGTCGGAAACTGTGCATCGTAATCTGGAAGGTATAAAACGCTGTCCCATGGAGTAAGACAGGCTACCGACTGGCAACAGCCAGATTGACCGGCCTGTTTCAATTGCGACCGGCTGTATTACAATCAGCCGGTCAGATTTAAAACTGAAAATGTTGGTCAGAAAGCCTCCGAACTGTGGTCGGAGGCTTTCCGACCGACATCGTAATCGAGCCCCTTAGTATCTCTAAGTGATCTTTAATAGATATATTCATTACGAATAACAAAACTATGTCCTCTGTCTCTAAATTTGGGTTGACTCTTGTTTTAGCTAAAGGCTTAATTTAGCACCATCATTTCCCTAGTTTTGGACATTTAGCAAACATATTATAATGATCAGCTGATATTCTTGAATATCTCATTTATTTTACAAGGAGTTATTGATGAGCGAAGTAGCAGTCAAAAAATAATCATCTATACTTTACAGTTTAGAAAAAATTATGATTATCTGCTGTTAGGACGACACAGGATTGAGTGGTACTTTGATAAGGCCTTGCTTTCTGACACTGCTGAGGAATTATTGGCCCGGAGCTACCAGGACATATATTTTGAGTGGGTTAGGTAGCTGAGACACCCCTTTTACCTATTACCCTCTTAAGTGTTATGGAATCACTGGCTAAACTGGAGTCTGTCGGCCACTCTGACATCAGTTCATGTGCAAGAATTTTGGCCTTACATGTAACATCACGTTTGGTAGTTGTCCTTAAATTCATCAGACCACCCCTGGGATCCTCCATAATTTGGAAAATATCTTCTCCCTGAGATGAGGCCTTGTTATCCCTAGTTTTGAAGTAATCTTTGATAAACTGAGTTGATGTCCTGTATCTAACACAACTGTCTTTAAGTTACTATAACTCGAGGGTGGTGGACCAGTCTGCCCTTGGTCTCTACCCGGAAACCACCTGGCGGGTTATAAGATCAAATCAACTTTATTTCTAAGCCTTTTTTGTATACTTACTGTCTTTCTCTGCCCCATAGATTTGAGCAAAGTTGACGAGGATCTAAGGTTTTTCTAAGAGTATAGAGACAATTTGATTTTTCTCTATCTTGTAAAATTATTGGATGCAGTTGTTATAGATACCATTTTAATCTAATCTTTCCAATCTTTTCTCCCTCCTCTTAAGTTTGGCATACTGTGGTAGGGAGCTCCATATAGCACCACTTTCTCTCAATCTATGACTGGGGTTGTAGGAATCCAAATCCTAATTTGAGGGTTTTCCCTTGAATCCCCCATCCATCATTTAGAGTTGGCAGAACTCCAGTATATCTGAATTTAGAACTGCAATTGGCAAGAGACAAGTTCCTTCCTTCCCATCTGCTGACAAAAATAGTGTTGGAGGAACTGTCCTATAAAGATAGGCTCTTTTGATTTCAGATGTTATGATACTCTGGATCCTCATGTACACAAGGACTACGTTGGGTTCGGGATAGACTTGATGCGATCATTTTTCTTGCTGATCTTGGGATGGGATTCTGTATCATATAGCAGCTGGTCATGATCTGATTATGTTTCCCCTTCACCATGTAGTTGATGGAACTAGCAGTGGCACTACATAACTCCCCTCATGCTCATAAGATCTGGGGATTGAATACTCACATGAGATACATCTGCTGTTTGCACATCATATATTTTGTTTTTTGCCATGATTGTGCATGACATTGAACGGCCTTTCTTTTCCCCTTGGGTTGAAGTGATTGATGGTGCTTTTTGTGCCCTGCTGGGACCCTTCAAACTCACGATATGGTTTGAAAGGTCAACATTTCTTTAGGGATTTCCCAATATGCAAATCACACAGACAATGAATAATACATGCATTGGACGTGTATATTTGCATTGGGATTAAGAGGCATCCTTAATTGTACATATATGTATCTTCTGGTGTATACCACTGGGCCTTCACTTGAGCAGGGCAAAGTGCTCCGCAAAGACGGCCCTGTAACCAAAACGGGCCCCAGGGGCCCAAAACCGGCTCCCACCCGAGCGGCGCACCAGGGGATTGCCCGGTTGCCGCTATGGCCAGTCCGGCCCCGCACTTGAGTACTGCACCGTCTTCACTGTTGTTTACTGTTAAATCAACAGAACAGAAAGCAATTGCATTGTGTTGAAACATTTTTATTAATTTATGTGGAAGAAATTGGAGTCGACACAGGTTGCTATTTAAGGTTTAAACCTCACAAGAAGAGAGACCCAAGGAACTGCTGTCCTATATTTTGTACAGAAATGGCAGAGCATGAAAAATGTCTAAGTCTGACTCACGATCTGGGAGTAAAGTTCCAGAGTTTCAGGAGCATTGCCTTTTTGTTTTTCAATACAAAACACAGCTTGGGGAGTTGTTGTTGAAAAACAAAAATAAAAAACAATTGTCGACTTCCATACCAGTGAATCTTTTAATTCCCTTCCTAACAGGCAGGAACACTAGATTGTACGGGCCATCTGCTGCTAGATAGTCCAACAATAAAACATGCCTGAAACATTCTTAGAATACGTTCATCCCCATGCCACACCCTAACCCAGCACCCTACCCCCAAACCTTCCTTGAACCGTTAGCCCTAACCATTGCCCTATTCTTAGCCTTCAAAGCAATACATTTTCTTTTTTTAATCAAAGAGCTTATTAAAAATACAATACTTGTTATATTATACAGCCTAGCAGGTCTATCAGTGCAGACTACATTTAAAGTTTATTGATAAGGTGATACCAGGTCTACAATCAATCAATGTTAAGTCTACTATTATTACAAAACTAGTCAAAGGTACAATATAATTTTTATTAATATGCCATAATAATTATAGGGCCTATCAATATACTTAAATTAATCTGTCAGAGAAGAATGTAATGAATATACAATTTCTTGTCAAAGAATGTCTAATCATGGCTATGAAGTAGATTCTTTTATTCATACAGATGGGGTAAATATTTACAAATGCGTTAAAAAGTTTGGGTGTGATTCCACATTCGTTATAAGGTTTGCTTTATAAATGTCAGTTTTAACAGGTCAGGAATCCAGGATTCTAATATCAAATAAGATATAGATTTCCAATTTTTAATGTTATTTTTTTCCCACCACATGCTCCTGGAAATTCATCCTTTTTGAGAATTGTCTCACATAGGCAATACTGAGACACCATTGAAAAGAATAACTGATATGGATAAACAAATATCATGAGAGGTTGTTAAATGAATTTTATCAGCTATTTCCATCCACCAGCATTCCACAAGCATGCCCTCTAGATTGACGTCACGGCAGTTGCATCTCTAGTAAGCATACTTTTTATTCATGAGCTAAAGAAAGTCTATATCCTATAAGACCCTGCATGTTCTAGTCAACCAAATCAGCTTTCAGCCAACAATAAAATTGACCCAAGAAGATGCCAGACTAGGAGTGTCTTCTTCTCTCTTCATCCACAGCTCGCATAGTGTGTCTCCCTGGCCGCCATCCGAGCCAAGATGAAACAAAAAAGAACCCTGGAACAGTGGAAGACATGGGCGTCAGGTAAAGGGGATTATTTATTTATTATTGTTTTTATTAGTGAAATATATTGTACTTGTCGGTTGACCAGATACTACTGGACCACATATATTCATTTCAATAACCGTTCATTGCATCATGATTCAGCATAGTGATAGCAAAGATATGTAACATACTGCAGTCCTCTTAAGCATCTGACACAACGCCTTCTGTCATGGTTTCATGCAGCATAGGTATTATGCATACACTTTCATTCCACATCTATATAGTCCATTTCTGATAGCAACAGTCCTAAATGTCCCACAGATCTCCAAGGTCTACCGCTCTTTATGTTCCCAGAAGACCCTGTCAATTTCCACTCAACATGTGAAAGGTCTCTCACGGTATCCCTATTTCCTCTACCTCTAGTTCCCCAGTTTTCTTTCCTATTAAGTATGTTTGGTATGGTCCCCAAATATCCTTTGGGTGGCTTTGTGGGGGGGAGTAATTCATTGTATACATCTAACTGGGTGCTGAAATATACCATATCCTTGTGCTATTCCGCTAGGGTGGGGACCGCACCTCTGGCCCACCTCATTGCCTCCCGGTGTTTGGCCAGCAGTAGATCTATAGCTACTAATCTCCTGTCTCCTGTCTCCTTTGTCTGTTCCTTGGTCATAACCCAGCAGGGCCAATAGCAGGTCCATGTCCAAAGGAGAGTCTGTAATAGTCTCAAATTCCAGAATGACCATCCTCCAGAACTATATTTGGGCAATACCATGCAACGTGTAAAAACCCAGCCTCCCACTCCTGGCATCGTTGACATTCCGCTGTGTTTCATAACCCATACTTAAATGCCCTCTCTGGTGTGTAATATCCTCAGTTGACATATTTGAAATGTATGAGTGTCTGTGTTGCCCATTTAAGGATACATCTTTGGTCACAGAACAACAGTACCTCCAACAGTCATCGTCAATAGTGCTGCCTATATCACTTTGCCATTCCAATCCCGCTTTTGTCATAACCGTCCTGCGTGCCTCCTGCACAAAGGTGTACATTTTTGTCCCTAATTTAAAGGGGGAATCAGATTGTATCAGGGAGGAAAGTGCTGGCATGGCCGGAGGCTTCTGCATGTCAGTGGCTCTGCTCTGTCTTGAAATGCCTCCCAATCCTTCACCACCCCTTCTTGAAATAATTCACCCATTTTAATTATCCCTAATTTTCATAATGCCATCACCACACTACTTTCTTGCCCTATTCTGAACCAGCAACACCACTCCACTGATGTTTGGAGTACAGGAGATAGCCAGCTTGTCTTTCCAGTAGGTTCCACCAGACAGACATTGTTTGTTCAAGGAATCAAGTACACCATAACGCCTATGTGGGGCGTAAATAAATATCTGAGGGAGCATGTGAGGGCCCGCTGCGTCACATTCTATGTGGTAAGTCATTTGGGCCACTGAGCCAAAAGTACGCAGGCCAGTTTTATCATCAGGGATCGCAGTTTGACAAATACAGAGTGCAGTAATAGTATTGGAATGTTTTAAAACAGGAATAAGAGTCTGGCGAGGACCACCATCTACATGATAGTAATTCTTCCTACTAGTTACAGTGGCAGTTTGATCCAGAGGTTGTCGTCTTCTAATTTGTTCATAGCTTTTCCCCAATTATCAAGTAAGACTGTAGAGGTGTTGTATCCCAGCAACCATGTCATGGATGTAGCCTAGTGATGGTTACCATGTTAACTAGAATGTTCTGAGGGACTGTTCACTTGGTTGGGTAGTTGATGCAGATGTTGATATGCCCAGTGGTTGCTCCATGTAACTTAATAAATACATTAATATCCTAATCTATGTAGTGTACTTTGTAATAGTGGCGTCGAGGATTAGATGCTGAAGAAGATTAGGAAGATACTAACTACTGATTAGATCGAGTTGGAGAACCCCTGGGCAATGCAGTGGAAAGACACATGTGGTTAGGAAAATCAAGTGGAGGTTCATCAAGTGAAGTGGAGGATTACCATTGTATATTAGAAATGCATCATTCATGTTCTCTTATTTTTATAAAGTTTGTACATGTATTGTTACATGTTTTTCTTTAAGATTAGGAAGGGAGATGTGTCGCATCCCAGCAACCATTTTATGGATGTAGCCTAGTGATGGTTACCATGTTAACTAGAATGTTCTGAGGGACTATTCACTTGGTTGGGCAGTTGATGCAGATGTTGACATGCCCAGGGGTTGCTCCATGTAACTTAATAAATACATTAATATCCTAATCTATGTAGTGTATTTTGTAATAAGAGGGACTGGTGTGAATCTGTGTACGCAAGTACCGAACAGACTCCATCATCCAGTGCAGTGGCGAATTCTAAGCCAACTGATGTCATGGTCGGGGTGAGTACGAAATTTATAGATTTGTCCCACTTGATGTTAAGACCCGAGAGGCCTCTGAAATGCACCACCTCCCTGAAGATAGGAAAGAGGTTCCTCTCCGGGTTCCGGACATTCATCAAGGTGTCGTTCGCATATGCAGAGATAATAAGATTGTATGTTGGGAATCGCAGCCCTTTAAGCCCGTGGTATTTGTTTAGAGCTCATACCAGCGGTCTGCCTCTAGTGCATACAGTAAAGGTGATAATGGGCACCCCTGTCGAGTACCTCTAGAGATATTGAATACTGATGAGACAGTGTTGCCCACTCAGACTCGAGCCACCGGTGCAGTGTACAAAACCTCGATCAGGCGCAGAAACACCTCGCCCACCCCTATTCTGTGGTGGATGGCTCCCATGAATTCAACTGAGTCGAACGCTTTTCCAGCATCTAAGAAAATGGCAGCAGCCCTCTGGGCTATTTGTTGTATGGTTGCAAACAGTGTATGGAGATTATAGGTAATGCTACGACCTGGTCCAAATCCAGCTTGCTCTGGATGTATCATTCCCAGCAACAAGGGTGCCAATCTGATTGCTAATACTTTAGCGTATGGTTTGGTGTCAACATTTAATAGTGAAAGGGGCCTGTACACGTAGTACTCATTGGGTTGTTTGCCTGGCATTAGGAGAGCAACAATCAGAGCCTCTCGCATTGAGGGAGGCATCTTGCCCGTTTTTACCATTTCTTCATACAATGTAACGAAGTGTGGTATAAGTAAGTCCTGGTTAGCCTTCTAAAAGGCTACTGTGAGCCCATCCCCACCTGGCACCTTCCCAGATTGCATGCTTACAAGTGCAGCGCGTATCTCAGCAGGGTGCAACGGTGCCATCAAATGTTCTCTATGTTCCGTAGTGAGCCATGCCATGGCTATATGCTCCTAATAGTCAACTGTTGCCCCTTCTTCTGGCGTAACACACATATGATACAGCTTAGCATAGTATCTGTGGAATCTATCCACTATGTGGTGTGTGTCATATATTGGTCGCCCTTCTTGCAACTCCACAATCCCCCCGCCTATCAGGGCAGCTAAAGTGGGCCCTGGACTTTCCCCCTATCCATATATCCTGGCTGTTGCATATTTGCCCATGTGTACCACTTCGCTATTGGCTGTGTAATGGTATTCTCCTAGTTAAGCCTGAATATCTCCTCGTATACTGTTATCACCTGAGTTCTAGTGTCTGGAATCCAGGTCAGCTATTTTCCCCTCCAGGCGTGTCAATCTGTCCCTTACGGATTTTAACACTCCTGCATGCTGTGAGATTGTAATGCCTCTGATGTAAGCTTTAAATGTCTCCCACACTGTGGCAAAGCTGTCTACAGAACCCACATTGTTAGTGAAAAAATCTTCCATCGACTGCGCTAGCTCTGCCTTAAAGACAGAGTTCAGCAAGGAGTAGTTAGAAACCGCCATGTGAACACAGTGTCCCTCTGGTCACAGAGCTCCAATTCCAAAGCCACGGGTGAATTATCAGGATAAGAGCACCAAAAAGGTTCTCAATTCAGGACCTGAGGCACCAAACTCTTGGACACCACCCAGTAGTCTAAGCGAGAGTGAGTGTCATGCATGGTAGAGTGGTGAGTGACTGCGTGACTGAGGGATTACGATACCTCCATATATCCACTAATTCCACAAGCTATGCTAGCTTGAGGAGTTCCCAGGCAGTTGCTGAGGGACGTCGGGGTGGACCTCTTGAGCAATCCAGCACAGGGTTCAATGTATAATTGAAATCTCCCCCCATATTTGAGGTAGATCCCTCCATTGATGTAGACAAGCACTGAGAGTAAGGTACAACCGTGGGTCATCATGTTTGGGACTGTATATTCCTACCTATAATATTTCCTGGCTCCCAGGTCCACACACACCTCTTTTAATTGAATTTTGTATGTGGAATCTACCCATTCTAGAACCCCACAGGCATGTGAGGAAAATCCTGCTGCACAAAAATGGCCCCGCTATCATTGCGAGCACCACTCCCCAGGGCCACGTGGATCTTCTGTAGGATCGTCACTTGTACAGTGTGCCATTTAAAGCATGCTACCACCTTCAGGGTCTTTCTGTGGTCATTAAGACCGCTCACATTCCAAGTGAAAAAGCGGATCTGTGAAGCGTCAGATTGGTCTTTAGACATGCACCCTAGGTTTCTCTGCTTGTGTCCATGGTCTGCGAGTATTGGTCATGATCAGTAAAACAACGCATTTCACTAGTTTTCGATAATATGCAACATAAAACAATTCCCCTACCACGCTATGTACACCCAAATATTACATAGCAAAACTTCGTCCCTTCCATTCACTCCCCGGTAATCCCTAAATTGAACAGAAACAAAATCTATGGTATGCATTTGGTGGTAAACACATGGGGGTGGATGTCACCTGGTATGAAGCTAACCAACCATTTCTGCCTCTTCTTTTTTTTTTGTTGTTTAAGAAATTTTGATTGGAATTTATTGCAAAAAAAAAAAACAGAACATAGGCCATAAAGAGACATAACGTATAAATGAATAGAATAATACAATCAGGCAAAATAATACAGAATAAAATGTAATCAAGAGGGATAGCGGAGAGGGAGTCGAAGAAAGGAAAAAGAGAAGAAGAAAAAGAAGAGAAAGAAAAAGAAGGAAGAGTGATGAAAAGATAAATAATGCGAAAAAGAGTTAACCAATAGGCTTGTTAGAGGAAAGATACGTAGTGAAAGGGAGCCATAGGAGATCAGATTTGATTTTTTGAGAGATAGAAGAAGAGGAGACAGAGGCAATTCTATGTTCATCACAAATAAAATTCCACCAAATAAACAATGACAATTTGGAATTATCTTTCCAGGATGATAAGATAACCTTAAAAGCTAAAGCAATAAAAAGGTCAAACAATCTAGAAGCAGATGGTACTAAACCTATATCAGGTGATAATGATCCTAAGAAAACATGTATTAGTGATAAAGTGGCATTAAACTTAAAAATTAACATGCAAACATTCCAAACTGTGTTCCAAAAGGAAAAAACAGCAGAACAGTCATATAGTAAATGTTTTAACGTTCCTACAACACTGGAACAAGACCAGCAAAGAGGAGAGGAGTTTGGTGAAAACCTGCAAATACTAATAGGAGTAATAATTGCTCTATGATAAACAAAATATGAAGATTGAGTTATACGTGCAGCAGCAGAAACTTTAAATAACTTAGACCATATTTTTTCCCAAGTAATAACAGAAAAAGAAACAGACAACTCATTTTCCCAAGCAACTTCAATATTGGATTTTGAGCGGGTTTGAACATTGGATAACAATATAGAGTACACAAGAGCAGCCTTAGGTCTGTGGGTAGAGAACAGAGGGTATAAAGGAGTAGAAGGTGTTATGGAGGGAAAATCAGGAGGGAATGAAAAAGTAGCTAAATGAGATTGAATGGCGGTAACAATGATAGTGTATTCACTGAAAAAAGAACAAGGTAACTGATGTTTGAGTTGCAATTCATGGAAGGGAATAATAGAAAAATTATGGAGAAATTGATAAACATAAGAGATATCCTTCTCCTTCCAATATTTGTCATAAAAAGATTTACCTTTATATTTAAGAAATGTATTATACCATACACTGGAGGATAAAAAACATTGCAAGGGGGTTAAGTCTTTAGAGAAGGTAGTGGAGATTAGGGTCTGAGAATATTTTAAGATGGGATGTTTGGTCAAAAAAGAGCAATTGGACATGAAAATGACATGTTTAAAAGAAAAATCTTTCAATAATGATCTCTCAAAAAGAACCCATTTGGGGATCGGTAAATCCAAGAAATCATAAGCTAATGAGAAAGATTGTTTAATCAGAAAAGCTGAGTGGTAGGCTTTAAAGTTAGGAAATCGGACACCACCTTCATTTTTAGGACGAATAAATTTAAGCAGAGCAATGCGAGGGTGTTTATTATTCCAAAGGAAATTTGTACATACAGAGTTTATTCGAGAAAAATAAACATTAGGGATTTTAATAGGAAGCATAGAGACAGTATACAATACATGGGGAGTAATCATCATTTTAATAATATCCAATCTGCCCCACCAAGAAAGAAATAATGGGGACCATAGAAGAAGGAGGGATTGAAGTTTCTTAATCGAATTATTAAAGGCAAATTTGAGAGTATCTGTGAGGGTTGCTGAAAACCAAATACCCAGGTATTTAATCTTGGAAGGACACCAGGTAAATTCTGTATCTCTAAACATAAATTGATAGCAAACAGAATTTAATGGCAAGACTTCAGTTTTAGATAAGTTGAGTTTGTAACCAGAAATAGAGGAATAAAGTCGGACTTCATCCATAAAATGTGGTAATGAGTCAACTGGGTTGGACATATAAATCAAAATATCATCCGCATAGGCAGATATTTTAGTTTCAACAGAGGAGAATTTAAAACCAGTAATCATGGAATTATTCCGAATACGCTCTAAGAATGGTTCAAGGCATAGAATAAACAATAAGGGAGAAAGGGGGCAACCCTGCCTCGTGCCTCGTGATAAAGAAAAAACTTAGAAAACTGATTATTGACAAAAATACTAGCACGAGGACAGGAATATAACAATTTAATATACGAAATAAAAGAGGGTCCGAAGCCAAACCATTGAAGGGTCTGAAACATGAATTGCCAGTTAATTCGGTCAAATGCTTTTTCGGCATCCAATGAAAGAGCAGCAAGGGGGTCTTTAAATTTCTTGCTGAGGGAAATAATGTTAGTGAACATACGTGCATTGTCTGATGCTAGTCTACCTTTAACAAATCCAACCTGATCTGTTTTAATCAAAAGGGGAATAATATTATCTAGGCGAGATGCAAGGTTCTTGGCAAAAATCTTGCAGTCATAATTAAATAAAGAAATAGGACGGACATTTTTACAGTAGGAGTGGTCCTTATCAGGTTTGGGGATGATGATAATCAATGCGTCCATAAAGGACCCCGAGGCTCCAGCATCAGCAATGAAGGAATTAAAGAGTTGTAAAAGTTTAGGGGCAAAAATGGAATGAAAAGTGGAATACAATTCAACGGGGAGGCCATCTGGCCCAGGGGCTTTGGACTTTTTCAAGGCACTAATGGCAGTGGTTACTTCCTGAAGAGTAATGTCTTTTTCTAATTCAGCAAATTCATCAGGAAGGGATGGTGGAGGTGGAAGGCCAGAAAAGAAAGAATCTAGATTGTGATTGGAGGGAAAAATATCATCTGAATAAAGAGACCGATAATAGTCATGAAAGACGTCTGCAATATCTTCATCAGATGACACAAGTTTGTTAGTTGTTTCATTAAGGACAGGACCAATGGTTTTACGTTCAGACTTAATTTTTAGATAATTGGCTAACATTTTGCCTGCTTTATTCTGACCACCATGATATTTAGATTTAATCTTAAGCAAAATGTTACTTGCTTCAATAGTTGCCAGTTTGTTAAGCTCGGTTTTTGCTGCAATTAAAGCATGAAGGGCATTAGGATCTTTAGAGGTAAAGTATGTGTGTTCTAATCTTTTAATGTTTTGCATTTGCTCTTCCTACTTAGTTTTAGCAATCTTTTTCTTCTTGGAAACAAAGGAAATAACAAAGGCACGAAGGGCAGCTTTAAAAGCATCCCATGTATTTGGAATAGAAGTATTAGCGGGATCATTGAAAGAAAAAATTCATTAATAAAAGTAGTGACATCTTTGATAAAAACTGAATCAGATAACAGAAAAGTGTTGAGTTTCCAACGGCTGAATTTGGAGGAGGTAAGGGAAAAATCTAGTGAAGCATAAACAGGTGCGTGATCTGATATGAAAATAGATCAAATTTCAGATTTCTGAATAGAGGGAAGCAAAGGTTTACTGACTAAGATGTAGTCAATTCTAGATCTAGTATGGTGCATATTAGAGAAAAAAGTGTATTCAAGCGAATCAGGGTTACAGGTTTTCCACACATCATATAACAGACGCGAGGCAATGGCCGATTGGCATGATTTGTGAGTTTTGTCAGTTTGAAATTTAAAATTAGATAATCTATCAGAATAAGGATCTAACCATTGATTAAAATCCCCAGCGACAATAATATTAGGGCAATCAATAGAAGATAGGAGAATTCTGATATCAGTCCAAAATGTGGGATCCGGACTAACAGGACCATAGATGTTCAACAAAACTAATGTTTTATTATGTACCACAATCTTTACCATTACCCAGCATCCATCATCATCACTTTTAGTAGATAAAATTTGAACTGACAAAGCTTTGTGGAATAGAATCGCAACACCACCTTTCTTATTGGAAGCAGGGGCGGAAACAACCTGACCCACCCAGTGTCTTTTTAACTTTAATGATTCTACATCAGAGCAATGAGTTTCTTGGAGAAAGCAATCTGAGAGTTAAGCTTAGACAAATGTGACAATACCTTTTGTCGCTTGATAGGATTCCCAAGACCACAGACGTTCCACGAGACAAGGTTACACATAATGGAAGGTTGGGAGGATGAAAAACACATGGAATAGGAACACTGCAGGAAGGAGACTACAAAAGAAAACACACCAAACAATAAGGTTACAGGGAGATATTACATCATAAAGAATCATAAAATCAGAACAAATTAACTCCAACACATTGGACAATAATAATGAGGAATATGTAGAAATATTGAGCAACCAACAAGTTACATTGAAAAGTACAGCAGGGAAAGAAAGAAAAGGGAGAAAGGAAGCAAAAGTAAGAAAGGAAGGGTAGATAGCTAGAGCAAGGCAAAAAAAACAGAGAAGAGAGAAAGGAGAGGAAGAAAGAGACAAATAAACAGATCAAAGCAAAATAGCCAGACCTGTGAAAAGATAGGAAGACAATGAGAAAGGAGCATACTGACGCAAAGCAAGGCGGATCCAGAATGGGGGAACAAGAGAAAATGAGGAAGAGAGCCATAGTTTAAGAGCAAAGAAGAGAATCAACTAAAGTAGAATAAGATGTATAGTAATAACACAAAAAAAACCAAAGGAAAGTAGTTGAGAAAGAAGAGCTAGTTAAATATTTTAAGGAGGAGAAAGGAAATAAGAGTAACACAGAGAATTAGAGATTAGTGTCCATTCCATTGGTGGAAAAGGATTGAAGGAAAAGTTTAAGTTTTTCAGGATCATCAAAGGAGCGCGAGTGGCCGTCATGAGTTATCTTGCAGAGACATGGATGAAGAATGCCATATTGAATGTTAAGATGTCTCACCTGAGGACGAAGAGCCAGAAATTCCTTCCGACGGGCATTAGTTGCAGTAGAGATGTCTTGCGAAATGAAGATGTTATGGCCCGACCAGTTGAGACGTCGCTTGAGTTTAGCAGCCTTTAAGACAGTCATGAGTTCAGTAAATTCCAAAAAGAGCATAATGATACCACGAGGTTTAGATGGATTTGAAGTAGGACGACCCAGGCGATGTGCCCTTTGTATGTTGAGGGGAGATCCTGAAGTCGGCAGATCAAGAAGTTCAGGAAGGAACTTCTGGAGAAACAAGACCATATTGGAGCCCTCAACATTTTCCGGAAGACCAAAAAGGCATAGGTTGTTTCGACGATTGCGATTTTCCAAATCCTCAGCATGAATCTTTAGTTTATGGATCTCCTGCTCAAGAGTTGGAATTTTAGTAGAGATATCATGTAAGGCACTGCCACGTTGTTCCAAATCCAGAACTTTGCTTTCCATAACAATCCATCGGTCTTCAATTTGCTTCAATTTTTCATTTGTCGCAGTCATAAAGGGTTGAAGCCCTCGCACTTCATCTAAAATAGAGTCAAGAACGGGATTCTGCGAGGACTGAATAGGTGATGGTGGATAATTTCTGTGTCTTTTAGGCTTTGTGCCCGTTGCCGAGGATTTGGGGAAATGGGAGTCATGTGCCATTGTAGTGCAGGTAGGTACCACAAAACAGTATGTGGCACGAAAGCGCTGAAAAAATCAGCCCCAATCAATAAGGACACAGGATTCTAAAAGAAAATAAGGCAAGATGGTAACTTGTTGCGGGACAACTTGTGGAGACGTGAGCTCAGCGGCCAAAAAATGGCGGCCGCCCACGACTCAGTCGACAAAGACAGAAGTCACAGTAGAGGGTTACTGGTGGAGAGTGGAATTGTGACAACCTAAATCGTTGTACAAACACAGATGGAGCAAAGTATCCGGTGTGCAGCACTGCAGCTTATTAAGGACAGGAGCGAAAAAAGTCAGATAGGAGAAACATCCTTGATAAGGCAGAACAAGTGATGAGACCCAGCACAGCCACAATAGCACTTAATGGCAGCAGAAATCATCAAAATTAAAAAAATAAGTGTATAGGAGAACAAGAAAAATCGCCATTTTGAGCCATATTGCCCAGAAATTGCAGACCGTGTATTCAAGAGGCATGGCAGAATGAAAAAACAGCACACATGACTGAAAGAGTACATTGGACCTGAGGCAGGGAGAGATTCATGTACAAATCAGCCTTCAGAAGTAGCATCCTGCATGTATATGGGAAGAGAGAGGCTTCCAGGCATAGGGGCAATAATGCGGCCAAAAAAAGGAAGAGAGATAACAGTTTACCAGATTGAAGAAAATAAACGCGGGTGTGACGCCACAAAATGGCGGCCGCTCGCGATTCCTGAGGCGATACATTCGGAGCGCCGCCGATGAAAACAGGGCAGAAAAACACTTGAAAACGTGCCCCGACACTCACGGGATCTTCCGGCAGAAAGAGCAGGAGAGCTACATGGACTGGACACAGCAGGAAGGCTCTCTGATGAAGATGAGTTCCGCCGCCGAGCGGAGCTCAGGGAAGGTCTGCCATGATGCGTTGGCGCCGAAGCCACGACCCCCATTTCTGCCTCTTTAATACTGACACTGAGAGCTGATGACAGGATAGTTTAACGTATACTCGCAAAAATACAAAAGTCGTAACCTTAAGTATCTAACTATTCGGACCTCCCATCATCATATTATACATCAGACCCTGATTAGCGTTGTACACAATGTCTTACTCACATAAAGTACTATAAATCATAACTCTTGCATGTTGCTTGCTTGCATCTAGGCAGTTACCGAAATAGCAGGAACTATCTTACCAATAGTGTGCATTCGAGGACCTCCGAAATGGGGTAACATCCCAACCCTCTTCGAGTCTCAATGTTGTGAAAAAATCTTCTAGTAGGGTACATTACTAATATATAATAGGTGTGCCAGCCACCTATGGCCAGATATTCCAACAACAGGCTCTTCTCACTGCAGTTTGACATGTCCCGAGTTGATCCATAGTGTCAGACGACCTCTTATTGTTCCTCTGTATCCTGTGTATCATTTTCCTCATTCGAAGTATGATGGGGTGATCCTCATCTGCCTCCAATTCCTTCCTTTTGTTTGAGAAAATGTAATACCTTTAGGGTCGGTGAAGTAATGCGCCTTTCCTTACGATATTACCCACAGCTTAGCAGGGTACAACATACTGTATTCCAAGCGGAGTTCTCAAAGTTTCCTCGCAACTGTTGTGTTAAGTCTGACTATAAGGACAATTCAGAGCCAGAGCCCTAGTGGTTCAAGTTTTTCAGTTTTTGTGCTTTGGGCAGAGCGGCGTCTCGGTCTCTATCATTTAAGAGCCTTGCGATTATGGGGCGGGGATTAGCCCCTTCAACTGGTCTGGGTGCCAGTGAGCAGTGGACATATTCCTCCAAAAATATCTCTGAAAAAGTGTCTCTCCCAAATAGAGTGGTGAGGAGGTTCTCCACAAATCGTTCCATGTTTTCTATTTTGGTGGATTCCGCCACCCCCACTATACGTATGTTATTCCTCCAGGATCTTGCTTCCAAATCTCCTGTTTTTAGTTGTAGGGTGTGAAATGGGTTGTCCACCCTCTTATGCGTTGTTGATTCCTTGGCTAGCATATCTTCTGCATTCAACACTCTCTTCTCCACTGTGTCCAGCCTCTCAGTGTGCTTCTCTAGCCGCTCCGTCCTCCTGTCCATTCTAAATGTGAGCACAGCGATCTTGCCATCAGTTTTTGGCAGGCTCCTTTGCCTCGTTGTCAATATCTGTTTCAGTTCTGAAGGATCAGTAGTCTCTGGTTCAGACTCTGTGGCATTCATATCCACCTCTTTTGGTCTAGGGGTCTTGAAGGGCTTGAATTGGAGTTTGGGTTAGGCTTGCCCATATTGTGTCTTGATTGCCAGGTGGCAATTGGCGTATCGCTGGGTGCCAGTGATCTGAAAAACTATTGGGGCGATTGTGAAAGCACCCTGTAGATTCTCATGGAATGAGCAGAAAGGGCGCCTCTCCGAAGTCGAGCAATAGGTGCTGTTCATGTAGGGGTGATTGCTACGCGTCTCAATTACCATGAGATATAGGCCTTGCCTTAGGTCAAGGATCTAGGGCCCAACGAACCCACATTATCAGCGCTTGGTCAACCACTTGGTTAAAAGTCAATTGGACCTCATCCACATGTGTTTCATATATCTGCTACTTGGCAAGTGTCCCACGGGCCGTTTTTATGGTTGTCCTTTTTGAGTTATGGGGCTGAGGGCTCCAGCTTGTCCAAGATGCCTGCAATTGCTTCTTACTCACATGTCTGCACAGCTCAGGAGGCTTGGATGCAATGGTGTCTCCGCCAACCTCATCAAGGCTACTCCCACCAAGGGGGTGATGCGAAACATTGAGTATCACCACTGGCCCTCCAGGTTTCGTCTCCTGGGGCCTCCACTGTCCCCCGGGGCATATCCTCAGTCGCTGTCTTAAGCTGCCACTTGGGTCCTGTTTTATTATTTTCTTTTTCCGTTTTTTGTTTGTTATTTGCTTATTCTCCCCTTGTCCACATTGGACTCCGCTTTGTTCTCATGGTTTCAGCACCTTGTTGTTCCTTACAGGGAACCGCCGTACTTTACCCGCAGCCCGAGTGGCATAGATGTTTGGGAACTCCGTTCTCATGCCTCCTGCTCGGCGAGACTCACGGCATTCAGGGCTCTGTGCTTAGTCCGACGGCAACAGACCCCAGGCACACCAGCTCAGCTGCTATCAGACCTCTGCCCCTTCCGCACCACTCCCGGTCAGCCATTCAGTTGTGGTAAATAAATAATTAATTACCGGTACTATTTTTGAATACATTGAATAAAACAGATAGCTCAATAAATAAGAGACAGGATTCGAGGTATCTGAGTCTAACAGGCTTTAATCAGGCATAAGGGAAGGGACAGGAACGGGATAGCCTGCACGGAAATAGAATGGATGGCAGCTGCCAGGGAATGGGAATGGCATGGGGGGCTTTCAGTAACAGTACACAGTATATATATACTAAAACAATTACATTACATTCAATACAGTAGGCGTAGCAGTAGGCGTAACTCGTAGCAGTCGCGAAAGATAAGGACAAAATGGGTGTAACAAGAAGGCGTGTACAGGGCGTATACATAGACATGTGATATGAAACGTCACAGAAATGTCATAACTGGGCGGAAACATGGAGGGGGCTACCTGAGAGCAGCTGGGACCTTTAACCTAGTGGTGCGCGCAAACGGGCAATGACGTGTTACCAGGGAGAACTGGGGGCTATGACTTCTGCACTAGAAGAGGAGACTAAAGTCTACGGTGTCAGGACGACATGTACCTATGGCATATCTGGTATCTTGTGTTTGGAGTACATGTTGATAGAAACTAAAAGCTATCAGGGCAAAGGCTACTTGACACTAAGACTGGTGCATGCATTTATTCTACATGTATTGCGTGTGCTAGGAATATTCTATGAATATTAATACAGTATTTCTCCTGCATGGAGACAGAAAGACTAGACTATAGCTGAACTGTTTATGCGGTTCAGTAGCTTAGGAATGCAGAGAAGGAGGGCTGGACTGATAACTAGAAGCATAACATACTCTTGGCAGACAGGCAGGCAGAGCCAGGCCGGGCCGAGCACCGTGCTGCGCGGAAGTAAGTGAAGGGTCAGGGATGCAGGTGGGGGCTGTATCGCTCCTCGGAGCGGGTTCAGGAGACTGGAGCTTGAATCTGGCGTCCGGGCCCTTTTGAGGCCTAGAAACGGGGACAATTCAATGAATTAACGTGTACACTGTAAATCGTGGTAACATAGGCCTAATACTCGTTGCTTTCACGAGAACTGGAAACTGACATACTAGAGTTGGACACAACTGTAATTGCGTCTTTAATCGATCATAGGGGGATACATGCATATCTAGTCATGCACATATAACATAGGATGGGGAACACGTAGGCACATATATCATGGCAAAATTTACTTTTCCACATTCCCTCCTTGTGCCCTACGTTTCCATCAGGAAACATCAATATTCATAATACCATCTATCTGTTCATATAGCATCATTTGCTCGTCTCGAATTATCTTGGAACGGGACTTAGGACTAGGAATACAGGATGTAGCACACAAGCCGCAAATCGCAGGGCCACATTGTAAACAGAGGCAGCAACTGAATATGATCATTACTGCTATACCTATAAATGACAATACCTTCCATCCCCAGGCAGATATTAAACTCCAGAGCCAACCGGACCATGTCCAGGTGCCTGGATCTTGGTGTAACTGATGGGCAATTTTATGAAGTCTGGTTATAGCTGAATAAACAGACGGCGCGTTATTAGGAATGAAAATGCAGCAACTAGATCCGATGACTCTACAAGCTCCTCCCCTATCGGCCAGTATGACGTCAAGAACGAGACGATTTTGGAGCACAACAAATCTCATAGCAGATTGCTCTTCAGTTAAATTACCTAGAGCGGAAGTAGTCTCATTCACTACTGCTTCAAGGGTTCTGGTTAACCTACGTATTAACTTACTATTCTGGACAGGACCTATAAAGAAAAAGAAACCTTTATTGAAATCTTGATATTGTTCTAGGGCAGTTTCAGTTTGGTCGACAATTGGGGACTCAGTCTCCCTTCTATGTCTAACGTGTACTAGATGTGTGTTTCTGTGATAATCGGATGGGGCTAGAAAAACTGGTGGCAGTAGGAAGGCAATGTAACATGTTCCATCCCAATCGAGGGGCAGACGTATATATGCGGTCTGACCACAAACAAAATAAGAATGACGTGAGGCTTTGAAAATAGATTTCCTACTGTCACTATACTCGACCACAGTAGTACAATCACTATGTCCTACATGTGCGGAACCATTCTTTCTGACACATAATTCGCCTTTGACGGGTAGTACTGAAATAGCAGGCAAATCTGGAGTAGTATCGAACTGAACATTCAGAACCATGAAATTCGAGGAATAATTACCTAAATCATATACTTCGTTTTCTAGATCTAACCCTGTTCTATGGGAAAAACCTTGCTTGTCTGGGAAACATGTTCGATTCAGAAGGGACATATCAGTTGAGGATGACGTTAATGTGGACCATGCTCCACACGAACCATTGTGTGAAAACGGATAAGGAAAGAGTGGCAGAACTCCCTTCGGTGTCTGGAAAGGGGGAAGTCGACCACACACCCAACAATTAGTGGCATTGCTGGTCTGGTGTGAATAGTGTAACATTCTGATAAATGTGTTATTACGCATAGCAAGACGATAGGATAACTCGTGAGGAGGCAGGTCACTAAATGTGTGCTCTACTGTAACATTAGGAAACATATGCACATGTGAAATAGGAAAACATAAATGAAAAGCATAACTTATGCAGGTAACCATAAGACTCAGAAACAATAAAAAGAATAGAACGATAATACATCTTTTAGAGTTTTGACTAACTCTCTCACTGTGTGGGTCTATCTCATACATGTCAGGAACCTGTCTAACCGCTTCACCCGAGAGGGACTTAAACAATTAAACTGTCTGACTTGCTAGACCTCAACTTGGCTTTATACTCCTGCTGCGGAGTTTTCTCTAACAGGGGAAGTTTAAAGTCTGTGTCTGGGCAGTCTTTGAGAACGGGGCAGTCTTTGATAAATGTCTTTGGCCGCAATCCATGGAATTTCTTGATGTGGCTGGTATGTACCCAGCCTTTGCGTCCTTCGAGCTTGACGGCGGTCCTTGTTGTTAATAACACCAGCTGGGGCTCCTTCCAACGGGGCTCCAGCGGACTTGAACGATCGAAATTTCTCACGAGGACGAAGTCGCCTGGTATGACTTCGTGCGGTTTCACTTCAGTGTTGTCTGGAAAAGCAGCGGCGACCTGTGAACGACAAGAGTGTAGGGCAGACATCAAGGAAGCTAGGTAATCTGTCAACATGTTACTGGAAACGTCTGTAATCTTTCTGGGCATAGGTGTACCCCACATGTTTGGAGGACGGCCGAATACGACCTCGTACGGGGACAGACCTGATCTGGAGTGTGCAACCATTCTCATATAAAAAAGGGCAACTGGCAGTGCTACTAACCAATCTACACCTTTTTCTGTACATACTTTTGCAATGCGGATTTTCAATGTCTGATTATGTCTCTCAACTAGACCAGCTGCTTCGGGGTGCCGTACACAATGGAACTTCCACTGGTACCCTAACAGAAGGGAAACTTGTTTCATGAGTTCAGAGGAGAATGGCTGGCCGTTATCTGAATACACGACCCTAGGTAATCCATAGCGGGGGAAAAACTCACGAACCAACTGCCTGGCAGTGGTCGCGGCAGTGTAATCTGGAACTGGATATGCTTCTGTCCATCTGGACAAAGCACATACAACTACGAGGACATACTTGAAACCTCGACATCGCTCCATCTGAATATAATCCATCTGGAGGACTTCAAAAGGGTGGTCAGGAGGATGGAATCCACCTTGTTCCACCGGGACACTTTTACCTGGGTTGAACTGACAACAGATCATACAGGTACGTACTTTCTGTTTGGCGGCTGCTCGTAAATGCTTGTTGAACCAAATGTTCTGGATACTCTCTAACATGGCCTTTTCTCCTAGGTGTGCTGGACTATGTGCGGTATTAATAATGACTTGAACTATTGAGTCGGGGAGAAACCATGTGGCTTTTCCCTTCGTCAACCATCCTTGATCTGTCTGGACCCCTCCTTGTTCGGACCATTTCTTGATTTCATCAGAGGTAGCATGTGACTGGATATCTAGTACATCTTGTGTAGGGTCCTTAACTGTCATACAAGTTGTCTGATCTGGAATGTGTGTCGGTGTCTTGTTAACTGGAATGTCTGGAGTCTGAGCTGTAAGCTTGGCTGTACGATCTGCCAGGTCGTTACCCTGGGAAATGATGTCAGTAACTTTCGTATGTGCTTTGCACTTCATAATGGCGATAGCTGTCGGTAAATGTATTGCATCTAACAGAGCTTGAATGAGGAGACCATGCTGAATCTTGGTTCCATGAGAAGTCATGAAACCTCTCTCTTGCCAGAGCACTCCAAAGTCGTGTACGACTCCGAATGCGTAACGTGAATCTGTGTATATGTTAACTTTCAGGTTCTTGGCACGTATACAGGCTTGGGTCAGAGCAACTAGCTCTGCTGCTTGAGCGGACAGGGTATCAATACGGTGTGTTTCTATAACTTCGGTTTCAGTAGTCACTGCATACGCGGCTACTAGTTCTCCTGTACTTGTTCTCATACATGAACCATCCACATAAAGTGTCAGGTCAGGATCAGGTAATGCAATATCTGTCAAGTCTTGTCTTGGCTTTGTCATGGTGTTAACAACTTCCACACAGTCATGTGTGGCAGGACTTGAAGTAACTGACGGTAACAATGTAGCGGGATTTAAAATGTTGCAGCGTCTGATTTCTATGTGTGGCTGAAATAATGTCAGTTCGTAACCTGTTAAACGTGCAATTGTCAAGTGCTGAGTCTGTGTTCGGTTTAAAAGAACTTCCACGGAGTGTGGAACTTGTACTGTCAGGGAATGTCCTAACACTATGGTATCACTCTGTCTGATAGCTAGAGCTGTGGCTGCAACTGACTTGAGGCACGCAGGCAGAGCCAAGGGCTACTGGATCTAATGTGCTAGAAAAATAAGCACAGGGCTTGTATTGTCCTGCTTGATCTTGTGTGAGAACAGATAATGCAGTACCATCACGTTCTGTAACAAAAAGTGTAAAAGGCTTACTATAGTTTGGTGTTGCTAGAACAGGTGCTTGGCATAAAGCTTTCTTTAATTCATTAAAAACAAGTGTATGTTCCTGGGTCCAAGGGAGGATAGTCGATACGGCTGCCTCCTGTGTCGTTAACTGTATCAGTGACTTGGCTAGATATGCATACTGAGGAATCCATTGTCTGCAGTAAGAAGTGAGGCCGATAAAAGCTCGTACCTCCTTCTGTGTCTTGGGCTGTGGAAGACATGCTATTAACTGGATACGGTCAGGTGTCAACTGCCTACCCCTCTTGGACAGTAAGTGTCCCAAGTATACCACTTGCTGGAGACAGAATTGAAGCTTTGAAGGGGACACCTTCTGCCCCATCTCGGCCAGGAAATACAAGACTGTCAGTGACGCACGTTCGCAGTCACGTTCAGAACGGGCTGTGATCAGTAGATCATCGACATACTGGAGCAGGGCAGTGTTAGTTGGCATGTGAATATTGTCTAGTTGTCTTTTAAGTGCTTGACTGTAAATACTAGGACTTTCTGTGAAACCTTGAGGAGCTCGTGTGAATTTATAGCTTCTTCCATTTAAACAGAATCCGAAAAGGTACTGGCTGTCTGGATGAATGGGGACACTAAAGAATGCGTTCTTGAGATCAATTACTGTAAAGAATGTGGCTTCAGAATCAATGGCTGTCAAGAGGGAAGAAATATCTGGGACTACTGGGTACTGTGGTATGATACACTTATTAAGTTCTCGAAGGTCAATCACTAATCGATAAACTGGAGGTGCATTTGGATCAGTACGTTTCAAGACTGGAATGATAGGAGAATTACATACATTGGAGTCAGTTTCTACAACCACTCCTTGAACAATAAGCTCGTCAATAATTTTGGATAAGGCTGCTACAGCCTCAGGTGGCAATTTGTACTGTCTGATTCGTGGTAATACAACACCTTTTTTCAGAGTGACACGATAGGGTGTAATGTGCATACAACCTACATCAGTTGGACCTTGCGCCCATAAATGCTGTGGTATATTCAATAATCTTGGATCAAAATCACGTAATACATAATGACCTTTAAAATCTCGCAGGAACAGGCGGACCCCTTCTAGGGAGCAGCAAATGACTGCTCCTAATTCTTTTAATGTCTTAATGCCTAACAAATTTTCTGGACATGACTTCGTAAGTAACAAATCTGTAGTTCGGGACAGTGGACCAACTTCTAGAGTAACTGGTTTCGATATTTCATTAACAATAGGCTTTCCTGAAAATCCAAGGGAAACATTTCTTGAGCCTGAGAGCGGAGCCCCTGGAACCTCGTCATGACTGATGGTAGTCCTACTTGCCCCCGTATCGATCAGAAACTTTCTGTCTTTCCCTAATACTTGACTATGTACATAGGGACCCTCTTGATCTACAGGAATCTCGATGAGAGGCAAGCCAACCTCCCTCTCTAGGCTGTTTCATGAATACGGCTGATAATCTGGATACTCTGACTGTGTATACTGGTACATCTGCTGTGTAACGTGCTGTGTTGCAGCTATAGGCTGCGGTACTGTAACTGTCTGTTGTGCGTTCTGCGGTGGCTGGGAAGTCTGTGAAACTTGTTCTTGTCTAGGCGGACGCGGTCTCTCTTTAGTCTTACCAGTAGCTATGTTATGTTTCAGAACTGCACATTTGTTTATAAAATGACCTGGCTGTTTACAATAATTGCATGTCCCTTTAACGGGAGCTGTAGGATGACTGGCTTGATTCGGACCCCTCTTCTGACTGTCTTGTGGAACAGACTGTGCAACTAGTACTTTCATTTTCGTGTCTTTCATACGTCTTCTTTCATGTTCCTGCTCTTCCCTGATTCTGTTCTGGTGATACTGGAGCATCTGGAGCATTTGTGACGGAGTATTAGCTTGCCAAGAACTCTCGACTTTCAGTACTCGATTTTTAACTGGTGGACTTGAATTCTCGACTAGTTTGGTAACAAAAAGATGAGGATACGATTCACTACTTGTTTTCAGACCACTATTAATAATGAAACATTTCTCGAATCTAGAATAAAAGTCACTAGTATCTTCATCTTGTTTCTGTTTACAGGCTGAGATGGCATCCCAGTCTTCCTTTTTCGTGGCTAGTAATCTTGGCAAGACTTGTATTAACAGTTCGGGCAAAGCCTTAGCTTTATCCCCAAGACCGGTACCTGGTACTCGTGTGTTATCTTCGGCTTCTAATGCGGACCAATCTATCTTATTCTCTCCCACCTCCCATTCTTTTTCTTTAAGTTTTTCATATATGCCCGCAGGCAACAAGACCTTTAACATTTTAATGATATCAGGATACGTGTATTCTCCCATACGGAGCATGTCTTTTAGTTCACGGTGGAACCCTGCTGGATCTTTATCATGACAGGGGATTAACTTTTTCATTTCCAAGAGTTCTATTTTTGTGATGGGGGTGTAAACAAATACTCGTTCTAGAGCACCCCCCGTTGTCCTAACTGGATGTACTTCTCGTAACGGATTCTTTCTATCTATGTAGAATGACTTCCTTACTGGGGGTGGAACGGGAACAAAATGCGGAGTCAGGAACGTACTGTATTTGTGGCGCTGTTCTAGAATGACACTAATTAAATCGGTACCTAGACCTTTCCATCTGTACTGGAGTAACTCGTTCAATACATCATGTAAAGGACCTGGATCAGAATGCTGAACCTCATACAGTGTGATGAGGTGCTGGATCATATACATACCCACCAGACGCTGCTCGGCTGGGGGCAGTTTCAGGAACATTTGTGCCACGATTTCATCTGGAAACGTGGTAGAATCACTAGTCCATCGGACTGCTGATCGGGCTAGTTCTTGTTCATGCATGGTATTAAGTTCACTATAACCTATTCGTGATTTCAGAATTTTATCGGTAGCTTGGAATACTTGCTCAAGAGAACATTGTTCTGGCACTGGAGGAGGAAAACTTTTCTTGTAATCTGGACGTGAATGTCTGTCGGAAAGTCTAGTTCTACCTACATACGCTATTCTGTCGGGATTCTCGCTATCTACCTCTTCACTTGAAGAGTCATTCTCTTTCTCGGCTATTTTTCTTGCTTTCTCTTTTTCGTGTATGTCTAGAATTTCCTTACGGATTTTCCTGTACATAGCGTCTATACAATTCTGTGTCTTGTGTTTTCCCTCGGCTATATTATCACTCCACTTTGTCAGGACTTTCATCTTATCTTTATCTTTCTCAGGATAGTCTTGTTCTCTTATTAAACAGTTAATCAGAAACTGTAAAATCAGATGTTGAGTCTCGACTTTTCTGTGTGCCATGGCTTCGTGAATACTTTCTGGATCCTCCCCTGTACGGATAAAACGATATATTCTATCTAGATGGTCCTTCATGTCTGGCAGAGTAACCAAAAAGGTGGTAACTCGTCGTAAACGTACTGAATACAGTATCATGTAATCTTCACCTGGTACTGAATCATATACGCAATCAGTAAGGTATTTCTTGAGGGCTGCGTAAGTAGAGACTTTCGGTGTACGTTGTAACGCTGCTTCTCTCAGCGTCATTCGTTTCGTTTGAGGCGGGGTGGTAGGAGCGCCTCCCGCCGCCCCTCCTGGGCTAGAGTCGTCAGGTAATACCGGACGTGCTGGTGCTGGTAACGTGACTGGTAAAACGGGTGCGTTTACTGTAGGCTGGGCCGGGGGTACATTAACTTGGTCCCCGGGACCAGTGGCTGGAGGAACAGGGATTACATTATTAACAGGGTGCTGAGGTTGAACAGGCGGAATATGATTTGCATATTCTGGAACTGTATCGTCCAAATAGGACGAAAGAAAATTTTCAGCTGCGGTCGGTTTATGACGTAGCTTAGTCGGGACTAATGGTGGCGGAAAATTACTGGATGCTTCCGGGGTTGCCTTCGGCAAGCCCTCGGCAAGAAGAGGATACATGCCCCTTATAAGAGCATTTCTCTGTCTGTCTGATTGTTCTGCTCTAACTCGTTCACCTTCTTCTAGAAGTTCCCTTTCTTGGGCTTTTTCTGCGGATTCCCTACTTAATTCTGTTTTTCTGATTTCTTTTTCGGTTCTTCTATGAGATTCTTTGCGCCATAACTCGATGGCATCTTTCTGGGACTGTCGGGCTTTCTTTTTCCATAATGCCTCTTCTACTCGCATGATGCACTCGGCATCCCATGTACCTGATACAGGCCATCTATATTTCTCTTCTAGATCCTTGGTATAGTCGACCCATAAATCTAAATACAATATGGCACTCAAGCCATGCTTATGATACATAAAATGTCCTGGACTGTCCCTAGGCGGGACAGGAACTGATTTTTCGAGTAACCCTTTCCGGGTTCCTATCTGACGTAACTTGGAAAACAGAGGCATTCTAGACTTGAATCCAAACACAATACAATACACGATAAACACAGTAATGAAAAACAAATCACTCATACCACGACATTGAAAACACATTAAATAACATTAATAACAGTTCGAACAGAATACTACCTGATACACTGAAAACAGAACACATGAATTTCTCGAGAACAGACTTACTAGAATTACTGGACAGAACATACCGGTCCCATAAAGAGACACGTCGGACCCGTATCCACCTAGGTGAATACTTCGGACTGGATCTGTGTACCCAAACCCATCGGACCAGAGACAAATTAATTGACCCTGTCTAGATACTACCCCAGCAACGGTACTCACCGGGCAGCAAGAACGGAAGGCCTCGGACTGACTGGACTGCTACGACGTCGGACTACGAACTTCGGACTTCAGTTACAGGTGGGCCTCCGGATACCTCGGACCTTGTACTCTCGGCTTGGGCTCTGGTCGGGACTCGCCGCATTCCTCACCGCCTCGTCTGGATGCTGGACCGCAGTCTCCGTCTCCTCCGTGGGCCTGAGGGATACTTGAAGCAGAAATATCTGCACGTGCACGGTATGGTTCCGTCACGGCTGCAGAGGGTCAGGGGGCCTGCGTGGCTTCGCCGGCGCGTGGGGAAAGGGCAAGTGCCTATTCGGGCGCCATTATGTGGTAAATAAATAATTAATTACCGGTACTATTTTTGAATACGTTGAATAAAACAGATAGCTCAATAAATAAGAGACAGGATTCGAGGTATCTGAGTCTAACAGGCTTTAATCAGGCATAAGGGAAGGGACAGGAACGGGATAGCCTGCACGGAAATAGAATAGATGGCAGCTGCCAGGGAATGGGAATGGCATGGGGGGCTTTCAGTAACAGTACACAGTATATATATACTAAAACAATTACATTACATTCAATACAGTAGGCGTAGCAGTAGGCGTAACTCGTAGCAGTCGCGAAAGATAAGGACAAAATGGGTGTAACAAGAAGGCGTGTACAGGGCGTATACATAGACATGTGATATGAAACGTCACAGAAATGTCATAACTGGGCGGAAACATGGAGGGGGCTACCTGAGAGCAGCTGGGACCTTTAACCTAGTGGTGCGCGCAAACGGGCAATGACGTGTTACCAGGGAGAACTGGGGGCTATGACTTCTGCACTAGAAGACGAGACTAAAGTCTACGGTGTCAGGACGACATGTACCTATGGCATATCTGGTATCTTGTGTTTGGAGTACATGTTGATAGAAACTAAAAGCTATCAGGGCAAAGGCTACTTGACACTAAGACTGGTGCATGCATTTATTCTACATGTATTGCGTGTGCTAGGAATATTCTATGAATATTAATACAGTATTTCTCCTGCATGGAGACAGAAAGACTAGACTATAGCTGAACTGTTTATGCGGTTCAGTAGCTTAGGAATGCAGAGAAGGAGGGCTGGACTGATAACTAGAAGCATAACATACTCTTGGCAGACAGGCAGGCAGAGCCAGGCCGGGCCGAGCACCGTGCTGCGCGGAAGTAAGTGAAGGGTCAGGGATGCAGGTGGGGGCTGTATCGCTCCTCGGAGCGGGTTCAGGAGACTGGAGCTTGAATCTGGCGTCCGGGCCCTTTTGAGGCCTAGAAACGGGGACAATTCAATGAATTAACGTGTACACTGTAAATCGTGGTAACATAGGCCTAATACTCGTTGCTTTCACGAGAACTGGAAACTGACATACTAGAGTTGGACACAACTGTAATTGCGTCTTTAATCGATCATAGGGGGATACATGCATATCTAGTCATGCACATATAACATAGGATGGGGAACACGTAGGCACATATAACATGGCAAAATTTAATTTTCCACACAGTGCTCAGGAGATATTCTGCGTGAGCAGTGCTAGGCAGCCGCTGCAACTCGGGGCCTGCCACACTTTGTCGTCCCCTCACGGTTTCCCTGCCTCAAGATGAGCCTCGCTTACTGGATGGCTGGTCGGCGCGTTATTGCATTAGGTCTGCAGCAGGTCACTGGTGTCTATATAGCACATTGGGTGCCAGGATGTTGACGTATTGTTGGCCGGGGTTATCAGAGCTTCACTGTTCTGCGGCCACCGTGAAGCCAGACAAGCTCTACCCCCCTGAAGGGGATTATTTAAAGCACCGCTCGGCGAGGATTCCTAGTATCTGGCTGCAAAGTGAGAACATGGGAGCTGCAGTCTGCGGAGCTGACCCTTGAGTATACAGTAGCCGAGGTTGAGAACTGCTGCTGCCCTCAGCGGCAGTCCGCCCACTGGAGTCAAACTGAGGCCTGTGCTGGTGCCCAATGCCACTGCAAGGGACTGACTTCATCCCACACTGACAGCCTTAAGGGAGTAAGGAGCTGCCAGCCAGGCAAGCAGGTAAGCGCAACATGTCAGGCATGAGGCCTTGCTTTGTAGGAAGGAGAAGGAGCCTGTTGGTGGGCATTGGGGACAATCTTACTCCCTGGAAATTCCTGGAGCAGGGAAAGCGGTATCAAAAGCCCAACACCAAATAAGCAGAGAAACACATTACCAGCTGTGAGTGCTAGAAGGGAGTTTGTCCCCTAAACAAGAATGAGCAATTTTATTAAAAGAGTGAGTTTATGCCCACTGCACTAATCGAGCAAGGACACAGGGCCTAAAGCGTGTTCATCCCCTGAGATGAAAACAAGCAGAAAAAAGAGCAAAGCAAGAATTTGCCCTGAACACCTAATGAGAAAAGGCAAATGGACTGATTGCGGGTGAGTATCAGCCTGAGGGCAGTAATGAGACTGGACGTCAGCGGGGGTGAGTTTCAGCCCTAGAAGAGTCAAGAGTGGTTGCATGGGCTGTGCACAGCAGATGCTTTGCGTGTTGGGTCCCAAAAGTAGGCCGGTGGCCCGAGACTTTGCAAGGCAGTGAGTACTTATTCAGCCAAGTATCACTAACACAGGTGCCTAGCGGTCTTGGAGTGGAGAGTGCAAACAGGGCAGTCCACAAGCACTACACCCAAAAGCCAGACTAGACACTCCCTATTAAGATACTACCCCGCACAAAATAGCAACAAAGGGGGAGACGACAGACACTTGGAGCAGCCCCGAAGTGGCAGAGCAGATCACCAAGCCTGCCTGACTTTGGTGCTGGCCCCCCTGCATTGCCACGGACTCTGCATGCACTAAAGAGTACGGGACGGTATGCACTATCCAGACCTGGGGTCAACAACACCTGCACCAAACAGCTACGAAATAGTGATATTAGTTCCCAAAATGGCATGCACAAAAACAAAGAGGACGGCTGAGGCCCCCTCATGCTCACCTTCACTGAAGAACTGTTCCGCAAACTTCGCGGTGCCGTACCGCCTCTGTGATAGTATCCACTGAGATGAAGGAGTAAAAGCACGACCACCCAAGTTGGGCCAGAGAGTCACTGCATTGGGGAATGTGGGGTAGAGGAGTTGGACTTTTTCCTGAGATATTGACATGCAGAGGCATCTCGAGCTTATGCAAAATAGATTGCACCGATCCAACGTCTGAATCAGTTGGGAACTATATCAAGCGTTGCTTTCACTCATCCTGCCCGGCATTAAAGGACATTCAGCCCAACAGAACACACCAGGTTGGGAGGGCACTTAGAATCACATCACTCCCACCAGACATTTTTACCTGTCCACTATTAGAAGCAATAATGGTGGTCACTCGCTCAGCTGGTACAATCACCTTTGAGGGAGAATCTATAGATGGTGTCAGAATGTATCTCCTGTCACGCTTCAGCGGAGATGGCAGCTGCAGGAAGCAACCTCCTTTTCAGCAGAGAAAAGCATAAAATATTGGTCAGGCCATCCCTTTTGCTTACCCTTCACTTGAAAGGAGGTACTGCACATTATAGTTACAGGATCAATCTGAGACAGCACCTGGGTGTGATGAACACCACAGGTGGCCAAGCATAGCCACTGCCGGGGCAGATGATCCACACTTCCTCTAAAGCATCCTTCTCTTAGGCTTTCTCAAGAATATGTCCAGCACAAGAGGAAAGCAGTCATGTTCCAAATACAAGCAGACAATCACATCAAGGCTCAGCTTCTTTGAAATCTCAAATACAAGACATTGACTTCTGATTTAGAAATATTGCTGTTCAGGAAATCATATAAAACCTAAATAGGAAACAGGATTGGAATTATAGCATTTGAAAAACTATTGACATAGCTGTCGCTGAACAGGACAATACATCGTTCCATAGGATTGTAGATCATGTGTCTAATGAAGTATCCTTGAGCCCAGACTACGCATTGCTGCAGACATGTGGTTTGACCATTACTTTTATTTCTTGGTCTAGTTTAGCAACACATACTGAAGGATTGTCTTACTGGGGATGTCTGGGATCAAGGTATCATAATTCCCTTATGCTTGCGGAAGTGAATTGCACCATAAACTCCCAAAAAAGCAACAAGGCCCATACCTTTATTGAATGCAAGTTGAGCTCTAAAAATCTAGCCTTAACACTCTTAAATAATGCTGATGCTGTCACAGCATCTGTCGCTATCCCTGGTTCATGGTTAGAAGCACAAATATACCGTTTTTCAAGAGACGTTGCCATAATCATCAGGCTAATTTTTAACCAATTTGCTTGACTGACTCAGCCGAAAGGATGTATGGTAAAGTATTGCTATCAAAAGTCTAGATTTGGTTCATAGTGGGCTTCATGAACTTCAAAGCACCTGTGATTACGTTTTTTGTGTACACCTACAACTCACAAAATATGTTAGTCTGACAAGAGAGGCAGTTAGTGTACCTACAGATGATAAGATAGAAACGTGCATTATGCATTGTTCCAGTGTTCAAACTCTGGTCAGTGTTAATATAGATAGGGGTTCCTTCAGAAGTTAATGATTAAGTTACTTAATTGTTAAGTAGTTACTAGGTATTCTTCTTAAGTGTGATGTGGGAGAAATGGCTAGTCAGACATAACAGTGTGTTAGCTCTTAGTCCATTCTGTTTATATATAAATGATTATGAATAATGTATGTAGGACAAACAAAGGGAAAGAGGTATAGTCAACTCTTTAATTTAGCTTCTCTAAAGTTATCAGTCAAATGCAAAAGAAAGTGAGGGTAAGAAAAAGTCCGTTTTGAGGTTGAGAACCCTTGTACTATTTTAGGCTTTTTTGCTAGCCATGGAAGGTCCCTGGCACCTATCTTAAAAATATATGTCCACATGAGGATCTGGGGAACATTTGATGACTAGAATGGAATGTGTTTCGTCCTAAAAATATCTTTTTTCTAAACCTGTGTTACAGAAATAGATCACTAGTACTAATGATAGTTTTTCTGACCATGTGTATCCCTTTGTGTTGTGTACATGTATCTTAGAAAACCGCACCCAGTTAACATGGCATGCTTCATCATTAGATTTCAATTCTTTGGGACCTTAAAAGGCTCCTTAGTACCTATCTTATGACATTAATTCTATGTCATCTGGGCACGCTAAGGCCACCAAATGTCGCATCTTTGTTGATGCCGCATCAGATTTTTCCAAGAGCCCTATGGAATTGTGTAATTTATTGGAAAGTTTCTCAGAGTTCTGTGCTGAAACAGGAATGAGTATTTCAAAGGCAAATCCATAACAATTATCAGTTTGGAAATGGTACAGAAATTATTGATTGGGGTACACCTCACTGAAAATATAGGGATGCAAAAACAAATTTCCAAGAGTATTTTAGCACTTAGAGCAGGAGCAATTCAGCACTGCTCTCCTCTTTAGGGTAAATTGGGCATTTAGAATATATGGTTCATGGCTCTGAGGGCCTGTGGCTACCTTACCCTTACCTGAAAAAAAAGATATATTTATATATCACGTTCCCTCACTCCGATAAGCAAGGATTTCTCAAGTGGGTATTTCAACACCTACTCTACGTATGACTCTCATTCCTGTCATGGGTAACAAGTTATTGTCAATGTTGTTTGTATTTATTAAAGATAAAACCGAATCCCGTAGTAAAACAGGGATTTGTCTGCACTAGCGGCTTGATAAAGTTTATTCAAAGTTACAAGATGATGAATTTAACCCTTTGTAATTGACAATTTTAAATATATTCCCGAATTAAGGGAGTGTTCTATTAACACCAGTTTTAGAAAAATTTATGAATTAGTTGAATTCATTTGAATGAACTCGTTGATCACAGGTAAAAACGAGTGGGGGCATTGAAAGATCTACAAGCCTTTTGTCTATTGCACTGGTTTTGTAGTCACATCATGTGAAAGGTTTTTGTAACACTGTGGTTAAAATGGGCGATTTATGAACAGTAAAACTATTGGTGAACAAGCCGCTGAGCCGGGGGAACGCGTCCTTTTCAGCTGTCCTCAATAAATTATTAGGCCAGAACAAAGTGTTGTTAATCCTTGCTTATTGAAGTGAGGGAACGTGGTATTATGGACTGTACCTGGGTGGTCCTTTTTTCAACGACGCACCCGCTGCTTAGGAGTGCGGCGGCTGTACCGAGGTGAAGAGGAGCAAAAGTCTTTGAGCCTGCCGCTCCCGCACTGTAAACTGAAGAGGTGCTGACTGCAAGCACTCTGCAGAAGTTGGGAGGAGTACCTAGAGCTGAGGGTGATCGCGTTCGAGTCGGTGAACTTGCGCAAGATGCCACAGCATTTCCAGGTAGGGAACGCCTACAAGTACAGTGCGCGATGTGGGGAAGCCAGTAGGAATTTTTTAACATCTAATAGCATTGTGCTATCAAGATACTGGCGGTGTCTGGCAATAGGCATTCGAACCTTGTTGTGAAAATATAATGTCAGCTGCGGAATTAAGAGAAAGAGAGGAGGCTGCACTCTCAATGTTTAATGACACCAGTGTACCTACGAAGAAAGCAGGACTCCCTACAAGTTCTGAAAAAGTCTGAGATGTTCTGGCGCGATGGAGGCGCTTAGAAAAGCTTAGAAAAGCTCAAACCTAGTGAGCTTTCAAAGTGGTGAGAGTCGAAATCGCTCCAACGCTATTTGGAAGTAAAACGGATCCCATGGGGGCTACAGATCTTAGTGGCCCCCACATACCAAGACCCCAACCCCAATATGCTGCTTGAGTGGGCTGAGACTAACCAGGATTCATCGCAGAGAATGCTTACAATCCTGATAAAATATGCTGATGTGGACCGGCAGAAAATCTTGGAAGAGATAGCTCAGATATCAGAAATGCTAGCCAAAGAAGTGGATCAGGAATTCATTATGAAGTTTACAAAGGACATGCTGGAGCGCCTAAAGAAGCTCGAAGTAACAATTAAAGAAAGGAAAGCTCAGAAATGTATAAGAGACAAACAAGAACAATTATGACCGGGGGCAGATCTATACCTTTGCCAAGAAGTTTGAAACACTGAGAAAGCAAAGAATGAACCCAAAGGCCCAGGCAAGAACAGAGGCACAATCGAAGTTAAGCAGTGTACACAGTTCTGAAATTGACACAGACCTGGAGGAAGGTCCAAACCGGCAAACTGCTAAAATTTCACCCTTGGTCATGGAAAAGTTTGAGCAGGAGAGGAGGTTCAACCTTCGACCAAGACCCCAAGTAACATACGAAGGCAAACCAAGAGGAAGAGGCAGAGGCAACAGAGGCACAAAGGGTCCAAACAACGCCAGCACGCCTACTGTGAAAGGGAACAAGGAAAAGGTTTTGAGACCACGGAGAACGAAGGAACTATAATCAATTTGACTAATGTTAATCTATCTAAAAAGGAGGAAAATATTTTACAACTAGGTCTTTCTTATTGCACCCCCGGCGGATTTCAACTATGTGGCTACCAGGGTGGACACTTTCAAATTTGTAAGGTCGTTGAAACTGAAAAAGTATTTTGCACAAAATCAACACAAAGGAAGATCTGAAGGCAGGATGGTTCATGCCCCTGCACAAGTGGACACTCTTTCGGTAGCCGATTTGGATTTAATGCTGGATTTGAGAGAGATGGATCATCCACCCGGGAGCAACGAAGATACCCTAGGAGAGCCAGCACATACAGTCAAGAAGAATTAAGACCTGTTTCAAGTAGCCAAGCATTCAAAGTAGCAAGAGAACAGGAAGTGGACATTGGAAGTAATGCACCCACTAACTTCCGACAAAATTCTAGGTTCCTGCCTATTACCGCAAGAGACACAGTGGACCTATTTAATGAGCTAGTTGTAAATGACTTGAAGAACCTTGAAAAATGCACCAGTGTTAAACATAAAAACTTCACCCAGCATGAAAAAGAGTAATCTGCATTAATTACTAAACTGAAATCTAAAGGAAATTGTATTGTGAGAAATGCAGACAAGGGTGGGAATGTTGTCCTTTAGGATAGATCAAAACACTTGAGTGAGGCCTATAAACAACTTAATAATCAAGCCAACTATGTTAAAGTAACAGAAGCTACAATGCAAAGTAATTTCAGGTTATATGATGGGCAACTTGAGGAGTGGTACAACCAATGTTTAATCACAAGGGAAGAAATGCAGTTTTTAAAAATCTCAAATCCTACTACACCAGTGTTTTACTTAATTCCCAAGGTGCACAAGAACACAAAGAATCCGCCAAGGCATCCGATTATATCTGCAATTAGCGGAGCCCTGGAAAATACCTCTAAATACATTGACTCATTTTTATGCCCCTTGGTAAAATTACTTCCCTCATATATACAAGACTCTGAAGATTTTCTTAAAAAGATATATGATCTTCCCTGGGAAAACGATGGGTTGTTGGTCACCATTAACATGACCACTCTATACTCCATCATTAGTCATGATGATAGCATGCAGTAGATATACATATATAAAAATATTTATTTTTCAGAAAGACATACATTCAGTGGATGATGTCATCAGTGATGTCATCAGTGATGTCACTGACCATGTGATGAGTGATGTAATATGTGACATCATCAGCAGTGCATTGCGAGCGCGCGAGTTATAGTTAGCTGAACTAACTATAACGGTGGAATTTCAATGGTTTGTATGAGAGAAATGTCCAGCTAACTATAACATGGGTGAAACCTATGGATTTTTCAGGGAATTTCTAAGATTTTTTAAATGCTAATTCCTAACTATAACGTGTGTGAAACCTATGGTTTTTTCAGTGAATTTCAAAGGTTTTGTAAATGATAATTTTGAAATATACTAATTATTATATTTCTTTCTTTTTATAATAATTTCCAACATTTTTATTATAAATACTTATATTTATTTTATTTTTAAAGTTACATTTCGTATTTGTAATGTAAAATAATAACAAAAGTAAATTAAAAAAGAATGCACTGCTAGTGAAACTGCCTCGGTGAATTTGTAAGTGTTTGTTAGAGGCAGATTTACAACACCCTTGTGCCTCTTTTACACCACCGTTGCATCACTTTTCTGATGAAGCAGTGGTGCAAAAGATGCACCACGATATGTTGTATTTAGAATGTGACGTATCTGGGAGGTATGTCACATTGTAAATCCCTGTACCAGAAGGACACATTCCTACATGGGGGGCGTTCCTGCGCAGAAACACCTCCTAAAAGTGGCTGACTACAATCTACAAGAATTCACTTTGTCACTTTTGCGCTCATGCTGTGTCAAAACCCTGCACTACCTTGAAACAGGTGTAAGGATTGACACAGCAGTCTGAGCAAAGGGCCTCCAGACCATTGCTGGAGATACGTTGCACTTCCAACATAACTCAAACAATGCACCACCTTTACAGCCCAGATACATTAGATATATGTGCCATTTTTGTACCATGGTACACCGCATTGTAAATACGGCGCATCCATGGTGGTGGTGTCACGGAGCACAATACCTGACATATTCCTGGGGATATGCCAGTTATTGTATATGTGCCCATTAGTGTTTTAATGTAGTGATAGGATTACTAAAGAAATCAAAAAGGGGGAAGGAAGAGGTGGTGCTGGTTGGCACCGAGGTGGGCACGTCCTCCTCTTGTCAAGGTACTAGTAATCAAAAAGGTCCACCTCCGAGAAGGTTAGTGTGTATCCTGTTGGTGTTGGAATACACTAGATGTGTTAAAATACCCCTCACACACCAAAAGGGCCCTTGGTGTCATGCTTCACCATCGGGGTCTTCCCGCTCGGCTGCCGAACGGGGCAGTGCTGCAACAAAGCCCTTGCTAACACTAGTATACTTGGTTGTATGCAGATGCTGCTGGATGTCCTGTGAGAGGTACAAAATTCATCATTGAATCAGTAGCCAAATATTGCTGTATACGTAATCTCAACTGAAGATAGCACACAATCAAACCCACACACCAGTGGTACATCTAGGGAAAGTATGTGCAAGGTGGTTGATACATACTTGGCAAGGAGGGGTACAGTGCCCCATGAGCCAAAACTGGACAGACGGGTAATTGGAGGTCCAATAAACCTCCAGCCTCGTGATGCTTCCTCCTCTGTCAGTGTTAGCAAGGGCTTTGTATTTATATAAAATATATGTCAAATACACATTGATAGAAATAAGTACTTTACATTGTAGGGTACATACACGCACTGTGGAACAACATTTAGTGAGAGACAGGGGGATCTGACCCCGGTCCTGACGAAGGGGCATGGCGCCCCGAAACATGTTGACCCGCACAGGAAAGTTAGCCCACTAAGTAGCTTAATCTTTCCGACATCACCGTACTTTTTAATAATACCAGCCAGTGCCTATTAAATAATTTTTTCTTTTCACTAAGCCAGGTATTTTTTAACATCACTCTATCACCCCTGACCCTACTGACACTCACTCCCACTCACTCACATAGCACCTCCATCAAAAAGGTGCTCCGGCGTAGTCGCTTGTTGCAGCACTGCCCCGTTCGGCAGCCGAGCGGGAAGACCCCGATGATGAAGCATGACACCAAGGGCCATTTTGGTGTGTGAGGGTGATAGGATTACTACATACCGATGAATGAGTCAGTACAAAACTAAAACAACAGTGACAGAGCGTTTGCTGGAAGTGTAACGATACAAACTAGTAAATTGACCGTATAAAACACAAATTTGCAAGTACATAGAAGACTGCATACATCGTCTATAAGGATTTTGAAGCAGTCTATGCCCTAAGGCCTATTTTAATGCATGAGTACTTAGATAGTGAGTGGATGATTACAAGACTGCAAGGAAAGAACCTGATTGAATTTATAACAGCCTCAGTTGTACCACAGTATACAGATAAACACATACTGCTGAATGGCTCACTACAATATTGAAACAGTAGTGTGAGAATGTTTGCTGGAAATATTAGGATACACATTGAGGAATTGAACGTATAAAACATAAGTTTGCTGGTGTATAGAACATTGCATCCACAGTCCATAGAGGTTTGAAACAGCCTATGCACTAAGCCCTCTTTTAATCCGTGACTATCTAGATACTGACTGGATCATTACACGTCTGCAAAGAAAGTTCCTCACTAAATTTATTACAGCTTCAGTTTTACCACCGTACAATCAAAAAGAACATACTGCTGAGTGGCTCACTACAATACTAAAACAGCAGTGTCAGGGTGTTTGGTGGAAGTCTAAGGATACAGACTGGGGAATTGAAGGCATAAAACACAAGTTTGCAACTGCATACAAGACTGCATGTATACTCCATACGGATTTTAAGCAATCGATACCCTCAAACCCACTTTGCATATTTTAAATCAATACAAATATTTAAAGAATATATAACTGAATTTATAACTGTTTCACTTTTAGTACAATAAATACATTAGTAGATAGTGCTCAAACCTTTATTATTTTTCGGCAATAAATTTATTCTTGTAACATCTCATAATTTAACAGACATTCCAATACAACTTCATCAGAAATGTCATTCAGATCAATTTCCTCGTCAGCAGGTTCTGATTTAATGTGTTCTAAAATTTCAACATAACTTTCCTCTTCAAAATCACAATTCATGTCTGCAGCACTAATTTCCCCTTCTTCACTCTCATTGCCTGCGACAGATACGATTAGTTCTTCAATTATACTCAAAGTAATATCCAAAATCTCCTGAGTATGAGGCTGTTCTCTTTCCATAATTTTTCCTTTATGTTCTTGTTCCTTGTATAAAAATATAAACAGTTAATTTGATCACTTTTCGTAATATATAATACAAAACTACCATTTTCACCTATTTTGACCTACAAAAAATACTATATAAATACCATTATCTAATAACATTCCATTAGTAGAGTTTTAGTCCTTTGCAAAATTATACAACTATAATTACTTATAAGGATATCCTGTTCTTAGCTTTTCTTAAATTTTGAAAGCAGTCACTCCTTATGACTATAGGAAAAGACTCAGGCTGTTATAGTAAAATACACTACTAAAAAATGTAGAATATGTCTATTCACCTTACCCTTTCCAAAACAGTAAATGTGTTTTACTATAATGGAAAAGATACTATTCATTGTTCTGAATGACACTGTGTATCTGTGTATATTTAGACATCATTATCACACTACTTTTTGAATGCTTCATGTGTTTACTCTATCTCTATTCCTCATCTATAACTTAGTCTAACCCTACTAATTACCTACCCCTTCCAATTTCGAAGTAGCCTCTCCTCTAGTATTTATTTGCAACCTTGTAGCTTACGGTTCTTTATTTTTCTCACTGCTTTTAACCTATAATTACGTAACATTCATTAACCTAGGCCTCTCAGTTTATTGTCTAATTTTTATATTATTAATTTCCTTGTGTTCTTCTACTAACTTTTCTTTATGCAGTTGCTTGTTATCTATTCTGTCAATCCTTGAATATCTTATGTTTTTCACTAATGTTCCTTCTTAATTCAAAAGTCTTTCTAGTAGTATTCCTTACTCAATGTGTTCTTTTCCCTTAAGACCTTGCTTAACACGAGTTTTATCGTTTCTTCTTTTAAGTTAGAGAAAATACTGAGTACATTCAATATTGTCTATAATGTCAGGTAAGTTTACTTACTCACTAACTTGTCAAACAACGTTCTTTAACTCTCACAGAAATATTTCCACTTTCTCTTCAGGAATGTCTACGGAGCAATTGAAAACATCTTTGGTGAAGTGCGCACTCGTTAGTGAGCACACGCCTCACCAAGGATTCCCCACAACTTTGTGGTAAATGACTAGATCGCATCCGCGTCTTTCAGCCGGGGCCCGTGCTGAGAGTTGCGATGGGGCAGGCAGGGGGGGCGGGGGACGGGCAGGGTGAGGGGTGATAAAGAACGGAATCTGGATGATTGCAGGTAAGTAAACAATTTCATTAATAAAACAAATTTTGGGCCATATTATCAACAAAACGCGATATCAACAAAAGGTGACACATTATCCCCGCTTTTATGAGCAGGAAAGTGGCGATAAAGCGGCGATAATTCATCTCGTTTTGTTGATATTATGACCCAAAATGCATGCTAATGGCTTTGTGGTGACGATCACGCGTGGTTAGGGGGTCGTACATGCATGTTTAGGCTCTATTTTTTTTAAGAAAAATCGCAGCGTACGTGTACAGAAATATGTACAATTACGAGCAGGAGCTGCATGCTGATTGGCTGTCAATACTCCAAACCAAGAAGTGTTGGCAGCCATCTTATTTGTCACGGCAGCCGAGTCACAAGGAAACAGTAAAACAAAGTTGAGAAATAAGGAAATGGGGCAAGATAGAAACATTCTGAACCTATACTGTTGCTCAGGGAGTGGTAGATTTATTGCACGCGTACCAACCACGTATGGACGACGTACAGCTGTAATGTTGAAAGCCGTCACGTAAGCGTACGTAAGCAAGAAAAATAAAAATTATTTTAGATATTTATGAAATGTATTTGTTCATGTGTTGTGTGGCTCTAAAAAGAGCCGTTGTGTTTATTGCGAGATTTTAGTACCTACAAGTAAGTACCGATGCATGAGGAAGACTCTGTTTCCCTCATCTGTAAAATGTACACCATCTCTCCTATAGATGCCATGCATATTGAAACGCAGATTGTAGTTGTAAATGGACCCCATTCGATAGTCTAGGAGAAAGGCAGAAACAGATTTATTCACATGTTTCCTAGCTTTTTCGAACTGTGGACAATAGTGGTTGGACGGCTTCCATTTCTGCCTTTGGCATATATCAGAATATACAAAGACAGTTTTGGGGAACAGTGTCATCAATTGTGCAAAGGTGTCCTTCATGAGCATTTCCAGAGCTGCCCCAGTCAAATGCCTAGGTCATTGCCACCACAATGCACAATTATGAGGTCAGGGTGTTGGAGATGCATAAAGGATTTCACCAATGGCATCAATTGGTACAACTTTAACCCTCTCTGTCCAATCCATTTAATGTCTACATTTGGTAAACCTAGGTCTTTGTGAATTCTTTTCTGTTGTGCGTACCTTTGACTCCAGAAAATATAGCTGTGTCCCACAATCCACACTGTAAGCATTTTAAAGAGAGGTCTGGATGCACTCTGATGGTGTCTGTAAATGAAATGGTAGTTTGAAAAGTAAGATTTTTCTAAAATGGTGGACAACATGCAGTTTTCAAAAAAAGAAAAGAAATGATTGGTTGTTTGACAACACTTTACAGAAAACTAGGTTCCATGTTTCTGTTTTTTAAAAGCCTTATTTTTATTGGTTAAGAAAAAGTGACAGAAAAGAATGTTACAAAAGATAAACTGGTATACTCTCCAGTCAAGCATACTTGCTGTTTCAATTTGCAACAATGTATGATGAACTTTTCACCTATGTGCTGACTTAGGTGTTCCCTGAAGTGTTTCTATGGTAACTGGCAGATTGTGGAATGGGGGAAGGGTTGAAAGTCCTATTAGTTGGAAAGGTTTGGAATGTTAAACCAATAGAAATGTTTTTTTTTTTTTAATTAATGTGTATAGGATTTTAATTGGTTATTCATATGTATGTATGCGTAAAATGAGAGGGAAAATGTTCAATTCGACGGTTGTGCTGCAAACACTGAACTGAGATTTTGTAGAAAATTATCCACTGTGTGAGTGGTATTCCTGTTAATCTAGAATTCAATTTGAAAGGTGAATTGAAAAGTTATATGGGAGTGCGTGTGTGCGGTGTATCTTTGTGCATTAACGAATTATGGGGTATATTATCAAGACTCGGCAATACAATTATCGCCACTTTATCGGCAGGAAACTGCCGATAAAGTGTTGATAATGTTATCGCCTGTATTGATAATATGCTCCTATATTCGTCTGTTGTTAAACGTTTTATAGTAGTAAATGTGTTTTTCCTATACTGCATGCTGTTATGTTTTTTTCTTTAATATCATTTTGTGCCTCTCTGTACATTAAGGGATTATGGGCCATATTATCAATAAAGGACGATACATTATCACCACTTTTATCGACAGGAAACTGCCGGTAAAGCAGTGATGATAATGCTCTCGATAATATATCCTTGTGAATTCCCATAGAAACCCAGGTTATGGTGTTAACCTGGGCTTCTATGGGAATTCACAAGGATATATTATCGAGACCATTATCGCCGCTTTAGTGGCAGTTTCCTGCCGGTAAAAGTGGCGATAATGTATCGCCCTTTACTGATAATATGGCACTGACGGGCATATTATTAAGGACCAGTATTAAAATTATCGACGTTTTATGTGCAGGAAACTGCAGATAAAACGGCGAAAATTAGCTTGATAATAGGTTCTTGTAAATTGCTATAGAAGCCCAAGTTCTGGTGTTAACCTGGACTGGTATGGGAATTCCCAAAGGGCATATTATCAATCTCATTATCGTCGCTTTATCGGCATTTTCCTGCCGATAAAAACGACAATAATCTATCGCCTTTTGTTGATAATATGTCCCCAAATTCGTTTTATTAATTTAATTGTTTACTTACCTGCAATGATCCAGGGGGCATATTACCAAGGGGGGCGATAGGCAATTATCGCCGATTTAGCATCCGTTTTCGGCCGCTAAGCGGCGATAATTCTATCGCCCTATTAGCAACCTGTCACTAACTGATGTTAGCGACAGCTTTTAGGCGATAGCGAGCAGTTTGGGGCCCCCTTTGCATGTCAGCGATGTTTATCGCTAATGACGTGCAAAGTGGGCGTACCCAACCAGTTACCGACTGAAAGCAGTCACTAACGTCGCTATCGCCTATTAGCAAGGCAGGCGTAGTATTGGAAATATTCGCGCTAACCGTGAATATCTCCAAATACTAACACCTGCCCAGACCAGTTCTTAGCCATGTTATCCAATGGAAGGTGGATAACATGGCTAAGACCATTTCGTCTCTAATGCGTGAATATCGCTGTATTCTCAGCGATATTCACGCATTTCGCCGCTATCCCTGGATATTTTAGCACAATGGAGAAAAACGTTGCTAATAGCATATTTCTCCGCTAACATATCCAGCGATAGGCAGCAATAAAAAAATCGTCGCTAAATATCGCTATTTGTTGGTAATATGCCCCCAGATTCCGTTGTTTATCACTCCTCACCCTGCCCCTCCTCCGCCCCGCCTGCCTGCTCCATCGCAACTCCCTCCACGGACCACGACTGTTTCTTTATTCTGTTATATTGTACTGTCTATTTATACTCTCATTTTTTATTAAATTTTCCTTGTTTCATACTCCTTGTTCTTTAGTTGTAAGTCCTTTTATTTTTATAGTCCAAGGTTTGTCCTCATACTCCTCCCTGTGTTCTTGTAAGTAATATAATAGAATATTTGATATATATTTTTTTGTAATGTTATATATATTTTTTTATTATAGCTTGTGTTTATCGATACTAAAAATACTGCATCATGCCAACGAAGTACCAAAAGAGGAAGCAACAAAAGAAAAGTGTGTATTTGAAGATAACTCACCAAGAAGATTTACATGAAGAGAGATGTCTTAACAAACAGAAAGAAAGTCCTGGTAAGAGCAGGAGCACTTTTTTGAGGAAAATATTAAAGACCTGGGGCCAGATGTAGGTCGGCAAATACCGGTCGGTAACGGCCGATTTCGGCCGTTACCGACCGGTATTTACAAATGGAGATGTAGGGGCCTTAAAATGTACAGAATCTGTATATTTACCGAATCGGTAAAGTTACCGATTTGGTAAAATACAGATTCTGTAAATTTACCTAATCGGTAAATCAATATGTAGGTGGCACAGAAAACAGTGCCACAGGCCCTTACCGAGTCGTTATTTACCATGTAATTCTATTGCATGGTAAATAACGAATACCTGTGTACATGCACATCTGTGCATGTACACCTGTGCCATGTGGCACACAGACATGCCCTAAGGGCATGTCTGTGTGTCACATGGCACACAAGTCAAAATCAGGGGTGCAACAGGGTGTCAAAGTGACACCCTGTCACCCTTGCAAAATCGGTAAATTTACCGAATCGGTATTTACCGATTCGGTAATTGCCATTGATTCCTATGGGCCTAAAGGCCCATAGGAATCAATGGCAATTACCAAATTGGTAAATACCGATTTGGTAATTACCGAATCATACAGATTCGGTAAAAATTACCGATTTTTTTACCTACATCTGCTTTACCGAATCTAGAATACCGAATCGGTAAAATTCGGTATTCTAGAGTCGGTAAATCAGATTTACCTACATCTGGGCCCTAGAGTAGTGTTCAGAAACAGAAAAATGTCTTTAGTGTATCAGCAACGAAAAAAAAACCTACTAATAAAGAATAGAACAATGGAAAATCAAGTGCAGACAAAACTGTGTATAGTACAAGGAGGAAAACCCAATTCATGGAAATTAGGAAAAAAATGTTTTATAATAGATTGGTATCAAATTTAATGAAAGAAATTAAGGTATATAAGAAAAAAACAGTATTTTATAAGAAGAAAAAAGCTATAGAAAATGTAATTGAGAAAGCTTTGGAATTGAAAAGAAAACTGTTTATTTCAATAATCAATAGAATTAGATCACTAGATAAACCAATCCATTTAATGAAGGGCAAAAGTAGGTGGAGAAGACTAATTAACAGAAGTAATTTTTGTGATTTTTTTGGGTGAATGGAAACATAGTTCAAGTTCTGAGCCTTTTTTTAATGAAGAAAGTTATCTTCAGAGTAATGATTTGTTGCATGCAGTTGTCACTACTGGTCGTGCTTATGAGGTTAGAAATGGTTGTCCTATTGAGAAAGAGAAAATTGTTCCTAGAAATGCAGAAGAGGTGTTATCTGGTGAAGTTTTAGGGAGACGTCCTAAAGCTCCAGTGTACACTTGGAATTGTAGTAGTATTTGTAGTGTGCGGCAAGAATCTATTGATTTTTTACGCAATTTCTTACGTAATTATACCAAGAAAAGTGTTAAACAAAAGATTAAGATGTTACAAGGACTAGACCCTTGCAGAGTGAGAGAAAATAGTGGTTTGCAAGGTCATTCTCTGCCTTGTCTTTCTAAAAAAGTATGTTGAAGTGTTTTCCACCATATCAGGATGTTAGCAGTTCATCATACTCAGATGAGGAAATTAGTCAGAACATTGTATTACGCAAAAAGTCCAGCACTAATGTTAAAAAAGTTGAACAGTACTCTTTTGCATGGATCTGTATCGGATGTAACAAATGTTTGTGATGAAATTGAGATACTTTGGCCCTCAGGAAGGCAGTGGAGAAAGTGAGAGATTAACAGAAGAAAATGTGGAAGAGAATGTAGGACAGTGCAGTGTAAAACATTTTGAGCAATAAATTATTCAGTTTAAGGTGATTTCAGGTGAAAGGCCAAATTATTCTTGTATCTGTTGTTGACGAATTCATTATAAAAAACAGACCAGGACTGTTGATCTGTATTTAAAAAGTGAAAAAGAAAATAATAATGAGTGTAAGGATTTTGCAACTTATTTGTTGGTAGGGAATTGTTTTGATTTGGGTTCTGATCAGCGTATTTGTAAATATTGTTATAACAAATTGGATGAGAACAAAATGCCTGCTAGAGCTGTGCATAATAATCTTGAGTTGGTAAGTATTCCTTCGGAACTGATGGATTTAAATACCTATGAGTCTATTCTTAATCAATGTGTGCATCCATTTCAGGCTATTGTTCGTATGGAGCCTAAGACAGGAACATTGCCTCCTTCGGATTTACAGAGAGGATTAAAGGGAAGAGTTGTATATTTGCCTCTAGATTTAAAGAAAAATATTGAAACTATTGGTGTAGAAAATGTAGAGGATGAACCTTTAGTTATTCTAGTTAATGGCGTTCCTGCTAAGAGTAAGAAAATCTGTCAAGAATTAGTGGATGTTAGGAAAGTGAAAAAGGCAACGTTGTATCTGGTAAAAAATAATCAATATTACAAAAATGTGTATGTGGGAGAAGAAGAAATAACTGTAAAAGAAGATAGTGACTTGCCATCTGGACGATTTGAAAAAGTGGATGTGTCCAGAACTGAAGAAATCTACGAACATTACAGTGTTCATCCATTGCATTCCAAAGAAATGATGGGGAATGCTATAGAGTTATTTCAAATGAAAGAAGCAAAAGGAAGTCCCATTAGTGTATGGGAAAAAAGCTTTGAAGCTCGTTGTTTCCCTCAGTTGTTTCCTACAGGAAAAGGAGTACGATATGATGAACGACCTGTGCAGATTCCTTCATCTGAATACCGGACATCAAGATTATATGCAGAAGATGCAAGATTTCGACAATGTATTCCATATTTGCTTCATCTTTTGTTTGAGAGTGATTTGTCTGGACTTTCTTATGCAGTCAACCATATATTGAAAACAGGTGTACATCTGCAAAATGTTTCGGCAAAGGAATTTATGGATAAAGTACACCAGAAAGATAATGTTTTGGAAACTCAGCTGATTAATCTGATGGCATGTCAGCGTGGTACTAATGAGTACTGGTACCATCGTCATGGAGAACTTAAATGTATGCTAAGGAACTTAGGAACTCCTACATGGTTCCTTACTCTAAGCTGTGCTGAATATGCTTGGGATGATTTAATTCAATTTCTTCGAGAGTCAAATCCAAATATACCAAATATCGAATACAAGACACCTGGAGAATTGTGCTCTTTGGATCCTGTTAATGTATGCAGGTATTTCAATCATAGATTCGAAGCTCTGATGTCTTTTATCACCAATAAAAAAAATACTCCTCTTGGAGAGGTTCTGGATTTCTTTTGGAGAAAGGAGTATCAAACGAGAGGTGCTCCTCAAATATATATGCTATTATGGATCAAAGATGCTCCCAAATTTGGAACAGACTCAGATGATACTGTGTTGTCTTTTATTGAAGAATACGCTACATGTGATATACCCAAAAGTACACAAGATAACGACTTAAGACAATAAGTCTTACGATTCCAAAGCCATCGTTGTGGGAAATACTGTCGTCGAAAGTATAAATCTAAGGACTAATTCTACAGCAAATGCAGTTTTGCATTTCCTTGACCTGTAATATCGAAAGGAAGAGTGAACAGTTTTATGTCATCTTTGCGACATAATATCACAAGAAAGTCTCCCAAAAATACCTACAACTTAAGAAGAAATGAAGAATCAAAATACATAAATGACTATAACTCAGTCATTTTTTCTATGTGGAATGCTAATATGGATATTCAACATGTTGCAGACAATTCCATTGCTGTTGCTCGATATGTGACATCGTACATAACAAAGTCAGAAAAGACGGAATTGAAGGAAATGTGGGAAGAGATTTCCCATGAGAAGAGTCTAAGTGAAGAGATTTCCCATGAGAAGAGTCTAAGTAAGAAATTATACAGTTACAGTTTGAAGATGTTATCTCATCGAGAAATTGGAGCATATGAATGCTCGGATCGCTTATCATCTGCAAGTCTGTACTCTAAATCTAGAAGAATCATTTGGGTGAGTCTAGGTCTTGCTGTAACACGAAACCGAGTTCTTAAATCTGTACAAGAAATTGATTATTTAGCTGAAAAAGAGCCAGAAAGTACTGATATTTTGAAAACAAATATGTTGGATTCATATTATCCAAATAGAAGTCATCATCTTGAGAACATTTGTCTCTATGAAGTGCTGCAAAACTATATTTTTAAACAGAATTTTACCGAAAACATTAATAATGGTATATATGCTGTTATTGGTTCTGAAGGATGTCTGGTGAAACAAAGAAAAGGATATTTGATTAATCACCGTAAACTGAGTTCCGAAACACCTGACAAAAGGGAATTTTACTATTTAGCTCTTTTGCAACTTTTCAAGCCATGGCGTTCAGAATTGCAATTACTTGGAGATTTTGAGAGCTATGAAGATTCCTTCAATGCCACTAAAGATACTATAGAATGTCATGTTTTTGCTAATTATGTCAAAATGTTGAATGACGAAATTGAGCAAGAAGCTACAATTGCAACTGAGATTGCTAGAGACAGTTCTCAAGACAGTCAAACTTCTGCTCCTTTGAGTCAGGACCCATTAGGAGAACCAATTGTTCTAAATGAAGCAGCAACTGCTATGGAAGAGGTGGAAACAGTAATGTATCAAGGTCAAGAAGATCTAACAAACCTAGGACACTTGGAAGAACAACTAAATCTTGAGCAGAAAGATATATATGAGCAAATGAGAGAACAGATTGACCATGGATTTCTTCATGAGAGGAAAGAGTGCTCTTGCTCATCATTTGAACCTATCCGTATGTGTGTGAGTGGACAAGCTGGAACAGGAAAAAGCTTTTTAATTAAAGTAATCACAAGTTTTCTACAGAAAAGAACTGAGTCGCATTTGTCTTGTGTTGTCACTGCTCCAACTGGATTAGCAGCTCACAATATTAAAGGAATTACTTTACATAGTTTATTAATGCTACCAGTAGAGCATGACAACAAAAAATACCACAAGCTATCTGGAGAAACTTCTTGTGAAGTTTCAAGAGTGTTGAGGAAAATTAAGCTTCTCATTATTGATAAGGTAAGCATGGTCTCAAACTTTAATGCTTACCTTTGTGCATTTAAGAATGCAGCTAATTCTTAAAACTGAGTATGACGTATTATTCGGAGGAAAACACGTCATAGTTTTTGGAGATCTTCTACAACTTACTCCTGTAAAAGGACAGCCAATGTTTAAAACACTGGTGCATGAAGATACTAGAAAGTCTTTGGGGAGTATTGGCAATGTAAACATTTGGTCATATTTTCAGTATAAGGAACTTACTACAAATATGCAACAAGCAAATGATGTTGATTATGGAACTATTCTTCAAGATATAATAATTGGAAAATTGACCGAACATGGCAAACAAGCTTTACAGACACAATTACTTTCCAATTTGTTTCCAAATGCAAATATTGTCCCAGAGAAAATATACATGAGAATTGCAGAAAACGAATCTGTAATCTGCTTAATGCCAACACTGCGTGAATGTTCTATATTCAATGGAGAAATGTTAAAGTTGGAAAATGAAGAAATTATAAAATTGGAAGCAATTGATAAAATAGAACATGAAGGAATCAGTATTATTTTGAGTGAAAACTTGAAGAGGAAATTGGATTGTTTAGAAAAATCGATAAGTAAAACTGCTGGTTTAGAAAAGGATTTGTATGCATGTGTAAATTGTAGGGTAATTTTGCTACGTAATTTGAATGTGCAAAAAGGTTTAGTAAATGGAGCAATGGGTAAAATTGTTGATTTTGTTAATTATGTAAATAGAAGTGGGATTGAATTTTTGAAAATCAAATTTGATGAAATTGCTGAAGTACAACAAGTTAGTCATTGTGCAGCTCGTGTTTTGCTTGTAAAAGATTTGTATGTCTGCAGAAAACAGTTTCCTGTTTGTTTGGCATATGCGGTGACCATTCATAAATCTCAAGGTTTAAGTGTAGATTCTGCTTTAGTAAATATTGGAAGTACCGTGTTTAAAGAAGGTATGGCATATGTTGCTTTGTCTCGAGTCAGAACTTTATCTGGATTGTACTTGATTGATTTTGATGAGACAAAGGTGTCTGCAGATGCAAACTGTGTGAAAGAGTATAATAGGTTAAGAAGAGAATATCACCCAATTTAGGTCAATATCCAGTGATTGAAAAGCGTGTGGTAGGCAGAAAAAGAAAATTTGAGAATATCTGTTGTGAAACTGTAGAGAAAGAAAAAAAACAAGATGAAGTTGCGCTTGCAAGCAAAAAGAAAAAGGACAGTGTTGAAGAGAATGTTGGTTATCGGTTTGAAAATAGTTCTGGTGTCAACTGCTATGCTAATGTAGTGGTTAATGTTGGGTTTTTTCTTGAAAGTTTCCAACAGCAAATTGTAGAAAATCAGGACAAAAGATTCTGTTCATTGTTGAATTCTGTTTATGACAAATGTAGTAGTGATAAAAGTAAAATACAAAGGGGCATATTATCAAGGGGGTTTATCCCCGCTTTTTTGGCTTTAAAAGCCAAGAAAGCGGAGATAAAATTATCTCCCTATTACCAAGCTGTCGCTAACACCAGTTAGCGACAGCTAATAGGAGATAGCGACCATCTTGGGCCCCGCTTTGCATGTCAGTGATATTTATCACTAATGACATGCAAAGTGGGCGTGCCAAGATGTTAGCGACTGGAAACAGTCGCTAACTTCGCTATCTCCTATTACCAACTTTTGGAGATATTCGCGCTAAGCGTGAATATCTCCAAAAGCTAACACCTGCCCTGAGCAGTTCTTAGCCATGTTATCCAATGGGAGGTGGATAACATGGCTAAGAGCATTTGCTCGATAATGCATGAATATCGCTGACTTTTCAGCGATATTCATGCACTGCGGCCGTTTTTTATCGCATTTGCGATAAACCTTGCTAATAGCAAGGTTTATCTGCGATAAAAATCGCCGATTTGCGGCGATAAGTTTTGTCTCTAAACAAGTTAGAGACAAAAATTATCTCTATTGGTTGCTAATATGCCCCAAAGTGTTTCTGATATTCAAAATGTTTTGGACATATGTTCTGGTTCTAGTCAATTTACGCAGAAAATCCAGCAAGATTGTCAGGAATTTTTAATGTTTATGCTTGGTGTACTGGAAGATGAAGGTATAGATGTTGAAAACCTTTTTGGCCTTTCTTATAAATGGCATCATGACTGTCGAAATTGTTTGTTTACATGTAGCACTGACATAGACACTGAGAGATTCATATATTTGACTTTACCTGACTGTGAATCAGTGTCTTTTAACAATCTCATTAGAGGTGCAAGTCAAAACATGGAGTGTAGCCAATGTAAATCAGAAATGTCATCAACATTACTTATACAAAGATATGGACAGTATGTTATTTTAATGCTGCAACGTTGTAGAACTGATGGGACAAAATTGAAAACTTTAACTAAAAATTTTGTAGCTGGTCAATGTTCAATATCAGGAAGAACTTTTATAGCTGTTGCTATTATTTTTCATGATGGGCCTTCTACCACATCTGGACATTACATTGTTTATTTAAAATGTCTGAAAGGTTGGCTACGGTGTAATGATACTCAATTAGTTTTTAAGCAACGTTTGCCCAAAGGGTTACCAAATTCTTACCTAATATTTTTAAAGACAACATTTTAACATCAAAATTTGCCCTTTAGGATTAGTACTGTTAAGGTAGATTAGTCTGGCGTCGTAGAGTATTTTGTAAGTGAGGCTGAGGAGCTTGAAGGTGATCCTTTTGTTGATATTGAGGCAGTGTAGGTGTATCAGGCGGTGGGTGATGTGGGTGCAGCCGGGGACATGGATGATCACTCAGGCGGAGGTCTTTTGGATTTGTTGTAGTTGTTGTAGGTGTTTGGCTAGAATTTATGTGTAGAGTGTTTTACCACAGTGTAGTCTCCTGCTGATGAGGGCCTGTGTCACTCTTCTTCTTCTTTTGGTTAGGATCCACGTGTAAATGTTGCGGAGCATGTGTAGGGTGTTATAGCAGTACAAGGAGACGGTGTAGACTTGGTTACACATGGAGAGGGACGATTTGAGGTTGAATCCTATGTTGTGGACATGATTGGTAGGTGTTGGTACTGTTCACAGTGTAGTCAGGTAGCAGGAGTTGTCTGAGGCTGATGGGGTGAGTCGGAGGATGAGTACCTTCATCTTGTGCCAGTTTGTGTTTACAGTGCTGCTCTTTATGTAGTTGGTGACGACCTTCATTGTGTCGTGGAGGTTGCTTTTGGTGATATGTGGCTTCTTGCTGAGGAAGAGTATGAGCTGGGTGTTCTTTGTGTAGGAGATGTTGTTGAAGTTGTGATGGTGGGCTACTTGTGTGAGGTTGGCCATGTAGATGTTGAACAGCGTCGGACTGATGGATGAGTCCTGGGGGACCCGTAGATGATTTTGGTGGTTTTGGATCAGAAGGCTGGGAGGCGGACGTTCAGGATTACTATTGAACAACTTCCAAACAAAGCACTTGATGCATACTATTTGGCCGTAAGGAAAAGTGTGCGAAACCAATAAGGACTTTTTGCTGTGTATTTTGTCAGCATGTATTTGTAAGTAACATTATTTACAGTGTAAGAAAATTAATCATAATGTATTGTTATTTTATGATTGTTTGAGATATGTTATATTTACGTAAGAAATTGCTCTTAGAAAAAAACATTTAAGATATGTTTTATTTCTATTTTTTATACTGTTATTGAGAATGTTGACTGTTTTTTTTTAAGATATCCTTATGGATTGTCTTTTTTTTGCCCGCTGTTATGTGATGAGTACTATTGAACTCACTGTGTGTAGTGAAATTCAATATATTCTGAGAACAGCAAAAAAGGTAAATGAAATGTTTTACAAATTATTTTGTGTTGTAAAATATGTATTGTAACTGTGTTTTTTTGTATCATCCACAGGTGATAATTTTTTAATATATAACTTTTTATTATTTATTATGCTTAGGGTAAGTACAAGTAACTGACTAAGCCGCGGCCCGTGGACGGTGTTGTGGTGAGGTAGGCAGGTGAGGCGGGGGACGGGCAGGGTGGGAGGTTATAAACAGCGGAATCTGGATGATTGCAGGTAAGTAAACAATTAAATTAATAAAATGAATTTCGTACCGCACCCTGCATCGCGCATGGGACGAAGTGGCATATTATCAACAAAAGGCGATACATTATCGCCGCTTTTATCGGCAGGAAAAATTTCGATCAAGCGGCGATAATGGGCTTGATAATAGGGCCTTGGAAATTCCCATAGCAGCCCAGGTTCTGATGTTAACTTGGGCTGTTATGGGAATTCACAAGGGCCTATGATCAAGCCCTTCATCAACGCTTTATTGGCAGTTTTCTTGCTGATAAAAGCGGTGATAATCTTAATAATGTCTTTGTGTTGAAGAACACGCTTTGTAATGGCTGAGACTTACGTCCTTCAAATTAGTTTTTAGGTATACGTGTGACCAAGTCTGATAAGATCAGAGTTTAAGGACAAACACCGTGGTGTCTGTGCCTCGAAATCTCGTCGATCACAAAGAAAAAAGGAGGACGATAAAATGAAAGTAACAGATATAATAAAAACGGTGCACAGACATAATATCGACTCCAAAATATCGTTTGGACAGAATATCGAGTTTTAAATATCGTTTGGACAAAATATCGACAGGACAGAATATCGACAGTCAAAATATCGTTTTTAAGGTAAGTGAAGTAATATCGACTGTAAATAATATAGAAAGTGAAAATATCCAAGTATATAATCTAGATAGTAAAAAATATCGTTTTTTAAATAATATTTAATTATTTATAGTGTTTTTATGTTATAATATGTGTGAAAAGTGTCATTTTATGTTATAATTATTTTTAATTAATGATTTTTTTTTAATTATTGTGTAATTTTATTCTGTAGCGGGTTGTGGGTTTATAGGGGAATAGGGTGGGAAGTAATTTAATTATAATTAATTAAATATGTAAATTTATTAATTGGTAGTAATAATTAATTAATTGGTAATTAAATAATATTTGTTAATTATTTAAAATTTAATTGGTAATTAATTTAATTTAATTGATTAATTGCTAATTATTTAAATTAAAATAATTTATTTCCTGTAGCGGGTTGTGGGTTTATAGGGGAATAGGGTGGGAAGTAATTTAATTATAATTAATTAAATATGTAAATGTATTAATTGGTAGTAATATTTAATTAATTGGTAATTAAATAATATTTGTTAATTATTTAAAATGTAATTGATAATTAATTTAATTTAATTGATTAATTGCTAATTATGTTAAATTAAAGGGGTATTTTTAGGGTTCAGGGTCAGTTTTTGGTTTTTGGGTAAAGGGGTATTTTTAGGGTTCAGGGTCAGTTTTTAGTTTTTGGGTAAAGGGGTATTTTTTGGGTTCAGGGTCAGTTTTTAGTTTTTGGGTAAAGGGGTATTTTTAGGGTTCATGGTCAGTTTTTAGTTTTTGGGTAAAGGGGTATTTTTAGGGTTCAGGGTCAGTTTTTAGTTTTTGGGTAAAGGGGTATTTTTAGGGTTCAGGGTCAGTTTTTAGTTTTTGGGTAAAGGGGTATTTTTAGGGTTCAGGGTCAGTTTTTAGTTTTTGGGTTAAGGGGTATTTTTAGGGTTCAGGGTCAGTTTTGGGTTTTTGGGCAAAGGGGTATTTTTAGGGTTCAGGGTCAGTTTTTAGTTTTTGGGTAAAGGGGTATTTTTAGGGTTCAGGGTCAGTTTTGGGGTTTTGGGTAAAGGGTTTTTTTAGGGTTCAGGGTCAGTTTTGGGTTTTTGGGGTACAGGGGTACAGTGTAAAAATAAAGTAAAATTTAATTTACATTAATTTAATTTAATGAAATTAAATTAAATTAAATTATATTAAATTAATTTTAAATAATTTAAATTATAAAAATTATTATATCCTTACCAATACTTACGTTGTAATGGTAGTGCGTTGTAAAAGTTGCGTTGTAACGTCATATATCCACTGTTGCACTCCTTGGAGTGGGAATAGTAATTTTAACCCCTACGCTATCCAACGCTTTCCCTACTGTTGCACCCACTGGAGTGGGAATAGTAATTTTTACTCTTTTGTATTTGTACGTTAATAATATTGACTATTATTTAATTAAATTTTGTTACTATATATATATATGTTTTAAGAAATATGATTAAAAAAATATTATTTTTTTACTTTCATTAATTATTTAATTATTAAAAGTTATTTTAAGTATTGTTAAGTATATTTTAGTAATTAATTTTTTATATTAATGTAATTAAACATTGTTTTTATTACAGTCGATATTTTTTACAACTATATTTTTGTAAACGATATTTTTAACTCAATATTTTTGTACTTACCTGTTTGTAGATAGAAACTCGATATTTTGTCTCTCGATATTTTGTCAACGATATTTTTGTTGGTCGATATTCTGTCCCTCGATATTATTTCAGTGATCCAATAAAAACAACGGTGAAAAACTACTAAAATGGCGGTGGACGGAGTACGTGATCAACGTTTGGGGCCTTGACACTACGTTCCAAATAAATGTAGATAAAATACGATTGTTAATATATTACAAAAGTACAGCAGCGGATGACACACGCGACCCGGGAAAACAAAGCGGCAAATGTATTACCTGAAATAAAGAAAGGTTTGTTTGTTGAACTTGAAGAAAAAGAAAAAAACGTGGGCTTCGAAACGAGGCTGCGCATGCGTAGAGAGTACAACTGCTACACAAAAAAAAGGAACGTTTTACATACTATCATAGAAATGAAGGGGCATATTATGAACAAAAGTCGATACATTACCACCGCTTTTATTGCCAGTAACTGCCGATAAAGCGGCGATAATGGGCTTGATAATAGGCCCTTGTAAATCTCCATAGCAGCCCAGGTTCTGCTATTAACATGGGCTGCTATGGCTATTCACAAAGGCATATTATAAAGACCATTATCCTCGCTTTATCAGCATTCTCCTGCAGATAAAAGCGGCGATAATGTATCACCTTATGTTGTTGATAATATAGCCAGAAATTCGTTTTATTAATTTAATTGTTTACTTGCCTACAATCATCCACATTCCATTCTTTATCACCCCCCACCCTGCCCCTCACCCGCCCCGCCTGTCTCACCGCAACTCCCTCCAGGGCTTGATAATACGCCCTTGATAATACGCCCTTGTTAATTCCGATAGAAGCCCATGTTAACACCAGAACATGGCCTTCTATGGGAATTAACAAGGGCGTATTATCAAGACCATTTTCGCCTTTTTATCGGCAGTTTCCTGCACATAAAACGTCGATAATTTTAACACCGGTCCTTGATAATATGCCCGTCAGTGCCATATTATCAGTAAAGGGCGATACATTATCGCTGTTTTTATCGGCAGGAAACTGCCGCTAAAGCGGCGATAATGGGCTTGATAATAGGCCCTTGTAAATTCCCATAGCAGCCCAGGTTCTAGTGTTAACATGGGCTTCTATGGCAATTCACAAGGATATATTATCAAGCCCATTATTGCAGCTTTATTGACAGTTTCCTGCCAATAAAAACTGCGATAATGTATCGCCTTTTGTTGATAATATGGCCTATTGCTCTTTTTTTAACCAGTAAACTTAGGTGCATATTATCATGGACTGGTGATAAAATTATCGCCGTTTTATGGGCAGGAAACTACCGATAAAACGGCGATAATGAGCATGATAATACGGCCTTGTTATTTCCCATGGAAGCCCATGTTAACACCAGAACATAGACTTCTATGGGAATTTACAAGGACGTATTATCAAGCCCACCCTCCCAACATTAATAAAAAACTCCAGACATGCAGGTACCCGGAGCTGGAAGTTCATTTTACATATTACTGCCCCAGAAAGGTGGCATTCCCCGCGACGTGTACGGGGAGAGAGAGAGAGAGAGAGAGAGCTCAAAACATACTTTTTTTTAAAAAAGACCCAAGAGGTGCCACTCCCCGAGACTGCAGGGAGTAGGACCGGAACCCTCCCGCATACTTCAAAATAAAACCAGAGCAGTGCCGTTCCCCAGTGCTCGGGGCACCTTACAAGCCCCCATTATGCAAAAAATGTGCCCCCCGTAATTTACCCCCCGGGACCTAATGTCTAGTTTTTTTTCACCTTCTCCACCGCGTACAAGTACTGCACGAGTACCCCGCCATTTTTTATTTAAAAAAAATATATATTTAGCCTAAAGAGCCATGTACCACCCCCTGACCAAGACTATAGGGTCAGAATGTTTCTACCCTGCCCCCTTTCCTTATTTCTCAACTTTGTTTTACTGTTTTCTTGTGACTCTACTCTCCAGACAAACAAGATGGCTGCCAACGCTTCCTGGTTTGGAGTATTGACAGCCAATCAGCATGGAGCTCCTGCTCGTAATTGTACGTATTTCCAAATGCATACGCCGCGATTTTGCTTTAAAAAAACCCCCCAAAAAACAATAGAGGATAAACATCCATGTACGACCCTCTGGGCAAGCCTAGAGGGTCAGAATGTTTCTAGCCTACCCCCTTCCCTTATTTCTCAACTTTGTTTTACTGTTTTCTTGTGACTCGGTTCTAGCGAGGCACACGATGGCCGCCAACACTTCCTGGTTTCGAGTGTTGACAGACAGTTCACAGCCAATCAGCATGCAGCTCGCGCTCGTAATTGAACAGATTTCAGTACACGTGCTGAACTCCGTCTCTGGATATCGCTATGACTTTACTTGCAATTTTCTCAGAAACTACTGAACGGATTTACACCATTTAACAAAAAGCACAATCTGCGAACAGAACTCTACCTTTCTGCCAAATTTTGCGTAATTCCGTTCAGCCGTTCGGGTTGTAGCCCTGGCTAAAGGTCCCTATAGAAAATTGCATGGGGAAAACACGTTTTGGGACCCCCCTTTTTTCTCAACCCCCACTGGACGAATCACCCCCAAACTTTCAGGAAAGGAGCGGAACTGAGCAGGCCATTTTCTTGGAGAAATTCAGGAAGATTCGTCCAGCAGCGCCAAAGTTATTCCAAATAGAATGTTGTGGATTTCCTATGGAAACTAGGTCCTAACTATAACTACCTACTGGCAACTGCCAGTAGGTAATATATATATATATATATATATATATATATATATATATATATATATATATATATACACATACTTTTTTAGGAGTGAGATGTCAGAAAAAATTACAGAGAGAATATCAATTAGGCTCTCATGGTTTACACATATGGCTTTTGGCCAGGAGAAGATTTATAGTGAAATGAAGGTGTGGTTTAACCCTTCCAGCAATAATAGGACCAAGAATCCCACACATTAAAGAAGATTATCATTGGTGGTCAAAGGATATTATGATATAAATATAAAATATGAGGAAAAGTGCATTAGCAGCTCTGCATTTTGTATTAAAGTCGGAATGGGATGCCAAGCCTTATTTATAGTCGATGTCCCCCTTGAACATCAAAAGCTTGACTCTATAATTTTATTTCAGAATTCCAGTTTTTTTATGTTAAAAAAATATAGGGGCATGTGCTGCTCTGTTTTCCGTTAATTTTTATTACAACAGAGAGGAAGCTGAGGTCCACTTTTCATTTTATTTTTTGTCCTGCTTACACTGGCTTTTGTAAAAAAACAAACAACAAATGTCTGCTACCAATCTTTAGATATTTTGATACGGGGTATACACATGAAACACTTTTATCATGCAAATCAGTTACACATATGGTTTTACCTTTTACTGGCTCAGTTAATTGTTGCAGCATGCCATATGTGTTTGTTTGGAATGCAAAATTACCAATCCTTGCTAATTCGCACTATCCATCTATAATTTTTGAAGGATGTCAGTCCACCAAATATTTTGGCTTTCCATATGGCTTTATTAGCAAAACGTATTAAATGATCAGTCCATTTAACTGTTTTGTTTCATCTGTTGCGACTGCCATACCTTTAGAAAATATTGCTTGATATGAATTCTTGTTCTACATGTTGCATGTTTTGACTTCTGATGTGATTTAATTATTTGTTTGTATTTATTTGGATGCCCTGAACGCGAAATACAATCTTGTTGACAGGCTGACTTTCCTTTATACTCTCCTAATCATTATTCTGTATTCTATTCCTAACCTCTTCATATCTATTATCCAACTTCTTTTCATTTTCTCAAACTCTTTTCATACTATTTCAAACAACTTCTGAAAAATGGGAAGACCTTACAAAGACATGCATCCACCTATCCACTATCAAGCCCCATCACTCAATCAGATATTTTTATTCTAGCAGACATCCCTTGTATGAACTTATATGAATAGTACAAAAATACGTTGACACTTTTTAAATGAAGCAATAAAAAATAAGAAAAAATTACTACAGTAAAATACAAAACTGCAAAAAGTCTAAGGGGCATATTATCAACAAAGTGGAGAAGAGAAGTGTTAGCCGCCTTGGCTTAACGCCTCTCTTCGCCACTTTGGAAACGCTAGGCTGCACCATATGTGTAATGCTTCATGCAGCACACGTGTAAGTTACAAATTGCCATTCTGTGGATACTGTGGACACTAAACCAGCAGCAACAGGGGGCATTTGCGAACGCCGCTGACATTCAAGACACCAAAGGAAACACATACTTCTCGCGTCTCCCGCTTCGCGGGAGACGCTCGCACCTCCGCCGATTTGAATTGCAGTAACAGCTGGCCATTTGTTAAGGGGGGCTACGAGCCCCAGCAGGCAGCGGGGCTGAGACCCGCATTGCCGCCACGCCCTCGTCCCACAGGCAATAAGTACCTCCCGCGTCTCCCGCTCCGCGGGAGACGTTTGCCATTCTGTGGATACTGTGGACACTAAACCAGCAGCAACAGGGGGCATTTGCGAACGCCGCTGACATTCAAGGCACCAAAGGAAACACATACTTCGCGGGAGACGCTTGCACCCCTGAGGATTTGAATTGCAGTAACAGCTGGCCATTTGTTAAGGGAGGACTGCGCGCCCCAGCAGGCAGCGGGGCTGAGACCCGCATTGCCGCCACGCCCTTGTACCACAGGCAGATTTAACCAGCCCTCCATTGTTGTCTCGCGGGACGCGCGCCGGGCGAAGCCCGGGCCAAGGGCGGGCCCGTTAGAGCACGGAAGAGGCCGGGACAGGGCCACCCTCTTTCACCTGCACAATCAAGGTTAGTGCTTATAAATATTACAAAGCTCTTCATGGGATTGCCTACCTTATTGACAATTATCTAGATAGACGCTCCTTTTTAAGACATTTCCATCGCGTCTAGCAAAGAATTGAAGGGTAGACAGTCTAACATTGGTGGCTCCTTTGCGGGTACTCTGGATCGTTTCATTACTAGGGCATCCAATGCGCTGTCCCGTGAAATCGAACAAACTGAGAAAAGACTGTCATTGGTTCCGGCTTTTGATAAGCGCTCATCTCTGGGGCCATTTCAGTATGCAATATCCCCTAACAACCAGCTGGGGGTTGCTTCTGGCTTGCTAGGGGCAAGTAGCGAGGTGGGCGATCTTCCACTAGGCAGAGAAGAATTGAGCATCTCAATCGACAGTACAACTACTGCACCAGCCAGCACAAGTATGCCTGACCTTAACCAGGAAGGATCGGGCCCACCTAAACTGAGGCCAAAAACGAGATCCACACAGAACCCAAGAAATGAAGCCACAAAGGTGTTAACCAATCCGGTGGTGAAAAGGAAATGAGGTGGCGCCCCCTTAACAAATAAAAAAGTGAAGATTCACAAAATGAATAATAAGGGCGAGGGGCTAAGCACCAGACCACCGAGCACCGCAGCCATAAACCCACAGACTTCGCAATTGGAACTAACCTTTACAAAGTCTTCCTATATATGATAGACTTACCTTGATTAAAAAAAGATTTTTGTGTCTAGAATCGCAACCAGACCCTGCCCAGGCACGGGTAGACCCCCATGTTATAGGGCGGCACCTGTGAGGGGGAGCAGCCTTATGGTCATGCCCATGGCGTAGGCAATTTTAACACTTTGCCTGCCAGGGACAATATTTCCGCTGCACCTCCTCGGGTAAACCACAATCCCCCCCCCCCGATTCTGTCTTACCACTATTAAGGGATAGAAATGTAGATAACAGTAACACCTTACTTAGAAGGGGGACGACTGAAGGGGGGACAGGCCATGTGGATCAACAACCTCAAACCTGTAGAAATATTTTTGAGGATGGGCATGTAAAAACCCTACCCCGTATTTATCTCCCCCTGAGTCACTAACATATGTGGTGGCGCTGGCTGGGGTCCCAGTGTTAAGTCAGGGGAAAAAGGAGGATCATACTGAACTCAAAAACAAGTGCATACACTGGCTTAGTCTTAATAGGCCTCTTTCCCCAAATATTTCTGGGGAAATATTGTTTGCTAGACGAGTTGACTGGGTGAGGCCTAGACCTAAAAGCATTGCAGGTAATTGTGTTGTAATCAATTTTAGGAACACTCGTGCTGTGGAACACATTTGTAATGGGGCTCCTATTTGGACCAAAACACAAATCCTACCCCTTCACCTATCTTATTTCTAATCCACCCTTCAGTAGGGCCTAGACGAAATAGAGGTGACCAGTTCGGGGAGGGCCAGAACATGCTATCCCATAGAACCCAACAGGGGATATTAAATCGGGAGGGCCCTCAGCCATCTACCCCCTTATTCTCATTGTTTCCACAAAGTAATAGGTTTAGCATTCTAGACCAAGTGGATTGGCGCTCTGTGAGTCATAGTCCTCTACCCCCAACAATTAGTGACCTAAGCCCCCTAGGAGAGATAGTGGAGGGTAATGGTGATACTAACACTCACGAAACCCCAATCATTCCTCAATATGTGAGTATAGGGGGTAGGGTGGAAATGGGGGCAAATACGGGACAGGTGGAGGTATGTGGTCTAACTGCTGAGCTGTCTAGGGGCGAGGTAAAAGAAAAGATACAAGTGATTGAGAGACCAATGTGTTCTAGTGGGGATGAAATATGCGGACACCGGCTCGCTAAGGGCATATCCCCAATTAGTATAGGGGCAACTGATGGTAGTATTAAAGTCCTGTCCTGGAACCTGGCTGGGATGAAAACTAAATTATCTGTACCCGAGTGGGGCCCTTTTATGGAAAAACATGTTATCTGCAAGATGCAGGAAACATGGGCGCTGGATGAGAGTATGAGGGCTGGCTTCGCCGCTTTTAATATCCTGGCAACAACTCAGGGTAGGGGGAGACCCTCGGGTGACCTGTAGATATGGGTGGGCACGCACTTAGGCGTTCAGGCAGTTCATATTCCAACTAACTCACCTGACGTCCAATGTGTACTTTTAACGCTCCCAGACTCGACCCAGGTGGCCCTACTTAACATCTATTCAAGGCCTTTGCAGAGTGGGCAAGAATCTGGCACTATTGACGCATTAAGGCAGTTTATTCTATCCTTAGATCCTTCAGTAGCCCTACTAGTTGGAGGTGACTTTAATTGCCAGTTTGAGCCCCTTGAGAGCCCAGATATGGGAGAAGTGGATGATGAGGACCAGTTTTGGCACATCCTTGACCCCCAGATCCCCCCTGTCAGAGCATGGACTCCGCTGGTTCTTCAAATTAAATCATTCTCACTTACAATGTCTCTGCGGGCGTGTAACGGGAGGGCGGAGTCAGACAGACCTGGGTCATCTACCTTCAACAGATTAGGGCATACTTCCATCATCGATTATATAATGATGGAAGCTAGACATTGGGATAAGGTGTCGGATTTTAGGGTGTATCTGAGAAACGATAGTGACCATAACGCCCTGGTCCTGACACTGAAACCTGGGAGCTTTGGGCTGTCTAACCCCGCCCCTGAGCTCAATGTTGCCCTACCACCTCTCCTGCTATCTAATAACAGGCAGAGAATTAAATGGTCTCATTTCCAGGGCTCGCCGACTAAACTTGCTGAAATATATCAGCTGGCACTACCGCAGCTAACAGAAATGGGGGAAATGGGTGAAAAGGACTTAGACCCCGATTCCCAGGTTAGGGTCGTGGGAATTCATAAGCAGCTGGTTGCCAAACTTTCTGATGTGTTTCACCCTTTGGGTAGTAAGAAAGTTACCCCAGCCAGAACACATCCCTGGTATGAAAAAATTATTTGCTAACCGCAATAAAAGCAAAGGATAGAACTAGCATAAAGCAGTGCCAACTTGGGTAGAAACAGGCCATTACTAGGGGAAAGAAAGACTGGAAGGAGAACAGATGGGAAGAAGTTAGATCAGCACTTTCTCGCAAGGACTCCAAGGCATTTTGGGCCATTGTTAGCTCTGGGGTGAATAGGGGCGGACCAGCACCCATGTCGAACATAGCACCTGTAGTTTGGGAAGCCCACTTAAGAGCACTTTATGCCAATACTGCTGAAGAGACCATTTTACTCCATATCCTTGAACCACTCCATGACCATAGATTGGAGCGGTCGAGGGACTTTGAGTCGGGAGAAGCTGTAGAGACCCCTTGCTGGCTACCCCAGGACCCCACCATGAGCATCGATTGGCGGGGCCCTTGGATGCTGAGCGGGGCCAGGACGCCGTAGCCCCCATGCATGAGCACCAACCGGATGGGCCCGAGGATATCATCTTAAGGAGGTGGAGTCCGCAATAGCTCAACTTCTACCCAATAAAGCCCCTGGTTTAGATAAGATGCCTGGGGATCTATTTCGGTCCCAACCAAAAATCTGGGCACTGTACCTGGCTGTCCTATTTAATGCAAGACTTAAGGGGAATTACCCGCCAGATACCTGGCTTGGAGCGGAGATTGTCCCTATCCATAAAAAAGGTTGTCCGTTAACCCCTTCCAATTAGAGGCCCATCAGTCTGATTGACACCTCACAAAAACTGACGGGCAGGATTATTTTAGATAGAATCCAGGGGTGGATAGAAGAAAACGAGATTCTGACTATATTCCAGGCCGGGTTTAGGATGGGCATTTCCACCCTAGATCAAATATTTAGTCTCCAGGTACTATTCTGGAAAACGGTGAGAGTGGAGGGTGGCAGCCTCTACCTCATCCTTGTTGACCTGCGAGCCGCTTTTGATCTAGTACCGAGGGATAAGCTGTGGAGAGTATTAACAGAGTTGGATTTACCGACATACCTATTGAGCATCTTGAACAGACTCCTTATGAACAACTATGCCCAAGTTAGGTGCGGGAGACATGGTGATCTGTCGGCCCGTCTTCCTGTGATGAAGGGGGTACGCCAGGGGTGCGTCCTGGCTCCAACGTTATTCTGTCTTTACATCAATGGCCTAGTAGATCACCTACTTGGAGTAAAAGATAATGATGCTCCAAGGTTGGCTACTGGGCGGGTGCCCGCTCTGATGTTTGCAGACGACACTTTACTGCTGTCTAAAACGTCAACGGGCATCCATCGCACCCTGGATGGCTTTGCAGCCTTCTGTGCTCTGTGCGGACTAGAGATAAACTTGGACAAGACTAAGTTTATGATTTTTAATCCCCCGAAACAGACCCGTCCTAACCCTTTCTTGAATGGTATTCCTCTAGAAAGAGTCAAGACATTCGAATACCTCGGTATCACTCTGACGGAAAACTTTGACTGGGGTTTGCAGACCGCATAGGCAGCCCTTAGGTTATCCCAAGTAGTGGGGGGTATTAGTAAAGTCCATAGAATTTCGGATTTTAAACCTGCATCCCCGGTCATTGAAATCTATAGACTACAGCCCAGAACAGCTTCAATGTATGGAGCTGAATTATGGGGCCATCAAAGCACATCTAACCTCATGAGGGTGGAACATGGCTTCATGAGGAATTTTCTGGGCTTACCAGCAAGCACACCGCTCATTTCCATGCGATTGGATTTGGGGTTAGAATCGATAGAGTAGCTAGCAGCAGCACGGCCTATGCTTTATTGGAAGAGTCTTTGGTCAGTGCCTGAATTGGTTTCCTATAGAGAAGAATTTTTAGAGGTTTGGGCTCTTTTAAAAAGCAAGAACATTCCGTGGCTTCTACATATTAGGGCACTCAGTAATCGGATTGGTCTATTTGAGTTGTGGGAGAACCCTGAAGTAGCTTGTTCAGGGATAACCAAATCAGAGCTCTTGTGTCATTTGAGGCATCAGAATCTATTAGCTCTACAAAGATCCACTACTGTGGGAAGACCTACGGTAGAGTTCTTCCAAGTAAAAATCGAATCAAGAATGGAGGAATTCTTAGATGTAATTTATCCTCCACTTGCGAGGAAACACTACATCCAGCTTAGGCACGGTAGTCTCCCACTTAGGGTATTTACCTGTAAATTGGCTAACACAGAGAATATTGCGTGCCCTGCATGTAATTACAGGCAAGAAGATGTATGCCACGTACTGTTTTTTTGCCCTGCCTAACAAGCAATAAGGAAATGCTGGTTGATTCCACTATGTAGGAACCTAGGATTTAGACATTGTGTCCCGGCTTGTAGGGTCCTAAGGTATGATACCCACCCCTCTATTGTTTTTGCTGTATCACGGTTCCTATTTGGCATGTGGCACAGACGGAAAAGTTTTGTATAATAACTGTGTTACTTATGTATTTTATACCGTCCGTTTTGATAACCATTTAGTTTAATCAATTTTTAGGTCTAATATGTGACTGGATTGTTATTTATTGTTTTACTATTTTGTGCTACTGTGTATGTATTTTATCTGCACTTTTATGGTCGGCTGGCCGAAATAAAGTTATCAAATGAAATTGCCATTTCTAAAAAGAGGTTTGTTTATGTACCGGAAGGGACTCCTTCCTGTACATAAAGAAACCTTGGCATTTTGCTTTTTCCATGTGTGCTGCATAAGGCAGCACACATGGAAAAAGCAAAAACGAGGAGAAATGAAGCATTTCTCCTCGTTTTGCCACCTTAAGACCAGGGGGCATATTATCAAGCCCCTTATTGCTGCATTATCAGCACTTTTCTGCAGATAACGCAGTGATATTTGCACTGCCCTATGATCAAGGCAGCGTTAAGGCAATTAACATGGCTTAAAGCCACGTTAATTGGCTTAACGCTACATTGGTTATAGGGCCCCTTTCACAATAAAGTTATTGTGAAAGGGGGCGTGTAGTCGGTGTTGCGGTGGGCATTCCACCGCAACACCCATTCACTTCGACGCTGCCACCAATTATCAAGCTTGGCGATCATAGGTGGCAGCGCCGAATTTAAGAAAAGAAAAATCCTGGACTTAAGGGGGCGAAATGAGGAGAAATGCTTCATTTCTCCTCGTTTTTGCTTTTTCCATGTGTGCTGCCCTATGCAGCACACAAAGAAAAAGCAAAATGCCAAGGTTTCTTTATGTACTGGAAGGTCTCCCTTCCTGTACATAAACATACCTCTTTTTAACAATGGTAATTTGTAACTTGCATGTGTGCTGCATGAAGCAGCACACATATGGTGCAGCCTAGCATTTCCGAAGTGGCAAAGAGAGGGGATAAGCCCAGACGGCTAACACCTCTCTTCGCCACTTTGTTGATAATATGCCCCCAGGATTTTTCTGGTCTTAATTTCGGTGCTGCCACCTATTATCGCCAAGCTTGATAATAGGTGGCAGCGGCGAAGTGAATGGGTGTTGTGGTGGAATGCCCACTGCAACATCCACTGCATGCCCCCTTTCATGATAAGTTTATCGTGAAAGGTGCCCTATTACCAAGGCAGCGTTAAGCCAATTAACGTGACTTTAAGCCATGTTAATTGCCCTAACGCTGCCTTGATAATAGGGCAATACAAATATCGACGCATTATAGACAGAAAAGTGCCGATAACACGACGATAAGGGGCTTGATATGCCCCTTATTGTTTTAGTGTCTTCCTTTTGATGCCTGATTGGTTGAACCATTATAATAATGAGCACTGGCAAATTCAATAGTTTGCCTGCACTTTGAGCTCTAACACATAAAAAAAGTGTGCTACAGTGAAAAAAAATAACAATCGGTTTCTCTGTTCAATGCATTTATGAGAGAAAGAATTCAATGTATGATTATTCAGTGTACTTTGGTGATTTAAAATAGTCCCCTCACTGAGCAATGAAAGCACTTCACAGGAGGTGGCACCATAACTGTAACAGCCAATAGCATGACTTGAGACAGTAATATTCTGCTAGCTGTTGCTCAAACAGCTGCGCTGTGGAGCCTGACCGAATGCAAATTGGGTAGAAGGGCCAAGGAAGAGCCATGGGAAAGAGTGAAAAATAGGAAGGGAGTTCCAGAACAATACCAATTAGATGGCCCCTTTGTCACTGCCTGTGCTGGTTACTCACCTTGTTATATGGACCACGCCTCAAACTGCACTGCCTTTTGTTCATTAAGAATAAGCTTTAATTATTAAGTGTCTCATGGTGGTAATGATTTTATCAACATCTGAATTATGAAAGATGTAGTTCATTAACCTCTGAAGAATGAAAGTCTGGATGAGTTTACCTGGACATTTAACCTGTGACCTCCAGTCAGATCCAATTTGTATCAGTCCACCACTCAGTCTTGTTGGCTTAATAAAGAAGAAGAGAGCATCTCTAGTCACACAGACCACAGTCCTAGCAACCTCTGCTCTACTGGGACAGACGTTGCAGTGCGTGGAGGAGCCGGGCCTAGTAAGGGAATGCAGGACACGGGGCTACATCAGGTTGCTTCTACCCATGTCTTCCTGTAAACTGGTATGACCCCATCAGAATGTTAACGACGCCCCTGAGCAGTCTGCCCAAGGCGCTGACAGCGCCCTCAGATCTGTCACTCACAGCCCCACCTGGTTCAACAGCCTCACCGCAGGTTACACCAGGTCACTGCGCCCAGCTCCCTCCCTGCAGCACACTGGAAGAGAAAACACAAGAAATGAACAGAGAAGGACAAAATAAGATCTCTTGCGAAACCAGCAAGCATGCAGTGAGCATCTGAGTACAGTCACGCAAAATAAAATGGCATAATGTCATTTTCTCTTAATTTTCTTTATAGCATTACGTATAAACAATAGCAACATCAGGCTGCTTGCAACTGCTAAAACACAATTAGCACTCAATTATCAGGGGCATAGCTTCTGGGGGATGTTTGGTGTGTTACACCCACCCTAATAAATGTATTTTCATTTGAATAGTTGGGTACTGGTGCTTTCAGTCGGGTTTGGTGAGGTGTCCTTCAGATTTCACCTGGGATATTGTATATATAAACTGACAAAAACACACACGCACTCTCTCTCCTCTCTGTTTTGAAAGCCCTAAAAAATTTATTTAACAAGATGTTGTGTTGCTCTCATATAGTAAACCTATTAATTCATATTCATATCCCTTTCCACTGCCACTTAAGCCTCTCTCATGCACCCTTCTTGTCATATAATGTATTAAAGGTCAGGAAATCTTATACTCACCCCCCCCCGTCGACCTCACCCATTCTTACTGACAAAGCTACGGCACTGTCAATTATTACTATCATACCTTCTCCAGATTCACTAAGGCTTTGTATTGGCTCAACAGAAAGCGACACAAGTCAGCACATGCTGTTTACAATTCAGCACATTATGGGGCATATGTACAAGCTCCTATCGCCATGGGCCATGGGAACGTCATTTTTTGTGACGTTCCTGTGCCGATAGGGGCCTTGCCTTAACCAAGGCGTAACGCAGGCCCCCGCAGCCCCTGCGGTGCGGGGGGGGGGGGCAAGCTCCAGGGGGCCCCCTCGGCACTGCACTCTGGCCAGGGAGCTCCTGATTGAGACCGGTACTGTGCAGGGAGGCCCCCTCAGTTTTCGTTACGCCAGTGGCCTTAATGTGGCTTAACGCTGCCTTGTACATAAGGCAACCTTTCACGCTATGTTTAGCGTGAAAGGCGCATGCAGTGGGTGTTGTGGTGGGTTTTCCACCACAACGTCCATTGTATTTGACGCTGCCTCCTATGTACAAGGGTGGTGTACATAGGAGACAGTGCCAAAATTATGACCAATTATGACCAAAGACGATCTCCACTCCTTCAAAGAGTTATTCTCGAATCAACCCTGTCATCTTTTTCCCCCGAGAAACTCCTTACCCTACAAGCGCCTCTCCCAACCCCCACCTCCTTGCAAACAGAATCCTCCTTATTGGACATCCATCCCCTCGCGCAATTCTTCCACCCGTCCTCTCCGCACCGCCAACCCACTCTCGGCATACGACATTCGATCTCTCCTACACTCATATGATCTCTCACCCTTGACCCACACAGTCCCCACATATCTCCTCATCCCTACTATTCCTCACAATCCCTTCAGGTCCTCCAAACAGAACGATAGAGGTATCGTTGCCGATAATCTAAAAAAAGTTACACTCACCATCGACCCCTCCTCCTCCCTTATCAATCCTCGGCTTAAATGCACTATTCTGAATTGTAGATCGGCCCCCAGACATTCCTCAGACATTGCAGACCTCATTATCGCACATAACCTAGACTTGATCATACTCACCGAAACCTGGTTAACAGACTCCTCCTTACCACTCATTGACATTCTAGTTTCCCCTAACTACCACATCATCAGGCTAGACAGGGTTGGCAAAATCTTGTAAAAACCTTGTAAACTGACAGGGATCTTAGATACCGATTTGATTTTGGTTCAGGAATGGCTGCGAACTAGATTCGTGGAGCTGGCCCCTGTGAAGCCAGCAAGAACTATTTTCTGCCACGATTCTGCCCCTTGGTTTACGGGCACATTACATACTATGCGCCAAGATTGTAAAAAGGCAGAACGTCTTTGGCGTCGTAAATACGATCCAATGGAGAAATCTAAATATCGTGATGCCATAAAACATTACCATAAAAACATTGCTGAAGCCAAAAAGGAATATCTTGAGCTTAGGATAGACCGAGCGGATAATACGAGTAGGGAACTCTTCAAAATTGTCAAGGAGTTTGTAGATCCTGCTGTAGGAGCTCGCCCACACTCCCACACGGAAGGGTGGATTAGACAGCTTGCTGACTTCTTTGTCACAAAGATCAAAACCATTCAGGATTCCTTTCCCCCTGTGGATTCTCCAGGGGCAGCTGATGTTTTTGTCCATAACGGACAGATACCATCTTTAGAAGCAGAAGGTGAGCCCATACTATCGGTCTTTCCGCAGCTGTCCTGTGCAACTTCCCTGGTACTCCTGTCCCAGCTTCAATCCGGTTCACCGCTGGACGTATGTCCAGCAAGGAGTCTGGGCAGGGTGGCTCCGGCACTTAACAACTTGCTGAACCCCCTGCTCAATTTATCCTTAAGTTCCGGAGTGGTGCCTCGGGATTGGAAACATGCACTTATTCTGCCGCTGATCAAAAAGCCTCAGTTAGATCCGTTGCAGCTGGCTAACTATAGACCGATCTCCCTCCTCCCTGCTCTGGCGAAGGTGGTTGAGAAGCATGTCCAACTCACACTGACCACCTTTATTGAGAAGAATAACATTCTCCATGACTCTCAATCTGGTTTCCGTGCGAATTACAGCACGGAGACGGCCCTCTTGGAGGTGACCGACGCCATCAGGGAGACGCTTGATCTTGGGGGTAAGGCTATGTTAGTCCTTTTGGACTTGTCGGCGGCCTTTGACACCGTCCCTCATGCTGGTCTCCTTTTAAGACTCAGGGAGATCGGCCTGCGGGGGACGGTGCTGGACTGGTTCCATTCTTTCCTATCGGACCGCCGGCAGGTGATCTGGGCTCCTCCTTTCTCCGCCGAAATGCAATCGCTAGAGGTTGGGGTTCCTCAAGGGTCCATTCTGAGCCCCACCATTTTTAATATCTATATGGCCCCTCTGGCGATTGTAGCGGAGGCTTATGGGGCCCGGGTCATCTCATACGCTGATGACACCCAGCTTTTGTTCACATGCAGCAAAGGTGAGGCTTTTGACGGCGACAGGATTAAGAGCTGTTTGAGCGCAGTTTTTGCGTGGTTTCAGCGGCACAGCCTGAAGTGCAACTCGGATAAGTCTGAGCTGCTTTTCTTCGGCTGTGCCCCTGACCCGGCCTGGAAGTCCTGGTGGCCCCAGGATATGTTCCCCCCGGAGAAATCATCTTCCCAAGTGAAAAATCTGGGAGTGGTGCTTGATGATGATCTCTCCTTTCGCCCACACATCATGGGGATATCCGGGAAATGTTTTGGCATCCTCAAGATGCTGAGGAAGTTTCTTCCTCTGCTGTCCCTACAATATCGGAAGACAGTAGTCCAGGCGTTAGTGGGATCTAGGCTAGATTACGCTAATGCGCTCTTTGCGGGTCTGCCCAAGTATCTCCTGGCCAGACTGCAAATTGTCCAAAATTCGGCGGCCAGAGCTATCTTCGGCCTGCCGAGGAGAGCCAGCGCTCAACTGCTTCTGAATAGGTTGCATTGGCTGCCTATTTCTAAAAGAATTAGATTTAAAATTCTTACGCTGGCCTTCAAAGCCCTTCATTCAATCGGCCCTAATTATATTAGGAAGCGGACTGCCTTCTATGTGCCGCGGAGGTTGTTACGTTCCGCCGACTTGGCTAAATTGGATGTGCCCCCGGCCAAGCGTGTCCGGATGGGAGAACGATCCTTTCAGTTTGTGGCAGCTCGATGCTGGAACGAGCTCCCTCTCTCCCTACGCAAAGCTACGAGTCTCCTGGCTTTCAGGAAAGAGCTGAAGACCCTGCTCTTCTCCGCGTAATCATTGTGACTGTAGTGCTGCTGCCTTTTGTGTTTTTAGGTTTCAGGTCTCTTTGCCAAAGCGCCGGGACGCCCTCTTGGGCAGCCGTGCGCTCTAAAAGTACGGCCTTAACATAACATAACATAACAAAACAGGAGGTGGACTTGCATGTATTCACCGTAGCAATCTCGCAATCAGTAGAGCTAGCTCACCCTTATTCTCCTCCTGTGAACACCTCTGCCTTGATATCATCAGCGGAGCTACCCCTGTTTGCTCCCTACATATTATCTACCACCCTCCAGGAGACAACCTCACCTTTACTGAACACCTCATGGATCTGATCACAACGAACACTGGACGTCAACATACACAGATTTTCCTGGGTGATTTCAACCTTCATTGGAACGACCACAATGACTCTGTGGTCAAGGGTCTCAAAAACTTCCTCATTGACCTAGACCTCACACAAATTTGCAACAGCCCCACCCACGACAAAGACTCCATCCTGGATCTTATCATCTCCAAAGCTGACTCTATCCAACTCGACTCAATCCAACCCTGTGATTGGTCTGACCACTTCATTATCACTTTCTTCATTAACGAAAAAACGAAACTCATTCCGACTCAATCCACCAGACCTAAGGTTTGGAAGAGAGACCTGAAGAAACTCAACCCCAACTCACTACCCTTCCTCAGCCACAATCTTCTCTTACCCCCCTTTGGCGTTGTTGACGTACAGGCTCTTACAGACCACTACCTCAAGTCGATGTCCTCAATTATCAACGCAGCTGCCCCCCTTCAACTAAAGAATGTTTCCTCAAAAATCTCTAAACCATGGTATGACGGGATCCTTAATGATGATAGACGAGCAATGAGACTGGCAGAACGTAACTGGAGATCTGTCCCGTCAGCTTTACACCTCAAAACGCTTAAGAAAAAGAGAAACGCTTACTTCAGAAAAATCAAACGCTCGAAAACTGCTTTCTTTAGCCTCTAGCTTGATCAAGCAAAAAAAGACCAAAAAAACAGTTCGAGTTAATAAAAACTCAATTCAGAGATGTCCCTCAAACTCTCTCAAACACCTCTAATGTACTGCCGTCCTGTGAAGAATTTTCTTCCTTCTTTAACTTAAAGTCAGACAACATCAGGAATGACCTCCTCACTGATCTAAATCTCTACTCCAATCCTGACAGTAAAAAGCCCATTGAGTTAAAAAACAATGCTTCGTGGTCAACTTTTGAAATATACTCGGAAGAAAAATTGCCAAGATTCTTAGCACACTGAAGCCTTCCAATCACCTCACTTACCCTCTACCCACTAACGCCGTAAAGGACTTTATCCCATTACTTCTCCCCCTATGGACCAAAATCATTAATAGCTCACTCCAACAAGGATACATCCCGGATTCCCTCAAAGTGGGACAGGTTTCGCCCATTTTAAAGAAACCCACAGCGGACCCTTCCGAACTTAACAACTATCGCCCTATCACCAATATCCCTACCCTTGCCAAACTACTAGAAAAATGCGTGCACCTTCAACTGACTAAACACATCGAGCACTTTCACCTCCTCAACCCATATCAATCAGGTTTCCGAGCAGGCCACAGTACTGAATCTGCTATGACCCACATCATTGATGATGCACTTCAAATACTTGATCAGAATGGTTCTTGCCTCCTCATATTACTCGATCTCTCCTCAGCCTTCGATACGGTCAAACATGAGAATTTACTTAATCTGCTGAATCTCAGAATCGGTATCTCAGGGACAGTTCTCAATTGGCTTACGTCCTTTCTCCACAACAGGACCCAAAAATTCAAGATCAACAATACTTTGTCCACTCCAGTCCCTGTAACACTTGGTGTCCCTCAAGGATCCTCCCTCTCCCTTACTCTGTTTAACCTAGTCATGGAACCCCTTACTGTCCTACTCCAAGCATCTAATGTTCAATTCCACATGTACGCTGATGACACCCAACTCTACCTTAAAATACACACCATCGATGGCATCAAAATACTCAACTCAACGCTTAGGAACACACAGACCTGGCTAGCAGAGAATCACCTCTAACTTAACGCGCTAAAAACAGAATTCCTCTTAATAGCTCCTCCCTCCAAAATACCCATCACTCAGGCCTGGCTTAACCAGCTCACTTCTCTCAACATTCAACCTACTATTGTGGACTCTGCTAAATCCTTAGGCATAACCCTTGATGGCAATCTCAACATGCATCATCACATCAGCAATGCAACGAAGGGAGCTAATTTCCACATCAATACATTGCGTAAATTGAAACCTTTCCTCCCTCCCAAGGATTTCAAAACTGCAGTCCAAGCCTTGGTCATCCCACGGGTGGAATATGGAAGTGCTGTCCTATGTGGTCTCCCCCTATCAACTATCGCACCATTAAAAGGCACTATTAATGCTGCAGCCAGACTCATCACAGGCTCAAAAAAAAGATCACACATCACTCCCGATCTGAAAACTCTAAACTGGCTGCCCTACGAAGCCAGAATACATCTGAAAATCGCCAGTATGACTCACAAAGCTTTACACCATAATTCCCCCAGCTATCTGGCGCAGAAACTGACAATTTCTGGTGGATCAAGAGCAACAAGAAGTGCTGACACTCTTCTTTTGAAACCCAGGAGATTCCACAAGAAAAAAACTTATAAACGCTCTTTCTCAGGAATGGCGCCCAGGATATGGAATGCCCTCCCTCCAGAAATCCGACTTATTTCTTCCACGGCATCCTTCAAAAAAGAAGTAAAAGCTCTCCTTTTAGACAAATTTACCTGAACTTTTTTGACTATTGTAATATTATAACTCAATACCTCCTCCAAACATTATTTATATTGTTCTCTGTATGTATATTGACCGCCTTGCATCGTCGCCACCTATATTGCTAATCTCTATTTTTTGGAACCATTTACACCTTTCTTTTCTCAAATTCTTTGTTAAATTATTATTCTTTTGCATGCTCACTATGATTGTAAAGCGCTCTGATATCCGTAAGGATCTTGTTCGCGCTCTATAAAACTTTCAAAATAAATAAATAAATAAATGATGTATTTAAACATTTTACAAAATTTTTAATTGATATATATACAAATCTAACAATCCATGTGCATTCTAACAGACAGTGCAAAAAACAATTCATCTGAGTGATGGACCAATAAAAGCATTATACACAAACACTCTTTGTTGTTAATCCGGGCAGCGGTCACCAAAAAACTAGCAATTCTATAGATGTCACGCGTGCTCCTAAGCATTTGCCAATAAAGCAAGGCGGGCCTCACTTGTGCAAAACCTGCCTCTCTTAATATTGGGATTACATTTTTTTTTCTTATCTCAGAATAAAACTCACAGAACATGACAAAATGCATAGTGTCTTGTATTGAGAAATTATCGCAAGAACATGGTCTCGAGTTTTCTGGTTTTACCCAAGTTCGAAAGGCTCCTAAAGTGTGGTGTATTAAATTAAACCGAATTCTGACCAACAAATAGCGGTGAAATGGCTTGGTCACAATTTTTAAGTATGGTTCAATAGAGGGGGAGGTTATCAAAACATAATTAGCTTTGACACACGGCTTCTCTAGCTCCCAATTTTCCCGATCCAATTCTAACATGTTCAGGTAGTTATGCTTAATCCAACTTATGTCCTCTTTTTTTATACATTCAGGTAATGTGAACAGTTCGGGTTGTCCAAGCTTGATGCACGCCGCTCTAATGTGCACCAACCAGGGCACCCTGTTCGCCTTGTCTAATTCTTCACAATCACTGAGGATCTGGTGGTTCAGGGTAATTTCCTCATTTAACCATGTTTTCACCCAAGCAATTAGCGGAGCCATTTTTAATTGGTCTGAAATATAACCCAGACCTAGTTCTGTGTGCAAAGAATAAGTTGGGGTCTACTGAGGAACTACCAGAAGGGATCTAAGGAACCTATTTTCAACAACTTGTATTTTATTCTGCGACATATACCCCCATATGGATGCACCATAGGAAGCAATCGCCAAACATTTTGAGTTATAAATCTTCAGAATTGCCTCCATAGGTCTTGCTCCCAACTTCTTAGAAAAACCCAAGAGAGCCGAAGTTGACCTGGCAACCGCATTACTCTTTAGCTTTTGTTGGGGCCCCCACGTGCCTTTTTCGTCAAAAAGGACCCCGGGGTAAGTAAAAACCGGAACCTTTAATAGTTCAGCACCGTTGCAGGAAAAAGATTTTAACTTTGTCTTCCTGCCACTTATCCCGGCCACCATAACGTGCGACTTTTTGGTATTAATTTTTAGATCTAAGGAATCCATAAAGCTGCCGAAATGGTCCAGCAGCCTCTGGAGACCCATACCCGTACGTGAGAGTAACACCGCATCGTCCGCGTACAGGATAACCAGAATAACCGAATCCCCTATACGCGGAACATCCAGAGTAGCCACACCCAGGGACTTCTCCAAAGCATTAATATATATAGTAAAAAGAAGCGGGCCAGAATGCATCCTTGTCTGACGCCCCTCCTTGAGCTAAAATGGCTAGTGCACCGTCCTTACCGAGTCACCCTGACTGCTGCTAAAAGTTCCTGGTGCAGATCACTTAAAAAGTTTACCAATGATGGATCTATGCCTATTTCGGATAAAATTGCCCATAGTTTGGAACGGTTGACTAAGTCAAACGCTGACGAAAGGTCCATAAAGCCCATATACAAAAGACCTTCCTTAGCAACTGTGTACTTACTTATGAGGAGATGGAGATTTAGACATTGGTCAAGAGTACTCCTATGTTCTCTGAATCCATATTGGAGGTTTGAGAGGACCCCCTTCCATCTAGCCAATCCCTCAGTTTATGTAGAATGACTCTGGCCAAGATTTTTACTGCAGAGTCCAACAGAGAGATTGGCCTGTAGCAAGCGGGGTCCCCTCTATCCCCATTTTTAAATATTGGGACAATGATTGATTTGGCCCAAGACGACGGGAAACCTGCTATGGAAGAAGCATTAAAAACATTGGACAGAATCTTGGCCCAAAATTTAGGGTAGGAACTATATAGGTCTGCCGGCACCCCATCTGGGCCTGGTGCTTTGTTTTTGACATATCTTTTATCGCTTTTTCAACCTCACTCTCTTTAAAAATAACAAGGCATGCACCTCGGGAGGCAATATTAGCACCATCCAGCACCTCTAAGTGCTCCTTGTCATAAATTTCCCTAAAATGTTCAACCCATCGTTCGTCGGGGATGACACAATCCGTATTTGAATTCTCTTGCTTAGAGAAGAACGGTTGATTTATAGTTGCCCAAAACTTCCTGCTGTTCCGCAAAACCTCAATTGAGAAGAGGTTATTCCATGGCTCCTCTTTAATCTGTTGTTTGCGTTTGGCAATAGCTATTTTATAATTCTTCCGGTTCTCAGCAACAAGGGCCCTATCTCTTGGTTTTGTTTTTAACGCCTGTAGAAGGGCACCATGAGCCTTAGAGCAACTACTATCAAACCATCTATGTGCCTTCCTTATTTTAACTCTAGTTTCTTCACAATCTGACCGCATACAGCCGCATGTGCTCCTATAATCTCAGCACTCGGAGTCGAGCCATCAAGGCAAATTGCCAAATTAGCGTCTGCCTCGATAGCCAGCTCCTCAAAGAACACTACAGGCACCACCCTATCCCATTTGATCCTTATCCCTTGGTCTGTTGTAGACCGACATCCTGACTCCCCCCTCTCAGCCCTTGTTGGTCCACTCGTGAAGGCTGGCTCTGGCGGTGGCGGGGTCGTTGGTGAGGGAGAGGATCAGTTGGGTGTCGTCGGCGTAGGAGATGATGTTGAGGTTGAAGACGGCTGTAATGCCAGAAACCGGTCCTCGGAAGCTTGTTTCCGGTCCAGGGAAGACATGGTTTGGCAGTTCGGGCTGCACTGTTCCCATGAGGCACAGGGTCAGACTGATTTGCATATAGCCATATCTGAACTGGGGTGGCAGAGTGTGCTAAAGAACGGTGATGGATCAAACCCAGATCTTTTGACTGAGTGAGAGTGTTTGATTGGTTCAGATGCTCCGTCCATCACCACCCCCTTTTGTACCGCTTTGGCCACCATAAGTGTGGCAGGGTATGCTCAGACGTGAGTCCCTTGCTCACTTTGCCACTGGATTCAAGCAAGCCGGGCTGAAGACGGCTGTAATGCCAGAAACCGGTCCTCTGAAGCTTGTTTCCGGTCCAGGGAAGACATGGCTTGGCAGTTCGGGCTGGACTGTTCCAATGAGGCACAGGGTCAGACTGATTTGCATATAGCCATGTCTGAACTGGGGTGGCAGAGTGTGCTAAAGAACGGTGATGGATCAAACCCAGATCTTTGGACTGGGTGTGAGTGTTTGATTGGTGCAGATGCTCCGTCCATCACCACCCCCTTTTGTACCGCTTTGGCCACCATAAGTGTGGCAGGGTATGCTCAGACGTGAGTCCCTTGCTCACTTTGCCACTGGATTCAAGCAAGCCGGGCTGAAGACGGCTGTCATGCCAAAAACCGGTCCTCGGAAGCTTGTTTCCGGTCCAGGGAAGACATGGCTTGGCAGTTCGGGCTGGACTGTTCTCATGAGGCACAGGGTCAGACTGATTTGCATATAGCCATGTCTGAACTCGGGTGGCAAAGTGTGCTAAAGAACGGTGATGGATCAAACCCAGATCTTTTGACTGGGTGTGAGTGTTTGATTGGTTCAGATGCTCCGTCCATCACCACCCCCTTTTGTACCGCTTTGGCCACCATAAGTGTGGCAGGGTATGCTCAGACGTGAGTCCCTTGCTCACTTTGCCACTGGATTCAAGCAAGCCGGGCTGAACACGGCTGTAATGCCAGAAACCGGTCCTCGGAAGCTTGTTTCCGGTCCAGGGAAGACATGGTTTGGCAGTTCGGGCTGCACTGTTCCCATGAGGCACAGGGTCAGACTGATTTGCATATAGCCATGTCTGAACTGGGGTGGCAGAGTGTGCTAAAGAACTGTGATGGATCAAACCCAGATCTTTTGACTGGGTGTGAGTGTTTGATTGGTTCAGATGCTCCGTCCATCACCACCCCCTTTTGTACCGCTTTGGCCACCATAAGTGTGGCAGGGTATGCTCAGACGTGAGTCCCTTGCTCACTTTGCCACTGGATTCAAGCAAGCCGGGCTGAAGACGGCTGTAATGCCAGAAACCGGTCCTCGGAAGCTTGTTTCCGGTCCAGGGAAGACATGGCTTGGCAGTTCGGGCTGGACTGTTCCCATGAGGCACAGGGTCAGACTGATTTGCATATAGCCATGTCTGAACTCGGGTGGTAGAGTGTGCTAAAGAACGGTGATGGATCAAACCCAGATCTTTTGACTGGGTGTGAGTGTTTGATTGGTTCAGATGCTCCGTCCATCACCACCCCCTTTTGTACCGCTTTGGCCACCATAAGTGTGGCAGGGTATGCTCAGACGTGAGTCCCTTGCTCACTTTGCCACTGGATTCAAGCAAGCCGGGCTGAAGACGGCTGTAATGCCAGAAACCGGTCCTCGGAAGCTTGTTTCCGGTCCAGGGAAGACATGGTTTGGCAGTTCGGGCTGCACTGTTCCCATGAGGCACAGGGTCAGACTGATTTGCATATAGCCATGTCTGAACTGGGGTGGCAGAGTGTGCTAAAGAACGGTGATGGATCAATCTTTTGACTGGGTGTGAGTGTTTGATTGGTTCAGATGCTCCGTCCATCACCACCCCCTTTTGTACCGCTTTGGCCACCATAAGTGTGGCAGGGTATGCTCAGACGTGAGTCCCTTGCTCACTTTGCCACTGGATTCAAGCAAGCCGGGCTGAAGACAGCTGTAATGCCAGAAACCGGTCCTCCGAAGCTTGTTTCAATCCAGGGAAGACATGGCTTGGCAGTTCGGGCTGGACTGTTCCCATGAGGCACAGGGTCAGACTGATTTGCATATAGCCATGTCTGAACTGGGGTGGCAGAGTGTGCTAAAGAACGGTGATGGAACAAACCCAGATCTTTTGACTGGGTGTGAGTGTATTGATTGGTTCAGATGCTCCGTCCATCACCACCCCCTTTTGTACCGCTTTGGCCACCATAAGTGTGGCAGGGTATGCTCAGACGTGAGTCCCTTGCTCACTTTGCCACTGGATTCAAGCAAGCCGGGCTGAAGACGGCTGTAATGCCAGAAACCGGTCCTCGGAAGCTTGTTTCCGGTCCAGGAAAGACATGGCTTGGCAGTGCGGGCTGGACTGTTCCCATGAGGCACAGGGTCAGACTGATTTGCATATAGCCATGTCTGAACTGGGGTGACAGAGTGTGCTAAAGAACGGTGATGGATCAAACCCAGATCTTTTGACTGGGTGTGAGTGTTTGATTGGTTCAGATGCTCCATCCATCACCACCCCCTTTTGTACCACTTTGGCCACCATAAGTGTGGCAGGGTATGCTCAGACGTGAGTCCCTTGCTCACTTTGCCACTGGATTCAAGCAAGCCGGGCTGAAGACGGCTGTAATGCCAGAAACCGGTCCTCGGAAGCTTGTTTCAGGTCCAGGGAAGACATGGCTTGGCAGTTCGGGCTGGACTGTTCCCATGAGGCACAGGGTCAGACTGATTTGCATATAGCCATGTCTGAACTGGGGTGGCAGAGTGTGCTAAAGAACGGTGATGGATCAAACCCAGATCTTTTGACTGGGTGTGAGTGTTTGATTGGTTCAGATGCTCCGTCCATCACCACCCCCTTTTGTACCGCTTTGGCCACCATAAGTGTGGCAGGGTATGCTCCGACGTGAGTCCCTTGCTCGCTTTGCCACTGGATTCAAGCAAGCCGGGCTGAAGACGGCTGTAATGCCAGAAACCGGTCCTCGGAAGCTTGTTTCCGGTCCAGGGAAGACATGGTTTGGCAGTTCGGGCTGGACTGTTCCCATGAGGCACAGGGTCAGACTGATTTGCATTTAGCCATGTCTGAACTGGGGTGGCAGAGTGTGCTAAAGAACGGTGATGGATCAATCTTTTGACTGGGTGTGAGTGTTTGATTGGTTCAGATGCTCCGTCCATCACCACCCCCTTTTGTACCGCTTTGGCCACCATAAGTGTGGCAGGGTATGCTCAGACGTGAGTCCCTTGCTCACTTTGCCACTGGATTCAAGCAAGCCGGGCTGAAGACAGCTGTAATGCCAGAAACCGGTCCTCTGAAGCTTTTTTCCTGTCCAGGGAAGACATGGCTAGGCAGTTCGGGCTGGACTGTTCCCATGAGGCACAGGGTCAGAATGATTTGCATATAGCCATGTCTGAACTGGGGTGGCAGAGTGCGCTAAAGAACGGTGATGGATCAAACCCAGATCTTTTGACTGGGTGTGAGTGTTTGATTGGTTCAGATGCTCAGTCCATCACCACCCCCTTTTGTACCGCTTTGGCCACCATAAGTGTGGCAGGGTATGCTCAGACGTGAGTCCCTTGCTCACTTTGCCACTGGATTCAAGCAAGCCGGGCTGAAGACGGCTGTAATGCCAGAAACCGGTCCTCGGAAGCTTGTTTCCAGTCCAGGGAAGACATGGCTTGGCAGTTCGGGCTGGACTGTTCCCATGAGGCACAGGGCCAGACTGATTTGCATATAGCCATGTCTGAACTGGGGTGGCAGAGTGTGCTAAAGAACGGTGATGGATCAAACCCAGATCTTTTGACTGGGTGTGAGTGTTTGATTGGTTCAGATGCTCCGTCCATCACCACCCCCTTTTGTACCGCTTTGGCCACCATAAGTGTGGCAGAGTATGCTCAGACGTGAGTCCCTTGCTCACTTTGCCACTGGATTCAAGCAAGCCGGGCTGAAGACGGCTGTATTGCCAGAAACCGGTCCTCGGAAGCTTGTTTCCGGTCCAGGGAAGACATGGCTTGGCAGTTCGGGCTGGACTGTTCCCATGAGGCACAGGGTCAGACTGATTTGCATATAGCCATGTCTGAACTGGGGTGACAGAGTGTGCTAAAGAACGGTGATGGATCAAACCCAGATCTTTTGACTGGGTGTGAGAGTTTGATTGGTTCAGATGCTCCGTCCATCACCACCCCCTTTTGTACCGCTTTGGCCACCATAAGTGTGGCAGGGTATGCTCAGACGTGAGTCCCTTGCTCACTTTGCCACTGGATTCAAGCAAGCCGGGCTGAAGACGGCTGTAATGCCAGAAACCGGTCCTCGGAAGCTTGTTTCCGGTCCAGGGAAGACATGGCTTGGCAGTTCGGGCTGGACTGTTCCCATGAGGCACAGGGTCAGACTGATTTGCATATAGCCATGTCTGAACTGGGGTGGCAGAGTGTGCTAAAGAACGGTGATGGATCAAACCCAGATCTTTTTACTGGGTGTGAGTGTTTGATTGGTTCAGATGCTCCGTCCATCACCATCCCCTTTTGTACCGCTTTGGCCACCATAAGTGTGGCAGGGTATGCTCAGACGTGAGTCCCTTGCTCACTTTGCCACTGGATTCAAGCAAGCCGGGCTGAAGACGGCTGTAATGCCAGAAACCGGTCCTCGGAAGCTTGTTTCCGGTCCAGGAAAGACATGGCTTGGCAGTGCGGGCTGGACTGTTCCCATGAGGCACAGGGTCAGACTGATTTGCATATAGCCATGTCTGAACTGGGGTGACAGAGTGTGCTAAAGAACGGTGATGGATCAAACCCAGATCTTTTGACTGGGTGTGAGTGTTTGATTGGTTCAGATGCTCCATCCATCACCACCCCCTTTTGTACCACTTTGGCCACCATAAGTGTGGCAGGGTATGCTCAGACGTGAGTCCCTTGCTCACTTTGCCACTGGATTCAAGCAAGCCGGGCTGAAGACGGCTGTAATGCCAGAAACCGGTCCTCGGAAGCTTGTTTCAGGTCCAGGGAAGACATGGCTTGGCAGTTCGGGCTGGACTGTTCCCATGAGGCACAGGGTCAGACTGATTTGCATATAGCCATGTCTGAACTGGGGTGGCAGAGTGTGCTAAAGAACGGTGATGGATCAAACCCAGATCTTTTGACTGGGTGTGAGTGTTTGATTGGTTCAGATGCTCCGTCCATCGCCACCCCCTTTTGTACCGCTTTGGCCACCATAAGTGTGGCAGGGTATGCTCAGACGTGAGTCCCTTGCTCGCTTTGCCACTGGATTCAAGCAAGCCGGGCTGAAGACGGCTGTAATGCCAGAAACCGGTCCTCGGAAGCTTGTTTCCGGTCCAGGGAAGACATGGTTTGGCAGTTCGGGCTGGACTGTTCCCATGAGGCACAGGGTCAGACTGATTTGCATTTAGCCATGTCTGAACTGGGGTGGCAGAGTGTGCTAAAGAACGGTGATGGATCAATCTTTTGACTGGGTGTGAGTGTTTGATTGGTTCAGATGCTCCGTCCATCACCACCCCCTTTTGTACCGCTTTGGCCACCATAAGTGTGGCAGGGTATGCTCAGACGTGAGTCCCTTGCTCACTTTGCCACTGGATTCAAGCAAGCCGGGCTGAAGACAGCTGTAATGCCAGAAACCGGTCCTCTAAAGCTTGTTTCCTGTCCAGGGAAGACATGGCTAGGCAGTTCGGGCTGGACTGTTCCCATGAGGCACAGGGTCAGAATGATTTGCATATAGCCATGTCTGAACTGGGGTGGCAGAGTGCGCTAAAGAACGGTGATGGATCAAACCCAGATCTTTTGACTGGGTGTGAGTGTTTGATTGGTTCAGATGCTCCGTCCATCACCACCCCCTTTTGTACCGCTTTGGCCACCATAAGTGTGGCAGGGTATGCTCAGACGTGAGTCCCTTGCTCACTTTGCCACTGGATTCAAGCAAGCCGGGCTGAAGACGGCTGTAATGCCAGAAACCGGTCCTCGGAAGCTTGTTTCCAGTCCAGGGAAGACATGGCTTGGCAGTTCGGGCTGGACTGTTCCCATGAGGCACAGGGCCAGACTGATTTGCATATAGCCATGTCTGAACTGGGGTGGCAGAGTGTGCTAAAGAACGGTGATGGATCAAACCCAGATCTTTTGACTGGGTGTGAGTGTTTGATTGGTTCAGATGCTCCGTCCATCACCACCCCCTTTTGTACCGCTTTGGCCACCATAAGTGTGGCAGAGTATGCTCAGACGTGAGTCCCTTGCTCACTTTGCCACTGGATTCAAGCAAGCCGGGCTGAAGACGGCTGTATTGCCAGAAACCGGTCCTCGGAAGCTTGTTTCCGGTCCAGGGAAGACATGGCTTGGCAGTTCGGGCTGGACTGTTCCCATGAGGCACAGGGTCAGACTGATTTGCATATAGCCATGTCTGAACTGGGGTGACAGAGTGTGCTAAAGAACGGTGATGGATCAAACCCAGATCTTTTGACTGGGTGTGAGAGTTTGATTGGTTCAGATGCTCCGTCCATCACCACCCCCTTTTGTACCGCTTTGGCCACCATAAGTGTGGCAGGGTATGCTCAGACGTGAGTCCCTTGCTCACTTTGCCACTGGATTCAAGCAAGCCGGGCTGAAGACGGCTGTAATGCCAGAAACCGGTCCTCGGAAGCTTGTTTCCGGTCCAGGGAAGACATGGCTTGGCAGTTCGGGCTGGACTGTTCCCATGAGGCACAGGGTCAGACTGATTTGCATATAGCCATGTCTGAACTGGGGTGGCAGAGTGTGCTAAAGAACGGTGATGGATCAAACCCAGATCTTTTTACTGGGTGTGAGTGTTTGATTGGTTCAGATGCTCCGTCCATCACCATCCCCTTTTGTACCGCTTTGGCCACCATAAGTGTGGCAGGGTATGCTCAGACGTGAGTCCCTTGCTCACTTTGCCACTGGATTCAAGCAAGCCGGGCTGAAGACGGCTGTAATGCCAGAAACCGGTCCTCGGAAGCTTGTTTCCGGTCCAGGGAAGACATGGCTTGGTAGTTCAGGCTGGACTGTTCCCATGAGGCACAGGGTCAGACTGATTAGCATATAGCCATGTCTGAACTGGGGTGGCAGAGTGTGCTAAAGAACGGTGATGGATCAAACCCAGATCTTTTGACTGGCGGTGAGGGTTTGATTGGTTCAGATGCTCCGTCCATCACCACCCCCTTTTGTACCGTTGAGGTTGTGTTGGCGTGCGATGGCTGCGAGGGGGCTCATGTAGACGTTGAAGAGGGTGGGGCTGTTTGGGGATCCTTGTGGTACACCGCAGATGACCTCGGTGGCCTCGGACCTGTATGGGGGGAGGCAGACTCTCTGGGTTCTTCCGGCGAGGAACGAGATGATCCACTTCAGAGCCTTCCCTTGGATCCCGATGTTGCTGAGGCGCTGTACTAGGGTGCGGTGGCAGACAGTGTCGAACGCCGCAGATAGGTCCAGGAGGATGAGGACCGCTGTTTCCCCGTTGTTGAGCAGGGATCTGATGTTGTCGGTGGCTGCGATGAGGGCGGTCTAGGTGCTGTGGTTGGCTCGGAAGCCGGACTGCGAAGGGTCGAGGGATCCGTTTGTATCGAGGAGGGCAGAGAGCTGTCTGTTGACGATCTTCTCGATGACTTTGGCAGGAAAAGGGAGGAGCGAGATGGGGCGGAAGTTTTTGAGGTCGGTGGGGTCCGCTGTTGGTTTCTTCAGGAGGGCGCTGAGCTCGGCGTGCTTCCAGCTCTCCGGGAAGGTGGCGGTGTTGAAGGAGATGTTGATGATGTCCCGGAATTTGGGTGCGATGATGGAGTCAGCCTTGTTAAAGACGTGGTGGGGGCAGGGGTCGGTTGGTGATCCGGAGTGGATGGTGTTCATCGTGCGGGTGGTGTCTTCGGTGCTGACCGGGGTCCAGTTGCAGAGGGTGGTGGTGGGGGGGCGTTGGTTCGGGGGTTGGGTGCGTGGTCTGTGCGCCGAAGCTGTTGTGTATGTCGGTGATCTTGCGGTGGAAGAAGGTGGCGAGTGAGTCGCAGAGGTCTTGCGAGGGTGTGATGTCGTTGTTTCCGGCGTTGGGGTTGGAGAACTCTTTGACGATGCTGAAGAGTTCCTTGCTGTTGTGGGTGTTGTTGTCCAGTCGTTCTTTGAATGTTGTCCTTTTGGTGGTGCGGATCAGCTGGTGGTGGTTGCGGGTGGCGTTCTCGAGGGCAGTCATGTTTTCTGTGGTCTGGTCATGGCGCCAGGCTTTTTCAAGGGTGCTTCAGTTTTTCTTGGATGTTTTGAGTTCGTCGGTGAACCAGGAGGCTTTCTTGCTGCCGGGTCTGCTGGGAGGGTTCTTCAGTGGTGCGAGGTCGTCGGCGCAGTTGGTGAGCCACTGTGTGAAGTTGCGGGCTGCTTCGTTGGGGTCCGTTGCGCTGGCGGGAGGGTCCAGGCTGAGGGAGGTGGTGAGCTGGTCGGCGGTGATCTTGCTCCAGCTCCTGCGAGGAACCTGTTGCGGGTGGTGGTGGGTCAAGGTTCTTCTGAAACTGAAGTGGACGCAGCTGTGATCCGTCCAATGGAGTTCGGTGGAGTGGCTGAAGGAGATGTGCTTGCTGGAGGAGAAGACGGGGTCCAGCGTGTGGCCGGCATAGTGGGTGGGGGTGTTCACCAGTTGCTTGAGTCCGAGGTTGGTGAGGTTGTCCAGCAGGGTGGTGGTGTTGGTGTCGTTGTTTTTCTCCAGGTGGAAGTTGAGGTCCCCTAGGAGGATGTAGTCAGCGGAGTGGAGGGCGTGCTGGCTGATGAAGTCTGCGATGTCTTCGCTGAATTGGGTGCGTGGTCCCTGGGGTCTGTAGATGAGGGTGTCAGACTTAGTACCTTTGAATAATTGCGTCTTCTCCCGTATCCGGCACAGGAACAGAGATGCCTTATCCCGAATCCCACTAAGCAATACCCTGAGGTCAAGTTATACATTCACCTCAAGACTATTACCATGGGGAAGGGGGAAATTGGATAAAATAACAAAAGAGAAAAGAAGAGACTGGTCTTGAGTGGACTTCTGGGCTCCGTGTGCTTTCCGCAAAGATTCTTCTATGGAACCTAAGGGATGAATACACATTACTCTTTCTACTTCTTTAGAGCCTACTCTCTCCTCTATCTTATTCCCCTATCTCTCTTCGCATACCCTTGTCTCTCAAGAACTGTGCCTCTCTCCTTATTTACTGTTACGTTTTGGGGGCTGCTGTCTAGTTGTATCTGAAAGACAAAAATCCTTATTTGTTCTGTTCCTACTCTGCAACTCTATTGGCTTTCCCCTTGCCTCAGCTCTTACTCACTTCTTTCTTGACATGCCGTTATTTTCTAGTTGATCTTCCCTGTATCTTTCCTACTCTTCGAGAAGGATGATCTGTTTTGCTGTAAAATACAATTTGCTCATTCCTTATCTTTACTATGGGCTCTAAATTACTTTTAATAGTGTATCTGACTTACTCTGTTTTATTTGTTGAAGTTTCTTTCTCTGGAGTCTACTTTAGCTGTTCATTTCTGCCTGGATTAACAATTAGTTTTCTTCTCTTGTTTCCACAGGGAGAAGGGCTCCAGTTTTCTCGCTACTAAACACGGTAAGTATCTAAATTTACATCACCCAACAACTACTAAATAATATATACAAGTCTATAATAGTCACTTAGCTTTTGCCTTCTTTCTGTTGTTTATCTCCTCACAACGAGTCTCCAAGATGCGTGACGTCTTCCTTCTCCAGACAACGCGCTGGCTTGAAACACCTCCGGGAAACCTCCGAAGCTTGGTTCCGTCAAATATGACGAATTCACGGCTAGGACGGACTCAAAAGCCACAATTAGGTTTTCCTTTTATTTCCTACAGTTTACTACGCTTTCCCTACTCTAAACCACGATTCTGTGAAGCACTGCTCAAAAACGCTGTTTTCTCCGTCGTTGGTCAGGTGAAGTGCGCAGTTCCAATTTCGCTCGCGCTGCACCTGAGCTCCGACCGCTGCGGTGAAGAAAGGCTAGAACGTCACTTGTGGGACAAGTCGGCTGCCATCTTGGCATCCCGATTCCGATTCAGTTCGGACCACGAGTGTTTTAATGACAGAGTTTTTCTTGCAGAGTTATAACCATTTTCATTTATGACTGCCACTGTGGTTAGGGTCCTGACAGAGGGTGCCTCTGAGGGTGGTCTTGGGGTCGGTGTGTATCTGGAAGTGGAGGTGCTCGGCGGCGGTGAAGGTGTCGTCGGAGTTGGTCGTGATGCGGATGGTGTTCCTGTGGACGATGGCGATGCCTCCTCCGGTCTGGTTGACGTGGTCCCTCCGGGTGATCTTGTATCCGTCCGGGATGGCTATGGCGATGTCGGGCGCTGAGGAGGCGTTCATCAGGTTTCCGTGAGGAAGGCGACGTCTGGTGATGTTGTGTCGACCAGGTTCCAGAGTTCAACGGCGTGTCTGTGGACGGAGCGGGTGTTGAGCAGGATGCACTTGAGGAGGTTGTTGCTGGTGCCTGGCCTTTTGGGTGCGGTGCAGGTCCGGAGGCAGGTGAACTTGCAGGCTTGTCAATTCCCCCAGATCAACCTCTAAGAGGATTGGGTTATGGTCAATAAATATTGAGAGCACCACTCTATAGGCTATGGTCTTATCCAATACCCCGGATGATAAAAAGATATAGTCGATACCTGTAGCAGACCCTCTTCCTATAAAGGTGGGAACCCTTTCCCCCCCTGCCTCACTACCTAATTCAAATAGGTTCATATTTGCTAAAAATTCCTCAAGTGCCTCCCCCTGAATACTATGCTCAAAATGAGGAGCCACTGCACTGGGTGGCCCACAAGGGTCACCCATGTTACAATCCCATTTGCACGGATGAATAATTAAATCTCCCATAAGGATCATCTCAAAAACAGTGCTCTGATTAAGTTTATAATCTGACAAAAAAAATTCTAATACACCTAAATGCTCATTGTAATGTGAGCCATCTTTAGAATTATAAAAATTAATTAAAAGGTACATGTGTAGATTTGTACTACTCCATTCAAGTATCATAATGTTACTAGAGTTTAAATTCAGCCTTTTAAACACACCTTTCAGGTTAAGTGAGATTAAAAAGATTAACCCTCCCTTAGGCCTACCTGCAGGCCATGCTACAGCTGGAACGGCAAAACTAGAGTATCCATTCATACTAAAACTACTTGCAACATCCCACGTTTCCTGCATGGCAATGATGTCATACTGTTTCACAAACTCCACCCACAGCTCATCTAACCTTTTAGGCCTAACTCCCGCCACATTCCAACTAAGGAACTTGCAGGGTACTATGTGTTTTGCCCCACCCTCAGGGCCTCCCTGGCATTGGTTGGTAACATCATGTCAATCGTTTGAGTCCAAATATGTCAGCGGAGAGAAACGGTTTGACAAACCTATTTCCATGTTTACCTGAGACGGGGGAGAACTGGTTAATGATAAGGCTGGAGGAACCGTATCTACCCTCAACAAGGTCCACCCTGTTAACCTGTTCTGTGTGACGTCATCCCTTCTTTTTGGCGTAGCAAACAAGCTACCCCAGGTGGCCAATGGCTGGTGCATAATAGAGTAATTTATGGGAGGCCTGCCTGGGGGGTAGAAGTAGCCTAGGGAAACAGGTCTTATACTAGTATTATCCAGCTCTGAGGCATCCCAAAAAGTCTATCAGCAATTAAACGTGAGTTAAAATTTACAACCACACAGTCTCCTGAAATGCATTTAGGGCGACAACCAATCCATGCAACTCTCCTTGCCATGATAATCGATCTGGAGACGTCTAGCCCACCACTACTGTGCTGTGCACACCAGTAGCTGACCAACCTCAGGAGATCATGAGTCGATTCATTTGTATCTTCCCTTAGTGGAGGGACCCCCGTAAAGACAGCCACCAATGGGGCAGAAACGGGTGGCAAATTCACAATGATACCTTGTGGACTCCCCTGTCTAGCACTAGGCGAAGAAAGTCGACGAATATTGCTGACTCCACAATTGGTGATCCCTGCTCCTACCTTGTTACAGGCAAGGGATGAGGTTCCTAAGGTCAATTTTGGGCTCTTCCCCTTTAGTACCCAAGGGTCCCTCTGCTGATTTTCACCCCTAGGCTTTTCAGGGTGATTTTCCTGTACCTGAATGGGGCTCACTTGTTTGCCTGTCTGCTGTTTAATAAACAAATCTATTTTTTCGCATTTCTTTAACTGCCCCGCAACACATTTATTAAGCGTATCCACAATATCGTTAGCAATAGCTGTCAAAGCGGGCTCTAATCGTGCTGTAAACAGTTCCTCCACTACTTCTGCCACCAAATCCCTACTTCTAGGGTCCATACGCTGAGCGGGAATAGCGTGTTTTTGTCTCTTGTGTAGTTTCTTAGTCGGCCTGCGCTTATGCAGTGGATTCTGAGAAGGGGTTTCAGAGGTTTTGACCCCTTGTTCCTCTGGCTCACCCACTGTAGCGGTCGGTGCTTGGCGAGACTCAGTCACTGTAGGTGGTTTTAGTATCACAATGCTTGGCTCCAATTGTATACCCAGAGTCCGGTCCATCCCTGCTACACCAGATTCAGGGTCTATATTTGGCGGTGCCATTCCCAGTTCTATGTCAGCATTGGCGATTTCTTTGGATAAACCCCCCACCGCTGATGTCAGATATGATATTATTGATTCCGTTCTCCTCGGGACCTTAGCTTTTTTACCCTCAGACTCTACATTACACTGCTGTTTATGCTTACCCATCGGGGAGGTCAGAGGGGTGGCCCAGCCCGTCCTCTTCCGACCCCTGACGGCCCCAGACGGCCCGCCCTTTGCCCGGGTTTAGCCGGGCTCTCGCCTGCGCGCGTCCCACGGCGCGGGAGACACGAGCAGTTTTTACAGCCCCCGGTGGAGAGGGGAGGGGCCGGCAGTCCGCGTTTTCCCCCGCTGTCAGCTGGAAGTCATAGGCGTTGTAGGCGCACACCCGTGCACTTGCAGTATAACAGAGCCCTCTGACGATGCGTCTTCCGCGGAGCGGGAGACACGAGCAGTTTTTACAGCCCCTGGTGGAGAGAGGAGGAGCCGGCAGTCCGCGGTTTCCCCTGCTGTCAGCTGGATGTTGTAGGCGTTGTAGGCGCACACCCGTGCGCTTGCAGTATAACAGAGCCCTCTGGCGATGCATCTCCCGCGGAGCGGGAGACGCGAGCAGTTTTTACAGCCCCCGGTGGAGAGGGGAGGGGCCGGCAGTCCGCGGTTTCCCCCGCTGTCAGCTGGAAGTTGTAGGCGTTGTAGGCGCACACCTGTGTGCTTGCAGTATAACAGAGCCCTCTGGCTATGCGTCTCCCCATATTACACAAACAAGTACTTAAGACAGTACACAGTGTAGTACAGATAAACAAACAATGGCAAAGAGGCCATCATTTCGTAGAATAGTCGGTGAATGAAAATGGAACATTGTAAGTTTTTATCCCTTCCCAAGTACCAAAAGTGTCAACAACATTTCGACCCCCAAAAGTCAAAGAGTCATCATCAGGACCAAAATGAGTAAAGCGTAATAATCTGAAAAAAATATATATACAGAGGGCACCTTAGTTAGAGTGAAAGATAAAGAAAGAAACAGGACCAAGATCTAAAATAAGAACTATGGGCCCGATGTAGGTCGGTCGGTAACGGCCGAAAATCGGTATTTTCGGCCGTTACCGACCGGTATCGAGGTTTCGGGATGTAGGAGTCCCAAAAACGCCCGATTCGGTAAAAATACCGAATCGGAAACTGTACCGTGTCGGTAGTATACCGAATCGGAAAATAAACCGATTCGGCAAATATACCGATTCGTTAACCAAATAGAATCGTTAAAAATTAGGGAATCGGAAAAATCACCGAATCGGTACTATACCGAATCGGAAAAACAGAATTGGTAAAATTGAGATGTAGGAAAGCTCTGAAATACCGATTTTGCCTCAAAATCGGTATTTAAGAATCGGTATTTACCATAGATTTGAATCAGGTGGTAACCAGGTGCAACCTATAAAAAAGGACCCAAAATGCATTTCTGCTTGCACCATGGCAGCTTTTTATGTCATAGCAAGACGGCTACGGCTACAGCAGGATGGAGAGAGGGAATGGCAGAGAGAGGAACAGGTGTATAGAGAGCGTCTCACCCTGTCCATGCAGACAGATGCAGAGATCCTACAGAGGTACAGGCTGGACCCAGAGACCATCTCACAGCTCATTAGGGACCTCCAACCCCTGTTGCAGCACCCCACCCCAAGGGCACACGCAATCCCAGTGCACGTGCAGGTGCTATGCAGCATACACCTGCTTGCGTCTGGCAGCTTTCAAAGTGCAGTAGCTGCGGTAGGAGGGGTGAGCCAGAGCTGCCTGTCCCGGTTCTTCCACAAGTTCCTAGACGCCATGATTGAACGGATGGACCAATACATTTCCTTCCCTGCAACCCATGCTGAACTGGTACAGACAAAAGCAGACTTCTACCAGATGGCAGGATTCCCCCACATCATTGGCTGCATAGATGGCACACACATTCCGATTTGTCCCCCTGCTGACACGGAATACATATACCGAAATCGGAAATCAACGCACACCATAAATGTGCAGTTAATATGTAATGCCAAGTGTGTCATCACTGACGTGGTAGCAAAATTTCCAGGGAGTACCCATGACTCCTATATGTTTCAAAATAGTGGCATTTATGCACGGCTGACAGCAGGGGAATTCGGTGAAGGATACCTCCTAGGTAAGACACAGTGTCAGACCCCCATAACCTAAATAGCACTGTGAAGTACATGTATGCATGTGAGTAATGTTACACATTGATAGTTCATTTGTATTTTGCAGGTCCGACATCCCGCAACGGCTCCTGGCATCTTAAAAATCTCACCCTCCTTTTGTATTCCTTCCAATTGGATCTCACCCCACACCTGTATAGTCGCATCAATTACGTTACTGAGTGGGCAGCCATTGGGCATATCCTGCCTGCGCTAGGTGAGAATTGCCTGTCTCTTCATCATCTCTATTTTTGGGACGTTCCTTGTAGTTTTGCGCTAGTCTTGACGTTGTTAGCCAGCACACCCTATCAGCGAAGGGTGCATATATTGATAGTTCAATTATTATCTTTTGCAGGTCTGACATCCTGTCGCCGATCCCGACCATTTTTAATTGATTTTACCTTACTGGAACAGCGCAATTCCATTGCTGAGGTATTGACTATTAACATTTTCTACAAACATCGTCTTTATAAATATTGCAGTAACAGAGAGACATTGTGCATGCTTGCACACCGTGTACGCTTGCACCTAGGCGCCCACTGCCTCTCTTTTCTTAAGTTTCAGCTCTATGTGTCTCAGATTCGTTTGTTATCAGTTATCTGTTTTTCACCTTTTTCTTTATTCGCATTTTTGCATTACCAGACGCACCGAATCTTTGCCTTTTTACAATTGAACTATGCTTAATTGTGACACAGAGATAGACATTCAGTAATGTATCTATACCTGATTTCAAGTTCTTTTTCGCCTTGGGCTGCACGTCGTGATTATTGCCTTCGGCAGCACCCTATAAGAAATATCCAGGCACTAAGATATCACTTTGCAGGTATATGGAATTACCTTGTACCCCCCCCCCTATATTTCATTTTATCTTTTTGTGTGTCCTATCAATCTCGACACGTCTATAGGATAGAGAATAAAATTGGACTTTTTTCACCTTTCACAGATTCGTTGTTCTATTTGGATATTATATGAACCTCTACCTGACAGCATACCCCATTTAGGATTGTAATCTTCGCACACTTACATCAGGTATTAATATGCAATGTAAATTACTGTCTTTCAGTCCTTGTATTCCCTACAGATGCAGATCCCTGTTATTTTATAGATCGATCCTTGGCAACTGTAATTATGTGATTAAAATCCAATAAATGCTTTTGGCCGCCTATATCGATGCCATCACTTGTGCTCAATTCATTCACTGTTCTCCTACCATCGGGAACTCTGGGATTATAATAAACCTCCCCCCCCCTCTTATTTTCTCACCCCATCTAGATTCAATTGGTCCTCATAGAATTTTACGGTTGAGCATTGACCGAGCAAATCCCTGGTCTGCATGAAGTAAGTTTTGAATGTATCATCATTATAGTTAATTGTTTGAACTTATCGAACATGTGTTAGGCAAAAATGTGCCCTGTATTTTTTGCCTAATTAACAATACAGGTGTTGTACTCTCGCACTATTAGCCGATATGCATCAATCAGTGAACAGAAAATAAACAAAGTTCTTTTGAGATCACCTTCGCCCCAAGGCAATTGTATAAGCTGTTATGATAGAATGGTCTTTTTTAAGTTAATTGAAATATGCAACTGTGGATTTTATTATTGATACATGTAAGAATGTAAGAATGTAAATTGTACCGTGTCTTATGTTATGTTTCTGTATTATTATTTCAGAATGCCTTGTGGCTCCTGAAGAAGGCGTTAAGTCGCCGAAACGCGCGTCGAGTACTGTTTTGTCTTTTCAGCTGGACACCTTCAGGATTGGTGTTCCTTTTATAAATTGAATTTGTAATTGTTTTTAATGTAATTCCTTGGTTGTGAATTTTTAGCATTGTGTCATTTAGTCATTTTATTATTGAATTGTGTTTGTGCTATTGTTTACATTAAATATATATGTGTTTTCATTAAAATTTGATGAATTTAGATCACCCCTACAGCTTTTCAATTGTCCTTGACTTGGGTTCTCTTACTTGTTTATTTTATTGAAAGTCCTTGACTGCCTAGGAGTTTTTCGCATACACACTGTGAGTAATGTTACCCCATTCTCTTCTAGCCGACAGTGCATATGCCCTCCGCTCATTCATTCTCACCCCCTACCTCAACCCCTCAACACCCAGCCAAAGGAGGTATAACCGTGCGCACAAAAGCACAAGGAATGTAGTTGAACGGACCTTCGGCATCTGGAAAAGCAGGTTCAGATGCCTGCACAAGACCGGAGGTGCTAGACAATATACCCCCATCACCTGCTGCAAGATTATTGCTGTATCTGCCATGTTGCACAACCTTGCGGTCAAGAAGGGCACAGAGGTAGAGTTGTCTGACTACGAGGACCCTGACGATGACATAGCTGTGCCACTAACAGAACCTGCTGGAGTGTCTACACCAAGTGACGGGAGGTACAGACGTGAGGAGATAACAGACAACTATTTCTGAGTGAGTACAGATGCACAGACACGTCAATGTATGTTGAAAAAATTAAATTTTACTAATGTTGGCACAACGTTACTGCACTGATGTGCTACAAATTTAACTATAACAGAATAGGTGGGGATTGTGAAATGTCCGGTTTGCCTCACCCACCCTGGCAGTCTTACTTCTTGCTGCGCTTAGCTGACCCACTTGGATGTGACTCACCCCCTTCTGAGAGTCCGGCGGCCTCAGCGGAGCGCCTGCTGCTCCGGCGCGGCTCAGATACAGCGCTGGCCGGGCTGCTGCGGCTGCTGCTGTCCCCAGCCTCACCCAAGTCCAGGGCAGGATTCACCACCGTGTTAGAAATTAGTAGTGTCTCCATGGCAGTGGTGATGCGGGCCATGCCCCTGGTCACCTCAGCAGTGTTCTTGGTGAGGCAGTCCTCCATGTTAGCCCCTCGGCGGCATAGCTGGGCGGTAGCTGCAGCAAGGCGGTTGAGTGACCGGTTTTGCATGCGGCATCCCTGCGCCTACAGTGCTCGTGCTCCTCCATCCTAGTGCATAGCTGGGTAACGGCAGTAGTCATGCGCCCCAGTCCAGTAGCTATTGCCTTGTTGCTCTCAACGATACTCTGAAACACCTTTGTCATCTCCCCCATGTGCAGGTTGTGCTCCCGCAATTGGCGATGGCAAGCCAGGATCGACTTGGCCTGCATCCTTTGGATCCGGACCATATTCGCCTCCAGCCCTTGGAATACACTGCCCTCCCGTGCTGGTAAAGCAGGGCTGGATGTGCGTGGCCTGCGCCGATTGCTGACCTGCTGTGTGGGCTGATCTGACACGGGTGTTGCAGGGGTGGGTGCTGGAGCCTGAGCCGCTGATCCCTCCATGATGTTCAATGGTGGAACGGTGATCCTCCTGGTAGGAGATGTTGCAGGTGGTGGGTGGTTGTGTGTTGGGGAATTTTCGGGTGAGAACTGCACTGGGGGCGTTAGTGACAGTAGGGGGGAGTGGGGAAATGAGAGGGTATGTCCTGTGTCATCCTCAGTGCCCCCGGCAGTGCTGTTTTCCTCCTCCTCCTCCTGTGATGGTACAATGCTGCTTTGCCCTGCCACCGCACTGTCTGATGCTGCTGGAGCTGGAGCTTGTGTCGTTGCTGCTCGACTGCCTGATGGTGCCCCTAGGTATAAAGAAGCATTTGTGAACTGAGTGCTAATGTCTTACAGTCACTACAATAAAAGCATTGCACATCCCATTTTCAATACTCTGAATCATTTTCTAGGTGCATTTCATTTGAATGTGCCCTGGCATTTGTTACTACATTAGCTGACTACAGTTACCATGATGCATTGCTCATGTATGTTGATAGCAGTACTGGGCTGGGGTTTGGCTGTGCATTGGGGCGAAAGGGGAGGTGTCTGGTAGGGTGTGTCATGCTGCGCATGCTTCTTACCTTTTGCTGTGGCTCTGGATGAGCTGTCCAGGTCGCCAACTCCCACCACACTCTCTTTCTCAATTGTCGTGGAGACAAGTTCCTCAAGGTCAGTGAGGGGTGGTGCGGGGTTCCTGCCTCCACCTGTTAGTCCTGCCTGCTTGTGCAAGTCGGCCAGTTTCCTCTTGGTGAGGCTGCGAATGTCGTAAAACCTCTTCTTGAGGTCGTCCAGGCTCCTGGGGGTGACACCAACTGCGTTCACCCTCTGACCGATTGCAATCCACAGGTTCCTCTTGGTGCTCTCTGGGAGTGTGAGGGACAGCCTCCCAAACAGCTGCCTGTGTACCCTCACCACCTCCTCCACCAACACTTGCAGCTCCTTGGTGCTGAACTTGGCCTTGCGCTTGCGCTCAGCCTTCTGGCTCTCAGAGCTGCTTGCCATTTCCTCACAGTTCAGGATAGTGCTACCACTGCTGCTCACTCTGAATGCTCAGCCCAGGCTGCCTCTCCAGAAAGTTCTAATGAGTTGCACCTGCCTGGGTAGCCACTCCCTGCTAGGGTGGGGTAGGGTGCTTCCACCTCATTGTCTGTTGTCATTGGTTTCACTTTCTCTTGCTCGCCGATTCCGTGTTTGCCGATTCGGTATTTACCGATTCGGTATTTACCGAATCGGCTACTACCGAATCGGAATATACCGAATCGGTATTTGCAATGCATTCCTATGGCCTTTTGGCCCATGGGGTTGTATTTTAATTACTGATTCGGTATTTGCCTATTCGGTAATCGCCGATTCGTTATTTACCGATTCGGCTATTATCAAATCGGTAAGTATCGAACCACGATACCGATTGTTACCGATTCGGTAATTTTCCGATTTTTTTTACCTACATTTCATTTACCGATTTCAAAATACCGATTCGGTATGATTCGGTATTTTAAAATCGGTAAATGCGTTTTACCTACATCGGGCCCTATGTTACTTACATTAAGACCTTCAATAAAATGAGACTAACGGATAGGCCCAGAGCCAGTCCTTCCTTCAAAAGATCAAAAAGGTGAAACAAATTCACCTATATACCTAATCTGATTTAGGAAATTTATTTTGGATTATACATCGGATGCATGGATACATGTCACCCCGCTGTTTCTTTGCCTTATTGAAAATGTTTAATCAATCAATGTTTAATGAATCCATAGATGATTCCATCTTTTTATTTTCTTACTGCATGACTGTCACCCAGGCAAAGAAGTTGCATAAGCAGGTGAGGGGAGGCGTGAGCCTCTGCTCCAAGCCTGCTCGATATTTAGCAGGGGCCGGGCCTCCAAGGGGTGAAGTGTACATGTCAGGTTGGATGAGTACCTTGTTCCGACCAGCCCTACATAAACACTTGAGCCATCACCAGCATCTCTATCAATCAGTGTATTATAAGCACGTTACTTACCCGTGAGGGTTTCAAGGGGGTGGGGGGGGCTCTGCAATGTAGGAGCCAGGGGAATTGCTGCTGCAGCACCCAAGGCTCCGAATAGACATCGGCAGCTCCTGACCCAGCTAGTGGGTGGGTCTGAGGCTGCCAACGCTCAGCCAATCCTTACGCTGCTGGAATTGCAGGGGTGTGTTGGGACGGGAAGCCGACTGCATGTCTCTGGAGAGAGTGCTTCCCCTGCCTTATGCTAATCTCCAGGCAAGTCACTCAAAAGCTACTATATAGTTTCTAGATCCCTACCTCAGTGAGCATGACAATCATACATGTCTACTGAGGGTCTCCCTGTTTACATGGATTCAGACCCTAGAGTTTGGCTCTGAGGTCCAGGGGGCATTTTCAGAGAGTGGTTACTGCCCACTGTACCCAGGCTGTGGTAGACTGACAATGGTGGCAGCAATAAATCTATAGTCAAGAGGGGTGAGTCAATAGCCACCCTCCTGACCAAGTCTGTGCAGTCGGCCATGCCTGTGGTCCTGTCTGACGTGTGTTTGAGAGTTCTTGAGAGCCCTTGGGTGTACTGAGGAGAATGGTGAGTTGAGCCAGTGTGAGCAATGCGAGCTGTTCTGCTGGATATCCCAGCTCCCCCGTGCCCCCTGTCCATTTCCATGCAGAGGCCTGGTGGGCTGGGGTAGACACTCAGCTTGTATCTGAGTTTAGCTGCACTAACTTCGCTAAGAGGACCCTCCCCCACTGGTCAGTGCCTCCTGGTCTGGAGTTAATTAAAATTCCTCTTTAGGGAATTGCACATGCTAGTACCGGGGAAGACTGTAGGCCATCTGTGCATGCTTTAGCCATGCATTGAACATGCCATGAATGGTTTGTGATTGGACGTGTATTCAGGAGGCAAAAGTAGCAGACTCTCTGATTGGATGAGCCTATCAATCAGAGGTGATAAAAGTCTGGCCAGCTATTGTTCAAGACTGGTTTGATGACTGAAGAGGCTGCAATACCAGGTCCGTCCGAAGGTATACAGGCGCGACCCACAGTGGGAAGGCAAGAGATAAGACACTTGCTCACTGCGTCTGGAACATAAGGAAGTTTTCTCTTTGACGGATGAAGTCTGCCAAGAGTTCAATGAGAATCCAGGGCATCAGCAGCATAGGAGAAGACCAGCTGTTTCTGTGAGACTTGTGGAGTATGCGCTTTTGACAAGGAAGCTGGTGTGGAAAGAAGCTTGCGGCACATCAAGGAAGCTGGTGTGGAAAGGAATCTTGCAGCACATCAAGTGAGCCAGAGAGGGGGAAGCTTGATTCTAGTTCTTGAAGGTGAGATCAAATGCCTCTAAGCTCCTCCCCTGTGTTGTGGGAGCCTGAACAAGCAGTAGCTGGCACTCTGTCCAGCTACTACCCTCCTACAGCTAGCCAGTGGCTTTGGACTAGTGGGACTCCGGTAAACTGTGCCAAGACATCAGGCACCTGTGGTCAGATCCCTGACACCACTAGAGCAGTCTCCTCACTCAGGACTCACTTCTGTTGCTTTGGGTGGAGTTTGAGGGGCTGATCAAGAACATTTGACTTCACATCATATGCTGAAACTATATCCTTTCCATCCAAAGATTGGTATCAAGGCTCTAGCGAATGAGAGAAGCCCTGTGAAATATGGTCTGTATTATGCAATGCTAATTGTGTGTTTTCAAGTTAACTGTGTTTTTATAGTGCTTGGTGTCTAGGCACTATAATACTGTTTGGGGTCAAAACTCTGGCCCAGAGGGTTGTAGAGACACCTGGTTTTCACTGTTTATCCTAGTTTTATGTGTAGTATAGTTATCTTGTGTGTATTAAAGTACTTTTCTTTTATAAAACGTAAAGCACTGACCGACATTGAGTTGATCAGCTGGTGGTACGGTGTTCACTGTATTCTGAATGTCTAACCCCACCTCACCTCCTTGAGTAAGCATTGGACTGCTCTGTCTCGCTACCCTGAGAGAGTGAAGTGCTGGAGAGGAGTACTTGGTTATCCAGTTTTGGGTCCACTAGTACTGGGGGCCCCAGGACACCAATGGAGGAACACTCCAGTAGATGAAATTGGAGAGCAGTAACCCCTGAGTGCCCTGGTGCCCAGAAAGCTGGGTCTAACATGGTGGCAATCGGTGTTGGATCACTAGACTTTAGTCTCAACGGACACTGACGCCAGTTAATAAGTTCAGCAGCTACCCATAAGCTATATGTAAAATGGCAGATAACATTGGAGAGGAATCGGAACTGCAGAACTTGACTGTGGAGCAATTAAAGCAAATGTGTGCTGACAGGGGGTGGAAAGTCCCAGGCTCTAAGGACAGGGAGCACTTGATTAGCCACATGACAAAATGTTTGAGCAAGAGGTAACTTGTGCAGGAGTTGGAGAGTACTGTTATCACAAGCCTGCCACGTCAGTCAGTGCAGGCTTCCCCTATACCAGCCCCTAGGCTTTCCCCCATGCTTTTCCCTCGGGTTTTCCCTAGACCTGCCCCTAGACTTTCATCTCCCCCTATCTCAAGGACTACCTTTTCCCCTGTCCCAGGATTCGCCTCCTTGGGAGGGACTGAGCTAGCAGAGACCCTTAAACTGCAGCTGAAACTCCAGGAAGCTAAGGATCTAGCAGAGGAGAAAGCAAGGGATTTTGTGAGGGAGAAGCTAAGGATGGTGCGCCAGCAGAAGAGGAGCTGCGAAGGGTCAGACAGGAAGAGTGGGCTTGGAAGGAGAAGGGGAGGGAAAGGGAGAGGCTGGAGAAATAAAGGGAGAGACAGGAGAAAGAGAAGGATAGGGAATTGGAGAAAGAGCGGATAGCCCTGGAGAAAGAGAAGCTCAAGTTAGCAGCTGATAGAGGGCTACGCTCTGTGACTGGTGAGTCAACTTCAAAGTCACAGGCAAAGGAAAACACCCCCAAGGTACCAAAAGAATTGATACACATGTATGTGCCTGGCACTGATATTCTCAGTTGGATGCATGCCTTCCATCTAGCATGTACGGCTCAAGGTCTTATTGGTCAGTCCATAGCAGCGACTTTACTGAGTCGCCTCCCTCGGGAAGGGACTGAAGTAATTGAAAGGATGCCTGAGAAAGACAGTCTTACATATGAGTGCATGAAGGATGCTTTGATGAGGCGGTTTGGGTTGAAACCAGCCTAGTACTTGCAGAGCTTCCGTGAGAACAAGAAGGCCGACGGGGTTCCTTTTGAGAATTGGGTCCATGACATAGTGAGAGACTGGAGTGAGTGGGTGAGAGGGATGGAAGCAAATGATTACCAGTCCCTAAATCAGGTGATGATAGCAGAGCGTCTCTGGGAGGAGTGCTCTATTCTACTCAAACAGTATCTGTCTGACCTTCCTGAGAGGGATCCTGAGAAACTTACAGTGGTGGCTTGCCAACAGAGTGAACAGGGGGCAGGGCACCCCTTTCCAAGCCCAAGGGGGATAAGAACTCCCAGCAGGCTGGCCCTAAACCAGATTGAAAGGGCCAGAACGGTTCCCAAGGGTCTCAGTCAGGACAAGAGTCTAAGGGGAAATGCGATAACCCGTGAGTGACCTGATGCCCAGGAAGCCGGTTTTAACAGGGAGGAACCAGGCCTGAGGTAGGTGAACTGCACACCTGGGGCAGCGAGTCACAAGTGTTCTTCCCTCTGACGCCTGGCCAATGAGCTGTGTGTCATAAAACGCAGCCTGTCCCCCTCCCCTAACAGAGGAGGACGAGGACTCCAGGGGAGCAATAACCCCTATACCTTGGGACAGGAGGCTAAGCAGAGCCAGGAGAGTGGAGCATGGAGCCTGGGGCTGTCCCGCTGCTGCTGTTTGCTAAGTTCGACTGTAGACCCAAGGGGCTGTGAAGTGAGCTCTGTGGCCCCTTCCGAGCAATCACAACCCCACTGGCGTTCAAGGTTGCTCTTTAAAATCAATTACAGATGCTCTTAGTGACTGATTCAGTTGCTGTCTGCAGTGTTTGATTTTAGGACGGCTGCATGGATGTTCATATGAAAAATGTGCTTCATGCCCAAAATCTTTGTATGTGAAAGGCTTTAAAGCATTTAGCTGCATTTGATATGACATGCTTTTGGGGAATGCAGAACAATCTTTGGTTGGATGAATAGCAGCTCGTCCGTGTGTCAGTGGCTTTAGAACTTAATTTGTAATAGGATGAGTGCCGGTGCCCACAGCTCTGCACAGACACTTGTGGTCTGTGCTTTGAAATGCCAATGTGCCTAATGCCAAGGATGGGTAGACCTAAATTTACCTCATGGTTCTTCCATCCACTATCAGAATCTCCCTGATCCTAGCAGGTTCCTGTTCTCTCCCTTTGCCATGGTTCTCCCGTCTTTCTCTTCCCTTTTCTTTCCACTTTGTGTGCTTTACCCTCTCTTGCTCACAGTCAGTGTTTGATGAGTAAAATAAGTGCCGGTCCCCAATGAATTCACAGCCATTCAAAGAAATTCATAGAGGGAATCCTGCCTCATTAATATAAATGAGGCACTATTTCTGCGAATACCAACAAATGGGCACTTTGCACTGCAATGAGTTAGTACAGCAGTCCCAGAGCAGTACATAGATTGCGTTGCAACACACAGCTGTGCAAAGACAGCAACAGCTCTGAATGTTAGATGTCATGGCCATAATTGTGTAAAACCACTACCGAGTATTTGAATGTCAGGTGATGGAGACACAGCGCATTGTTATCCTGGACAAGTGACACTGTGCAGCTAAAGGACACTGAACACACTGCAGAGACCCCTCAGCTGTGCTTCACTTCTCCAGAAAGACAGGGGTTGTGTCTGCCCTATGATAGCAGACCTTCAGATTGGCACTTTAACTTGTCAGCAGAGCACTTAGGGGCATATTATCAAGGGCCGGCGATAAATATCGCAAAATGAGCTTAGCGCTTACATATTTATCGCTGGCTATCTCTGGAATTTATCACCCCGTTAGCGCATTATCAACAACGCGCATCGCTGAGGTGATAAAAATTCCAGAGATAGTGGGAATACCGCAGTTTTCCATGGTGGAAAACGGCGATATCCTAGATGATAGGGCCTGTGGTCTTAGCCACACAATCCACCCCTAATGTTAGGTATGCCTTAGTCAGGAATTTAACAGACGTTAAATATCTGCGTTAAGGGATACTTAACGCAGTTTTATATATCACCAACCCTCCTTGATAGCTTCGCGATATTATCTAATGTTGTTTTCACAGCCACGCCTCCTTTGCATCTCATTATCGATGCGTGGCGAGGCGTGTGAAAAATGGGCGATAAGTCAAGGAATCACACGGTAGCTTGTCCTTGATGATGATGCGATAATATCATCGCCGCTTTTCGCCCGAAAACAGGATCTTAAGCGGCGATAATATTATTGTCATCCCTTGATGATATGCCCCTTAGACTCAACCTGCAGCATTACAGCGCTTCTAACCTTTTCCGTACAAGAGGTGACGTGCACAAAGACACGAGCAGCGAACAAATCACACCCTGTGATCAAGGAAGCCTTTCTGCTGTCAATGCACGTGTCCCTGAGCTACACTAAGTGATGTGTCTAGGATAACAATGCACTAATGTTTCCGTCTCTGACCCAATACATCTCTCTCTCCAACACTTGCGTCCACTCTCCACCCTCTCCTGCACTCTCTCTTCCACTCTCCCTCCCACGCTCAGACTCTCTTCGCCTCACCCTCCCTCTCTCATACTCTCTTCCACTCTCCCTCCCTCTCTCTCTCGAATGGAATAGATCAAGAAGGTTGTGAAAGTTCACTGTGAGGGAGTGAGAGATAAAAGAGAGAGAGAGAGAGAGAGAGAGAGAGAGAGAGAGAGAGAGAAGAGAGGGGATAAGGGTGAGTAGAGGCTATTACAGTGTATTTTGTGAATCGCAAAGAGATTAAGAGTGCATTAAAAAGTGTTTAAGACAGAAGTGATTTTAAAGCATAACCATAAAGGTATGATTTCAATGATATCGGCAAAACAGGGAGCTGTGTGAATAAAGGAGTATATACAGGCTGATTATGCTTCTTTGAACTGGTCAGTTGGAATATCATTGGCCTTCAAAGTAGTAGGAATTGTAAATCATAAAATACAAAACTGTTGTATTTTGATCAGATAGCAGGTGGTTAAATCAACTAGTGAGAATCAAAGCTAGAATCTTTGACAAGCTTTATTACGATAGGCTACCATTACCTCTGCAGCCTTACATCGGGCGTGATTACATCTGCAGCCGGCTCATGACCTGCTGTGCATTCAACAATCTGCCGTGCCATAAAACTTTCGGCGAACTTCTGAAAATAGGCATCCACACTTTCTAAACATCCTTGTTACATAGACTTTGTCGATAGCACTGTATTACAACAAATTAACACAGGCACATGCCCCGATAGCCACAAGTAGATAATCTTTTGTCAACATAAGCTTTGGTCTTTCTCACAAATTGTTAAGAACAGGCTTTGGCTTTAAGCCACGACCCACTGTTAAATATGCCTCAGCAATCTACATCGGTGTGTTTACTCTTTATCTTGTTTCACATGGACTAATACTTCCACCCCATTCTTTAGTGATTTATAAATGGTGCACCATATAACTTTTAACGTGCACAATTAGCTTGCTTTTTTTTTCTCTCTGGAGTTTTAAATAGTGTAAACTTGACCGGAAGGTATTGGGTATCAGAGCACTTTACATGAGCACCAGTTGCATTACACAAGGACACATTCATTTTTGTTAGGCACGGGGAGATTAAGTGACTTGCCCAGAATCACAGGATGTTGAGTGTCGTTGTTGAGACTCGGACCCCGTTCCCCAGATTTAAGGTCAACCGCCCTAGCCGTTAGCCTGCTTCCAAGGCTTATTCCATTTCCATTTTATGGACCACGCATGTACACTCAGTAACTCTATATTACAAATGACTATGGTGTTATCAATGATATCATCAATGATGTCATTTAACATGTGATGAGTGATGCAATATGTGAGGTCCTAAGTAGTGATTGACATACGCAGGTTATAGTTAGTAGAGTAGAGTATAACTGGTCACACGTGCCCTGAATAACTATAGCTTTCACCCTCGCCATGCACTGTTGAGACCAGAAATATTACATTATTTATGACATCTTCTATGACAACATTGATAACATGACTGCAACATATGAAAATACATCATTGATGACAACACTATCCATGGTGGGGAGTGACTTATAGTTAGTTTAGGGTACAAGTTATAGTTACTTGAGATAACTATAACTGGTGAAGTTCAGTGGTTTTGTTAGTTTAAAACAGTACATTTTAACAGACATTTTCACCTAACTATAACGCATCTTTAACCTTTGTTTTCATTGTGATATATATATATATATATATATATATATATATATATATATATATATATATATATATATATATATATATATATATATATATATATATATATATAACTTTATAGTTAGTCGGCTATTACAGTGACAACATAATGTGTTAAATGTACAAGAGCACTGAAATTCACCAGTTATATTTATCTCTGGTAACTAATAAGTCGTACCCTAAGGAAACTAAAACTTGCGTCCCTGCCATGCACAGTTATCTCATCAATAGTTCATTGCAAATGTTGCAGAGATCTTTTCAATGGTGTCATAGAAGATGTCAGGAGTGATGTAATATGTAGATAATCAGCAACTGTCACCTAACTATATAGTTATGTTAACCTTTGTTTTTTTCAGTGAATTTCTAGGGATTTTTTATGTTGCCATAGCTAAAGTCAAATGCTCCCCACGCATGGCTGAAGGGGGGCCAGCCCCACATTGTGCTCAAGCTTTGCTTGTGTGTTGCATGGGATTGACCTCAGGGCCTGACTTACAAGCCAAGATCTGCGTCCAACCCCCCCGGAGCCAACCCCATGCTGCTGACAATCTTTTTTCCAAAAGGTGAGGCATATGGCCTCCTCCCAGAGCCACTTCGGTCCCGAGGTGCCCATCCTCTGGGGCCAACAGATATTTGTAAAGGGGAGGGGTACCCCCAACAACTGGTGCGGTTATGCGGAGGGAGGGCCCCCACACCCTCCACTCGAGCCAATAGTGGTCCACAGGACCCCATCCCCCTAGGCCACATGACACTAAAATTGGAAGGGATCCGTGTGAGTTCATAAGCAGAGCATTGCGGGGTGCAAGTTATAGTTAGCTCAGCTAACTATAACTGCTGAATTTCTCTGGTTTTGTATGAGTGAAATGTCAGCCTAACTATAACATCTCTTTAACCTTTAGTTTTTTCAGCGAATTACTAAGTTTTTTTTCAAATTCTATTTTCTAAATATAACCTCCCTGTAACGTGACAACGTCGGGATCACCGAGGACACACAGCGAATACCCCATGTGTTTGACGAAGTGTAAAACATATATGTAGACATACTTTACAAAAACTTTCAGTCTAGCTGTTTAGTAAGATATTAATTTAACTTTCCTCTTCGTATTCATTCGTTGAAAAAACTATATCGAAATTGCATTTTCCTTGATCACGGTGACACCGGAGGTCGCGATGACGTCTGTAGTAGCGAATACAAATGACAAAGTGTAAAACACATATATAGACAAATTTTACATAGAGTTTGAGTCTAGCTGTTTAGTAACATATTGGTTTAATTTTATTTTAACAACGCATTTATAAACAACAGTTTTATAAAACTACTTTCCGCAACAGTACTCGCCATTAGCACAATTCTACCAACTTTCCTTGGTTTACACAGTTTCCTTTATGAAAGGACTTACACACCCATTTCTCCCTTCTTGAACTTTCCAGGTACTGTTTAGTGTGTTATAGGGGCTCACCCAAACTGATTTTGAAAATTGTGCTGGTTTTTAACTTTTGTTGGCTATTTCTACAAAAATGAAAAGGCATCAGAACAACAAGAGGAAGACCAACAGCTAGTTGTAGTTGTTGATACCAGGAGGACTTAGCTACACATGAAAAGTCTTCTGATGAGGAACCAACAATGAAGAAACAAAGCGTATCTTGGGATTTTTAAACAATTCCATCTGTTAAATCGAAGACCCCAACTAAATAAATGAGGTGCAGTATATGTGAGAATACATTATCTCGGGCAGAGCAAAAAATATTCATGTGGTACAACAAACATGTTGTACCACTTGCAAACATGTCACAAGATGCAACTTAAAATTGCACAGAGATAAAACAAGGAGATGGATCATCAGTCTCCAGACCTCCAGCCCCTGCTCCTGACAACAAGTTCCAGCGTAAGTGGAGAGAAGATGCAATGAAATGTCACCAGAACTAAAGAGTTTTGCTATCTTCTGCATGAACTATAACACAATTGTAACATCCGGGGAGCAGTCTGTGTATGTAATTTTGTAGAATGCGAAAAAACATACTTGTTAATTTTATTGCATCAGTTGAAGCACTGTGAAAAAATATAAAGAAAGAAAAAAGTATTAGGATTTCGAAAAGACAAAGCGTTCCTCTACAAATAAGAACACAGTAAACTTTTCCCAGTTATCATTATTTTCTTTTTCACTTTTTAAATACAAGTCAACAGTCCCTGTTTCAATCTTGTTAATTAATACAAATATACTTCCAAACTAACCTAGGACGGTCCACCATGGCTGAGGGTGAAATTCATGCATAAACGTTGGATGTATGATGTTACAATGCCTACCTTTACAACACCTACCTTTACATCGTAAGTTTTACAACGCATACCATTAAAACGCATAATGCTTTTGGGTGCTGGATAGTGAATAGTTTAATTTACTATTCCAACTCCAGTCCCCGTGGATAGTAGGGAAGGTTATTGGATAGTAAATTAACCTATTCCCTATCCTAGAGCGCCCCCTAGAGCAATGCGTTGTAATAGTTTGCGTTGTAAAAGTTGCGTTGTAATGGTAGTTTGTTGTAAAAGTTTTGTTGTAAAGGTTGTATACCATAAACGTTTAGCTAAAATTGAACTAAATATGTGCATCAATTGTCTGGTTATAACTGTATTAATTTATCTCAGTTAACAGGGAGTAACAATAGCTGGATGATTAGATAAGTGCATGACCAATGCCTCAATAATTCAATATAAGCATAGATAATGGTTGGATGATTAAACGAGTTCAACTCCAGTGCCTCAATGATGGCATGAGTGCATAGATATTATACAGGTGATTTATAGAGTGCAGGGATAGTGCATACATGATTGTTTAAGTGCATGCATAGCACCTGGCAGATTGGTTGAGTACCTGAGTAGTGTTTCAATGATTGGATGAGTAAATGGCTGCTGCCCATGTATTTTTGGTTGTGTGAACAGGTAGTGCCTGGTGCTTCGATAAGTAAGTGGATAGTGCCTGGATAACTGAATGAGTGCTTCAGTAGTGTCTGGCTGATTAGATGAGTGCATGACTAGTGTTTAAGTGATTGCATGAGTCCATTGTTAAAGCTTGAGTGATTGGATGAAAGCAAGTGTACTGCTGGGGTGATTATATTAGTGCAAGAGTATTGCCTCAGTAATTAAATGACCGCATAGGTACTGGATGAGTGATAGGTTCACTGCAGTGGTACTCCCTGCATAATTAGATGAGTGCATGAGTAGTGCCTGAGTGTTTGGATGAGTGCATGGATTGTGCCTCAATATTTCAATGAGTGAGTGGGTTGTAAGAGGGGGATTGATGAGTTCAAGGGTTGTGCCTGGGTGTTTGAATAACTGTATAGGTACAGCCTTGGTGATTGTATTAGTAAAGGGTTAGTGCCTGGGTGATTAGATGAATGCATGGGTAGTGCCTGGATAGTTCAATGATAACATAATTAGTGTCTGCGTGATTGCAAGTGAGCATGTGTAGTGCCTGGGTAAGTGAATAAGTGTGTGGATAGTTTGTGAGTGATTCGATGACTGCATGAGTGATGGCTGGGTGATTGGATGAGGGCCTGAGTAGTGCCTGGCTGACTGTGAAAGTACCTCCATTGTTGTTAGATACATACAGTTGGGACTGTGGCTGTGTCTCATTGTCTAAGTCCTCTGACAGTACCAAACTACCTGTTTTAGTGTATCTATCCTTTTCTACTAAGCTATGTTTGAGTGAAGTCTAGATATAACACTTAATATATAATTGGATACATGGCTTTCTAGGAGCATACATTGCTCTGTTACTCAGTGTGCACATGCATCAGTAATTCTAAAACTGAAAACAACAATTCTCACTTTTTCAAAGCACATCTTTTCTTAATGGCAGATATACCTAATTCCTCCTATATTTCTAGGTTCTTTAAAACATAAATTTAGTATTTCTCAAAGAAATGTTACACATTAAGTGTAGCTAGCACAAGAACTCTCAAGGGACATTCTGCACTAATAACCCTCCTCTATTTTAAAAACAGCATGTTTAAAGAAATGTATCACCCCCAACATAAAAAAGACATTTTCAACAGCCTTAAAGAACATTGATCACCTTGTAAACACATACGTGATTTCATAATAGATATATACCGTCAGGCCATCTTTCCAAAAATATATAGTTGTCTATGTCTTTAAGTAAACTCAAGAGCCTCCTCATACATATAACTATCTGCAATCAGAAAAACATATCTCACCATCTAAACATATGTAAGCAGGTCATATAAGTTAAAAACCACATTGACAAACACTTCCTAGTACATATCTACCAAGTATTACTACTTATAATTCATATACAGGCACAGCACATTTTCTTATCTTTTATTTGTGACTACATTACTCCTGTTTAATAATTTGAATAAAATCACTACAATTCCCTGAATGCAAATAACATAGATGTATCCATTCTGCACATAATTCTTAGACATTTAAAACATTCTAACTTTTAAATGCATTGTAACTTTCAACAATACTATACTGTTATTTATCTATAAAGTACACCATGAAATAAAAGCGCACTAATTCATATTCCTAGAACTTCCCAAAACATTCGGTGGTAACATCTTAAACGCATACCTTCTTCTAGATATAGTTCATCTGACATCTTTTTTCATATCACTGTGATGTTCTGTTTAAGTAAACTCCCATATACATCGTCATTTCTAATGTAAATTTTTGAAATAATTAAAAAGTTATGTAGATACCAGTGAATTGAGTTCGTAGATTATTGTATTGTAGTAGCTCTTTTTGGATAGTTTTTAAGCTATAAGGATTTATAAAAACTAAGCACAAGAGTGGTACACCACTCCCTTACAAAGCAACTGTAAAATGGCAACCTCTTCAACTTTCCACTCTACGATCATGAGAAAGGCAGCAGATTAAATCATGTCTTTCATTTCAGACTACTCTACCTCCACCTGTGAATGGTTAGCACCTGTTAACCCTTTCCCTCTCTTTCAAAAAGAGATTACTCTCTATGCGATTTCTTTGTGATCATCACGGAGTAATCGTGACAAAGGGGAGTCCAAACCTATACTTAGCTTCTGTTTTTTAAAATTTAAATACTGCACAGCAATTTATTACATAGTCCCGATTTCGAAATTAAAGGTGATCATTACTTAAATTGTGTAGTAACTCAACTTTAAAAAAAATGCTCTGTCTCTTTAACACCCTTTCCCCCCAATACACTGTTAGCTCAGTATATCAAGCAACCTGGAGGAACCAATAGGTCAGATGTCAATCAAATATATATATATTTTAAACACCTCAATTTTAACTGCTTTTCTTTTGGGAAAATACCCCATTCAGCTCCATCCTTCTACTAAGTGCTATTGCTCCTTCTCTTCAAAATGCTTAGAGTGTAGTTTGTTGGCCACAGCTACGTCTACTGGACTACAGAAGCTGTAAAAAAATGAGGTATTAACAGGGACTTGGGGGCATATTATCAAGAACGGCGTTACAATTATCGCCACTTTAGCGGCAGGAAACTGCTGCTAAAGCGGAGATAATGGGCTTGATAATATGCCCTTGTGAATTCCCAGAGCAGCCCAGGTTCACACCAGAACCTGGGATGCTATGGGAATTTACAAGGGCATATTATCAAGCCCATTATTGCCACCTTAGCGGCAGTTTCCTGCCGCTAAAGCGGCGATAATTGTAACGCCGTTCTTGATAATATGCCCCTTGGTTTTGCCAATGTGGAAATTTCTTGATTTGGCCAGAGAGGGTTAAAGTTTTATCAGTCTGCTGGCTTTGGTTAAAACCTCTGTGGATTGCTGAGCTCCTCACCTCATGATTATGCTCTGTGATGGCAATGACCTAGGCACATTGACTGTGGTAGGGCTAGAGATCCTAATGAAGGATACCTTTGCAGAACTGAGGTCGCTTTTCCCTCACACTGTCTTTGTATACTCTAATATATCCCAAAGACAGAAATGGAAGAGGTCAAATCAATTCTGTCCACAGATTGACAAAGCAAGGAACGATGTTAATAAAACTGTTTCTGCATTCCTCAGAAATTATAATATGGGCTCAATCAATAACAACAACCTGCGTTTTGACATGCATGGAATTTATAGAAATGATGGAGTGCACTTTACAGACGAAGGCAACAGGTTGTTTCTAACTAACCTGAAACTCTGCATCCAGTCTTATGTATAGCAGTCATATACACATAATCCTGTCCAAAAAGGTAAGAGAGAGGGGAGAACATCATTATGAAACATTGGAATATCATAAATGCAGGAAACCTAGACCCTCCACGCCCATGTTTTGCCTGAAAGAGGATGCAGAATCTAAGAGATCTTCTAGTGCACACCAGACCACGACCCAACAAAACTCCCAAACAGACAACACTGTGGAATCTCCCTTCAGTGACAGGGCACTATCCGTGTGGCACATGCAATACATGTGCATCAACCAGGCTCACTAAAACACTGGATATCGGCAACTACACATGGACACAAAAAAAAACACTAATTGCTAGGTAAGTAATTGCATATATCTATTACATTTCTCTGTAAACTCAACCATATAGGAATGACCACAAGACCTATCAAGATCAGGATAGGGGAGCACAAAAGCATTCGTTGCGGACGCAGCACTACTAAGATGTGCAACCATTCATTGAATCCAAACACTCACCAGAAGATGTTGCATGGACTATTTTAGAGGCCAATCCATCATGGGATGCCACAGAACTATTCAGAAAGAAGCTAAGTTGGGTTTTTCGCCTCCAAACGCACATCCACGGATTGAATAATGAGGTTCCTTGGACCGAACTACAATGAAACCAGCCCGGCTCTCTTGACATACCTAGTTCAACACAACTCTTGTGTAACTGATCCATCCAACTAAGCTCCCGAACTTTATAAAACATCCAAAATGGATATTGGCTATTTACTGTGAAACATACCTAATGCCCAAACATTAGGATATTCTTGTCGCAACATTTTAGTGTTGCTACCACAGGATATACATCCCATGTATCAGTTTAATTGTCATGATATACACAAAATTCTTGGATAAGTGACTCTACAATGTCCCCTTAATCTAATAAGAACCGATATGTGTCATGGCAATCCAATATGCAACTAATTCACGACATGCACATTAGGATATGTGTACCACACGTTGGTGACATAACTTCAAGAGATACATCCATGTATTAAAGCGTTTTCTCTGTCAACTATACCTAGACTTCACTTACACACATGAAGGGCCTTCACATACCCCTCAAAGTTTATAAAGATACTATTGTTGATCTATACATCCAATTTATACTCTATCACCACTCTTGACATCTCCGGACGACTACTATAACAATGTGGCTACACCTAGGACATCTTTACTGTTTCAAGATGGTGGCCACTCATGCGCGATAGCTTCCTTCCAGCCCAGCCTGGAAAAAACACTGTGCGATGACAAGGCATGGATCAGACATTCGGACAGACGACAGGAAGACATAGTACCTGGCGAAACCGTGAGTAACAGTATTCTGCTGATATTAACACATACCCGGACATGCTAAAGAGAACCTATTTACAGATTCCTCTTTTTTCATTTCCATCGTAGTGCGTGAATGAGTGCACCCTTTCGATCTGACACATGGAGTATATGTCCTGATTTCAGGAGGTAAGGCGATGGGGTGAATGCATTGCATGGGGATTACTTTATGATATACCTCAGTGTAGGACACACGGTATGTGATCATGGTGCTGCTCTATCTCGATTTGACACACGAGATATGAATAACATGATAATTTAACACACAATACATAACAATATGTCTCCACTATGTTCTCTATGGAAGATACGATAACCACATTGATGCTTGTTATGTTTTCAAAATTTTTTAACCATACTCTGCTCTATCTTGAAATTAACACTTTCCAGTGACAAATCTAGCACGGTAGACGAGTCAAAGCTATGTCCAAAGTATTTTTGCATGCCGTACTCGCTTTAATGTCTGATGTCCCGTGCAGTGCCTGACACAAATAGTGGTCCACTTTGTGGAACCTTCTGGCTGATAAGGCGATCTTACATCAGAAACATTGTAACCTTATTGTCTTTTCTTTCTGCATGTTTTCGGTTTGCTTGCTTCTTCCTTCTTCTCCAATTTAGGTTGGATAACTAGTGATAGGATCTATCATTTGGTATCTGTTGGATTTGGGGGGCTCTAGTTGGCACAGGTAGGTACTTGTGAAAAATAGGGACCCTTGACACTAGTCAGGGTAAGGGAGTACACTCCTACATTACCCCTGCTCACCACCTTGATAGCTTGGCACGAGCAGAGAGGCTTATCTCAGCGGCAGTGTGTAAAGCATTTGTGAACACAAACAGTAGTCAAGTGACAATACTACAGATGGACACCACACAGGTTTTATATAAAAAATAAGTATTCTTTATATAGACTTATCACAAGACCACAAACGACAAAAATCCACAATACTGTACTTAAAATGGTAGGTTTTAGCTTAGTTCTCTTTAGTTCTTAAAATGCGACACTTTGAGTCAATGTACCTTACGATGCGTCACGCTTCCACAACAAAAGTGTTGAAAAGATGAAGATGCGGCAAAGATTCAGTGCAAAGAAATAAAGACGCCAAGTTCTTCCTGATGCGGGACACTTCTCTGATGTTGCGAGAAGTCTCGACTCGCTGCGTCAGCTGCAGCAGCGATACCCTTGTTCAGGGATGCGACGACAGCGGCTTTGGCGGCAACACTCTTCTCTGACGATGCGAGACACTTCCGCTCGATGCGACAACTGCAGAGGTGACACCCTTGTTCAGTGATGCAACGGCAACAGCTCAGACGGCTGTACGCTTCTCCGTGGATGCGGGGCGTTTCTTGTGATGCGGTGCAATGCGACAGCTACAGCGGCGACATCCTTACTCAGAGTTGCAACGGCAGCGGCTGCGACACGCTTCTTCGGGGTTGTGGGACATTTCTTGAGATGCGGTGCAATGGGTCAGCTACAGCGGCGACATCCAAGATGCGATGGCAGCGGCTGCGATGGCAACATGCTTCTCCCTCTTGAGTCGTGCTTTGTTGTACTGTACTAATTACCCAATGCACTCTCCCTACAGTAGTTCTCTGTCTTGCTGCTCAGCCTATGATGAGGTCATATAGAATGTTCAGTGTGTTTGTATTGGAAGGTGAATCAGTTGGTGTGGAAGGGCTGAGCAGCGAGGAGGCTGCTCCTGGTGGGGCACTTTTATGGATCAGGACATCTTCCTGTAACCTAGAACCTGTGATGTAACCTGAAGAATAAATCTGCTACCTTTACCTACAAGACCTGCCTGCGCATCATTCTTCGTTTTAACACTGGCGACGATCTGAAAGAACGTACGTGAGCTACCTTGAATGGACTGGTACCTAAGAAACTGAAGAAGCACATTTTGAAAGAAGCAAGCTGGAAGTCCTGAAGCCTCACCAGTGACCAAAAGACCGGTCGGCCCCATCGTGGACGTGCCAGTGCCTGCTGAACTTGGGTGAGTGTTCCCCAAATGAGTAACAAAAGTTCCTAACATTCCTCTCCACCTGTGAACGGTCAGCCCTAGCCTGGGCGTGCCAGTTTCTGCTGGTATTTCTAGGGAGCCTGCTATCAACCTCCTGTTATGGAAGAAATGTTCTTCCCATGCTGCCTATATGTCCTGCTGCCTGTTTAAATGCTGTCTTCGAAGAGGTGTCACTGTCCTGATGACCTGGTTCTGTAACACCAGTGATTGCTCTCTGCCTAACTGCCTTGTTTTAGCTGTCCTTGGCATGCTACATTGGGACACTCTCTTCCTTAAGTTCCCCCTGTGGACTTACCGGTTCAAGTTGGAACTGAAGACCTACTTTGCCCTCTTACTGTCGTGGAGGAGATCCTTCCCTCCCTGTTTGTTGGACCGTTTTGACGGGACTGGGGACTGTGCCAAGACTGTGCAGTTGGATAACTAGGAGGACAATTTCTTTTGCTTTGAATAAGCATGTTGATCTTTGGACATCATGCAGTTTTCGTGTATTGACCTGTGCATGCTACGTTCTGTCACCTTGCTCTTCTTCAAGGCATTCCTGGTTTGCGTGGGCACGGAGGTGTTATAATCTTTTGTTGTTAATGCATCCTCCTTTGCTGACATGTGTATCTTATCACCTGAAGTCCTTTTGAATTTTTTGATCATTATAAGGGGGGAGATGTGTTGTAATGTACAGCGAGGCGGCTGCTCCTGGTAGGGCACTTTTATGGATCAGAACATCTTCCTGTAACCTAGAACCTGTGATGTAACTTGAAGAAAAAAACTACTACCTTTACCTACAAGGCATACCTGCGCAACATTCTTCGTTTTAACACGCTTCCAGCTCCTTGCGACACGCAGTCCCTCAGAAGGCCCAAAACAGCAGCAGGCACTTCCAAAGAACACTGGGGAGCTGGGGGTTGAAGTCTGTTGTCCCTGAGACTTCAGCAGGCAATCTTTTTTATCAAGCCCTTGTAGATCCTTCACAAGTTGAATAAAGTGCACACAAAGTCCTTTCTACTTTCTTTGGCAGTCAGGCAACCACTGCAGGCTAATCCCCCAATAGTCTCTCCTCAGTTTCTTCAGGTGCCTCTTCTCAGCAAAGGTTTCTTCTTGTAGTCCAAAAGTGATCTAAATTCTTGGGATCTGGGTCCCAATACTTATACCCCAATATCCTTTGCCCTCTGAGGGCAGAGGGGCCTTTGCCTAGTCCAAACCAGTTCTGGAGCACTCTGTTTCCTTCTTTCCTTTCACAGTGCATGGCAGAAACATCAGACGCCCCACTGGAGGTGGAGCCAGCATTGTGGTGGGAAGGCACAGCCCTGGAGCACTCTGTTGACATGACTCATTCTCTCATTTCACAGTGCAGGGCAGAGCCATCAGACACATCACAGGAGGTGTAGCCAGCATTGTGGAGGGAAGGCACAGCCCTGAAGCACTCTGTTGACATGACTCCTTCTCTCCTTTCACAGTGCAGGTCAGAGACATCAGACGCACCACAGAAGGTGGAGCCAGCACTGTGGGGGGAGGCACAGTCCTATTCAGGTCCTAGGTAAAACGCCTCCCACCCATCTAGATGCAGATCTCTCTATTCACCACTGGGCTGACTCACCCTGTCTCCTTGAATCCCCAGCCCTGTCACTCAAACTCCAGACAAGGAATACACAACCTAGCAGACGCAGGCTTGGGTAGTTAGACAAGAAAATACCTACTTTCTAAAAGTGGTATTTTCAAACACAGAATGTTAAAATCAACTTCACTAAAAGATGTATTTTATCATTCTGAGTTCAGGAATACTCAACTCGAATTTCCACCATGTTCCCTGAGTCAGTTAGGATTATAAGATGTAATAATCTAACTGCCCATTCTGGCCTATGGAGAACAGGTAGCCTTGCAAAAGTGAAAAACGAAAATGGCAGTAATTTACTATTAGGACATGCCACACACACCAGGGCATGCCCTACCTTATACTTACAATGCACCCTGCCCATGGGCCTACCATAGGGGTGTCTGATATGAAGAAAAGGGAAGGTTTAGGGACTGGCAAGTGGGTGCACTTGCCCTGTCAGCATGGCAGTAACAGACTGCATGCAGGCTCTGCAATGGCAGGCCTTAGACACACTTTTACAGGCTGCTTCTGTGGGTGGCACAACCAGTGCTGCAAACTCACTAGCAGCATTTGGTTTACAAGCCCTGGGCACACTCAGTGCACTGTACTAGGGTCTGACCAATAAATCAAATCAGCCAATCATGGAATCACTAATCCATACATCAATTTACAATAGGGAGAGCATATGCACTTTAACACTGATCAACAGCGGTAAAGTGCCCAGAGTCATAAAACAGCCAACAACAGGTCAGAAAAAATAGAGGAGGAAGGCAAAAAGTTCTGGGATGACCCTGCAAAAAGGACCAAGTCCAACGTTATCACCCTACTAGAGGGGGACCACTTTCTACTGAACCCCACTGGGGTGGAAACTCCACACTCCATTCAACATTTATCGTACATTCTCCTGGTCCTAAGGAAGCGCAAAGGATCTCTTTTAAAAACATGTTGACCCACTTCTATTTTATTTAGATTTCAGCTATATTCACACTTGACTACTCAGGGGTATCGCAACCTACTACAGTAGCATCAACCTACATGGTTTTTAATCTGACAGGAGAATCTAACCATTGAAACACAGAATCGATATCCTCTAGTCAGTTTTATATTCACTCACCACTTATGAACACTCTCTCACAGGCATCATGTGGCGAGGAAACAAAAAGATCTCTGCTAAGTGGTGGACTTAGAGAGTCTTTCAAATACTCTGGAGGCCTAGGAGAGACCCACACTACCGTACTATATAGCTGAAGCATAGCAAAGAGTAGGTTACCACTATTTTAAATTGCTAAGCTAGTCAACATTCACACTTTTCCACAGTATTGACAAAATATGCAATGACTGGCATATAGTAACTCAACTAATCTACCTAGAAAGCAGGCATTTATGCTCCCTGCAGGAGAAAGGAATTACATTCTTCTTTTGTCACAATCGTTGCACTAACAGTTTGATGTATAAATGAAAATGGACAGATAGAAGAGGACAACTACTTCATCCCTCAATTCCATACTGAATTCCTGCATTAAAATCCTATCAGCTTTTAGTTGGAGGTATCCAGTATATAGCGTGTATTGCAGAGGTTGGAGCACTGCTAAAGGCAAAGTGTTTCAAAGTGGCCCAAAGATATGCACTGTCAAATGCATTTTTGATGTTCAACATGTAAACTTGTACAGGGGTGAAAAATGCTACTGCCAGGAACTACTGTACAAATTAATGCATAGAAGAGACCATTCAAATGCCTTATAGAGTAAAAACATCCTGGTCACTGTGTATGAGTGTGAACTATTAATGCTGTTTAATATATTAGCTTAACCCCAGTAAATATTTTTGAGTTGCAGTTTAACAATGATATTGGACTATATCCGTAACATTGTCAAATAATTGTCACATATGTTCAGGGATGTGGTGTCCTGTTGTTGTGTACCACTGAAAAGGCAATTTAGAATATGCAATTTAAATCTGACAATAAATTCAAGTTTTCCTTGGTAATCCACCTGGTCTGCAGCTTTCCCCCTCTTCAGGTTAAGGGCTCCAATCAAGCCTATCTAGCCTGACTTGTTAATTTTGGGAAGGTTTGGAAGGTATATGGAATCCTGAACATATTATTATCATTACTTGTAAATAGTGCTAGAATACTGAGGAAAATCCACTTTCATTTCATTGCTGGAAGTGGATCTAACATTATGTAAAAGGTTCGCAACAGTTTCAATGGGTTCACTGTCACAAAACATCGATGTAATAAATATCGATGTAAAAAATATTGAGTAAAAAATATAGACAACAAAAATATCGACTCCTATACTTAAACAGGTAAGTACAAAACTATCGACTAAAAAATATCGATGTAAAAATATAGATGTATAAAATATCGACTTTTATATAAATATTGAATAAAATCATATATTTTAAATATATTAAATATTACATTTCATTTTAACAAAATAAAATAAAATTAATATATATTTTAATAAAATATAACAAATACAATTAATAAAAAAGATAAACACACAAACATATTTGTTTATACATATATAATTACTTTAAAACAATTAATAAACTATTGTTTTTAATTTATGTTGAAAGTTTACAATGAAATACAAAGAAAATATATCAATGATTTAAAATATAAAAAAACAAAAATCTATAATAAATTAAAACATTACACTATTAAAAAATATTCAAACTTGAATTTCATAATACAGTGCAACAGTAGGGAAAGTGTTGGATAGCAGAGGGTTAAAAATAACTATTCCTGCTCCAGTGAGTGCAACAGTAGGGTAAATGTTGGACAGTGAAGTCATTGAATTTACTATTCCAACTCCAGTGAATGCTACAATAGGAAAAGTGTTGGACAGTGGAGGGGAAAACATTACTATTACCACTCCAGTGAGAGCAGTAGGGAAAGTGCTGGATAGCAGAGGAGTATAAATTACTATTCCCACTCCACTGAGTGCAAGAGTAGGATAAGTGCTGGATAGCAGAGAGGTAAAATGTTCTATTCCCACTCCAGTGCATGCAACAGTAGAGAAAGTGTTGGATAGCGGAGGAGTAAAATTGCTATTCCAACTCCAGTGAGTGCAAAAGTAGGGGAACTGTTGGATAGCAGAGAGACGAAAATTAATATTCACACTTCAGTGAGTGCAACCGTAGGGAAAGTGTTGGATAGCGGATGGGTAAAAATTACTATTTTCACACCAGTGAGTGCAACAGTAGGGAAAATGTTGGATAGTGGAGGGGTAGAAATTACTATTCCAACTTCAATGAGTGTAACAGTAGGGAAAGTGCTGGATAACGGAGGAGTAATATTTACTATTCCCACTCCTGTGAGTGCAACAGTAGGGAAATTGTTGGATAGCGGAGAAGCAAAAATTACTATTCTCAACAGTTAAAAAATATATGTATATTCAAATGTTTTAAAAATATATAAATATAAATAAATATTTAAATAATTTCACATCAAATATATAAAATATATAAAAAAGAAAACATATTATAATATTAATTACATATAACAAATACCTATTGAAGTCATCTGCGGCGTCCCGCAAGGATCCTCACTCAGCCCCACCCTCTTCAACATCTACATGAAACCTCTCGCAGCCATCGCACGCCAGCACAACCTCAACATCATCTCTTACGCCAACGACACCCAGCTGATCCTCTCCCTCACCAGAGACCCCGACACCGCCAGAACCTGCCTACACGAAGGGATGAAAGAACTCGCCGAGTGGATGAAGGACAGCCGCCTGAAACTGAACTCGGACAAGACGGAAGTCCTCATCCTGGGATCTTCGCCCTCCGCCTGGGACGACTCCTGGTGGCCCCCAGCCCTGGGCACCGCACCCAAGCCAACCGACCACGCACGCAACCTGGGCTTCATCCTGGACCCCTCCCTCTCGATGACCAGACAAGTCAACGCCGTCTCCTCATCGTGCTTCAACACCCTGCGTATGCTTCGCAAGATCTTCCGCTGGATCCCGACCGAGACCAGGAAGACTGTCACCCAGGCACTCGTCACCAGCCGACTGGACTATGGAAACGCCCTCTACGCCGGAACCACAGCCAAGCTACAGAAAAGACTCCAGCGCATCCAGAACGCCTCCGCCCGACTCATCCTGGATGTCCCCTGACGCAGCCACATCTCCAGCCACCTGAGGAACCTGCACTGGCTCCCCGTCGATAAGAGGATCACGTTCCGGCTCCTCACCCACGCACACAAGTCTCTCCACGACCTGGGCCCCAAGTACCTCAACGACCGCCTGACCTTCTACACGCCCACCCGCCAGCTACGGTCCACCAGCCTCGCCCTCGCAGCCGTACCACGCATCCGAAGAGCCACTGCCGGAGGAAGATCCTTCTCTTACCTGGCTGCCAAGACTTGGAACTCCCTCCCCATCCACCTTCGGCTGACCCAGGACCATCTCGCCTTCAGGAAACAACTCAAGACCTGGCTGTTCGAGCAGTAGCATACCCCTCCCCCCAAGCGCCTTGAGACCCTCCCGGGTGAGTAGTGCGCTATACAAATGGCATGATTGATTGATTGATTGATACAAATATTATATAAAATAAAATAATAAATACATTTAAAACAAATTAATTAATACATAAATGTATTTATTTTATTTCCTACCCTATAACACCACATCAATAACAGCACAATTCAACATTTTAAATTAAATTTACTTCCATAATTTACACAATTAATAATCAATTAAAATGTATTATTAATAAAAAAACTAATAAACATTCATTAACTACACACATTTTAACACTATCATGTCCACAACACACACCTAAATTAAAATATAAAATAAAAAACACAATTAAAACTTATTTTTAAATTAAAAACTATAACTAATAAAATCTTATTATAAAGTGAATAAAATGTACTTAATACCCACCCTATACCCCTTTAAAAGTCAAAACAACACACACAAAAATAAACAATTACCCAAAATAAAAATAAAATGATTAACATGAATTAATTATATATTAATTAACTAAACACAAATTACTACCCGTCCATTACCCACAACACACACCTACAATTAATTACACAATTGCCATAATACATTTTTTATTAATGTAATTAATATCAAATAGCACATAATTAGTATTATAAAACAATAAACTACTTCCCACCCGTTACACCTATAAACACCAACACACACACCTAAAACTCATTACACAATTACCATAATTAATTACCAAATAATTAGTTAAAATTAGTTAACAATTATTAATTCATCAATTAAAAATAAATTACTTCCCATGCTTTATTTATTTATTTATTTATTTAAACTTCTAAAGCGCGCAGCTACCCGCAGTGGGTTTCCCGGCGCTAAGGGACAGACTGAAGAAGAAGACTGGCAGGCTGAGTTTACAGGCTACAAATTACTGACAGAAGAGTCCCTTGCGGACACAGAGAAGACTGGTTTCTGTCTTTAGAGTCACAGGAAGAGTATTCCAGAACTTAGGGCCTAGATGGGCAAAAGAACGGCCTCCCATTTTTGCCAGCCTAAATCTGGGAACAGGTAAGTCACCATGTAGTGATGATCTTAGAGTTCGGCTAGGTTTATAAGCCTGGATAAGGTCCCGAAGGTATTTAGGGGCTGAGCCGTATTTAATTTTAAAAACGTGACACAAAGCTTTGAATTTGATTCTATGGGGAATTTTAAGCCAATGAAGGTCGCGAAGTGCTGTAGAGGCAGATGTTCTCCTAGGGATGTTGCAGAGCAGGCGGGCAGCAGCGTTCTGCACAACCTGGAGTTTTTTTTATAGTTGTTAGGTCGGCTCCAAGATATAGGACGTTGCCATAGTCCAGGCGGGAAACAACCAACGCCTGGACTACCGTTTTTCGTGTGGAAAGGGGCAACATCCACAGGATCTTCTGTAGCCATCTCAAGGTGGCAAAACAGATGGAGGCCACCTTTACAGTCTGCTGTCTCATTGTGAGTTTCTCATCATTGAGAAATCCAAGGTTGCGAACTACGGTTACTGGTTGCGGAGTTGGTCCCATATCAGGGGGCCAGTGGTGGGAGCCCCAGAGGTCCTTATTCTTAGCCAGTATCACAACCTCGGTTTTATCACAGTTTAACTTTAAGAAGTTAGTCTTCATCCATCTCGAGACCCGGATCAGACCTTCTTTCAAATCAGAAGTATTATGGCATTCTTTATCAGAGAGAGAAAAGATGATCTGTGAGTCGTCGGCGTAGGAGTACAGTGTAAGACCCACTTCTTCCACAATAGTGGCTAGAGGTCTTACATAAATGTTAAACAATAGGGGACTAAGTATCAACCCCTGGGGAACACCATACGCCGAGGGATGAATAGTAGAGGAAGCAGAAGCAGAAAATACCTGGAAAGTGCGGTCTTTTAAAAAGGAGGCTATCCAGGCTAGAGCCGCACCTTCTACTCCCAGGGACCGGAGAGTCGCAAGAAGGATGGAATGAGACACAGTGTCGAACGCCGCACTTAAGTCAAGAAGAATAAGGGCGGATGTTTCTCCGCGATCGACACTGTGCCGCAGGCTCTCGGTAACTCCTAGAAGTGTGGTTTCAGTCGAATGATGCGCTCTAAAGCCTGATTGGGACGGATGTAGGAAGCCCGAGCTCTCCACTAGATGTGTTAATTGAGTATTGATGTGTCTTTCCAGGATCTTTGAAAAAATGGGAAGCAATGAAATTGGTCGAAAATTGGACAAGTTGGTAATGTCCGCTCCTGCTTTACACCTCTAAACACCAAAATACAAACCTAAAATGAATTACACAATTACCGTAATTAATTACAAAATAAATAATTATTAATACTTAACAACAAATATTAATTAATTGATAATAAATTACTTCACACATTTTCCACTATAACATCTCAATTACACAAATATTTATTTAAAAAAATCAATTCATGTATAATTAAATTGCTTCCCATCCTATTCCCTTATAAACCCACAACCCGCTACAAAACTAAAAAATGCAAAATTCTAATAAAAAGAATTAATAACCGCAAAAAATATAACAAATATATTAAAAATACAAACAATTCTTATACAAAAAAACATACATCGCATATATTTAAAACATACTTAAATACATCAAAATAATTCCAAAATCGATATTTTTAACAACTATATTTTTGCAAACAATATTAAACACTTCAATATTTTTAAAATCGATATTACTTACTTTAAGTCAATATTCTTTACCATGATATTCTTGCTGTCGATATTTCTGAACCACAATAGTTCTGACTCAATATTTATCCAACTCGATATTTTAAACTGCACACTGTTTCAATATACTTCCATGGTTGATCCATGCTGACTCAGCTGTGCTTGATTTCCTAGATTAACAATAATACATGTTCTTAGTTTGCCATTTTCTCTAACTTTTATTTCCATCATCCAACAATATTCCCACTGACCCAGGGTTGGACTGGCCTACAGGGCAATCAGACAGTACCTGATGGGCTGGTCTGAAAGGTCAGTGTGTGGGACAGTTTTTGTCTGTTTGTGAGCCTATTTTATAGTCTGGTGGGCAGGTTTGTACTGTTCATTTCCCTGACATTTAAATAAACATTAACTGCAGCAAGCTCAAAGCTTTCAAAAGACTTATACAGCGTTTCTGTACACGTTCAAAACTGTGTTGATTAGCCATTAAGGGCCACTTTTTTAGCTTTCTAATTCACTAATGGAGTCTAATTTAATTTTGGTGCCCGGTCCAATTTTCTCTCCCATTTAGATCCTGCTCATTGTAATGGCTTGAGCCTTTTACGTAAAGGTTCTTATCTCTTGAGCTTAGCCCAGGTGTCTAAGAATATTCTTTACCTATTTGATCTGCCTTAGCAGCTCATTTTATATTGCTGCCTCTAGATTTGCACAGCAAAATCTAAGTGATCATATCCCTAGGATGAGCCTTAAAAGCTTCCTAAACTAGTTGTAATGTAATTGAATCTTTGTTACACATGAAAAATTTCACAGATTTAATTCTGAATGCTTTAACGATGTTTGTGTCTACCAAAACTAACAACATGTTTCTATAGAAAGACCACCTGTGACTATGATGTACATTAAGCTGAAAGCCTAGGACCATTCCAATTCCCGCATAGTCTGACAGATAAGGGAATATGCAAGTCATCAGCCACATCTGATTTAATTGGGATCTATTTGGTCAAATATAATCTACTTGTTCGATCTTTTAGAAGTGGAAAGAATGCAAGCCCAACACCCCAAAAAACCTTCCAATGAGATTAAGAGTCTGTTCGTTCTAAGCCACGTGCCTACCTATGTATAGGAGTAGTGTGAGACTCATTGTGCCATATTGGCTCTGGTGCAGTTAGACTCAGTCATCAACTAACTCATTCCTATCTGAACTGCAGGATTTAAACCCTGAAAAATCACTCTCTGCAGAATTTCTATGATTTGTGTTTGAGACTGCCATGAATAAAGGTTAGAAGAATGGGTAAAGCATGCAGGTTGATGCAAAGAGAGCTATGGTGTAAGGAATGCCTTTAATGGTGGCCAGAACCCAGTTAAGCTACATCAACTCACTACAAAGAAGAACCCTAAGTGCTTGGATATCTTGGCTGTTTGCAGTAAAGCACCTGGAATGACTATAAAAGTAGGCTTGGTTAGCTGATAAACTGTCTTTGAAAAGTATTATGACTTATTATCAATCACTTGATAGTGTCCAATTATACTTAAGGCTTCTCCCCAACAGCACCTCACAACACTGCATGAAATTGTGGAAGATAAGAAGAAGCCACACTTTCTGTCTGTATCAAGCTTTGGGAATGGTTCTCTTGGACTCTCAGGGATAAGGAGGCATCATATTGAAGAACCAGCTGACTAGTGGACTGGCCTATGCTTCAGACCTAGCTGCAGGGAGTATTTGAACCTGGCTCTCACCGCTAACCATCTAGTGGAAATTCCCACTATCATTCTAGGGTCTTTATGACTGACCAGGAGGAGGATATCTACCATCTAAATAATGTAGGACTCTTGTCTATAGTACTACAGAAAAAAGATAGTGAGAAACTGTTTCCCCTGTGAGTAAGGACACAGCAGGTCAGTGAGACTGGACTTTTGCTTTGGCCCTAAAGAAAAAGGGGTAGAGACATCTGTCTCTCCTGTTGAACCGTAGCTTGAGTCCCCCAAAAAGAGTGGTAAGAAGATTGGAAGCATTCGAATCTACCAGCCTGACAGCTAATACCTTTTTGTTGCTTCCCTTGTGGCCTCCCTGGGGCATAACAGTGCTGGTTATTGCATTTTGGTTTAGGTGCAAGAATGGTCTACTGTTGTTTATCTTGGTAATGCTCATAGATTAACATAGGGCCTCATTTAGATCTTGGCTCACATGGTACTCTGTGATAGTCTGTCTGCTCTATTTAGATTCCTGCCCTGCTACCCTTGCTGACTCTACGAGCGTTACCTTATACGGATGATGGAGCACGATTTTAAAAATAATAATACATGGCACATTTATTAAATTAAAGACATGAAAGGCTGAAAGTACATTTTGCACACTTTAGATACTGCAGCACACGAAACTAAGACAAGTGTAGCAATAACACCGCAAAAGCATGCTTTAAAATGTGAGATGAGGAAAACATACTTACAAAATAATACTCGTACATATAAACAAGTTGCGCTAATGTATTTCTAATGGAAATGTTGTTTATCAATGTTTACTAATGGGAATGTGTTGTTAATAAAGTGACCTAGTGTTTCTAATGTTTATTGCCAGAGTACACCGTAAAGAAATGTTGGTGCAAAAACATGTAGCAACTAGGTACAATCTTGAAATTTCACATAATAATCATAAATATGCCATAGTTTATGAACAATTGAAAGTCAATTTTGTACTATGAACTTAGAAAATGTTATATAATTGTTATATATGAATATTGATAACAATTGTCATGGAAGGGTATTCCAAAAGTTATCTTTTTCGATGTAATAATGCCTGGTGGAAGTTCTACATATTCCTTATTTGAATTTAGTCCATTTCATTATATTTGCTATTGATTTAAAGTTTATTTAATTTGAATGTGTAATGCCAATTTAAAGGCTTTACGAAAATGCTTTCCCTCTAATGATGACCTTTCCACTGGCCTAATACAATGGGCCTCTTCACATCTAGAGAAATGTTGCTTGATTTGTTCAGTACATGTATTATTTTTAACATTCCTAAATGCTTTTTCAATGACCACTGTGAATTATTCCTGTGGGAACAGGAGTTCAGCTGTCCATATAGGTTGTTACTTTGTATTTCCTTTTCCACCAATGTCTGGCCTGTGTGGACTTTCGAATCTTTCATTTATCATGACTAGCTTGTGAAAGCATCTCACTGTTGCAAGTGTCCTAGGTGACATTATGTGAATCTCAACACATGATAGTCTTTTGATGGTGGTGTGATGCCACATCACTGGGATGATGTCAGAGACTTTACAAAAGAAGAAACACCAAAGGAGGGGCACCACCATTCTGATTTTTCTAACTTTAGACCTGGATGCTATGCTGATCGATTTTGATGATTACCAAGAACTATATTTTACTTTGGACTGCTTTACTGCTGCTACAATCGGTAGCAGATGGACTGAAACCTTCTTTGCCAAGACATTTATTTCAATTTTTTTCAAACCCTTTCCCTCACAGGATTTGAGCTGTTAGACAATGAACTATCCTTCTGCCTTAATGGCAGTGGGACTTTGTAACTCAGTAAACTGATTTCTATAATAACTGCCAAACAGAACCATGCTTAAATGTTGGGAGCTGTAATGAAAGCTGTGATAATCTAAAATGAAATTCTCAAAAGACTGCTTGTTGTTATAAACTTTGAGTCTTTAATATTTTCGGCCGCTAAGCTGCGATAATTCTATCACCCTATTAGAAAGCTGTAAAAGCGACAGCTTTTAGGCAATAGCGAGCGGTTTGGGGCCCGCTTTGCTTGTCAGCGATGTTTATCGCTAATGACATGCAAGGTGGGCGTACCCAACCAGTTAGCGACTGAGAGCAGTCGCTAACGTCGTTATCGCCTATTAGCAAGGAAGGCGTAGCGATGGAAATATTTGCGCTAAGCGCAAATATCTCCAAATACTAACACCTGCCCAGACCAGTTCTTAGCCATGTTATCCAATGGGAGGTGGATAACATGGCTAAGAGCATTTCATCGCTAATGCGTGAATATCGCTGTATTCTCAGCGATATTCACGCATTTCGCCGCTAACGCTGGATATTTTAGCACAATGGAGAAAAACGTTGCTAATAGCATGTTTTCTCCGCTAACATATCCAGCGATAGGCAGCAATAAAAAAATGCGCTAAGTGCATTTTTCGATAAATATCGCTATTCCTTGGTAATATGCCCCGTAGTCTGTAACCTGTTTCCTTGAGCTGTAACCATGCACATTGCACTCTTCCGACCTCTTAGATTGCCTCACAGCAGCATGAGGCGCCACAAAGCACCTTAAAGAAGTTAGTCTGAGCAAACTGACCTATTCGCTTAAATCTGGTAGGTAGACCTAGTGTCACCGCGCCCTGCTAAAAGCATGAGGCTATAATTGTGTTATCTCCTGAGGTCATGCTGTTTCAATACTCTTTCTTTCATGCCGAATATTTTCCTTTAGTTTAGCTGTTAGCCTCACCCTGCTTCCATTTTTGAGAAGTTCGACGCATCTGCTCTTCTCCGTGGAAGGTTCTCAGTAGTGCTGCCAATGCTTTGTTCTGTACGCCATGACGCTCGCCCTTTGACCTCTTTGACGCATGAGCGTTTAGTTCTGCCAGTTGCAACCCGAGTTTTCCTGCCATAAAGGTACTTATCTGTATCATATTCTTTATACTCCATAGATACATGTGTTATTCATTACATATCTGTCAAAAAATCTTATTTGCTAAACAATTCTACTATTCTCAATCCTGCCCTTAACACGTTTCTCCTTTCCGCAGATGTATAATTCTAGCTCTGTTCTTACCCTGCCAGCAATGCATATTGAAATCGTATCTGCTTTCTTTCTGGGTTTTTTCTTGTTTATTATTTTGCTCTTAATTCAGCACCAATTGAGTGTCCTGTTTGCCTCTTCATACAGCACCCTTTTATTTTCCTGTTTGTTGTTTAGGCCCCTTGATTTAGTACCCCTTTATGTTCTTGTTTGTTGTTCAGGTCCCTTAATGTACTACCCCTTTATTTTCCAGTTCGTTGTTTAGGCCCCTTAATTTCGTACCCCTTTATTTTCCGGTTCGTTGTTTAGGCCCCTTAATTTAGCACCCCTTTATTTTCCTGTTTGTTGTTCAGGTCCCTTAATGTACTACCCCTTTATTTTCCAGTTCGTTGTTTAGGCCCCTTAATTTAGTACCCCTTTATTTTCCGGTTCGTTGTTTAGGCTCCTTAATTTAGTACCCCTTTATTTTCCGGTTTGTTGTTTAGGCCACTTAATTTAGTACCCCTTTATTTTCCTCTTTATTGTTTAGGCCACTTAATTTAGTACACCTTTATTTTCCTCTTTGTTGTTTAGGCCACTTAATTTAGTACCTCTTTATTTTCCTCTTTGTTGTTTAGGCTTCTTCATCCAGCACCTCTTTATTTTTCCTGTTTATTGTTTAGGCTCCTTCATTTAGCACCCCTTTATTTTCCTATTTGTTGATTATGCCCCTTAATTTAGTACCCCTTTATTTTCCTTTTTGTTGTTTAGGCACCTTGATTTAGCACCCCTTTATATTCATGTTTGTTGTTTTATGCACCTTACTTTAGTACCCCTTTTTTCCTGTTATTTGTTTAGGGTTCTTCATCCGGCACCCCTTTATTTAACTTTTTCTTGTTTAGGCCCTTTATCTTCCTGTTTGTTGGTTAGGCTCATTAATTTAATATCCCTTTATGTTCCTGTATGTTGTTTAGGCTCATTAATTCAGCACCCCTTTATGTTTACATATGGTCTTAAGCTCTTATTTGAATTTTAAATTTGGCCTGTTCAGTTTGTTGAATTTTGATGAACAACCTTATTGCTAGTGTGCCCAATTATTTTAAATAATAGCTTTTAAAGGTTTATTCAACAAAATGAACATACATTGTTGTGCAATTCAACAGTTGACAGCGCTACGAGGCGAAACCAATGGAACACTGTGCACATTACAACATTATATAACATGACAAATGATTATGTAGTTGACTGAATGTTGATCTTCGTCACTGACAATACAAAACAAAACTATTAGAACTTGAGCGCTGCATCCAATGAGAAAAGGATGCTCTGTTCTTCGGTTCCAGTGATTGCAGTGCACGCGCACTGCAGCTGCAGCCACTGCCCCCGCAGTGTCCAGATGGGGAGAACTTCAGTTCCACGCACTCTGGCTCTGGCAGGATTTACAAATCCAACTCGACCCTGAGATTTACGAAGTGCGTGAAAGAGGAAACAACTGGACCTTGGATGCTATAAGCAGACTGTAAACAAAGGGAGCACTGTGTGTTCTTATGAGGCATTCCACTATATTGAGTAATAGTAACACTTGCTATTTACAGCGCACTGGAAGGCTGTAAAATGCATCTTAAGTTCTTTATTTCTTACCGAGCCCAGGATGATTTAAACCACCCCGAGAGGGGCCGAGTGATGGTGCAGGCGGAGGGCCAGCCAGACCACCTTTCGGATAGTCCAGTTTCGACGCATTCCTTTGTTTTTTCTGCTATATCTGAAAAAATCGTAAAACTTTTGGCAATGTATCACAGAGCTCGTATTTCCCCCACTCTTTCCAGGAAAGACACCCACAGCCCAGACACGGTATAAATGCGATTTTCCATGAAGGCGCAACGTATCGGGTTCTGTTCAGGACTCTGCTGGCAGCTGGGGCTGAATTTAATCCAACAACGGATTTGAGAAAAAACCGTGGAACTTCTCCCAAATCCAAGTTCTGGTCTAAAGAACACGGACACATTTTACCATTGTACAGAAGAATATCTTTAGTTATCGGGGAAGCTATGAATGCTCCTTTGCACCGGTTCATTTTATTATCTCCTCTTCGACTAAGGCGAATACAGAAATTCCAGTTAGTACAGCACGTGGTTAGAAAGATTGTGGTAAAAAGACCTCTTACACGTTATGGTAGGTTATCGTCTTCTTTAATGGGGCCTGCCCGAATCATGGCTTCCCTCCTGCCAGCTGTGGAGCAACTGTCAGTGAGTGGAATCCACGCTCCCCAACACTCTACAGAACGTACCCGTTATGCAGGAGATATAAGTCATAACACAGCCTCCTCACTGGCGTAACAAAACTTGAGGGGGGGGGCCTGCAAGGTACGTGGAGGGACCCCTTCCAGACACATTGAGGATCTCTGTGGGCAGAGCACTGTGGGGGCCCCCTGGAACTTGGGGACCCCCAGCACCGCGGGGGCTGCAGGGGCCTGTGTTACGCCACACGATCTTCCCCCTTACTGAACTAAGACAATGGAAAAAGAATCAAAAGCATAACAAAGAATAATGAAGGAACAAGCAAGACAGGACACTTAAAGTGCAATAAAACTGGACACTTTGACTTAATCAAACACAATAAAGACTGCAAGCTTTGAAACAAAACTGCACCATTTGCCCAATTGAGGTAAACTAGGAAATCATTTCACTACATAATCTGTGAGATAACAGGGAGGTTTACGAACTTGGAGAGCCCTATTTGCGACCTCCAGACACTCACCTCCATCCCTAACACTCCTGTCACCACCATTTCCCTTCCCCACCAATTCACTGTCATCCATCATCATGTATCTGCTAATACCTTTACTAAAAAAAAAAGTGACGGTGACACATCACCTCCCTCCTGAGAGAGAGCCACCCCCCTCTTGTTTCAACTGTCACCATTTTCAAGCACAACATGCCAGTCATAGACAGCCTTAACCTTAAAGGGGCCCATACATTTAGACAGCTGCACACCCACACATCCACTTTTGACCTTCACCCATTCCCCCACTGCTACCCTTTCACCCCCAACACCTTCAGCTCTATTCTTGAAAACATCATCACCCTTCAACACCAACCACGTGGGAAGAAGAGTGGCACTAGGCGTCCTTCCCTTTATACATTCAAACAGAGAAACATTCAATGCACCACTAACAGTATTGCGATAGGCCCAAACTAACTCCTTCACCATTCTTTCAACCTCCTCACCATTATTATTATTATTATATTTAAATGTATATGGCGCGACAGCTACACGGAGGTTTCCCGGTGCCTACAGACACATGAATAAAAGAGGGGAGCAGCGGGTCAAAGCTCAGGCATTGAATAACCACGTTTTGATGCTTTTCCGAAATTTAACATCATTTTGTTCAAACCGCAATGAGGGTGGAAGCGATTTACATTGAGACGGGGCCAAGTAGGCAAAAGACCGTACGCCCATGCGGGCAAGTCTAAACCTAGGGACTACAAACTTTGCCTGACTTGTTGATCTAAGAAGGCGAGAGGGGGTATACGGTTGAACTAGTGCATTAAGGTAGTAAGGGGCAATACCGGCATTAATTCTGTACATATAACAAAGGGCTTTGAATTTAGACCGGTTTTCAATCTTTAGCCAGTGTAGATCCCTGAGAGACCCTGTGATGGGAGCAATTCGAGGTAAGTGACAAAGGAGTCTGGCCGCTGAGTTTTGAACCACTTAAAGCCTCCTGATTACATCCTTGTTGGCACCTAGATATAAAACATTACCGTAATCCAATCTGGATACGATTAAGGCTTGAAGCACAGTTTTTTTAGTCATAAATGGCAGCATCCATAGGATTTTTTAAGCTACTTCAAAATTAAAAAGCAAGTTAATGCAACCTTGACCGCTTGTTGACGCATGGACAGTTGTTTGTCAACAATAATGCCAAGGTTACAAACAGATTGCGAAGGTAGGGGAAGGGCACCCATTTGCAGAGGCCAGTGTTGCGGGCCCCAGAGTGCTTTGTTTCCACTGAAAATTAAAAGCTCTGTTTTCCCTCCATTCAACTTTAACTTATTAGTATGCATCCATCCAGCAATTGCTTGTAAACCTGATTGAAGAGAAGAAACCTTCGAAGAGTCTTTGGTGGATAAAGAAAAGATAAGCTGGGTGTCATCAGCATAGGAATAAATAGTAAGCCCAGCTTCTTCTGCTAGAGACACTAGAGGACTTATGTAAATGTTGAAGAGTAGCGGGCTTAAGATAGAGCACTGGGGCACTCCATAGGGGGAGTTATGGGATCTGGAACTGGCTGTTGGGGGAACAAACCTGAAACGTTCGGTTAGTGAGAAAACTCGCCAGCCAGTTTAAAGCAGAGCCAACAATGCCTTTAGATCATAAGACTTGAAGAAGGGTCTCATGGGATACAGTGTCGAAACCGGCACTCAAATCTAATAATATGAAGGCCACTGTATCACCCTTATCCAATCGTTAGCGGATAGCTTCTGTGACTCCTAAGAGCGTCGATTCAGTGGAAAAGCCTGTTCTGAAGCCAGATTGGGATGGGTACAGAATGTTTTGGGAGTCCACAAATAGTGTCAATTGACGATTAATGTGTTTTTCTAGAACTTTGGAAAATGCGGGGAGCAGTGAAATAGGACGGAAGTTCGTGAGAACTTCTGGATCAGCATTTGCTTTCTTTAACAAAGGGAGGATCATAGCATGTTTCCAGGTTGCTGGCACTGCTACTTCCAAAAGTGAGGCATTAAGAAGTTCATTAATAAGACTAAGAATATGGGGGTCAACATTTTTTTCAACGGAGATAGGAAGAGGGTCCTTGGGGGAGCCAAATTTGATTCTAGTTAATATATGTTTAAATGACACATTATGAAATTGTAGCCAGCTATGAAGTAAACCCTCAGAATTAGCCTCTTTGTTTAGTATGACAGAAGGCGAGATGTAGTCAGATAATAAATTATTGGTCTTAGGAGGTGTATCTCCCTTAGTATCAAATTCCTAATACATTTTTTCAATTTTGTCTGTGAAGAACATTGCTAGATCTTCACATTGAGTTTTGGTTAATTCTGGAGGCTTGGGTTGGTGCGCAACACCCGACAGTTCTTGCACCATCTTGAACAAAGCTTTAGGATTATTTTGAGACAGCAAGATGTTGTTGTTTATGTATTCTGCTTGCGCAGTTCTACAAAGTGCCTGGTAATCTTTGATGGCCCGTTTGTAAACCTGTTTCGCAGCCGGAGCATAAACGTTTCTCCAGTGTCTCTCCAGCGGTTTGCACTTAGATTTTTCTGATTTGAGCTTATTGGACAACCATGGGGCAGGAGGTCGATGACTATGAGTTTTATTCCTAGAAAGAGTAAGGCATCTGTCAATGGACGATGTTAGACAGTCGTGAATAGTGTCAGCGTCCGAGGTGCTAACTGTAATAATGGCCGGCCTAGTGTTCAGGAGGTGAAGATTGAGATCGTCAGCGTTGAGTTTTTTCCAGTTTCTAGAACCAGATTTGCCTGCTGTGGAGGACGAAGGCACATGCCCCATCACCTGTTTAAGCTTAAAATCAACTAGAAAGTGATACGACCATAGCAAGGGAAGGATATAATGCTAAATTAGAGAAGACTTGATCAAGTTGATGGCCTGCCTTATGAGTAGGGCCAGAGTTATGTAAGATAACGTTTAAGGCAGCTAAGTGAGCCATTAAAGTGGAGCTAATAGAGCAGTTAGGATCATTAAGATAAAGGTTTAAGTCTCCTAAGATAGAAAAATGTGTATTTTCTAGTATGAGGGGAGCAATTAAATCTGGAAGCGCAGCTGCCCAAGCTTCAGCCGGACCCGGGGGCACTAAATCAGCGTCCCTGGGAAGGTGAATTGTGATGTGAGAGCAAGTTTAATAAGGCTGACTTCACAATTATTAATCGGAAGCACTTACAATTTGCATGTAAAAATCTTTAAAAAAATAATTCCTATGCCCCCTCCCATTTTATTCGCACAATCAAACCTAAGAATAGTGTAGTTGGGGGGTATAGCGGTGGCAATATCAGGTCCAGAACAGGCGTTAAGCCAGGTTTCGATAAGAAAGATGGCATCAGACTGGGAAGTCAAAAGTAAATCATGAATATCTTCTTTATGTTTAGGAAGGGACCTGCACATAATACTGAAGAACAGGAATTATTTAGTGGGCGTTTCCTTTTTTTAGCACCATAAGAAGTAGGAATATTGGGGGCCAATAAGGGGGATGAGTTATTGTGGGGTCCAGAGGAAGCAGAGATGCCACAACTACAGCAAGAAGAGGATAAATTATCCGGTGAGAAAGTTGTACAAATGTGTTGCGCATTCTGAAGAGCCATCAAAACGATGCCTTTCACCCACTGGTTACCCCCCCCCCCCACCAAACCATTCCCTTGCAGGTTGAACAGAGCAGTGTGTTTGCGCTTTGATAAGGAGTATTGCATTTCTCCAGACATAAGTTGAGTACCATTGTCCGTAAAGTGTAGTTTAGGGTAACCCTCTTATTGAAACACCTTTTCCAACATAACAATAGTATTCCTAGTTGTGACCTCTTTCATAAACTTCACCCCCAGCCATTTTGAATACACATCCATCATGACAAGTGCATACTTTATTTCAGCCTTCAATTTATTCATTGGTCCAATAAAATCCATACACACTGCATGCCAAGGCTCCCCCGGGTCCTAGATATGCCAGCACTCCGATTTTCAATCTGTTTTAACCATTTTTTCACTGTTTTTGCACTCCTGGCATCTCGTCACCCAACCAACAACATCCTCATCCATACCAGGTCACCAAAACACCTCACATAACCTTTTCTTAGTGAGGGTTTGACCCAGGTGTCCTTCATGAACCAAAGAAACCAACCTGCATCTCAATGCATCTCAAACCCTGTGGTGGCACAAATTTGTTGTTTCTCATAATGATCTCCTATTCTGCTAAAGAAGGTTCCTCCAATACCTTTAAAAATTGTCTCACAACCAACACCAAGGAACTCTCACGTCTGGCACCCTTAACAATCAAGGATTTCACTTTCTTCAATGTTTCATCTAGATCCATTTCTCTCATCCAATCTTCCCTGGTAAACACGGTACCCCTGGCACCATCTTCAAATACCGTAAACCAAGCTACAGCACCCTCAAGTTCCTTCGACACGAGGGCCTTCCTATCTACTTCTTGCCAATCAACAGAAAGTCGAGATAGACAATCGGCTTGAGTGTTCCTCAACCAGGAATATATTCCACCCTAAACCTAATATCCTGCATCTTGCCGCCAGTTTCGCAGAGATTTTCCCAGCCCCTGCAGGTATAAACACCTAAAGCCTTGTGATCCGTATGGAGTACAAAACCCAAACCCCAGAGATAGGTGTGCAGATGTTCCACTGACAAAGCAGACGCTAATGCCTCTTGTTCAATGACAGAATAGTGACATTCCATTTCTGTCAAGTAACAGGAGGCAAAAGCCACAGTTCCTTCCACCATGTTATGCAACTGAGTAAGTACTGCTCCAATACCGGTGGCACTGACATCCACAGTTAAAAAGTCTTAGCAGACGTTTCAAAAGGCACAGAAGATATCTGCATTGCAAATATCTTTTTTAATACTTTGAAACACATCTTCCTGCTCCTTACCCCACGTAAAATGACATCCCTTCCTCAAAAGAATTTGCAAACCTTTCTCTTTCCAGCGAACTTGTCCACAAATTTAGCATAGTACTCTAAGAGTCCCATGAACGACCTTAACGTGCCAGCGTGAGAAATGTTGCAGTCCAAACTGAAACTGAGTGAATGCACGTGCACACCTGAGCTCATGCCGCTTTCCAACAAATTTCAATTTGACAATGAAATAAATAAATAAATCACAGGAAAAACTCTGTCAGAGGACAACGAACCAGTTCAGATGCGAGCCTCCAAATATACTGGAGTACGCGCATACGTTGATTAACAAGCTGGCGCTGCGCCGTACCTTACCAGTTTGCTCAATCTTGCCTCTCCGCATGGGTTTACAGCCAACCCGGTGGACTGTACCTAGCAGGTCGTCACCAAATGTGGTAAAGGAACATCTCACACATCGTTATGGTAGGTTATCATCTTCTTTAATGGGGCCTGCCAGATACGTGGCTTCCCCTTTTGCCAGCTGCAGAGCAACTTTCAGTGAGTCAAATCCACGCTCCCCAACACTCTGCAGAATGTCCTGCTTATGCAGGAGATAAAAGTCGTAACACAAATCTTTTTGTTATTTGACCCTTTTTATTTAAATACCAGTTATAACACTTTTCTGTCATTCACTATGTTCCTCATGCAAACTTTGCAGTTATCCGTGACTGCTCTCCTTAGTTTCCACCAAACATACACTCTTAGCAGCCCCTAGGCATAAAACAGGAAAAATAAGAAGTGTATGATGTAAATAAATATGGGTTACGAAAGCCAAAAAGGGTTTATGAGAGTGTGTCAGGTAAATCTGGGATGCATGTGAAGCTATTGATTATGTGTTATGGAAAACCATGGATAGGTGTCAAGCTGTGGATGATGTATTTTTGAAACTGAGAAGTGTGACTACCCACTGACAATGTTTTATGGAAACCTGGGAAATGTGTGAAGCTATGGACGATCTGTTAAGAAAACCTGGGAAGTTTGTTGAAGCTAATGACAGTGAGATAAAGGAACCTGTGAAGTGTGTGAAGCTATTGGCGATGTGTTATGGAAACCTGAGAAGTGTGCGAAGCTATTGATGATGTGTTATGGAAACCTGGGAAGTATGTGAAGCTATTGTTAATGTGTTATGGAAACCTGGGAAGTGTGCGAAGCTATTGACGATGTGTTATGGAAACATGGGAAGTGTGTGAAGCTATTGGCGATGTGCTATGGAAACCTGGGAAGTACGTGAAGCTATTGATAATGTGTTATGAAAACCTGGGAAGTGTGTGAAGCTATTGACGATGTGTTATGGAAACATGGGAAGTGTGTGAAGCTATTGGCGATGTGCTATGGAAACCTGGGAAGTACGTGAAGCTATTAATAATGTGTTATGAAAACCTGGGAAGTGTGTGAAGCTATTGACAATGTGTTATGGAAACCATGGAAGTATGTGAAGCTATTGATGATGTGTTATGGAAACCTGGGAAGTATGTAAAGCTATTGATAATGTGTTATGGAAACCTTGGAAGTATGTGAAGTTATTGATGATGTGTTATGGAAACCTGGGAAGTATGTAAAGCTATTTATAATGTGTTATGGAAACCTGGGAAGTATGTGAAGCTATTGACGATGTTTTATGGAAATGTGGGAAGTGTGTGAAGCTACTGACGATGTGTTAAAGAAACTTGGGAAGTGTGTGAAGCTATTCATGATGTGTTATGGGAAACTGGGAAGTATGTGAAGCTATTGATGATGTGTTATGGAAACTTTGGAAGTGTGTGAAGTTATTGATGATGTGTTATTGAAACCTGGGAAGTATGTGAAGCTATTGATAATGTGTTAAGGAAACCTGGGAAGTGTGTGAAGCTATTGACAATGTTTTATGGAAATGTGGGAAGTGTGTGAAGCTACTGACAATGTGTTAAAGAAACTTGGGAAGTGTTTGAAGCTATTGATGATGTGTTATGGAAACCTGGGAAGTATGTGAAGCTATTGATGATGTGTTATGGAAACCTGGGAAGTGTGTGAAGCTATTGACGATGTGTTATGGAAACATGGGAAGTGTGTGAAGCTATTGACGGTGTGTTATGGAAACTTGGGAAGTGTGTGAAGGTATTGACGATGTGCTACGGAAACCTGGGCAGTATGTGAAGTTATTGATAATGTGTTATGGAAATCTTGGAAGTGTGTGAAGCTATTGACGATGTGTTATGGAAACCTGGGAAGTATGTGAAGCTATTGACGATGTTTTATGGAAAGGTGGGAAGTGTGTGAAGCTACTGACGATGTGTTAAAGAAACTTGGGAAGTGTGTGAAGCTATTCATGATGTGTTAAGGGAAACTGGGAAGTATGTGAAGCTATTGATGATGTGGTGTGGAAACTTTGGAAGTGTGTGAAGCTATTGACGATGTGTTATGGAAACATGGGAAGTGTGTGAAGCTATTGACAATGTATTATGGAAACTTTGGAAGTGTGTGAAGCTATTGACGATGTGTTATGGAAACATGGGAAGTGTGTGAAGTTATTGATGATGTGTTATTGAAACCTGGGAAGTATGTGAAGCTATTGATAATGTGTTAAGGAAACCTGGGAAGTGTGTGAAGCTATTGACAATGTTTTATGGAAATGTGGGAAGTGTGTGAAGCTACTGACAATGTGTTAAAGAAACTTGGGAAGTGTTTGAAGCTATTGATGATGTGTTATGGAAACCTGGGAAGTATGTGAAGCTATTGATGATGTGTTATGGAAACCTGGGAAGTGTGTGAAGCTATTGACGATGTGTTATAGAAACATGGGAAGTGTGTGAAGGTATTGACGGTGTGTTATGGAAACTTGGGAAGTGTGTGAAGCTATTGACGATGTGCTACGGAAACCTGGGAAGTATGTGAAGTTATTGATAATGTGTTATGGAAATCTTGGAAGTGTGTGAAGCTATTGACGATGTGTTATGGAAACCTGGGATGTGTGTGAAGCTATTGATGATGTGTTATGGGAACCTGGGAAGTATGTGAAGCTATTGATAATGTGTTATGGAAACCTGGGAAGTATGTGAAGCTATTGACGATGTTTTATGGAAATGTGGGAAGTGTGTGAAGCTACTGACGATGTGTTAAAGAAACTTGGGAAGTGTGTGAAGCTATTCATGATGTGTTAAGGGAAACTGGGAAGTATGTGAAGCTATTGATGATGTGTTATGGAAACTTTGGAAGTGTGTGAAGCTATTGACGATGTGTTATGGAAACATGGGAAGTGTGTGAAGCTATTGACAATGTATTATGGAAACTTTGGAAGTGTGTGAAGCTATTGACGATGTGTTATGGAAACATGGGAAGTGTGTGAAGTTATTGATGATGTGTTATTGAAACCTGGGAAGTATGTGAAGCTATTGATAATGTGTTAAGGAAACCTGGGAAGTGTGTGAAGCTATTGACAATGTTTTATGGAAATGTGGGAAGTGTGTGAAGCTACTGACAATGTGTTAAAGAAACTTGGGAAGTGTTTGAAGCTATTGATGATGTGTTATGGAAACCTGGGAAGTATGTGAAGCTATTGATGATGTGTTATGGAAACCTGGGAAGTGTGTGAAGCTATTGACGATGTGTTATAGAAACATGGGAAGTGTGTGAAGGTATTGACGGTGTGTTATGGAAACTTGGGAAGTGTGTGAAGCTATTGACGATGTGCTACGGAAACCTGGGAAGTATGTGAAGTTATTGATAATGTGTTATGGAAATCTTGGAAGTGTGTGAAGCTATTGACGATGTGTTATGGAAACCTGGGGTGTGTGTGAAGCTATTGATGATGTGTTATGGGAACCTGGGAAGTATGTGAAGCTATTGATAATGTGTTATGGAAACCTGGGAAGTGTCTGAAGCAATTGACGATGTTTTATGGAAATGTGGGAAGGGTGTGAAGCTACTGACGATGTGTTAAAGAAACTTAGGAAGTGTGTGAAGCTATTGATGATGTGTTACTAAACCTGGGAATGTATGAGAAGCTATTGATGATGTGTTATGGAAACCTGGGAAGTGTGTGAAGCTATTGACAATGTGTTATGGAAATATGGTAAGTGTGTGAAGCTATTGACGGTGTGTTATGGAAACGTGGGAAGTTTGTGAAGCTATTGACGATGTGTTACGGAAACTGGGGAAGTGTGTGAAGCTATTGACGATGTGCTATGGAAAGCTGGCAAATGTGTGAAGCTACTGATATGTATTATGGAAACGTGGGAAGTGTGTGAACTTGAGAACCCAAGACACAAAAACTCCAGAAAAAGAGCCTCAAATGTATACCATAGGCTTATGTCGCACTTTGGAGCACACATTACTTTTTAGTAATTCTCATACTATTCCAGGAGAAAGCCACTGTTGCACATTCACAGGAGTATCTAAATGCATAACTATTTCTGCAGGCAAAAAATACATACATTTAACGGGTGTACATTTTGATATGTGGAGATGTGACTCAAAAGTTAATTTACACCTATGATTTTTGCTTTCTACTTAAGGAAAATACCTTTTCATGTGAAGAGAGCCACAAGGACACACTGCCAACATTACTGCTTGCACCCTTCTCTGTGAGTAAATACCATTTATTAGTGCAAAATCTTTAACATTCGATTCTATGAATCCGGAATGGTATTTGACTTTTGCAAATGACATGTTTGCATAGCTAAGATGAAACTCGGTGCTTAGAGGTTTTTAATACCCAGGCCATTAATGAGGATCTGTTAATGAGAATCTATTATACCAAAAAGGGAAGCATATGAACTTAATGTTGATTTGTTATGGAAACATGGAAAGAAGGCAAGCTTAATGAAGTAGGTCATTTTCATGGAAAGTGTGGTAAGTTAGTAACAAACTTTCAAGGGTTTCTGTAACATCACATTATTAGGTTAGACCAGTTCCCAGGTTTTCCTGGTACAGCCTCACTTTACACCCTTCAAAGTTTCCATAAAGTCCCATTGTGTATTTTGCAGCTTTCAATAATACCACTGGCTTATAAAGTGACATTTCAATTTCCCTAACTTTACCTTATGCACACAATAGAATGTTCCCTAATGACTCTCTTAACACATTGTTTGCCAGCCTTGATCCTAGACACATATGTCACTAGCCTCCCCTGCCCTTGATACCCATTCTGCTTGCCAAGCGGCACCGTTACAATAGAGCCCCCTAGCATATGGATTCCTTCGTCTGAAGACACCTTTCTTCTTGCCATCTCTGTCTTGTAGGTATGTTACTGAAAATTATAAGATTGTAGGGGCAATTCACAAATCATTTTCTTTTTGTTTCAGTTTTCTTAATCATTCTTTTTTTCCCCAAATTTTTTTCTTGGCATTTCAAAAATAACACAAACTATGTTCAGTATATAAATATCATCATACATAAAATACAAATTATACATTTGAAGACAAATCGAAGAATAAAAGGAAGAAGCAAAGAACATTCAAGTATGTCAATCACATGTATATGAAAACAATCATCTCAACATTTCTTTTGTATAAATCAAATAACAGTGTAAAAACGAATGTTTTAAAATGCCTTAATGGGTTTACTGCAGCATTTTTCTCCATCATGACTACAGAGAAATATGCTGTAGTAATTGAGTATGCACTATACTAAACCTCAAAACCCTACTTTTATACTAAAGTGGAACGAGTACTGCTATTTGTTTCGTCGACCTTAGAAAGGATATGAACCCTCATCCACACAAGGTCATATCCTTCATTATGTGGTTGATCATCAACTAGGATAAAAGTCTAGGATGGGGCATAAATAAACCCTTCGGCACACCGGCCTGTGATACCATTCATCGTGAGATGTGGTCAGAACAATGGTGGCCAGACCAACTAAAACCAGCACCACCGTCAAAGGAGGCGGTGGATCGATAGAGGTCTCTCTTTTGACGCACAATCCAAAGCAATCGCAGGGACCTGTTTCGGGCCTGAGAGGGTTAAAACCCCTACTTGTTTTTTTTTTTTTAGCCCAAAGTCCGACAGACTATAGTACAGGTCACTATTCTATCTAGATTGGATTATGGCAATTCCCTTTTTTGGGTTGCCAACAAATCCTGTATTCAGCGCTTTCAGAGAATACAAAACGCAGCAACCCACACTCTATTGGCGCTGCCGAAAACTTGTTCAGTGTCTAGGTCCCTACCAAAACTACACTGGTTACCGGTAAAAAAGAGAATTCAGTTTAAGATCCTATGCGTTGCTCATACAACCTTAATTCAGCAAGCCCCCCAGTCTTATCAGACCTGCTAACACCGTATGTTCCAAGCCACTGTCTGCGGTCAGCGGAACAAGGGTTGACATGTAACCCCAGAGTTTTAAGAGCCAAAGCTGGTGGCCCCTTTTTTAAAGTTCTGGCGGCTAAACTCTGGAATTCCCTGCCGGTTGCTATTAGAGGGCTCAGAGACCACCTGGCCTTCTGTAAGGCCATAAAGACTTGGCTCTTCCCAGCATAACTCTTCTCCCTCTCCCGGGCTGTCACTACTTACGGGTATCATTGGGTTAGCGCTGGGACGCCCCGTTGCTGGGGCAGCTATGCGCTGTATACATCTGTTAATAATAATAATAATTGTTCATGCGAATAATTGACTGTGTCATTTTTTCGTTATGAGTGCTCTCCTTTTCCAATGTACAACCTGAAAGATTTGCTAAATGGACTGTAATTGTCCCTGAGAGTTTTCCATGGATTTGCATATTCTGGAATGAAGCACTTGTTTGCATGGAAATGGTAAAGGGATTGAGTTCTGGACTGATTGAGAATACTATATATAGGAATTTGTATGAATTAAAATGGAGAAGATATTCATTGAGACAAGAAACTCTCAAATAACTGTGGACAATGTTGCAACACAATCTTTTTGTGGTAGCATTTGAGTGGGGCTTATCACAAATGCTTGAGAGTGTGTTGACAAATTCATGTATTGCTAACTGGGCTATGTAACTGTTGAAATATTTTGATATTCTGAGCAATCCAATAACCACATTTATTTTCCGCAGGTAATTAGGAGGTGCACTGAGATATAATTATGAGACCATAAGGAGTGCGTGATGTTGGCTTGTTAGGTTGCTGATTTTGTCTAAGATGGGCCCTTGTGATGAGCTGCATTAGGTTTACACTGGTTATAAAGGACCGTGAGTTATAAAATTGTATAGTGGTGGGTGTGCACATTTTTTAGTTATACCCCCAACTCCCACAGGATGAAATATTATAAAGATCATAAGAAAAGCCAAAAAGAGAGCAACACACAACAATAGAGACTCCTTATCAAAAGATAATCCAAAAATGAAACTGAAAGGATTACAGTAGCATTTCAGCCTTTGGCAATTTTGCATTTGAAGGATTGTTGCTGTGCTGCATTACATGAAATGGAAAGAGAAGAAATTAGCCATATCTACTTTGATACAGACGTCAACAAACAAAGTATTCCGAGCCGACTGCGCTAGGATGGGAGAGAGCGCGAGCTGGAAGCGAGCAGAGTACAGAAATCTATCCGGTGAGCACAGCGAGAACACACCGTGACCGGGTAGACGAATGCGGTAAGCACAAGGGTCTAACACACGCCTAACAGGGCTGTGAGTATGGTGTGGGAAGAAGGCCGTGGCCCGAGAGACCCGGAGACCGGGAGAAGAGAGGCGGGACGAGAGGACTAGGAGAAGGCTGGGGTTAGGGTGCTGACACAGGTAGCGACAAACAGGCACAGACTAACCAGCGCTACGACATAACCCGCCCGATACGCCCGATATGCTAGCCCGACCCAGCACAGCAAAAAAAAAAGAGAAAGTGGTCACGCGCTTGGAGAGTCCCCTGGGGTATTGAAACGGTACCCCCACAAGTTCATGGGTGTCTGGGAAACTGAAGCACTTACGTCGAAAGAGGGAAGGGCAATAGCCCGGAATAAAAGAACCCCGCAGGGTCAAGACAGAGCCAAGATGGGGGAACCAAGATGGCCGAAGACTCAAATAAGCGAACCCGAGTGTGCTAAGGAGATAAGGAAAGGCAGACAATAGCGCACCTCTGCCAACCAGTGGAAACACCTCGCCGGGACCGCGAGTCATTAGAAACACCAGAGGTGATAGAGGGGACCAAAGGACGGGGGGCGCAGAGGAGTGGGGGTCAGACCAAGCAAGCCAGTAGCACCCAATTACAGAGCCTGTGCTGGCACAGCCTCTAGCCCGACCCCGGAGCCCGGCCCTGCCCAAGCGCTGGAATGGGTCCGTACCTTCCATCCGCACCTCGTCTCCAAAAACAGCCCAGGAAGGATCAGAAACCCCGGGAGGGGGACTAAGGCGAGACGCACACTAAGAGAGGCTCACAATCGTTCTGCAGGAGCTCCTGGACCTACAAAAACGAACTACAATGGGCCCAGTTTGAGGCCACAAGATCACGCACCTCTCCCCGACAAATACCAGCTACCGACTCGTAAATAGCCCCTCCCCACCACCACAATCACACCCAGCGGGTAGTAGCCCCCCCAAGAGGAAGAGGAAAAGGCACCGGGAATTGAGAGATCAAGCACTACCAAGCAAGAGAGTAAGCGCTTCCAACTAACGAGAATCAGAAATGAAATCTGAGGCAAATAGCCCAGACCAGACCATAGCGGACATCGAGAGACAACGAGGGGGCCCTAAAAGGCGGACAGGCAATCTCTCCCACAGCACTTGGGTGGGCACACAGGTGGTACAGGCAGAGCCCCCCAAGAGGTAGAGGAAAAGGCACCGGGAATCGAGAGAGCGAGCACTACCAAGCAAGAGAGTAAGCGCTTCAAACTAACGAGAATCAGAAATGAAATATGAGGCAAATACCCCAGACCAGACCCTAGCGGACATCGAGAGACGACGGGGGGGCCCTAAAAAGCGGATGGGCAATCTCTCCCACAGCACTTGGGTGGACACAGGTGGTACAGGCAGAGCGCTGGCGGTGCACGCCTAGGAAAAGAAAACAGCACTACCACAAGAGCCCCAGCCAACCGCTCCAAGAGCGTTAAAGACAAACAGCAGAAGTGGCAGACGCGGAGAAGAGGGAAAAGAGGGCACACAAGAGGACAGGTCCAACCAGAAAGAACAGAAACAGTCTAAATCGCAGTACAAAGGGAAAGGTAGCAACAGACACTCCAGGGGCGCACCGTCAAGCGAACAAGCTAAATAAATTTTGGGGTGGGCAAGGGGGGACAAAACCGTGCAAGCCGTACCGACGCGAGCTCAACACCCTCCCCAGGGGGGACCGAACAAAGATGGAGACAAGGGGTAGCGGGAGAAGAAGGTCCCAGCCAGAAGCATCTGGGCCGCTGAGAAACCGGGGAGAGCACAAAATACCCGCCAAAGAAGGAACATCCAAGGAAAGACCTATAAAGGAATTGGCAGACAGAGAGATAAGACTCCAACAACAGCAGCTGAAGAAGAGCAAAGGGGAGCCACAGATATCAGACTCCCCGATCAAACAGAAACCGGACATAAATAACACCCTGGAATCGATCCTGAAGAAACTTGCGGAGGTGCATGACCTAGCAAAATCAACAAAACTCACCACCGAATCAATCCAACTGGAGATCGCCGCAGTCAGAGCAGACCTGAATACAGTCAATATCAGACTGGCAGCGGCGGAGCAAAGGATCAGCGACTCGGAGGACGTGAACCAAAGCACAAGGAAGGAAGTGAAGGCACTCACAGCAGCAACTGGCTCACTACAAAAAACAACAGCGGAGATGGACGACAGGAACCGGAGGGGGAATATACGTATACTAGGGATTCCAGAAGGAGCAGAGAATGTAGCTGGATCTTGCGCCACTTTCCTTGAAGACCTAATACCTACGTTGACAAACCTAAAGTTCACCCGCCAATTTGAGCTGGACTAGACCTACAGGGTATCTGCGTCCAAAATTACAACAGCGCAATTCGCTAGACCTATCATATCCAAGCCCCTGAGATCGCAACACACCGATGACATCTTCAACTTCGCCCGCAGGAATCACCAGATTAACTGGAAAGGTCACAAAATTATTCTAACACAAGACTACTCAAAACCAACAGTGGATACCAGGAAAGGGTTCCTTGCCCAATGCCAGACGCTCAAGAACAGAGACATCCAATTCTCTTTTGTGGCGCCAACCAAATTTAGAATAATGGAAAAGGGGAAAACCCACTTATTCATGGTCCCTCAGGTCCTGCACCGCTACCTACAGGGGCCACCGACACAAGCTATGGACACCTCGCTACACGACACGGCAAAAAGAGGGCCCTCATCAGAACCGAACGACAAGGGAGCAGCAGAATGAAAAACTCAACCCGATCTCATCCTCATCTGACAACAAAAAAAATGACAATTCTATGCAACAGAAGCTACCTCTCAAGAAAGAGGGGCTGGTCCCCAAAAAAGCCAGCAAGGCTTCCGCACAGCCCCACGGAGAGCCCGGATGAACAAACCGACCAAAAGACACAAGTCAGGAAATCACAGAAAACTCAGGGAACACAGAGTATCCTTTTCCATGTAAACATACCTCCCACTTATAAACGCACCCTTATACTTAATTAAAGGGAGATCTTATAGACAAGATGCTGGACTCAATATGTATTCCACTAAGGCCTCTAAAGGCCTTAATAGGATTGGGGAAATACAGACTGTTTTATGTTTTAGAACCTACTAAACTCCGGGGGCGGAATGGCGATCCTGCCGTCGCACTTTCCGTATTCTAATGCTGGGGGGCGGGGATGGGGTGCGGGGGGGAGGAAGCACGGGGGACAGGTAGGATCTCTCAGGAACCTAATCTCTTCATTTTCCATTCTATACTTATTCCAAATTCTTTATAACATGAAGCGCGACGGTTCACACTGCCGCAGATCCATGAGTGTGGGGCACAGACAACTACGGCCCCCGGTCTTAAGTAATGACTAATAATAACACTATCTCACTGGCTGAGGACGTCAAGATAACCTCACTAAACGTCAAGGGCCTAAACCACCCCATTAAACGCAGGAAGATAGTAGAATACCTAGCACAGTCCAAAAGCAACATTGTACTACTACAAGAAACAAAGCTCAATGAGGAAGACCACAAGCTAGTCAGAGCCAACTGGATAGCGCAGTGTGCGAGTTCACCCGTGAACAAAAAGAGAAGGGGGTTATGACCCTTGTCTCTAAAAGGTCTAAATTAGGTCTAAAAATAGACTCCCACACACACGAGTGCTGGTCACAAACATCTCAAGGGGGGAGGAACAGTTCAACATAGCGAATCTATATGGCCCCAACTCAGACAACCCCTCCTACTGGGAGGAAGTAGCCGAAACACTAACCAAACTACCACAGGACGATCTCCTGATAGTAGCGGGAGACCTCAATATCCCACTGGACCCACTCATAGACAGGCAATCTTCCTGCCAATAACACCTCAACAACTCCCACGCAGCGCTGCGGAATATGTGCTCCAAATTCAATCTTAAAGATGCATGGAGACTGCTACACCCAGACACGAGACACTACACATTCTACCCAAACAATCACAAGTCACACACAAGAATAGACTACATTCTCATGTCAGGGAGCCACACACACATGATTGAAGAAGCCACGATTGAACCAAGGCTGGTCTCAGACCACTCAGCAATCAGTCTAAACTGAGCGGCTGCCACAATGTAGCTATTCCCAGGAGGTGGCGGTTCAGAAATAACTCCATCACAGACCCGATCCACAAAAAAGAAGTGGAGGAGGCCATAGCGGAATATATAACTAATAATGATAACCAGGAGGTCAGCACCAACACACTATGGGAGGCACTAAAAGCAACGATCAGGGGGAAGCTAAAGGAAATTACAGCAAGAATTAATAAGAGAATGAACCTAAGAATAGCCCAACTAGAGGAGAAGATAAAAAAGTTGGAACACGAGCACATAAACGACAAACATGACAGCACAATACTACACAAACTAACAAATCACAAATGTGAATACAACAAAATCATTAGCGAGAGAATGGTTCAACAAATGCAAAGCTTCAAACCTATGCGAATCTAATAAAGCAGGAAAACTCCTAGCTTCATATCTAAAACACAAGCACAATCAGTTTGCGATATCACAGACCGGAACAACAAAACACACACAAGCCACAAGGCGATCCTTAGGACTTTCAAAGAATTCTACTCAGAACTATGCAAAACAGATAAGACACTGGACAAGGAAGTGTGCAAGAAATATCTAGAAATACTGGGCCTATTCAAACTAGACCATACAGACAGTACAGCACTAGGGCTATAGATCAATAGTCCACAGAAATAGAAATGGAGGTCAAATCCCTAAAAAAAGAACAAGGCCCCCGGCCCAGACGGATACAAGGCCGACTTCTACAAAGCTTTCCTACTCCAACTGGCCTCAACCATGAAAATGGTCTTTAACCAAACGGCTTCTATTAGGAAGATACCAATATCCATGGCAGAAGCAACAATAATAGTTATCCCCAAAGAAGGTAAAGACCTCCAGCTTCCAAAAAACTATAGGCCGATATCGCTCATTAACGTAGATTGCAAAATATACGCCAAGATTCTAGCGGCCAGACTAAACAAGGTTCTAACAAAGCTAATAAGCAATACTCAAGTGGGCTTCATGCTAGGGCGAATGGCCAGTGACAACACGCGCCTCATGCCTCGTACTAGAACAAACCTCAGTGAAATCGTCACCAGCGGTTGCCATAGCACTAGACGCAGAGAAGGCCTTTAATAAGGCAGCATGGGCTTTCCTAGAACAATGCATACACACATTCAACCTAGGAGAAGATTACATTAGGATGACAATGGTCCTGTACCAGTCCCCCTCAGCGCGTATCACGATAAACTGATCACTCTTTGACCCGTTCAAGCTCCAACAAGGAACCAGACAAGGGTGCCCACTCTCGCCCGCACTCTTCCTCTTGGCCCTCAAACCCCTAATTCAGGAAATAAAATGCAACGATAACATACAAGGGGTCAACATTAATGGAACAACAGTGAAAGTTGCGGCATACGCGGATGACATATTGATAATGACACAACAACCAAAGACCTCAATAGGGGCGCTAATTTCCACAATAAGAGAATACGCAGGACTATCAGGATACAAACGAAACAATGAAAATTCAGAATGTAAGCCCTTAAATGTCCACTGCTCCAGAGAAATACTAGGTGAATCGGGCTGACTTGGCAGACAGGGCACATCAAGTATCTTGGTATCCACTTTGGCACTGATCTGATAACCACCTTACGCCATAACGAGAAACTACTACTAGAGAAAGTTAAGAAGCAACTGGAAGCCTGGTCACCCAAATTCATGACATGGTGGGGAAGAATTGAAACACTAAAAATGATGATCACACCCCTGGTAAAATACCTAACAGGCATGTTCCCAATCTTCCTAACAGATGAGTTCCACCGAAAAATAGATAAAATGTGCACCAAATTCCTATGGCGCAACGAGAATTCGAGGATTAGCATTAAAAAACAAAGACTACCAAAGACACAAGGGGGCTTAACTTAACGGACTTTAAGCTCTTCCAGCTTGCTTTCCTAGCTAAACAAGGTACACACTGGATCGGGCAGACACCGGGGTACACACCAATGTGGCTGCAGCTAGAAAAGGCTACTCTGAACAACCTAAACCTGCTAGCCTTACTCACAGCCAACGCACACCCACACGCGAATAACACAATACTGAAAAACACCAAGATAGCACTCCTAAAACTAGACAAAAAATGGAGGTCAGCATTAAGGGGTCCAAACCAGAAGCACTGTCGGCAAATAGTAACATAAAATACAAAGGGAAAAGCCTCACATTTGACACATGGATAGAAAAGGGCATCTCACACCCTCTCCAACTAGAAAAGGACGCTTCACCGCTGACGTTCGAAGAACTGAAAGCTTCCCACAACCTAGAGGAAATAGACCTTTACAGATTCCTAAAGATAAAAACAGCCCTAGCAAAGTTCGAGATAGCAGATACCCATCCGACAATCTTCCAATGCGTAACAAACATAAACAAAATAGGGCACCAAGCTTCACATCTACACAAGATCCTGCGGCCACAAAAGTCCACACTCAACAACAAAACGAAGGACTACTGGGATAATCGTACACAACCCCCGTTAAGCGAAAGACACCTTATGGTCATCCGCCACTCGTAACAAGATCACCCCGGTGCTAGCTCAAACTGAACTCTGGCCGCTCCACAAAACTTTTTGGACCCCACACCGCTTACATACACGGGGTCTCAGGGACACCCCAACCTGCTGGAGCTGCAACATGGACAAAGGGGACTTAGAACACCTCATCTTTCTGTGCCCGACACTCAAAGGGTTCTGAGATAGGGTGTTTGACTTCATAGATAACACGTTCAAATGCAAAATTGTAAGAGACTTTGCTTCCCTCACCACAGCATTCATCCGAACTGATCTCCCCTCAGAGTAGGACAGAGAGCTAATGGACCTACTCCTAACCGCGGCAATCAAACTAGTCCTTATGGACTGGAAGGGCTCCACCAAAGCTACATACCAAGGATGGCTCAACTGGGTCACCCACCTTAGAGGAGCTACAATACTCGCCCTGGAAAAAAACCTCCAGGGGCCTGTGGGAAACCCTGAACAAAAACCTGATCCCGTATGAACCACCATAATGAACCCGACAACGCAAACTGGGATCTGGACCAAAGAGCGCGGTTGGTGAGACAGAACAGGCCCGGGCAACCCAAACTATATTGTTTGATTTACTCCTGTCCTGTCCTTCTCCTACACTTATTCCTTCTTTGTCTTTTCCTCCTCTCCTCTATCCTTTATCCTCCTCTATCCTGCCGAAAATGTACACTATTAACCTCATACTTTGTACCCTCAGGGGCGGGGAACCCATATAACAACTTTTGTATTTGATGTATGTATATAAAATCACACAAATAAATAAAAAAATAAAAAAGATGTCCTTCTCGAGTTAGATGAAAATACTTCAAATGTCTTTCACAAAGTTGGGGGGTATGACTTCTACACAACATTTTCATAATCACTTTTGTTACTCTAATGAATTGGGCTTGTTTTATATTTGAAAAATAAATATGCCAGAGCTGGTTTATGCTGATGAATCAATATTTCAAATTTCAATACATTTTTATGGAGCACTTGGGATGACCACATAGTATATATATATATGTACTAGCCGTCACTGGTAAATTCAAGTGCCTTCAACCTTATTCTTTCACAAAATTTCAATTCTATAAGTAGTTTTTAGTGCTTTTCTCGAGTCATATTTAACTGCTTGAAACCTTCAAAAAGCTGCACTCCTTCTAATTGTTACCAGGTGTTCCTCTTGAATTAGATTCAACTGCTACAAATATCTTTCACAAAGTTTAGAGTGTGTGGCTTCATATAAATTTGCATATATACTATTACTATTTTAATTAAAGATATGTGTTAATGATACTTAGATATACCAATGCTGGATGATGATGATGGCTCAATATATCCGCTGTGAATATATTTCTCGATTGTTATCGAAGTAAGCAGTGATACACTACCATACATGGGTACTAACAGTGCCTGGCAAATACAAGTGCCTTAAAATGTCCAACCTGATGGGGGATTATTTGTTACGTGGATGCATACATGTGCACAGGCCAAATGCAGTCAGTAAAGTGAAAGCATTCAATGGCAGGAGTGGGCAGACTCATTGTCCTAAACTATGTACTGTGGTGAGCGGAAACATAATTTGAGTGACACTGGAGGAACCCAACAGACAGAGTGGGTTTATTAAAACTCACTCTATGGGGTCGATTCCGATTCGGGATAAAAAACCGTCGTACGATTCGTATTCGTAGCCGTCTCCGTACGAAATGTCGTCGGAACTCCAACCGTACGATTTGTAAACATGCCGTACGAACTAACAAGTATGATCCAGACCAGGGACCAAGTACGCGATTTGTACAGGCTAACGTAGTCCCGCATGAAGCACAATTCGTACGGAAAACATCGCTTATGAGCGAGCCGCACCAACAAATACGACTCACACACCCCACAATCAAGCGTACATGTACCCTGGGCCCGAAAAACGACCGTAACTGCCAGCCGCACCAACAAATACAACTCGCACACCCACAATCAAGCGTACACGTACTCCGGGCCCGGAAAACGAACATAACTGCCAGCCGCACCAACAAATACGTCTCGCACACCCCACAATCAAGCCCGTACACGTACCCCGGGCCCGAAAAATTACCGTAACTGCCAGCCCCACCAACAAATACGACTCGCACACCCCACAATCAAGCGTATACGTACCCCAGGCCCGAAAAACGACCGTAACTGCCAGCCGCACCAACAAATAAGTCTCGTACACCCACAATCAAGCCTGTTTACGTACCCCGGGCCCGAAAAACGACCGTAACTGCCAGCCGCACCAACAAATATGACTCGCACACCCCACAATCAAGCGTACACGTACCCTGGGCCCGAAAAACGACCGTTACTGCCAGCCGCACCAACAAATACGTCTCGCACACGCCACAATCAAGCCCGTACAAGTACCCCAGGCCCGAAAAACGACCGTAACTGCCAGCCGCATGAACAAATACAACTCGCACAACCCACAGTCAAGCGTTCACGTACCACGGGCCTGAAAAACGACCGTAACTGCCAGCCGCACCAACAAATACGACTCGCACACCCCACAAAACAAGTCTACAGTGTACACACCATAGGAAAACAATGTCCTGGCTACATCCAAACAGGCAAACAGAGGGCCCAAGTCACAACCACCCCTTATGACACACCCACAAAAAATTCAAAATAAGCCACACCCACAAATGGACCAATAAAAGGGCCCACACATACAACCCATCATCCTTTGCAACATACCTATTTGCGCAAAGACACTGACAGCACACCAACAACTGCAGCCATACACCTTGACACATACACCCTATCTCATTCACACACACCACCCCCTTCACAATCAGACCCACACACCCTCATCCATACACACCATCACCCCACCAATCACATACACCCCACACCATGACCACACCAAAGAATCCAAAGTTCACTAACCCGGAGATGGAGATCCTTACAGATGAAGTCATCAGAGTTTTTCCACAGCTGTTGGGTGCATTGGTCAGACAGACCAGCATAGCTGAAAAGACACGCCTGTGGGAGAGGATCGTTGAGAAGGTCAATGCTGTTGCACCTATCAGGCGCACCAGGGCGGTTTGCCAGAACAGGTGGTACGATCTGCGGAGGATGGTCAAGCGCAAGATGGATGAGGACTACGCCAACACTCATCACACTGGAGGTGGCCCTCCCCGCCGACCTGCACAATACCATCCCTGGGAGGAGAAAGTCATGGCCCTGCTACCACCGGTGGGAGTTCACGGAATCAAAGGAGCCGTTGAGCCTGGTGAGTATACAAACAACTCATGTAACATGGGGAGACTACCAGCAGTGCCTAACAGTATGGGGGGGTGTGGCCATGACTCCCGGCAGTGCCTAACAGTATGGGGGCGATACAAAAGGGGATGATGGACGGAGCGTTTGAACAAATCAAACACTCACCCCCAGTCAACTGATCTGGGTTTAATCCATCACCATTCTTTAGTTCACTCAGCCACCCCAGTTCAGACATGGCTATATGCAAATCAGTCTGACCCTGTGCCTTATGGGAACAGTCCAGCCCGAACTGCCAAGCCATGTCTTCCCTGGACCGGAAACAAGCATCCTGGGACCGGTTTCGGATTCATAATCCTCATCAGCCAGGCTATCTTGAATCCAGTGGCCAAGTGAGCAAGGGACTCACGTCTGAGCATACCCTGCCACACTTAGGGCGAACAAAGCGATACAAAAGGGGATGATGGACGGTGAGTGTTTGATTTGTTTGATTATGAATCCGAAACCGGTCCCAGGATGCTTGTTTCCGGTCCATGGAAGACATGGCTTGGCAGTTCGGGCTGGACTGTTCCCATGAGGCACAGGGTCAGACTGATTTGCATACAGCCATGTCTGAAATGGGGTGGCTGAGTGGGCTAAAGAATGGTGATGGATTAAACCCAGATCAGTTGACTGGGGGTGAGTGTTTGATTTGCTCAAACGCTCCGTCCATCATCCCCTTTTGTATCGCTTTGTTCGCCCTAAGTGTGGCAGGGTATGCTCAGACGTGAGTCCCTTGCTCACTTGGCCACTGGATTCAAGATAGCCTGGCTGATGAGGATTATGAATCCGAAACCGGTCCCAGGATGCTTGTTCCCGGTCCATGGAAGACATGGCTTGGCAGTTCGGGCTGGACTGTTCCCATGAGGCACAGGGTCAGACTGATTTGCATATAGCCATGTCTGAAATGGGGTGGCTGAGCGGGCTAAAGAATGGTGATGGATTAAACCCAGATCAGTGGACTGGGGGTGAGTGTTTGATTTGCTCAAACGCTCCGTCCATCATCCCCTTTTGTATCGCTTTAACAGTATGGGGGGGTATGGGGGTGTGTGCCCATGAATCCCAGCAGTGACTAACAGTATGAGGGGTGTGTGAGGGGGTGTATGCCCATGACTCCCAGCATTGCCTAACAGTATGGGTGTGTGTGGGGGTGTGTGCCCATGACTCCCAGCAGTGCCTAACAGTATGGGGGGATGTGGGGGGTGTGGCGATGACTCCCAGCAGTGCCTAACAGTATGGGGGTGTGGCCATGAAACCCAGCAGTGCCTAACAGTATGGGGGGTGTGGGGGTGTGCCCATGACTCCCAGCATTGCCTAACAGTAGGGGGGGTTGGGGGAGTGTGCCCATGACTCTCAGCATTGCCTAACAGTATTGGTGTGTGTGGCCATGACTGCCAGGAGTGCCTAACAGTATGGGGGGATGTGGGGGTGTGTGCCCATGACTCCCAGCATTGCCTAACAGTATGGGGGTGGTGGGGGTATGTGGGCATGACTCCCAGCAGTGCCTAACAGTATGGGGGGGTGGGGGTATGTGCCCATGACTCCCAGCATTGCCTAACAGTATGGGGGGTGGCCATGACTCCCAGCATTGCCTAACAGTATGGGGGTGTGTGCAAGGGGAGTGGCAGAAGGCTGCAAGGGGGAGGGTGAGAGGGTGCAAGGTGTAGGTTAGGAGGCTGCACTCAACCCATATGGCCCAGGTACACACCCATGCACCATGCTCAATGCACAGGGAGTGTGAAAGTACTGACAAGATAGCTGACACTGGGCCCTGGTGTAGGCAGCACAAGGACCTCCTGTGACCAGTGCAAACACTAACACCAGGACAAGGTCAGATATCCTGCACTGGAACTCACAACCACTATCATGGCAGCATGCTTCATGGGGGGACAGACACACCACGAGGGACGCACACTTGCCAATCACACTCAAACTACTAGCATGGCCTTTCAGACACACCCCTTACAGAAACTGAGCCCCTGGGGACAGACAATGGAGTGCACCACTGTCACAATCGTCATGTAACACAACCTCAAAAATACTGATCTGATGACGTATCTAAACAAATAAAGCACAGTGCTGAATCACAAGTCCATAGTGACTCTCCACAATGCTGTTGCCACAGCTTTGTGATGCTGTGGATGTACTCAAGTAGCACCATGGACCTGGGTATTGACAAGATAATGCATCTTTGAGAAGTGCCACGTCCTAAAGCCCTGTGCCTGAAGTGGGTGTACTGGTCCTGGGGGGTTGGCATGGGTGGCCGTCACAGCACAGCAACACCTCTCAAAAGTTGCTGAATGGAATCTGCAAAATTCCACTCAGTCGCCATCATACACATGCTGGATTAAAACCGTGTGCAGGCTTGTACCTGGCATAATTAATGACACTGCATTGTGCAGATTGGGTCACACAGAGCACAGCTGGATCTGTGTGGTGCTGGCGACACAAGCCACAGCAATGGCTGTGACAGTCATCGTCAACAGTACCCAACATGTCAAGCCCCCCATAGCACATGTCAATCTCAGCCCACAACATACCCATACACAAGTGAACAATTTCAACAATCCAAAGCAGGGGGAACATTGCTAACAATAATGGATATTACATTTGGATGTTACATGATAGTGCATTAACAGTGTTTGTCTCTCACACCCACAGGGGAACGTGTGGAAACTACCCCCAACCAGGGGGAGATGGATCCCTGTCCCAGGCTCAGCACAGCACTGACCCCACCGTCAGCGAGGCCTCTCAACACACTGTGGATGACCCCAACCAACCAGGCCCAGCTGGAACAGATACATCTGTGCCAACCACCACACCCATTCCCGCCACATCCCAGCAGACAGCTCGGAGCCCTGCCCATAATCCACAACAGAGCCAGTCTGACAATGAGGGACATGGTTTGCCGGGCACCAATGAGGTGGCAGAAGACACCTCCACTGCCAGCACTCATGGGTCCCGTCGACATGATGTGCCCACAAACGCAGGCCCGGCTTGTGTGGGCAGGAGTGGTGGGAGTGGTGCAAGGTGGAGGCGAGAACCTGACCAGCCAGCTGCAGGGCCCGGTATGGCAGAACTCAGAGACATCATGGATGTATACCGGCGGGACACCAGGGAGTTCAGCCTGGCAGTGGAGGCCCTCAACAAAATGACCAATCAGCAGGCCCAGCTACATGCCGGTCAAGAACGACACCAGGGACGGATGGAGGCAAGACTGGATGAGCTCATGACGGTGCATCGGGAAATTAACCAATCACTCCGTCTGATCGCTGTCAACATGCAGCACCCTCCCTGTGTCACAAGGCCAGAAACATCTAGGCAAAGACCAACAACAGGCACAGGAAGGGAGGAGGAGGAATTGTCATACGGAGAATCCCATGCATCGTCAAGGCCTGCATGTGAGGGTCCCCCAAGGAAAGTGGGTCGTCCACGGTCCAGACGTTGAGAGGCATAGGGCCATGCACTACTCCCTGGTCACCTGGTCTGGCATCTTGCCTTCGTGGGCAACAGCATCACCCTAATGACTTTCAGACTCTCCCACATGGACTTGCTGGTCGCAGTGTGCCCAATGATGCCAAGCACTGTGGCCTGGACTCTGTTGACTCATACTGTAAGGCATCACATCTCCCGCTGTGAACTTTGGATTCCCCCCTTGTTGTACAGCACCTACTCACGTTACACGCACAAGAGTCCAAAATGAATCTAACTAGCACAAAATGCATTGATGTATTTGTATGTACCCAGATTCTAATACGTTTGTGAGTTGAAATGTCTTCAAATGCCACAGTCTCCTGCAAACTCTAGCCATCCACACACTGGGATCTTAGTCCGGCTGTGGACACACATAGGTCACAAGATAGCCAAAACTACATACATGGATGGCAATACACACCCGTGATGGTTACTAACTGTAGAAGATGGTGTTTGCTTGAAATACTGCTATGACAGACAGTCATAGAAGAGTGTGTGAGGTGTCAAGAGCATGGCTAATATGTAGGTGTCCACGGAGGGAGCACCAGGATCTGTGTAATGAGGTATGAGAACTAGCAGCCACATGCTGTTGTACTGTGGATGTGAAGATTGATGGCCTGGCCAAGGGTGCTAAGACGGACTGTGGGCAATGGGGTGTTAGATGGTAGACGTCCATATAATTTATTTTGCCTGGGTCTGTGGAGTGCCGACTGAGTGTGGCTGAGGAGTATGAAGGTGAACCTGCATTTGACTGTGGGACCATTGTAGGTATCTCAGGCGGATGGTCATGTGGCAGTAGCAGGGGATGTTGAGGATGAGGTGTGTGCATGCACCCTGGATTTCCACAAGTACTCCGGAAGTCAGGTTCTTGTTCCTGTGTAGAGGTTGTTGCTGTAGTTGGGCTGGCTGGTATTGTGGACGGCAACCAGGCTGAACACCACCTTGCCAACAGACATCACCATAGCCATACCAGAAGCCAATGACAACTCCCGCAAACACCACACCTACAGAGTGGTAGGAGGAATTGCCATCATCCACATTAACACTCCCAGAGTCACTACCAACACCAACGACACCCTCCTCACCGCCTAGCACATGCATTTACAGATCCACACCAACACCACCCTCAGAGGAACACTCATCTACAGACCACCTGGAGTCCTACCACTATTCATCAACTCCATCGCTCATCTCATCAGCACGCACGCCCTCGCCTACACGGATTACATCCTCCTTGGGGAAATTTACTTCCACCGTCATAACAACAATGACGCAAACTCCACCGCCCTGATGGACAACCTTGCCAACCTTGGATTACAACAACTCGTGACAACCCACACCCACAACGCTAGACACACACAGGACCCCATCTTCTCAGAAACTCCCCACGTCTCATCCAACAACATCAACTAACACCACTGGACAGACCACAGAAGCGTCCACTTCACCTTCAGGAAACCCACCACACCCCCCGGCACACAGACCATGCCACGCCACTGCTGGTGCAAGCTCACCGAGGACTAACTGACAGCCACCCTTGCCCTGGGCCCACAAGCCTACCCCACCTACCCCCACACCGCTACCATCTGCCTCAAACAGTGGATCAACGACTGTGCAGACACCTTCGCCCCACTCAAATCCTCCACCACCTAACACAACAACAACATTGCCGCATGGTTCACCAAAGAACCCAGGACCTCCAAGTGCACCTGTCGGAAGCTGTAGAGGAGCAAGCACTGCAAACAATCACCAGAAAGCTACAAACCACACAAGAGTGCCACCCGCAGACACCACCAACTCATCAGGACCGACAACAGGACACCCATCAAGGACCGGCTAGACAGCAACGCACACAACAGCAAATAGCACATCAACATCGCTATTCAACTCTCTAAAGCCAAATACAGTGCCAACGACATTCCACCATCACAAGACCTGTGTGACTCACTGGCCAACTTCGCTCACTGTAAGATCATCGACATCCACAACAGCTTCTACTCCACAAGCCCCACATCCACAACCGAGACCACCCCCCCTGCGACCAACACCCACTAAATTCACCTGATTGCCTGCTACAACGTCAGCAATGAAGACACCATCATGAGCAAGGACTACATTCACTCTGGATCCCCATCTGACCCATGGCATTTCCACATTTCCAACCAAGCCAGATAAGCCATCTCACCCCTTCTCCGTAAAAATATCCTACATCTCCTTCGAGACAACAACCTTCACTGGGAGCTTTGAGAATGTCGTGATCACCGCCTTACTGAATAAACCTAAGGTGGACCACAAATACCTCTTGAACTTCCTGCCAATCTCCCTGCTCCCCTTCCCAGAACAAGTCACGTAGAAGACCATCAACAGACAGCTGACCCGCTACCTCAAAGACAACAACATCATAGAACCAACACAGTCTGGATCCTACATCAACCAGAGCTTGGACACCGCCCTCATTGCCGCCACCAACAACATCAGTATCCTCTAACCCTGGGCGAAGAACTACGCTCCGCTCGCGGAGCTTGCGGAGTTTCCGCAACTCCGCGTTCTACGGAGAACGCGAAGCTGTCGATTACTCCGCGATCCGGTGCGTAGCGTAGTTCTCGCGCGCTGAATAACATTATCGCGTGCGCGGCAATGGCTTACCTTCGTTCTGCGTTAGTTTTCCTGGTCGCGTGTGCCACCATGTTTGGAAACACTCTCGCACAATCCCGTGCGACCGTGCGAACGCGATAACGTCAGCTATCTCGAGCATGCAGGCAGCGCCCCGAAGACGAAAAACGGCACGCGAACGGGTCTAGCAAGCTACTACGCATGTCCGCGGAGCTACGTGTAGCTCGCGGAGTGCAAGTGCGTCTTCGCGTAGCGTCGCGGAGTGCGGCTACGCGAACTACGCCCAGGGTTAGACTATCCTCATGGACAAAGGAGAAACAGACGCCCACAATCCGTCTGGACATATCAGCAGACTTCCACACGGTCTCCCACGGCACCCTAACAGTACGCATCCATGACGCAGGAATCAAAGAGAGTGCCCTGGTCTGGACCACATCCTTTGCCACCGGCAGAACCAAGAGCATCTGCCTCCCACAGTACTGTTCCAAGACCACTGACACCATCCGCAGCGTCCCACAGGGATCATCCCACAGCCCAACGGTCTTAAATACCCATGTGGTACAACTCACCCGTGTGGCACAACAACAGGGCCTCAATATCATCTTCTACGCCAATTACACCCAGCTGATCATATCCATCACCAAAGATCAACACACTGGCAAAATATACCTCCACAGAGGACTTAAGGCTGTTGCAAAATGGAGTAAGGACAGCAGGCTGATGCAGAATCCTGACAAATCGGAGGTACACATCCTCGGCCCCACCAGCTCAGCCTGTGACGACTCCTGGTGGCCAACATCGCTAGGAACAGCACCATAACTCACCAAACACGCACACAACCTGGGGGGTATCCAGGACTCCTCACTCCCCATGAACAAGCAGGACAACGCCATCTCTGCTTTCTGCTTCAACACCCTCTGAATGCCCCGCAGGATCTTATAATGGATCACCTCAAATACACAAAAAACAGTCACCCTGCCTCTCTCCACCAGCTGACTTGAGTAAGGGAACGCCATCTACGCAGCTACAACAACCAAACTCCTGAGCCTGCTGCAACGCATCTAGAACACCTCGGCACGTCTGATCCTCATTTGCCACAACCCGGCCACATCGCACGACACCCAAGAGGCCTGCACTGGCTCCCTGTCAACAACAGCATCAGCTTCAAACACCACATCCACGCACACTAAGCTCTACACCACGCAGGACCAGCATACCACAACCACAGACTCACCTTCTACACACCCACCCGCAGCCTCTGCTCTACAAACCATGCTCTCGCCACTGTCCCTCATATCCGGAAAAACACGGAGAGTGACAGATCATTCTCCTACCTCGACTCAAAGACCTCAAAGACCCTCCCTACAAGTCAACGACAGACCCAGGACCTGCTGCCCTTCACAATACTTCTCAAGCCCAGGGTGTATTGATCAGTAGCAGCCCCCCCCCAGCGCATTGAGACAGTCACGGGAAGGTAGTGCTTTTAACTAATGAATCGATTGATTGATAGATGGCTTAGCCAAATTTTGTGTGTAGGATGGGAGAGCTGTAGATGATAGTTACAATGAGGCTGGTCAGGATGCTGGTGTGAAACTGGCTGTGCAGATGTTTGACAATGCAGAGTGTGTCCATGGTGATGGATGTGACTCTGAGGGTGTATCCTGTTAAGTCTGACCAATCATAATCCTGGATTGGGTGTGTGATCCCTGTGGGATTTGTGGAGAAGTGTGGCTCAATGGTTAGAGCGGCAGACCCTGATGCAGAGGTCTGGCCTGGGACCAGGGTTCAATTCCCGCCTCGGCAGGTCTTGGGCTCAATTTCCTCGGACCTGATAATTCTCGCCTTGGTGCCGATTCTAATCATGGGTCCCACTCTGCAACTCTGGGCAATAGCTTGCTTAATCTCCACAATGGCCCCAACAGCGCTGGGATGCCTAGCCGTACCTGGGGGGGTGCCCAGGAGTGGACATTTCACAGGGAAGCCAGGAAGGGTTCCTAAGCGGTATACGGACAGCGCCGGGACACTTCCTGCGAAGGTAGCTGTGCGCTTTACAAATGTCGGTATTATTATTATTATTTTGACAATCCGTCTGTGATGGCTAGGCAGAAGTGGTGTTCTGAGGTTGCGTACTACCACGTTACAGCAATGGAGGCAATGTGTGGTGGTGTTGTGTCAACGAGGTAATACACTAAAATGTGGTGCTGCTGGAAGTAGTGTGTGTGCAGTATGAGGCACATGACCTGGTTTTACGTACACGCACTGTTAAGTGTGGCTGCGTCGTGTTGTCAGTATGACTTGCACACACAGCCTGAGAGGCTGTCATGGGTGTGTTTGTGGTAGCTTGTTGCCAGGTGGATGATTGTCTGGTGTTCACTGTGTGGAGGTTGGCTGGGGCATGAGTCTGCTGTGTCACATGTGTCATTCAATCAAAAGGAGCCCAAGAGGAAAAAAGGGAAAATGCCACCCCCCATTCAGACACTGTTCAACAACAAAAAGGCCTAAACCACCTCACACCAAATTCCTTATGACCAATGGCAGAGTTACATGGCCAATTTATACTACTGCCTCAGATGTGTACCTTGACACTAATCATTAGGGTCATGGTGTGTTTCACGTTTACATAAAAATTACACCAAGGTCTGATCCCACTCTAAAAATTGATAATAAAGTGAGCAAAGAGAGAGTGCCTCACGGTAGCAACACCTGAGGGGGCTCCTGACAGACAATTGTCAGTTTACCCACTTCTCATCATCGGCCACTCTATCTTCGTGTGAGTAAAGAACAAGAAGGAAAATACAAATAGTGATTCCCTAACTAATATAAATATGGTGCACAAATAAACTACCACTATGTCCCCTCATATCAATTAAGGAGAAACTAAAGTGTGTGTGCACCTGGAACCCCTATGATAGCCAAACACAATCGGCCACCACTATTAAAAAGGGGAGGGACTTGCTAGCTAAACGACTTCCTACTGATGCTGTCACATGTGTCATCAAATGAGCTGAGTGTCTTGCAGTGTGCATGTTGCAGGTGCTGACGGACCTGCCTTTGTCATGGCGGTTGTGCAACAGTGGCACAGACAAGCTGCGGCATGCTTCAATAATGGATTGGTGGATGGATGGAGGAGTATCTCATAGGTGTGTGTGTTGCTGGATTTGGCCACGCGGTGCAGCGTTGTGGCTGGGGATGCTGCAGCCGGGAGGAGTGAACACATGACGGCAGAAGGGGTGATAGAACATGCTAAACAGGCACACAACCCAAGGATTCTTGCTAGGCAATAAGTGACATGTGTATGTGAGCCTGGAGTGGCTGGTTACCCATGGGTCACTGCCTGAAAATGTGTGAACATTCATCAAACATCACGGCCACAGGACGAGCCACCATAATGCCAAGCGGGGCACAGGACACACTGCATCAGCAGCTGTAGCCTGCACGTTGTGTGTAGCAAGCAACAGAACACATACACAACCATGTACATCATGCACAATATGGTCCATTAGCCATTACAAACAGCAGGCTTGTTGTCACTGTACACATAACCACATATGAACAATCATTGTAAACAATGCCATATAGAGCGCATGAAGACTGGAAAGATACCGGCGGTGACAGCAATGAGGCACAATGTACCGTGTGAAACACAGTTCCTACACAATAGGATGAAGTTAGTTGCAAGGCTATGCTGCATCAGCCAATTTACATACCCAGTGGCATTGCTCTGACGACAATAACACTCATGCGATGATGTTACCTGTAATGCTGGTGATACACTCTCCACACAACTGCCAGGGACTGTCCGTACCTGTGATCATCAGAGTGGTGTGATGCTGGAAGGGTTCCATCTCCCAATATCCCCTTGGTCTGACTACTAATGACAGACACATTACGGCGATCAGGCGAAGGAAGGTGAGGATGGGAACTGCAGGGAGGGAGATTTGAAACAAAGCAAACCAAGCATAAGGATTCCATACTTTTTGTTACAGATTCACAGATTACCTTGGCACATAGACTGTACCACTCACACCTGTGTAGTGTAACCACTGCCACGCTGTCCTATTACTGATCACAGATCTTGCAATGAGACAAGATCAGATCCTTCAACACGGACACATGAGAGTTAGTAGAGGTTGTCACCAAAATGGAGCATGTATGACGCTCACTAGGCTGCTACAATGCAATTAGATACATGCAGTCATGAACGACGTCACAGTGTATGATTGATGCTCGCTATCCCAGTAATTGTGACGTATAACAGTGCAAATGACACAAAGCCAACAATCCGTAGTCAGCCCTGTGAATCAATAAAGGTCATGAAGGGAAAGTAGACATCACCCACAAGAGCCGTAAGCAGCTCTTCAAATGAGGAAGGAAATAACCTAAACACCAGAAAGCCCCATAGGGGCCAGTCATTACCTCTTGCAACTGTGCCTTACTATGCTAGACAGGACAAGCATGTGTAACCAAACTCAACAGCGAGTAAATAGGAACAATGCTAAACCCTACCGTGACCAGGATATGCTGCATGGCAGAATAGAGTTCAGGCAATGACCTCACCGGACTGTTGCCACGTAAGTGTGAACATTTGCTACAGCCCAACGTTGTGATGTAATCAGCGAAACATACCTGGCATCATGAGAATGGAAAGTTAACATCAACTTACTGAGAAGGCTAGCGAAGCAGTGTTCTCCAACGGCACTGAGGTAACGACATGACAGTGACATGACATACTGCCACAAGGGGCAATGCATCCATGCAAACAGACTCACAGGACAGTTGACAGAACATGTGGGACATACGCTGGCGCACACCGGCACAACATGGTTCACAGGAAATCAAACTGTACTGGCCCACAAGGTTGAGTGGATGATTCAGACACATCCTGCTGCACACAGTGAGGCTGCAATTCTCCACAGAGCCTGTGTTTGTGATGTCACACACAATGGCAACCCGTGCCATCCGCAATGTGTCAGGGTCAATGTTAACACACATTGATGCATTCACCAAAGTCAAAATTCTACTACAGATGACTGACAAGAAAGGTGACTGTCTTGTCATGGGAGAGGCACAACATGAAATTTGATACATGGTAATGTGACATGTATGTATGGGCCTACAACATGCGCATGAACAGTTTCTACACAATCAAAAACCATACCAACAATAAACAGCCTGTTTGGAATTCTTACCCAAACTGACATTTCCACATGCCTGTGCAGGGTACGCAGATTCATCCGACGTTGCTATCATCAAGAGGAATTGCAGGAGGACCAAGATGACACGAACAGACAACAGGCAGGGCGACCTGGAAAGGACAGGCACACAAGGGGTCACGTACTGAATATATTCATTCAGACATGGTCATGTACAATACACTAACAATGTAGTACACTTGTACATTCCAACTTCAATCATTGCGCTCATGTGTGTGGCATGACATCGTCACTTGTGTGACACTGCACCACAAACATCAAAGTGACATTGTGTACAGTCTGCTGGACACACAGTATGCTACACATGTCACTCTATGGTAGTAGCTTGCACACTATTTTACAGGTACTCACCGTTATGAGAAGAAGTTGCGTATGAGCTGACTCCGGATATCATCCTCCTCCTCCTCATCACTAGCATCCTGGCCAAGGCCTTCGTCCTCAACGGGTGGATGGTCCTCATCATCAGGATCCAGGATGAGTGGCACCTCCCCCTCCACTACCATGTTGTGCAGCATGCAGCACACGGTGAAGATGTCACACACCTTGAGCGGGGAGTATGGTAGGGATCCACCTGTCTTGTCGAGACACCTGAACCGGCTCTTCAGGAGTCCAAACGCACGCTCGATCACACGCCTGGTCTGGCCATGTGCATTATTGTAACGCTGGTCTGCGGCAGTTCTGGGGTTGCGTAGTGGAGTCATGAGCCACGGCATGTTTGGATATCCGGCGTCTCCAACAACAATACATCATGTCAATGGGTGTGCAATGAGAAGCCATGAGAGAGCTAAATAACATTGAGAAATACATGAGAAACAGTGTATACCCACCAACAAGACATGCCCGATGGTTGCGCAGCTGCAGCATCATCTGTGGTACCCTGCTCCGCCTCATGATGAATGTATCGTGGCATGATCCTGGAAAACGTGCACAAACATGGGAAATCATCATGTTAGCAAGACACACCACCAGGGCATTTATGGAGTGGTAATGTTTCCTGTTGCGGAAGGCCTGCTCCTGAGCCTGTGGTGGCACCAGTCCAACATGTGTCCCATCAATGGACCCAATTACATGTGGCATGTGTCCCAGGGCATAGAATGCACCCTTGACATTGTTCAACTGTTGTGGAGTAGGGAACTTAATGAATTCATCAATGTGCTGCAACATAGCAGCTAAGACATCACGTAGGACACGGCTGAACATGGTCTGGGACATCCCCCCCACATCAGCAATGGTGAATTGGAACGTACCTGTGGCAAAGAAATATAGGGCTGCCGTCACCTTTAACCTTGGGTGTCAGCGCAGTTGGATACCTGTGTCGCGGTTGTAGATGTGGTTCCAGCCTGTCTGTCAAATTCTGAATCAACTCCTGAGGGAATCTGTAGCGGCGGATGCAATCACGTTCCCTCATGGCATCCAAGTCAGGCAACTGCCTTGGCAGAGGGGGTGCCCTGCACGACATGTGTGGGTAAAAAGGTGTACAACTATCAGCAAACAACAATTACAATGTACATAGCACAATCAACACTGCTTAAACACATGAAATCACTTATGAATCTGCCGTGGCCTATACATCATGGACACTTATGCCAGCTAGTTGGCACTCCTACAACAAAACTGATTCCCCTGTTGGCTGTGAAATGGACATGACATGCACACAAATGATCATCTGGGCATGTCTGAGTTAGCAGACCAATGTATTGCGTCAGTGGCACACGTCACGTGACTTGCATGAGAAGGTGGTCAACACATCCAGACAGCTGACTGCAAGGAACACACCCACGTCACATGTGCTATATATTTTACATGTCAGTGATATTGTGCACGAGTTGTGCATTTTACAAAACTACACCACAGCCATCCTCTGAATGCAGATCTGTATGTCTGTGGCCAAATGCTCTATGATGCCATCACACACATGAGCTGTTGAAATGCCCCTGTGGCATGGTGTGCGTACATGTGAGACACTTGCAATCATGACACAGACCCATCATAGATGCACCTAAAGAGGATTACGTTTACCCGATACAAACTGCATGCCCAATATATTACATGGCACACACATTACATTGTCACACCGGGTCATGCAGAGCGTCAATTGGTAAAGTGAGATAGTGCCCCTGTCCCTGGCATCATGTGACAGATGCCCGTAATGAAGAGTGTGCCATCCCAGTGTTCATGTGAATAACAACATGTTCATGATGTTACTCATGTGACAAGTGTCAAGGTAATGTGAACCATATAGTGGCCCGTCACAAATGTCATGTCTCCACAGCCCATCACACATCAACTGTGCCACTTGATCACATGCCCTCTGCTATATAACTGTGTGCCACACCTAGGGCCTGCTCATGTAAGTATGCCATGCCAAAACATACATGGACATCCTCATAATGACTGAAGATTGTATCTCCGTGCACATCACTTGATTATCAATGTTTTTGTAAACTCAGGGTATCGCTATCCTTGTCGCACTGTGTCTGGCAGTGCCTTACGTAATGAAGCGAATATGTGATATACGAATCACAAAGGACGCGTTGATTTCACATGAAACTCGAGGGTTTCTTCACCATTTACGAATCACTTCAACATTGTATTTTAATGATGTCAATCAAATAAATTTTGGATTTGACGAATGTTTTTATTTTAATTCATTTTCAAGTATTTTCATCATTCTATGAATTTTACACATTCCATTTACGATATAATCCTTTCAAAGCATTACTTCATGCCCAATGCATTTCGGGTTTTAGGGTAACCCTTCGTCAGGGGCCTGTATCAAATGAAAACATACAGGACCTTAGCAGTCAGCAAAAACCAAACCATGATACAATAATGAATAATTATATGTTATTTTCGGACATTGATATGTTTTTTATAAGGAAAGAAGACAAGTTATTTTCGAAAATTAACATTTTTCGAGAGTGCCCTGATGCTTAGGAATCCCTATATATATGACGATATTCGTACTACTCATGAACAGAATCATAAACAAACGATAAAATAGGTGGCGTGTCAAAGGTTGGTTGAGACAGCGTGAATGTACATTATACTATAGTGATCGATATCTAGCCTGTCTGGATTGTACAAGTTTGATGGCGATACCAACATAGTTCATTTGCTACTTACTTGAAGAATAACGTGTGAGGCTCGCGGTGTGGAAAACGCCGAATTGGGCTGTGTTTTGGAGCACCTATCGGTGAGGATGTTATAGCTTAGTCTGGCGGTCACGTGATAGTGATGTTCGCGGGAAATGTCAGCGTTCGAAACATTATTTATCAGATGATGTATGTACACCCTTGTGGAAAACAATAATTACTGGTTGAACAATTGCGTGTTAATTATAAATGCCAGCAAAATAGACATGTAGAGGAGAACGGTCATATGAACCTGAAGATTCGTTAGGCGTATAGTGATTGGTCTGGAATTTGACCACGTGATAAGGGTCAAATAAATAAACAAAGTGAAATGCACCGAACGTGCAAAAGGGTGATCGCATCTGTTTTCAAAGTGCCACCGCGGTGATGACCGATTGTGATCTGAATAGGGGAAATCTCATAAGCTAGCTGAGACACAGACGCGGAATGTCGTGAGTGTGTATATGTCACGCGTTTATGTGACATGCGTTATGATTTATGCATCAAATGACTAAACCGATGACATCGGATTCGATACTGTAGTATATTATCATGCTTAACGTATAGTCAAAAAATTCACTATGTACATATTTCAATAAAAACAAATATATAGAATGGTAATCATTGATGTAAAGGAAAGAAAAGAAAACAAAAGAAAACAATTCTTTAGTAGTACATGCATTATAATGCAACTTAGTGATAGAAAAATTCTAATGGGTCATATGCAGGATGGAGAAGACCTCAAAGTTCATAGTTGTGCCTATAGTTCAAAGAAAACATGTAAGTTCAATTCTGTCATTAAGCCCCATTGGTTGTAGGGCATTAAGTTTTTTGATCCAGCGAAATTCTGCCTGTAAATGTTGTTTCACAGGATCCATGTCGCAGCGCTGTGGTAATACCTCCAGTATGGTGAACTTTAGTTGCGCTATTTGGTGATTATTTTCCAGCCAATGAGTGGCTACCACTGATTTAGTGTTCTTTGTGCGGATGTTGCTTTTATGCTCTGATATTCTTACTTTTAGCTTCCTTTCTGTTTGGCCAACGTATATTTTGCCGCATGGACATTTGATGGCATGTATAACATTTTTAGAATCACAAGTACCGTTGTATTGTAGATTGATTTGATATCCTTTCGTAGGGTGCATGAATTTGTTCCCTTCCATTACATTATTGCAATGTATGCAATTAAAACATTTCGACATTCCTTTTAGTTGCAGTTTTTCTACTTTTCTGGTGGTTAATATTTCCTTCAAATTCCTTGACCTTTTGAAAGCGAAAGTCAGACGCTCACTGTACAAATTTTTCAAATCTGGTTCATCTTTTATAAGCATCCAGTGCTGATTGATTATTTTCTTGATTTTATTGGCTGCTGTCGAATACTTTAATACACATACTGTTTTGGGTTGATCTTCAATTTGTACTGATGGTGTTAACAAACTCTCTCTGGAAAATGTTTCCACTTTTTTCTGTGATGTATCTAAGATCTCCTTGGGGTATCCTCGAGCTAGATATTGATCTTCTTGTTCTTTCCAGGTTTTTTCCAACACATGCACATCAGAGGTTATTCGTTTCAATCGGATGAATTGGGATGTGGGCAAATGTTTTTTTAAAGTTTCAGGATGAAAGCTTTGGAACAGTAAGCTTGAATTACGATCAGTGGTTTTCTTGTAGACTTGCGTTTGTAGATGTTGGTTACAAATGGTGATTTGTACATCAAGAAATGAAATAGTGTCTTCATCGATAGTGTGAGTAAACATGATTCTTGGGTTCACTTGATTGAGTGCCGTGATGTTGTTGACTAACATTTCTTTATCACCTCTCCAAATGAGAAACAAATCGTCAATGTATCTTTTAAAGATCACTAAGTTGTCTGACCAGTTCGTGTTCTCAAGAATGTAGACAGAATTGAACTTACATGTTTTCTTTGAACTATAGGCACAACTATGAACTTTGAGGTCTTCTCCATCCTGCATATGACCCATTAGAATTTTTCTATCACTAAGTTGCATTATAATGCATGTACTACTAAAGAATTGTTTTCTTTTGTTTTGTTTTCTTTCCTTTACATCAATGATTACCATTCTATATATTTGTTTTTATTGAAATATGTACATAGTGAATTTTTTGACTATACGTTAGGCATGATAATATACTACAGTATCGAATCCGATGTCATCGGTTTAGTCATTTGATGCATAAATCATAACGCATGCCACATAAACGCGTGACATATACACACTCACGACATTCCGCGTCTGTGTCTCAGCTAGCTTATGAGATTTCCCCTATTCAGATCACAATCGGTCATTACCGCGGTGGCACTTTGAAAACAGATGCGATCACCCTTTTGCACGTTCGGTGCATTTCACTTTGTTTATTTATTTGACCCTTATCACGTGGTCAAATTCCAGACCAATCACTATACGCCTAACGAATCTTCAGGTTCATATGACCGTTCTCCTCTACATGTCTATTTTGCTGGCATTTATAATTAACACGCAATTGTTCAACCAGTAATTATTGTTTTCCACAAGGGTGTACATACATCATCTGATAAATAATGTTTCGAACGCTGACATTTCCCGCGAACATCACTATCACGTGACCGCCAGACTAAGCTATAACATCCTCACCGATAGGTCCTCCAAAACACAGCCCAATTCGGCGTTTTCCACACCGCGAGCCTCACGCGTTATTCTTCAAGTAAGTAGCAAATGAATTATGTTGGTATCGCCATCAAACTTGTACAATCCAGACAGGCTAGATATCGATCACTATAGTATAATGTACATTCACGCTGTCTCAACCAACCTTTGACACGCCACCTATTTTATCGTTTGTTTATGATTCTGTTCATGAGTAGTACGAATATCGTCATATATATAGGGATTCCTAAGCATCAGAGCACTCTCGAAAAATGTTAATTTTCGAAAATAACTTGTCTTCTTTCCTTATAAAAAACATATCAATGTCCGAAAATAACATATAATTATTCATTATTGTATCATGGTTTGGTTTTTGCTGACTGCTAAGGTCCTGTATGTTTTCATTTGATACAGGCCCCTGACGAAGGGTTTCCCTAAAACCCGAAATGCATTGGGCATGAAGTAATGCTTTGAAAGGATTATATCGTAAATGGAATGTCTAAAATTCATTGAATGATGAAAATACTTGAAAATGAATTAAAATAAAAACATTCGTCAAATCCAAAATTTATTTGATTGACTTAATTAAAAGACAATGTTGAAGTGATTCGTAAATGGTGAAGAAACCCTCGAGTTTCATGTGAAATCAACGCGTCCTTTGTGATTCATATATCACATATTCGCTTCATCCTCATAATGACCTCACACCCACATCCCTGCCATGTGTTTTCCTGTTATCACTATGGTAATGGTGCCATGTGTGAGCTTGTGGAACGCACTGTATACATGCATTCACTAGAGCATGTGAGACGCCCAGTACCCCACTGGTGCGTGCGTGTGTACGGGTCGTCTCACCATTGCATTGTGGCCATACGCGATACAAGTGTGGAGCATACCCCACTGGTGTGTGCGTGTGTACGGGTCGTCTCACCGTCGCATTGTGGCCATACGCATGTGGAGCGTACCCCACTGGTGCGTGCGTTTGTACGGGTCATCTCACCATTGCATTGTGGCCATACGCGATACGCGTGTGGAGCGTACCCCACTGGTGCGTGCATGTGTACGGTTAGTCTCACCGTTGCATTGTGGCCATATGCGTGTGGAGCGTACCCCTCTGGTGCGTGTGTGTGTACGGGTCGTCTCACCGTTGCATTGTGGCCATACGCGTGTGGAGCGTACCCCACTGGTGCGTGCGTGTGTACGGGTCGTCTCACCGTTGCATTGTGGCCATCCGCGTGTGGAACGTACCCCACTGGTGCGTGCATGTGTACGGGTCGTCTCACCATTGCATTGTGGCCATACGCGATACAAGTGTGCAGCGTACCCCACTGGTGCGTGCGTGTGTACGGGTCGTCTCACTATCGAAAACTGGCGTTTGCAACGAATCACGTACCGTACTTGTGTGTGGATGCCTGAAAATACATAGGGAACACCTAGGGGACGAGTAAAATGCACAGAATGCAGGCTGGTTGTCAAGGAAACAGAGATTTGAGTTCGCTACAGGTGTCCTGCAAAATTCAGTTGGCCAAAACTATACAATGTTGCAATGTTTGTTGTGTAGCTAGAGCTAAAATTTCAAACCATGCAAATGTGTGTCAGGGTCTTATGTGGAATGGGATTGGATGAAACATAGGATGCAAAGTAATCTGCCCTATCACACTGTCTTCCTGAGACTGACAGCCCCTCAGCAGCACAGATTTAAGGCTGCATGTGGCTGTGAGAGGGCACTTGCCTGCACAACATTGGAGTGGACAACACTGCTGCTGTCTCTGCATTCCCTGGACACTGATCTTGCTGAGCATGGAGAGGGTACCTGCATTCAGTGAGGAGGAGAACCAGGACCTGCTGGATGCCCTCCTACCTAACTACAGCAAGCTGTATGGGAAACCAGGGGATCAGGTGAGTGATGAATGTGTGAGTGTCACTGCAGCCATTGTGTTTTTATGGGACTGAGAGACGCAATGTACTTTGGAGTCAGTGCCTGGTGTGTACATTAAGATATCTACCATGCAGTGAATGATGTAGCTAAATAGTGTTTACTGCTTACCAGCATTGTGCTAAGTGCATTCACTTGAGCATGTGTGGTCTGCTGAGAGTTCTTAGGTGTAGTGGGATATGTGCCAGCATGTCACGTGCTGTACACCACCCTGCAATAGCATATCTTGTTCAGTGTTAGCCATGCTCAGTGAGTGGTTTGCAAGCCTTAGGGCATCTGTTGCCTTTCAAAGGCATGTAGTGCATTGCGGTTTGCTCACATGCCACATTCACATGGACAATGATGCAAGTCCTGTCAGCATCCTCTGCCCTGTTGTCATCATCAATGTGGTGCAAGTCTGTGTCTTTGGGACATGGAGCAGGTGTACTGATGTAGTTTCACTTGTTTTCCTGACAGGTATCTGCCCATGAGAAGGGGGACATATGGGTGGACATTGCCAGGGCTGTCAGGGATGTCAGGTCTGAGGGGGGCCCTTACCGCAGGATCCAGAATATCCGCAAAAGGTGGCAGGACATCCGGTGCTGGACCCGCCGTATTGCCCGGGTGCAGCTGAAGCTTGAAGCTCCACGCCGGCATGGCGGCACACGTCACCACACCCCCAACCTGCTCCGGGTCCTGGCCGTCGTTTTTCCTGACCTCCATAGGCAGATGCAGGAGGGACAGCAGCAAGGAGGGGGTAGGTACATGTCTGTTGTCATGTGTGTCACATGCTACCTGCAGTGTTTGGAAGCCTGGTAACACTCCCACAGTTGTGGTGGTCTGGTCAGACAGGCACTTTATGCATTGTCATTTCAATGCCCTATATTGAGCAGATGCTCTTTTACATCCCTTCCCCTCCTCCACATTTGTCCCCTGCTTTGTGTATTTCATATTTGAGCATGTCCTCCTAGGGTGAAATGTATTAGTATGCATATTGCTTAGCACATCATCATGTTGGAGGGGGGGTCTGTGACACTTGTTGGTACCTTAACTGTTCCACGACCTGTGCACTGTGGTTGCCCTTCATGATATTTTGGCACTGATCATGAGTCTCAACATGGTGTTCTGCACGGGTCTGCATCAGTGGCCTTTGTCTTTGGTATGCTTTGTATTTCTCATGTGTTAGCTACATGTTCACACTGTCCATGTATACAAAATTTGGCTTGTGCATACTCACACTGTGCAGTGCGTGTGTGCATATTCACAAGAAATGTTGCAGGTTCTTTGGGACTAATATTGATGTGCAGCCACACAATGTGACCTTGGCTTACTTCATATAGCTTCCCAGTTATTGAGAGCCAGATTCTGAGTTTTCACTACTTGGGCTGTATTACTCACATTGACGGAGTGATTGGGATGTTGTGCATGGGAGGTGTGATGGGCCTGCCTGTTTTGCCTTGTCAGTGTTCTGCTGAGGATGTCATATCTGAAGTGGACTTGTCACTATGCACTTAGCCTGTGCTGCTGGACAATGTAGTCATTGTAGGATTTACAGGCAATGTCATTGGCTCACAGAGATGATTGTTCCACATCGTTTTATGCTACATGTATGTATTGGTGGTGCAACGCAGTTTTGGCTTGGTGTCCACACTACTGTATTCACATTTCCCATGTGGTTGCGGATGTGTCAAGAATGTATCAATGTTTTTCACATTCACAATTGTAGGCACATTAGCTTTGCCTTTTTCTGGATTTTGTACATGTGTGCCACTTCACTTGACAGCCAGTGTGTGTTATGTGCTAGCAACTGTATGGTCTGGGGATAGATGCCCCTGTGAGGAGTTTCAATAAAGTGTGTGGTGATGGAGGGAGCCTCTGTACCAATCATATACACACACCCAGTCAACAGGTCAGGCTTTTAACCATCACCTCTCTGTTGCACACTTTGCCCCCTATACTGTTGGGCACTGCTGGGGGTCCTCTGCAGCCACCCCCTATACTGTTGGGCACTGTTGGGAGTCCTCTGCACCCACTCCCTATACTGTTGGGCACTGCTGGAGGTCCTCTGCACCCACCCCCTATACTGTTGGGCACTGCTGGGGGTCCTCTGCACCCACCCCCTATACTGTTAGGCACTTTTGGGCACTGCTGGAGGTCCTCTGCACCCACCCCCTGTACCCCTGGGCACTGCTGGGGGGCCTCTGCACCCACCCCTTATACTGTTGGGCACTGTTGGGCACTGCTGGGGGTCCTCTGCACCCACCCCAATACTGTTGGGCACTGTTGGGCACTGTTGGGCACTGCTGAGAGACCTCTGCACCCACCCCCTATACTGTTGGGCACTGCAGGAGGTCCTCTGCACCCACCCCCTATACTGTTGGGCACTGCTGGAGGTCCTCTGCACCCACCCCCTATACTGTTGGGCACTGTGGGGCACTGCTGGGAGTCCTCTGCACCCACCCCCTATACTGTTGGGCACTGCTGGGCACTGCTGGGAGTCCTCTGCACCCACCCCCTATACTGTTGGGCACTGCTAGAGGTCCTCTGCACCCACCCCCTATACTGTTGGGCACTGTTGAGCACTGCTGGTAGTCCTCTGCACCCACCCTCTATACAGTTGGGCACTGCTGGGCACTGCTGGGAGTCCTCTGCACCCACCCCCTATATTGTTGGGCACTGCTGGAGGTCCTCTGCACCCACCCCCTATACTGTTGGGCACTGTTGGGCACTGCTGGGAGTCCTCTGCACCCACCCCCTATACTGTTGGGCACAACTGGGCACTGCTGGGAGTCCTCTGCACCCACCCCCTATACTGTTGGGCACTGCTGGGCACTGCTGGAGGTCCTCTGCACCCATCCCCTATACTGTTGGGCACTGTTGGGCACTGCTGCGGCTCCTCTGCACCCACCCCCTATACTGTTGGGCACTGCTGGGAGTCCTCGGCACCCACCCCCTATACTGTTGGGCACTGCCGGGCACTGCTGGGGGTCCTCTGCACCCACCCCCTATATTGTTGGGCACTGCTGGGAGTCCTCTGCACCCACCCCCTATACTGTTGGGCACTGCTGGGAGTCCTCGGCACCCACCCCCAATACTGTTGGGCACTGCTGGGCACTTCTGGAGGTCCTCTGCACCCACCCCCTATACTGTTGGGCACTGGTGGGCACTGCTGGGGGTCCTCTGCACCCACCCCCTATACTGTTGGGCACTGTTGGGCACTGCTGGGAGTCCTCTGCACCCACGCCCTATACTGTTGGGCACTGCTGGAGGTCTTCTGCACCCACCCCTATACTGTTGGGCACTGCTGGAGGTCCTCTGCACCCACCCCCTGTACCCTTGGGCATTGCTGGGGGTCCTCTGCACCCACCCCCTATACTGTTGGACACTGTTGGGCACTGCTGGGGGTACTCTGCACCCACCCCCTGTACTGTTGGGCACTGTTGGGCACTGCTGGGGTCCTCTGCACCCACCCCCTGTACTGTTGGGCACTGTTGGGCACTGCTGGGAGTCCTCTGCACCCACCCCCTATACTGTTGGGCACTGCTGGATGTCCTCTGCACCCACCCCTTATACTGTTGGGCACTGCTGGGAGTCCTCTGCACCCACCCCCTATACTGTTGGGCACTGCTGGAGGTCCTCTGCACCCACCCCCTATACCGTTGGGCACTGCTGGGCAATGCTGGGAGTACTCTGCACCCACCCCCTATACTGTTGGGCACTGCTGGAGGTCCTCTGCACCCACCCCTATACAGTTGGGCACTGTTGGGCACTGCTGGGAGTCCTCTGCACCCACCCCCTATACTGTTTGGGCACTGCTGGAGGTCCTCTGCACCCACCCCTATACTGTTGAGCACTGTTGGGCACTGCTGGGAGTCCTCTGCACCCACCCCCTATACTGTTGGGCACTGCTGGGAGTCCTCTGCACCCACTCCCTATACTGTTGGGCACTGCTGGGCACTGCTGGAGGTCCTCTGCACCCCCCCTATACTGTTGGGCACTGTTGGGCACTGTTGGGCACTGCTGGGGGTCCTCTGCACCCCCCCTATACTGTTGGCCACTGTTGGGCACTGCTGGGGGTCCTCTGCACCCACCCCCTATACTGTTGGGCACTGCTGGGCACTGCTGGGGGTCCTCTGCGCCCACCCCCTATACCCTTGGGCACTGTTGGGGGTCTTTTCCACCCACCACTCAGATCTGACTAACCGTACCCCGAGGTTTCAGACGTGTGTGCGGCACGTATCACTATTGCAATGGTGATATGCGCTAGCGTGTGACGCACTGTACCCCGAGATTTCAGACGTGTGTGCGGCACGTATCACTATTGCAATGGTGATATGCGCTAGCGTGTGACGCACCGTACCCCGAGATTTCTGACGTGTGTGTGGAAACGTATCACTATAGCAATGGTGATATGCGCTAGCGTGTGACGCACCGTACCCCGAGATTTCTGACGTGTGTGCGGAAATGTATCACTATAGCAATGGTGATATGCGCTGGCGTGTGGCGCACCGTACAGGTATACTTCCATTGTTGCGGTGGGTTGTACTCACCGTCTGCGCCGTCGTCGGTTTCTATATACGAGGTCGTAGGCGTACAGGGCTGGGATGACACGCTCGAAGGAGTTCATGTCAGGTATGTCGTGTACCGGGGTGCAGTTTGTGTCGGACTCTGGTTTTACGGCAGTTTACAGCTCTCGTGGCAAAAGGGCCATACGGAGTGTCGTCAACACGGATCGTACTTCCTGGTCCGGGAATGGCTGCCTATTTACATCCGGACGTAGCATACAGCGTCGGCCGGAGTGAATCCGTATGTACTTTCTAGTTGTACGGTGTTTGGTACGAGTCGTACGGAGTGGCGGTTTGGGTCAGGATCGTACTTGCTTGTTCGTACGGGGACATGGTAGGTGTACGATTCGTACGGGAAAAAGGCTCCGTACAGCTAATCGGAGCGCTTTTTCCCGAATCGGAATCGACCCCTATATGTCTGTTTTCAAATATGAGGGGGAAAATATGAAGTTAGCAGGCTAGGGGCCAGATGTAGGAGCCCTAATACCGGTCGGTAACGGCCAAATTCGGCCATTACCGACCGGTATTTGGGTTTTCAGATGTAGGGGCCATTATTTTACAGAATCGGTAAATTTACCGAATCGGTAAATTTACCGATTCTGTAAAATACCGAATCGGTAATTTTACCGATTCAGTAAATCCAAATGTAGGTGACACTCCGGAGAGTGCCACAGGCCCGTAAGAGTCGGTATTTTACCACACAATCCTATTGTGTGGTAAAATACCGAATCCAGGTGTGCATGCACATCTGTGCATGTACACTGTGCAATGTGACACACAGACATGCCCTTAGGGCATGTATGTGTGCCACATGTCACACATGCCTTTACTTGGGGTGCTAGAGGGTGTCAAAGTGACACCCCCTGCTCCCTTGCAACATTCGGTATTTACCGATTCGGTAAATACAGAATCGGTATTTCCGATTGATTCCTATGGGCTTCACAGCCCATAGGAATCAATGGGAAATACCGAATCGGTATTTAACGAATCGGTAAATACCGAATGTTACCTATTCGGTATTTCAAATTTAAGAATTACCGACATCTCCCTCCTTCATATTTACCGATTCATAAATACCGAATCGGTAAAATTCGGTATTTATGAGTCGGTAAATTGAAGTTACCTACATCTGGCCCTAGATGTGTTACACATGAAAGGACATTCAGGCCCTACCTTTTCTCACATTTCACAGTTCCTTTCTTGTCTGAAGCAGTGTAAATCAAAATTGAGTCTTTACAGTAAAATAACAAGTGTCCTTGATGATAGACCTCAAAATTAGGCATTTATATATTAGTATGTGCCATGGTTAATTTTAGTTTTACATAGTGGATATCAGTCATAGTCCTATTTCCTTTCCAAAAATACCTATATGGACATTGTTGTTTAAAACAATAGGTAGAGGTTGGCCACTTAAAAGAGTTTCCCATGTGCCAGTACAAGTATGATGCCTCTAAAATGTAAAAGCTAGAGAAATGTTTTGAGTTGTTTGAATATGTTATATTACCATCCTGTGCATAGTCATGGCATCCATATATGTAGAAGAGGTGAGAGTGTATGGTCTAAACTTAACCATGCTGGTTTCTTCAGTACCTTCGGATGACACTACATAGAAACCATTGCATCAGCTTAACACTACTTGGACCAGTTATGCATATATTATATTTTGTCACTACCTAGACATCACTACATCATCAGTGCAGATATATCTCCACCTTATCATGGTCTTTTACCGTATAACTAGCTCTACCCCTACGGCGTATCCTAAACCTAACCCAACCCTGATCATGCCCCTACCCCATCTCAACACTTACCATAGCACTAGCAATCCTTTACGCGCCACTGGGAATGTGTAGTAAATATACGCCAGCCATACATCTGAAGTTGAATGTGATGAAAATACATCACAGAAATGGGGAGGTGTGGCGTTTTAAGAATAGGTAAGGGATGGGAGAGGTCAGCACGGCGGAAAACTGAGAGATTAAGCTGTCCCAGTTAAAGTACATTGGCCACACAACTGGTGCTGAAAGATACAATCCGGTGCAGCTCCTGGCCAATTACACATTATTACAGGGTATGCAAATCTGTGCAATTGCTTTATTATGAATCATAGTTTGTGTGTGATGGGAAAAGCAACACGATTTGTTGCTGTAACACCATATATATTTCATCACTTTATGGATGGTGGTGAGAATGTTCTCTTTCGCTTGGTCTCAGCAGCTCTCGCAGGCACATCAGGAAGTTTAGTATTAGATTACAGGTTCAATAGAGGGCACTCTCAATGTTCATGCATTATAGCTTGTAATTGAAATCATTTAGAAAAAGTTAAAGCACTAGTTGCAAATTGATACCAAGATTATTTGCCTGCAGAAAAGGTGGTAAGGCACCGGGAAAGCATTTGAAAATGTTTCTGTATTTATTCAGCTAGCTACAAAGACTACCTTTGGGCATGGCAAATGCTGAGTGCAATGCTGCTTAGGGCGAATCAAAATTGGGATGCTGATGTGAAATATTGCTTAGGGTGGATCAAAACTGGGAATTTGGGTGCATATCATCTAGGAAACGCGATAAATATTGCATTTCCTGTGATTTAATCGCAGAGATATTGCGCTATTACCAATGCATATCTCCACGGCGATTAAATCCTGCAATAGCGGCGTGAAACAGAATCACGGAAAGCGGGAAATGCGATATTTATCGCGTTTCCTAGATGATATGCCCCGTTGCCTCAGCCGCACAATCCACCTGCCATAATAAGTATGGCTAAGTCAGTTACAAAGCAGGCATAGCAAATCCGCGATAACTGCGGTTAGCATGGTTTATTTTATTTTATCGTGGGTTTCTTCGTGGCTTAATGATATTGGGCTGCTGTGTCCGCGCTGATTTCCTTGGAGAAATGTAACGGGACGCCTACTTTGCATGTCATTAGCGATTTTCATCGCTGACATGCAAAGTGGCGTTTAAAGGGCTGCTTACTCAAGGAACCACGCATTAGCGTGTCCTTGATGATTGAGCGTTAACAAAATCGCCGCTTTTCGGCGGAAACGGGCCACTAAAGCGGCGGTATTCAGCTTGATGATATGCCCCTCAGTGACTTAAAATTGGCTAGTGATTTTTTCCTGGGATTAAAATGAAAGTGATGTTACATTTCGATAGTGGTTGCATTACAAAGCAGATGTTTAGTGTTAAATGTATATGAACCGCCACAGCTTTCATTTGATAAGATCTTAGTTTTAGACCTGATAGAAAAAAGATGCCAAAGGGATTCATTCACATTGAAATAGTTTGATATTTCATAGCTAAGGTGTCAAATGCTAACTTGTAATAGTTTGATATTTCATAGCTAAGGTGTCAAATGCTAACTTTAGACTTTACTCAAGAACGAAATGGGACATTACTTGGGAAATTCCAGCATCTCATATCTTTAATAATTCATTGGAATAAAATGTAATTGCTACAGCTACACATGTTCCTGGAGATATATCATTGGATTTTCAATGGGAGGGTAGTGGGCGATGCGCCATGTAAAGCAACAAAGCTCTCTACTAAGTCGAATGCTGATTACTTGATTGTTACCCACCATTGTGGACAGGTTTAACTATAAAACAAACTACACTGAATTACTGTTTTATGCTAAAAAAAAACTACTTAAACAATGTAGTAAATTATCATTTTTCTTTTGGCATACACCCAGATTTTAGCAATAGAAGTCTGTGCACATTACCCCTGCTAACCAGTAATAGAATGCCTGGTCTCCACCCTTTAACATGGGCGAAGTAGTATACTCATAATTGGAATATTCAATGTACCTGTAAATTCCTAGTTTATGGTACAGGGTGTACCTGGGACCTATACATTAAATGCCACTTTTGGACTGCAGCGCTTGTAGTGCCAGCCACTACAGTGGAAGTGCAAACGTGGCTTGGGCCTACCGTTGTAGGTTGATTGGAGCAGTTCAAAACCTGCAGTTTGACCTATCAAAATTAACCCTTTTGGCAACTTCTTTTAAATAGCAATAAGCCACCCCATAGCAGAGCTTATAGCACAAAAGGCAGGGTGCATTGTATTTTAAAATAGGACATGGAGAACGTTAATGTTAAACATGTCTATGCAGTTCCTAGCACCTAAAAGCTATTTTCACTCTAGCAAGGCCGGCTGTTCAATAGAGAAACACTGGAATGCACTATTACATTTAATAAACCTATCTTTTGCTGGGAAACACCTAGAAACATCATACAAGAACACATTGTAATAGTTATTAAAAGTCGAATTCAATGGTGAATTGGATTTTTTTTAAATATTAAGGAAAATGTACTTTTAGAAAGTTACCTTTTCATGCCTAAATCCTTTGGAGGCTAATTTGCATTAGCCTCCAGATGCAGCCTCCTGAATGCTCCAGCTCCTAATCCATCTTGGATTTATGCAGAAAAGGGTACTGTTGGAATATTTACAGTAGGGACATAGGAAATTCTACAAAAGTGGGTACGGTAACTCCTGTGAACCTTTGCCCCATTGGTTAGGAAGGAGCCAGGAGTCGCCCTCACCCACAAGTTGGTGTTAAACATAAAGGTGGCATCCTCACTACCATCCTCAGAACACTACTGGATCCGAGGAGTATCTAAAGAAGACTTGACCCACTGTCTGAGATCTGAGAGGAATCCTGAAGGACTGGACCTACTCCCTTGTGTACCCAGGGCAAAGAAGTGGACTTTAAGGGTTATGAGGCAAATCTCCTGTTCAATCTACAGGGACACAAGCTACAAAAGACCTTTCATGAAGATTCCCAGATGACCAGTTCCAACTGGCATTCCCTGGACCCTGTTGGTGGCCTCTTATGGAGTGAGTCCTGACCTTCAAATGCTGTACTTGAGGTCCTGGAACCATTGGCTGTGTCTGGTGGACTTTACCACTAGCCTTGAAAACCTGGGAGTTAGAAATATTTTGCCTTCAAAGTCCTTCAGAGAATGGGGCAAACCTGCCAAGCCGGTCTGACCAAGTTGCGTTGCCGCTGGCTTTTGTCATTTTGTTGTCATATTATTTATTTATTAAAATTTACTCTATATTTGTCTTAATTGGTTTTGGAATTTTCTTATGTTGTGTTTTGACTTTATTACTTTTGGGTACTGCATCAATACTTTACACATTGTCAAGTTAAGCCTGTCTGCTCTTTACCATAGCTACCATGAGGTGAGCACAGGTTAATATAGTGACTTTAGTAGTTCACCCTGAAGAGGGTTGTATTCCTAGAGATGGGTAATGACCAATTCCAAATAATAATTACATTTATTACAAATAGCATTACTGCTAATAGGGAGTAAAGAGACTATGTAAATTTAGAGTAATGATAATGAATCACACTGCATACAAATAAATGCGAAGTATATCCATAGCAGGGATCTCCAAGGGGTATCCTGAAGTGCAGTCCAGAACAGTATGCAACTCAGAAGGTCAAGCCTTATTAAAAAGGCAGCACTACATACCTCCGTAGCCTTAGAGTGCCCTTCAGCCAAACCAATGGCAAGGTGACACGCTCACACATAAACACACTGTGACAGTCTAAAGTACCAGTACCAGTCACATGACTATCTGTCTCCACTCTATCTATCATAAATCGCAAGTGAAACTGAGAGAGAAACAAGTGTCAGAAATAGCCAAAGTGGTGTGGCTAGAGACCAAACTTAGGCAAACCTGTAGCTATGAAGAGCAAAGGCCGGATTGTGAGTGGAGACAGGTAGTGTCCTTCTTTGTTTCAGACAGTGGGAGTAGCATGTGTATGTATATATGGGTATTTGCTTACATATTTCTGTTTGCAAGTGTGCACATAGGTATGCATTTATCTATGCGTCTGGCATTGTGTCCCTCTTTTAAAGATAGTGTCTGATCCGGGAAGCCATTCCCGGTGTCAGAGAATACCAAATGTTTCTGGTGCCCCCAATATGAGGGTCACATTTTCCAATTATATTTCCAATATAATTTTGGCAATGGCGTAACAATGGTAAATCGTGACATATGCTGGGCATCTTATAACTAATCATGGCATAACGGCAGCTATTTTTGCCATAGCGTGATTGTACTTGGCCTAATTGTGGCCATCCATCACATAATCATGGCCACGGTTTGAATAATAATGTTCAAGGCTGACATGATATGGGGTTCTTAGCCTTATGATGGGTAGGAATGGTACAATTGTGGCCCTGGTGCGATGATGGGCATCCTTGGCATAATTTAGGTGTCTTTGACATTATAATGGGCATTCCTGACATATGATGATAAAACATATGGAGGGGGAGGGGGCACAATATGTCCATGTGATGCATTTGTACCAGGAAAATCCCAACGTGACATTTAGAGGCCGTGCATGAAATCTAATTTTGAGGCAAAAAGCCAAGATTTTCTTTGAATGTGTTAAACAAAAATGGAAAGTGCACATTTCAAAGGAAAACATGTATTTTCAGAAGCTGATATGTAGATGTTTGAAAAACAAAGTAATTGAAAATCTATACCACATTTAGGCTACACTTTGAATGATAGTTCATACTGAGTTGGGGAGATTTATAGCTTTTAGTATTTCATTTGTGCATGTGGGCACTTGCTGCTGTGCCTATTATTTCATTAGTCACGTGGAGGCATTTTGTTATGATACAGTGTTACCTGACAACCCCATCTTATGCATTGGAGTGACTAGTGTTCTACAAAAATTGAGAATTTTAAACATTTTCCAGCCAAAATATTGCATCCAGAACATAGACTATTGCCATATATCATGATGGCAACCATGTGGTGGAAAGTATAGTTTTCTTTGCATTCTTAACTCCACATCTATGTATTTTGAAGATACGTGTTTTCAGGGTACATAGATGTGGGGTCTAGAATATTAAGTCTATACTTACATTATATATGCACCTTCCTGATATAGTATTAGCCAATATTCTGGATGATATTTTGCCATGACCCAATATTGTGACATACATCTGTGTTGTCACTACTAGCAATCCTGCAAGGTGTGATAACGATTGTGATTGTCTCTGAGGTGGACGGTACTGCAACAGTTGTCAAGTTACTAGTAGTTTTGGACTATTTTCATTGAACATACATAGCTCCACTTATAGCAAAGGTTGGAGTCCCCTGTCCTATAACAAATGGCCTTATACCTTTACTCTTATAATGGTATAAATGTGATTCCTTGGTGTAAGAGCCTGTTTAAGGAGCCACAAGTGAGACAAGAGCTACTGGGACCGAACTGTGGCGGTTGACTTTGTTTACCACAGGTGCCTTGCAGCTTGTGATACTAAGTGCCCTAGACTGAGCCAAGTATAACCTTTTCCACACTTGACTCTCTGGGTAGTGATAGCGAGCAGTCATAGGCTTCTAAGGAAAATAGTGGGGAATTGGCTGAGGCAAAAGGTCAGACCCCAACAATCAAACAACAAACACAATAATATACTGCCCAGTCCGGAAAAGTTACGCTAATCAATAGTTATTGGTTATGGGGTGGGTGAAAGCCCTACTCAGGTACCAACCCCAATCCTTGTCAGGGTGAACCACAAAAGGCTCTAAATTAATCTTTGCTTTACACTCTGCTAGATTGCCACAAAGCAGTATGGCTTAGCTCAGAAGCAAAGTGTAAAGTATGCAGCATACAGACAGTTGTAAAATAAAAACACAATACAAGAAAATTCACAAACCAATTTAGTGAAATAGAGTACATTGCAATAAATATAATGAAACCAGAACTACAAAAATCCAATCAGTAGAACAGGAGATATGCAATTCCAAACGTTTAGGTAAATAAAGAGCCTAAAACCACAAAGTGCAACTCATGGTCATCTGGTTATGTTAGGTTGGGGAAAGCACACGTTCATGCCAAAAATGGAGCATGGCTGGATACAGGGACCAGGTTAGTTCCACTAAAAAAGTTACCTTCTCAAAGTCTGAAGAGTCCCGTTCGCTGAAAAGGCAGTGAGAAGCACGAAGAGTGCAGCTGATTGACATCACTGTAGCATGAAGAGTAGGCATTGTGGCATGGGCTCTGGTGCTGTATCGCAATGAGCTGGTTGGGCACCACGGACAGGCTTTGCTGAAGCTTTGCATTGGGGGCGGGGGGTCACTGCAGACTGCTGTTGATGTTGCGTGAAGTGCAGATCTTTCCTTTTCAGTCGCCGCTGGTGGAGCTTACCGTCGCCAGTCGTTGTGGGTGGCAGGGTCTTGGCACGAGCGGGCCTGTTCCTGGTAGCCAAGAGCCCAAAACTTTAGGATTTCACCTTTTGTCACTGGAGGAGCTCAAATGACGCCAGCCAAGGGTCAGGGCCTAGGGAGGCACCCCTTGGGGATCAGGAGCTCACTTCAACAGCAGGCCTCATGCAGGTCTAGTTGCATGTCCAGACATGTCAGCTGAGCAGTTGCAGGGAGGCCTCTGGACCCTGTTGTTTCCCTGTATAGGTAGTAGGCCAACACAACTGACTCTTGGAGTCACTCAGGTTAGCCTGAGATGAAGGGATCAGGCCCAGTCTTCTTTCTCAGAGAGCAAGGCAGTCCTCAAGCAGCAGGGCAGTCCTCTGGGGAGCAAAGTTAGTCCTTCTTCTGTAACGTCCACGGGCGCAGGAGTATACCGAAGAGTTGTTCTCAGGGTTCTGGTGTCTGGTGCCTGCCTTTGTGTGTGGGGGACACCCTGTCCCACACCCGACATCTGGTTCTAGAAAGTTCCTCCCTTAAAGGCTCCATACTGTCTGGGGTGACAATAGGCTGATGTCAGGTTCCATTGTGTGTGCTGGAGGCAAGTGCTTTTCAAGGCACAGCTCCGTCCCAGCCATCCTGGCAGAATGGCCCATCTTGCCCACACGTAGACACCTTTGTGTCACTGTCTTGGAGAAATACACAAACCCCATTAGCAGAGCCATTCACAGTCATGTTACCCAGGACACTGGCAGAACGTACAAATGGTGAGGACAAGAAAATGCCAGCTTTCTATAAGTGACAATTTCATAATTGTGACTTAAAATCTGGCTTTAGCATTAAAGAGGATTTTAAATTACAATTCATTTGAGTCTAAATATGACATCTCTACCTGCTCCCAATACAAAGCTAGCACTTATTAAATGTAATAAGGCAATCCAGTTTAAGATAATGAGAAAGATAAGCATTACAATAATGAAAAATGGCTTTAGGAGATTTCCCTCACAGGACATGTAAAATTACGAACAGATGTCCTACCTTTTAAATACATTGCACCTCTCTCTATGAGCCTTTAGGGCATAACTTAGGGGTGACTTATAAGTATTTAAAAGGAAGGTGTAGGCCTGGCACAAGGTTTATTTTGTCATATCAAAAAGGCAGTTAAAAACCATAGTACAGGCTGCAGTGGCAGGTCTGAGACGTGTTTTAAAAGGCTTCTTTAGTGGGTGGTACAATGAGTGCTATGGGCCCACTAGAAGCATTTACTATGCACGCCCTGGGTACATGTTGTAGCATTTACTAGGGTCTTGAAAGTAAATTAAATGTACCAACCAGTAATATGCCAATTGTACCATGTTTTATGGAGAGAGCACAAGCACCTTACTATCGGTTAGCAAGGAAAAAGTGCACAGAGGTCTAATGCCAACAAACACAAGTTCAGCAACAGAAGGCAAACATCTAGGGGACACCCTGCAAAAAGGCCACGTCCAACACACAGCAACTGCTTTCACTCTCTGAGGCCAGAGTTCCTGCTATTACTGTCATGTATACTAGGGAGTAGATAGGGATTAAGCTTGGGTGTAGAATGCTCAAAAGTTCCATTGGATCCGCAACAACAGCTTTTTTAAAGACTTTGAGATGTTTTATATGTTCCCACAGCCCCAGTGAGTACAGCAGTTTTACCTGTGCACATCTGTCTCTGCAGCTAGGCCACATACTTACCTGTGTTCACTTGGTGGCCATCCGGGCTGTCCATCAGGTAAAGGGGGGGTTCCTGCCAATATAGAGCGGACTCTTCTAGAGCTCGTTCCTTGCAGTGGCTGCTGTGCACAAGATAATCTCAGTGGACTTAAATCAAGCAGGTTCCCATCGAGGCACCCATTCTGAGCAGCACCAACTTCAATCTGAGTCCTCTTCAGCGAGGAGACAGGTGTGGGAAAAAATTTCATTTTTTGACTTCCTGCTTTAACAGTACTGTAGTTTGTCGATTGATGTTAGCAGTGATGGTTGTCTGGTTATTTCACGATGACACACCTCTAGTTCAGTCTAAAGCACAGTTCACCAATATATCACAGAGAAACAAGGGGACCCTCTCTCTGTGAGGGCCACCCTTGAATTACTCTTTCAATTTTGCCAAATGTTAATGGGTTCTTCTCTGTGCCTCTCCTTACTGGGCAGTCTCTCCTTCAGTGGGGTGAACAAACATGTTCCTGCTCTCATCAGATAGGTAGGATTCTTCAAGCATATGCTTAACTATCTCAGCAGACACTATTGGCTTCAGGTGATGTCCTCTCACATTTGGGAGACAGGTTGTCAGACAGACACCAGTACTGGATAACCAGCAGCCCTTCAAGTACTCTGTGAATTACTCCCTTCCTTGTTCAAGAATACGCCTGGTTGTAATTTCAATTACTCGAGAGTAATAGGAGTAATTTCTGTAATTCTGTGTTACTCTTTGACACGGAATTACTGATATTCACATGATTATTCCTGTTCGCGTAATTACGACCAATTTGGGGGTGGAAATACTACCACGAGAGTGCATTTAGCGAGTGAAAGTAGCTGCTCGCGTGATCTATTTGTTTTCTACTGTATTTAGTGATATTTCTTAGTGCAAAATGCATTCTCACACCTATTTCTTGACTCAAGGAGGCATTTTTGCACTAAAAAATAGCAATAAATGGAGAATTATTCTTCTCACAAAATTAAGCATAATCTCATAGAATTCGCAGATGATTCTGTGTGATTTCACTACACTGAATTACGCAGGTTACGCCCACCTCTAGTCAAAAAAAGCTTGGGACTGGGTCAAAATTAAATTCTAGTTTGCGGTGGTTCTTTTTCAAGGGCCATTCCAAGGCTCTCAAGACAATGCCTTAGTGTGATTCTCCTCATTGAAGGTAGCACTGGGGCTATCTCTGAGTGGAAGTAGCAAAATCATGGGCATAATTATGTTTGGGTTTTCAACACCTGGCTGTCATGAACCTTCCTGAACAGTAGCCATGGATAGAAAAAAGAGGAGGTCTGGACTAGAATCGTCTGCGACTTGAACAACATAGACACTACAGTCCCATTCTTCCAACCTTCTATCTACCAAATCACAGTGCTCAGAACGAAAAAATCATCAGCCCCCTGCTAGCAAAGTCTTCATGGAATTTTCTATGGTAGCATCCTCTTCCCTTTAGTGCCTGTGTAGATGCTATTGAAAGTGATAGAGGAGACTCATGTACTAGAATCCATGAAATGATTTAAAAAAGATAGGATTACTGCTAACAGAGGAAATTGACTAGGAAATCTCTAAATACACAGTTTCGTCAACAATATCTGCCCATTACGGAGACTGAAAATAGAAACACTATTCATAAAGATATAATGCAAATTAAACTATGATGGGAAGACCATTGTGTCCCTTTTTATCTAAAGGAGCACAAGAATGAAGCTCAAAAAAATATTTGAATCTTACTGCTACAATAGCTGTTTCCCAAAAAAAAAACAGTCTACATCCCAGACTTCTGGCCTGGTCGCAGGCCGAGCCGCCTCCTCCATCGCCACTCAGCTCCACCTCCTGACGCCTCGCCGCTGCCTCCCAGCGCGAGTTTGCGCCCGCAGGATCCGCTGCCACTGCTCCTTGCTGCCTGGAAAGTTTGGCTGTCTGACTGTGCTGTATCTTATATTTTCTTAATTTTGGTTGTTCACTGTTCTGTATTCTCTCAATTTTTTTTTTTCCACTGTTCTTTAAACGCTCTTTTCGCAAGCTCCACTCCCCCACCCTCCCCCCTTTTTTCCTTCTGCTTCCCTTAGTTTTGTGCTGCCTCCTCTTGAGGCCACGCACCCTTGCCTCCCCACCACCCAGCTGCCCCTCCCTCCCTCTTCGTCCTAAATGGCACCTCCACTTCCGGATCTACACCGACCCCAACTCCACCGTCAGAGGAACACTCGTCTACAGACCCCCCGGTCCACGGGCCCTGTTCAGCCACTCCATCGCCGACCTCGCCAGCACCCACGCACTCGCCTCCACAGACTACATCCTCCTCGGGGACCTGAACTTCCACCTCAAGAACAACAACCACACCAACTCCGCCACCCTGATCAACAACCTCGCCAACCTCGGCCTCCGACAGCTCATCACCGAACCCACCCACACAGCCGGCCACACACTCGACCCCCTCTTCTCCACAAGTAACAACGTCACCTTCAACAAGACCACCGAACTCCACTGGACCGACCACCGCTGCATCCACTTCACCTTCATGAAACCAGCAATGCACCACCGCACCCAACAGCTGCCCCGCCGCTGCTGGAGCAAAGTCACCGAGGACCAGCTGACTTCCACCCTCACCCGGAACCCACCCACCGACCCCACCGACCAAGACACCGCTGACCGTTACCTCAGACAGTGGAACGGCGACTGCGCCAACACTCTCGCCCCGCTCAAGAAATCCTCCATCTACCACCCCAGCAAGAAAGCCGCCTGGTTCAATGAAGATCTCCAGACCTCCAAACGGACATGCCGGAAGCTGGAGAAAATATGGCTTCACGACCAGACAGCCGCGCAGCCCACAAGGGCGCCATCCGCAGACACCACCACCTCATCAGAACAGCCAAAAGATCGTCCTTCAAATCCCGACTGGAGAACAACGCACACGACAGCAAATAACTTTATTAACGTAGTGAAGGAACTCTCCAACCCCAGCGCCTACACCAACAACATCCTGCCCTCCCAGGAACTATGTGACTCTCTGGCCACCTTTTTCCACCGCAAGATTGCCGACATCCACGACAGCTTCAACTCCTCACCCTCCCAGACCGCAACACACAACCCCCCGAACGCCAGCTGCACCAACAAGCTGACCTCCTGGACACTCGTCAACGACGAAGAGACTCGAAAGATCATGAACTCAATCCACTCGGGTTCTCCATCAGACCCCTGCCCACACCATGTCTTCAAAAAAGGTGACGCAACCATCGCACCCCATCTGCGAAAAATCATCAACATCTCCTTCGATACCGCAACATTCCCGGAAAGCTGGAAGCACGCCGCAATCAACGCACTCCTCAAAAAACCCAAAGCGAACCCCAAAGACCTCAAGAACTTCGGGCCCATCTCCCTGCTCCCCTTCCCGGCAAAGGTCATCGAGAAAATCGCCAACATGCAGCTGACCCAGCACCTCGAAGACAACAGCATCCTAGACCCGTCCCAGTCCGGATTCAGACGCAACCACAGCACCGAGACTGCCCTTATAGCCACCACAGACAACATCAGATGCCAGCTGGACAGCAGCGAAACCACAGCCCTCATCCTCCAGGACCTATCAGTCGCCTTCGACATGGTCTGCCGCCGCACACTCAGAACACGCCTCCAAGAAGCCGGAATCCAGAAGACGGCCCTCGACTGGATCACGTCCTTCCTCTCCGGCGGAACCCAGAGAGTCCGGCTCCCGCCCTACCGCTCCAAAGCCACCAACATCATCTGCGGCGTACCCCAAGGCTCATCCCTCAACCCGACCTCGTTCCATGTCTACATGGCCCCCCTCGCACAAGTGGCCCGCCAGCACAACCTGAACATCATCTCCTACGTTGACGACACCCAGCTGATCCTCTCCCTCCCCAAGGACCCGCACTCAGCCAAAACCAACTTCCACCAGGGAATGAAGGCTGTCGCCGAATGGATAAGGAGCAGCCGTCTGAAGCTGAACTCGGACAAAACGGCGGTCCTCATTCTAGGGCCCACCCCCTCGGCCTGGAACGACTCCTGGTGGCAGACTGCACTGGGAGCAGCCCGACACCCACGGACCACGCACGCAACCTAGGATTCATTCTCGACTCCTCCCTCTGCATGTCGACGCAGGTCAACACCATCTCCTCCTCCTGCTACAACACCCTCCGCATGCTCAGCAGGATCTACAAATGGATCCCAACTGAAACAAGAAGAGCAGTTACCCAGGCCCTCGTCAGCAGCAGGCTGGACTACGGCAACGCACTCTACGCAGGAATCCCAGCCAAACACCTGTAACGACTACAGCGCATCCAGAACGCCTCAGCCCGACTGATCCTCAATGTCCCCCGCCGCATCCACATCTCCTCCCACCTGAGAGACCTGTACTGGCTCCCCGTCAACAAAAGGATCCCCTTCAAACTCCTCACTCACGCACACAAAGCACTTCACAACACTGGACCAGCCTACCTGAACAACAGACTCAACTTCTACACCCCGGCCCGCCAGCTCCGCTCCGCCGGCCTTGCCCTTGCCGCCGTACCGCGCATCCAACGAACCACCTCCGGCGGCAGATCCTTCTCCTACCTCGCCGCCAAGACCTGGAACACCCTCCCCACCCATCTACGGCAGACCCAAGACCTGCTCACCTTCAGAAGGGTCCTCAAGACCTGGCTCTTTGAGCAGTAGCAGCCCCCCCCCTCAACTTCTTTTAAATAGCAATAAGCCACCCCATAGCAGAGCTTATAGCACAAAAGGCAGGGTGCATTGTATTTTAAAATAGGACATGGAGAACGTTAATGTTAAACATGTCTATGCAGTTCCTAGCACCTAAAAGCTATTTTCACTCTAGCAAGGCCGGCTGTTCAATAGAGAAACACTGGAATGCACTATTACATTTAATAAACCTATCTTTTGCTGGGAAACACCTAGAAACATCATACAAGAACACATTGTAATAGTTATTAAAAGTCGAATTCAATGGTGAATTGGATTTTTTTTAAATATTAAGGAAAATGTACTTTTAGAAAGTTACCTTTTCATGCCTAAATCCTTTGGAGGCTAATTTGCATTAGCCTCCAGATGCAGCCTCCTGAATGCTCCAGCTCCTAATCCATCTTGGATTTATGCAGAAAAGGGTACTGTTGGAATATTTACAGTAGGGACATAGGAAATTCTACAAAAGTGGGTACGGTAACTCCTGTGAACCTTTGCCCCATTGGTTAGGAAGGAGCCAGGAGTCGCCCTCACCCACAAGTTGGTGTTAAACATAAAGGTGGCATCCTCACTACCATCCTCAGAACACTACTGGATCCAAGGAGTATCTAAAGAAGACTTGACCCACTGTCTGAGATCTGAGAGGAATCCTGAAGGACTGGACCTACTCCCTTGTGTACCCAGGGCAAAGAAGTGGACTTTAAGGGTTATGAGGCAAATCTCCTGTTCAATCTACAGGGACACAAGCTACAAAAGACCTTTCATGAAGATTCCCAGATGACCAGTTCCAACTGGCATTCCCTGGACCCTGTTGGTGGCCTCTTATGGAGTGAGTCCTGACCTTCAAATGCTGTACTTGAGGTCCTGGAACCATTGGCTGTGTCTGGTGGACTTTACCACTAGCCTTGAAAACCTGGGAGTTAGAAACATTTTGCCTTCAAAGTCCTTCAGAGAATGGGGCAAACCTGCCAAGCCGGTCTGACTAAGTTGCGTTGCCGCTGGCTTTTGTCATTTTGTTGTCATATTATTTATTTATTAAAATTTACTCTATATTTGTCTTAATTGGTTTTGGAATTTTCTTATGTTGTGTTTTGACTTTATTACTTTTGGGTACTGCATCAATACTTTACACATTGTCAAGTTAAGCCTGTCTGCTCTTTACCATAGCTACCATGAGGTGAGCACAGGTTAATATAGTGACTTTAGTAGTTCACCCTGAAGAGGGTTGTATTCCTAGAGATGGGTAATGACCAATTCCAAATAATAATTACATTTATTACAAATAGCATTACTGCTAATAGGGAGTAAAGAGACTATGTAAATTTAGAGTAATGATAATGAATCACACTGCATACAAATAAATGCGAAGTATATCCATAGCAGGGATCTCCAAGGGGTATCCTGAAGTGCAGTCCAGAACAGTATGCAACTCAGAAGGTCAAGCCTTATTAAAAAGGCAGCACTACATACCTCCGTAGCCTTAGAGTGCCCTTCAGCCAAACCAATGGCAAGGTGACACGCTCACACATAAACACACTGTGACAGTCTAAAGTACCAGTACCAGTCACATGACTATCTGTCTCCACTCTATCTATCATAAATCGCAAGTGAAACTGAGAGAGAAACAAGTGTCAGAAATAGCCAAAGTGGTGTGGCTAGAGACCAAACTTAGGCAAACCTGTAGCTATGAAGAGCAAAGGCCGGATTGTGAGTGGAGACAGGTAGTGTCCTTCTTTGTTTCAGACAGTGGGAGTAGCATGTGTATGTATATATGGGTATTTGCTTACATATTTCTGTTTGCAAGTGTGCACATAGGTATGCATTTATCTATGCGTCTGGCATTGTGTCCCTCTTTTAAAGATAGTGTCTGATCCGGGAAGCCATTCCCGGTGTCAGAGAATACCAAATGTTTCTGGTGCCCCCAATATGAGGGTCACATTTTCCAATTATATTTCCAATATAATTTTGGCAATGGCGTAACAATGGTAAATCGTGACATATGCTGGGCATCTTATAACTAATCATGGCATAACGGCAGCTATTTTTGCCATAGCGTGATTGTACTTGGCCTAATTGTGGCCATCCATCACATAATCATGGCCACGGTTTGAATAATAATGTTCAAGGCTGACATGATATGGGGTTCTTAGCCTTATGATGGGTAGGAATGGTACAATTGTGGCCCTGGTGCGATGATGGGCATCCTTGGCATAATTTAGGTGTCTTTGACATTATAATGGGCATTCCTGACATATGATGATAAAACATATGGAGGGGGAGGGGGCACAATATGTCCATGTGATGCATTTGTACCAGGAAAATCCCAACGTGACATTTAGAGGCCGTGCATGAAATCTAATTTTGAGGCAAAAAGCCAAGATTTTCTTTGAATGTGTTAAACAAAAATGGAAAGTGCACATTTCAAAGGAAAACATGTATTTTCAGAAGCTGATATGTAGATGTTTGAAAAACAAAGTAATTGAAAATCTATACCACATTTAGGCTACACTTTGAATGATAGTTCATACTGAGTTGGGGAGATTTATAGCTTTTAGTATTTCATTTGTGCATGTGGGCACTTGCTGCTGTGCCTATTATTTCATTAGTCACGTGGAGGCATTTTGTTATGATACAGTGTTACCTGACAACCCCATCTTATGCATTGGAGTGACTAGTGTTCTACAAAAATTGAGAATTTTAAACATTTTCCAGCCAAAATATTGCATCCAGAACATAGACTATTGCCATATATCATGATGGCAACCATGTGGTGGAAAGTATAGTTTTCTTTGCATTCTTAACTCCACATCTATGTATTTTGAAGATACGTGTTTTCAGGGTACATAGATGTGGGGTCTAGAATATTAAGTCTATACTTACATTATATATGCACCTTCCTGATATAGTATTAGCCAATATTCTGGATGATATTTTGCCATGACCCAATATTGTGACATACATCTGTGTTGTCACTACTAGCAATCCTGCAAGGTGTGATAACGATTGTGATTGTCTCTGAGGTGGACGGTACTGCAACAGTTGTCAAGTTACTAGTAGTTTTGGACTATTTTCATTGAACATACATAGCTCCACTTATAGCAAAGGTTGGAGTCCCCTGTCCTATAACAAATGGCCTTATACCTTTACTCTTATAAAGGTATAAATGTGATTCCTTGGTGTAAGAGCCTGTTTAAGGAGCCACAAGTGAGACAAGAGCTACTGGGACCGAACTGTGGCGGTTGACTTTGTTTACCACAGGTGCCTTGCAGCTTGTGATACTAAGTGCCCTAGACTGAGCCAAGTATAACCTTTTCCACACTTGACTCTCTGGGTAGTGATAGCGAGCAGTCATAGGCTTCTAAGGAAAATAGTGGGGAATTGGCTGAGGCAAAAGGTCAGACCCCAACAATCAAACAACAAACACAATAATATACTGCCCAGTCCGGAAAAGTTACGCTAATCAATAGTTATTGGTTATGGGGTGGGTGAAAGCCCTACTCAGGTACCAACCCCAATCCTTGTCAGGGTGAACCACAAAAGGCTCTAAATTAATCTTTGCTTTACACTCTGCTAGATTGCCACAAAGCAGTATGGCTTAGCTCAGAAGCAAAGTGTAAAGTATGCAGCATACAGACAGTTGTAAAATAAAAACACAATACAAGAAAATTCACTAACCAATTTAGTGAAATAGAGTACATTGCAATAAATATAATGAAACCAGAACTACAAAAATCCAATCAGTAGAACAGGAGATATGCAATTCCAAACGTTTAGGTAAATAAAGCGCCTAAAACCACAAAGTGCAACTCATGGTCATCTGGTTATGTTAGGTTGGGGAAAGCACACGTTCATGCCAAAAATGGAGCATGGCTGGATACAGGGACCAGGTTAGTTCCACTAAAAAAGTTACCTTCTCAAAGTCTGAAGAGTCCCGTTCGCTGAAAAGGCAGTGAGAAGCACGAAGAGTGCAGCTGATTGACATCACTGTAGCATGAAGAGTAGGCATTGTGGCATGGGCTCTGGTGCTGTATCGCAATGAGCTGGTTGGGCACCACGGACAGGCTTTGCTGAAGCTTTGCATTGGGGGCGGGGGGTCACTGCAGACTGCTGTTGATGTTGCGTGAAGTGCAGATCTTTCCTTTTCAGTCGCCGCTGGTGGAGCTTACCGTCGCCAGTCGTTGTGGGTGGCAGGGTCTTGGCACGAGCGGGCCTGTTCCTGGTAGCCAAGAGCCCAAAACTTTAGGATTTCACCTTTTGTCACTGGAGGAGCTCAAATGACGCCAGCCAAGGGTCAGGGCCTAGGGAGGCACCTCTTGGGGATCAGGAGCTCACTTCAACAGCAGGCCTCATGCAGGTCCAGTTGCATGTCCAGACATGTCAGCTGAGCAGTTGCAGGGAGGCCTCTGGACCCTGTTGTTTCCCTGTATAGGTAGTAGGCCAACACAACTGACTCTTGGAGTCACTCAGGTTAGCCTGAGATGAAGGGATCAGGCCCAGTCTTCTTTCTCAGAGAGCAAGGCAGTCCTCAAGCAGCAGGGCAGTCCTCTGGGGAGCAAAGTTAGTCCTTCTTCTGTAACGTCCACGGGCGCAGGAGTATACCGAAGAGTTGTTCTCAGGGTTCTGGTGTCTGGTGCCTGCCTTTGTGTGTGGGGGACACCCTGTCCCACACCCGACATCTGGTTCTAGAAAGTTCCTCCCTTAAAGGCTCCATACTGTCTGGGGTGACAATAGGCTGATGTCAGGTTCCATTGTGTGTGCTGGAGGCAAGTGCTTTTCAAGGCACAGCTCCGTCCCAGCCATCCTGGCAGAATGGCCCATCTTGCCCACACGTAGACACCTTTGTGTCACTGTCTTGGAGAAATACACAAACCCCATTAGCAGAGCCATTCACAGTCATGTTACCCAGGACACTGGCAGAACGTACAAATTGTGAGGACAAGAAAATGCCAGCTTTCTATAAGTGACAATTTCATAATTGTGACTTAAAATCTGGCTTTAGCATTAAAGAGGATTTAAAATTACAATTCATTTGAGTCTAAATATGACATCTCTACCTGCTCCCAATACAAAGCTAGCACTTATTAAATGTAATAAGGCAATCCAGTTTAAGATAATGAGAAAGATAAGCATTACAATAATGAAAAATGGCTTTAGGAGATTTCCCTCACAGGACATGTAAAATTACGAACAGATGTCCTACCTTTTAAATACATTGCACCTCTCTCTATGAGCCTTTAGGGCATAACTTAGGGGTGACTTATAAGTATTTAAAAGGAAGGTGTAGGCCTGGCACAAGGTTTATTTTGTCATATCAAAAAGGCAGTTAAAAACCATAGTACAGGCTGCAGTGGCAGGTCTGAGACGTGTTTTAAAAGGCTTCTTTAGTGGGTGGTACAATGAGTGCTATGGGCCCACTAGAAGCATTTACTATGCACGCCCTGGGTACATGTTGTAGCATTTACTAGGGTCTTGAAAGTAAATTAAATGTACCAATCAGTAATATGCCAATTGTACCATGTTTTATGGAGAGAGCACAAGCACCTTACTATCGGTTAGCAAGGAAAAAGTGCACAGAGGTCTAATGCCAACAAACACAAGTTCAGCAACAGAAGGCAAACATCTAGGGGACACCCTGCAAAAATGCCACGTCCAACACACAGCAACTGCTTTCACTCTCTGAGGCCAGAGTTCCTGCTATTACTGTCATGTATACTAGGGAGTAGATAGGGATTAAGCTTGGGTGTAGAATGCTCAAAAGTTCCATTGGATCCGCAACAACAGCTTTTTTAAAGACTTTGAGATGTTTTATATGTTCCCACAGCCCCAGTGAGTACAGCAGTTTTACCTGTGCACATCTGTCTCTGCAGCTAGGCCACATACTTACCTGTGTTCACTTGGTGGCCATCCGGGCTGTCCATCAGGTAAAGGGGGGTTCCTGCCAATATAGAGCGGACTCTTCTAGAGCTCGTTCCTTGCAGTGGCTGCTGTGCACAAGATAATCTCAGTGGACTTAAATCAAGCAGGTTCCCATCGAGGCACCCATTCTGAGCAGCACCAACTTCAATCTGAGTCCTCTTCAGCGAGGAGACAGGTGTGGGAAAAAATGTCATTTTTTGACTTCCTGCTTTAACAGTACTGTAGTTTGTCGATTGATGTTAGCAGTGATGGTTGTCTGGTTATTTCACGATGACACACCTCTAGTTCAGTCTAAAGCACAGTTCACCAATATATCACAGAGAAACAAGGGGACCCTCTCTCTGTGAGGGCCACCCCTGAATTACTCTTTCAATTTTGCCAAATGTTAATGGGTTCTTCTCTGTGCCTCTCCTTACTGGGCAGTCTCTCCTTCAGTGGGGTGAACAAACATTTTCCTGCTCTCATCAGATAGGTAGGATTCTTCAAGCATATGCTTAACTATCTCAGCAGACACTATTGGCTTCAGGTGATGTCCTCTCACATTTGGGAGACAGGTTGTCAGACAGACACCAGTACTGGATAACCAGCAGCCCTTCAAGTACTCTGTGAATTACTCCCTTCCTTGTTCAAGAATACGCCTGGTTGTAATTTCAATTACTCGAGAGTAATAGGAGTAATTTCTGTAATTCTGTGTTACTCTTTGACACGGAATTACTGATATTCACATGATTATTCCTGTTCGCGTAATTACGACCAATTTGGGGGTGGAAATACTACCACGAGAGTGCATTTAGCGAGTGAAAGTAGCTGCTCGCGTGATCTATTTGTTTTCTACTGTATTTAGTGATATTTCTTAGTGCAAAATGCATTCTCACACCTATTTCTTGACTCAAGGAGGCATTTTTGCACTAAAAAATAGCGATAAATGGAGAATTATTCTTCTCACAAAATTAAGCATAATCTCATAGAATTCGCAGATGATTCTGTGTGATTTCACTACACTGAATTACACAGGTTACGCCCACCTCTAATCAAAAAAAGCTTGGGACTGGGTCAAAATTAAATTCTAGTTTGCGGTGGTTCTTTTTCAAGGGCCCATCCAAGGCTCTCAAGACAATGCCTTAGTGTGATTCTCCTCATTGAAGGTAGCACGGGGGCTATCTCTGAGTGGAAGTAACAAAATCATGGGCATAATTATGTTTGGCTTTTCAACACCTGGCTGTCATGAACCTTCCTGAACAGTAGCCATGGATAGAAAAAAGAGGAGGTCTGGACTAGAATCGTCTGCGACTTGAACAACATAGACACTACAGTCCCATTCTTCCAACCTTCTATCTACCAAATCACAGTGCTCAGAACGAACAAATCATCAGCCCCCTGCTAGCAAAGTCTTCATGGAATTTTCTATGGTAGCATCCTCTTCCCTTTAGTGCCTGTGTAGATGCTATTGAAAGTGATAGAGGAGAGTCATGTACTAGAATCCATGAAATGATTTAAAAAAGATAGGATTACTGCTAACAGAGGAAATTGACTAGGAAATCTCTAAATACACAGTTTCGTCAACAATATCTGCCCATTACGGAGACTGAAAATAGAAACACTATTCATAAAGATATAATGCAAATTAAACTATGATGGGAAGACCATTGTGTCCCTTTTTATCTAAAGGAGCACAAGAATGAAGCTCAAAAAAATATTTGAATCTTACTGCTACAATAGCTGTTTCCCAAAAAAAAACCAGTCTACATCCCAGACTTCTGGCCTGGTCGCAGGCCGAGCCGCCTCCTCCATCGCCACTCAGCTCCACCTCCTGACGCCTCGCCGCTGCCTCCCAGCGCGAGTTTGCGCCCGCAGGATCCGCTGCCACTGCTCCTTGCTGCCTGGAAAGTTTGGCTGTCTGACTGTGCTGTATCTTATATTTTCTTAATTTTGGTTGTTCACTGTTCTGTATTCTCTCAATTTTTTTTTTTCCACTGTTCTTTAAACGCTCTTTTCGCAAGCTCCACTCCCCCACCCTCCCCCCTTTTTTCCTTCTGCTTCCCTTAGTTTTGTGCTGCCTCCTCTTGAGGCCACGCACCCTCGCCTCCCCACCACCCAGCTGCCCCTCCCTCCCTCTTCGTCCTAAATGGCACCTCCACTTCCGGATCTACACCGACCCCAACTCCACCGTCAGAGGAACACTCGTCTACAGACCCCCCGGTCCACGGGCCCTGTTCAGCCACTCCATCGCCGACCTCGCCAGCACCCACGCACTCGCCTCCACAGACTACATCCTCCTCGGGGACCTGAACTTCCACCTCAAGAACAACAACCACACCAACTCCGCCACCCTGATCAACAACCTCGCCAACCTCGGCCTCCGACAGCTCGTCACCGAACCCACCCACACACTCGACCCCCTCTTCTCCACAAGTAACAACGTCACCTTCAACAAGACCACCGAACTCCACTGGACCGACCACCGCTGCATCCACTTCACCTTCATGAAACCAACAATGCACCACCGCACCCAACAGCTGCCCCGCCGCTGCTGGAGCAAAGTCACCGAGGACCAGCTGACTTCCACCCTCACCCGGAACCCACCCACCGACCCCACCGACCAAGACACCGCTGACCGTTACCTCAGACAGTGGAACGGCGACTGCGCCAACACTCTCGCCCCGCTCAAGAAATCCTCCATCTACCACCCCAGCAAGAAAGCCGCCTGGTTCAATGAAGATCTCCAGACCTCCAAACGGACATGCCGGAAGCTGGAGAAAATATGGCTTCACGACCAGACAGCCGCGCAGCCCACAAGGGCGCCATCCGCAGACACCACCACCTCATCAGAACAGCCAAAAGATCGTCCTTCAAATCCCGACTGGAGAACAACGCACACGACAGCAAATAACTTTATTAACGTAGTGAAGGAACTCTCCAACCCCAGCGCCTACACCAACAACATCCTGCCCTCCCAGGAACTATGTGACTCTCTGGCCACCTTTTTCCACCGCAAGATTGCCGACATCCACGACAGCTTCAACTCCTCACCCTCCCAGACCGCAACACACAACCCCCCGAACGCCAGCTGCACCAACAAGCTGACCTCCTGGACACTCGTCAACGACGAAGAGACTCGAAAGATCATGAACTCAATCCACTCGGGTTCTCCATCAGACCCCTGCCCACACCATGTCTTCAAAAAAGGTGACGCAACCATCGCACCCCATCTGCGAAAAATCATCAACATCTCCTTCGATACCGCAACATTCCCGGAAAGCTGGAAGCACGCCGCAATCAACGCACTCCTCAAAAAACCCAAAGCGAACCCCAAAGACCTCAAGAACTTCGGGCCCATCTCCCTGCTCCCCTTCCCGGCAAAGGTCATCGAGAAAATCGCCAACATGCAGCTGACCCAGCACCTCGAAGACAACAGCATCCTAGACCCGTCCCAGTCCGGATTCAGACGCAACCACAGCACCGAGACTGCCCTTATAGCCACCACAGACAACATCAGATGCCAGCTGGACAGCAGCGAAACCACAGCCCTCATCCTCCAGGACCTATCAGTCGCCTTCGACATGGTCTGCCGCCGCACACTCAGAACACGCCTCCAAGAAGCCGGAATCCAGAAGACGGCCCTCGACTGGATCACGTCCTTCCTCTCCGGCGGAACCCAGAGAGTCCGGCTCCCGCCCTACCGCTCCAAAGCCACCAACATCATCTGCGGCGTACCCCAAGGCTCATCCCTCAACCCGACCTCGTTCCATGTCTACATGGCCCCCCTCGCACAAGTGGCCCGCCAGCACAACCTGAACATCATCTCCTACGTTGACGACACCCAGCTGATCCTCTCCCTCCCCAAGGACCCGCACTCAGCCAAAACCAACTTCCACCAGGGAATGAAGGCTGTCGCCGAATGGATAAGGAGCAGCCGTCTGAAGCTGAACTCGGACAAAACGGCGGTCCTCATTCTAGGGCCCACCCCCTCGGCCTGGAACGACTCCTGGTGGCAGACTGCACTGGGAGCAGCCCGACACCCACGGACCACGCACGCAACCTAGGATTCATTCTCGACTCCTCCCTCTGCATGTCGACGCAGGTCAACACCATCTCCTCCTCCTGCTACAACACCCTCCGCATGCTCAGCAGGATCTACAAATGGATCCCAACTGAAACAAGAAGAGCAGTTACCCAGGCCCTCGTCAGCAGCAGGCTGGACTACGGCAACGCACTCTACGCAGGAATCCCAGCCAAACACCTGTAACGACTACAGCGCATCCAGAACGCCTCAGCCCGACTGATCCTCAATGTCCCCCGCCGCATCCACATCTCCTCCCACCTGAGAGACCTGTACTGGCTCCCCGTCAACAAAAGGATCCCCTTCAAACTCCTCACTCACGCACACAAAGCACTTCACAACACTGGACCAGCCTACCTGAACAACAGACTCAACTTCTACACCCCGGCCCGCCAGCTCCGCTCCGCCGGCCTTGCCCTTGCCGCCGTACCGCGCATCCAACGAACCACCTCCGGCGGCAGATCCTTCTCCTACCTCGCCGCCAAGACCTGGAACACCCTCCCCACCCATCTACGGCAGACCCAAGACCTGCTCACCTTCAGAAGGGTCCTCAAGACCTGGCTCTTTGAGCAGTAGCAGCCCCCCCCCTCAACTTCTTTTAAATAGCAATAAGCCACCCCATAGCAGAGCTTATAGCACAAAAGGCAGGGTGCATTGTATTTTAAAATAGGACATGGAGAACGTTAATGTTAAACATGTCTATGCAGTTCCTAGCACCTAAAAGCTATTTTCACTCTAGCAAGGCCGGCTGTTCAATAGAGAAACACTGGAATGCACTATTACATTTAATAAACCTATCTTTTGCTGGGAAACACCTAGAAACATCATACAAGAACACATTGTAATAGTTATTAAAAGTCGAATTCAATGGTGAATTGGATTTTTTTTAAATATTAAGGAAAATGTACTTTTAGAAAGTTACCTTTTCATGCCTAAATCCTTTGGAGGCTAATTTGCATTAGCCTCCAGATGCAGCCTCCTGAATGCTCCAGCTCCTAATCCATCTTGGATTTATGCAGAAAAGGGTACTGTTGGAATATTTACAGTAGGGACATAGGAAATTCTACAAAAGTGGGTACGGTAACTCCTGTGAACCTTTGCCCCATTGGTTAGGAAGGAGCCAGGAGTCGCCCTCACCCACAAGTTGGTGTTAAACATAAAGGTGGCATCCTCACTACCATCCTCAGAACACTACTGGATCCAAGGAGTATCTAAAGAAGACTTGACCCACTGTCTGAGATCTGAGAGGAATCCTGAAGGACTGGACCTACTCCCTTGTGTACCCAGGGCAAAGAAGTGGACTTTAAGGGTTATGAGGCAAATCTCCTGTTCAATCTACAGGGACACAAGCTACAAAAGACCTTTCATGAAGATTCCCAGATGACCAGTTCCAACTGGCATTCCCTGGACCCTGTTGGTGGCCTCTTATGGAGTGAGTCCTGACCTTCAAATGCTGTACTTGAGGTCCTGGAACCATTGGCTGTGTCTGGTGGACTTTACCACTAGCCTTGAAAACCTGGGAGTTAGAAACATTTTGCCTTCAAAGTCCTTCAGAGAATGGGGCAAACCTGCCAAGCCGGTCTGACTAAGTTGCGTTGCCGCTGGCTTTTGTCATTTTGTTGTCATATTATTTATTTATTAAAATTTACTCTATATTTGTCTTAATTGGTTTTGGAATTTTCTTATGTTGTGTTTTGACTTTATTACTTTTGGGTACTGCATCAATACTTTACACATTGTCAAGTTAAGCCTGTCTGCTCTTTACCATAGCTACCATGAGGTGAGCACAGGTTAATATAGTGACTTTAGTAGTTCACCCTGAAGAGGGTTGTATTCCTAGAGATGGGTAATGACCAATTCCAAATAATAATTACATTTATTACAAATAGCATTACTGCTAATAGGGAGTAAAGAGACTATGTAAATTTAGAGTAATGATAATGAATCACACTGCATACAAATAAATGCGAAGTATATCCATAGCAGGGATCTCCAAGGGGTATCCTGAAGTGCAGTCCAGAACAGTATGCAACTCAGAAGGTCAAGCCTTATTAAAAAGGCAGCACTACATACCTCCGTAGCCTTAGAGTGCCCTTCAGCCAAACCAATGGCAAGGTGACACGCTCACACATAAACACACTGTGACAGTCTAAAGTACCAGTACCAGTCACATGACTATCTGTCTCCACTCTATCTATCATAAATCGCAAGTGAAACTGAGAGAGAAACAAGTGTCAGAAATAGCCAAAGTGGTGTGGCTAGAGACCAAACTTAGGCAAACCTGTAGCTATGAAGAGCAAAGGCCGGATTGTGAGTGGAGACAGGTAGTGTCCTTCTTTGTTTCAGACAGTGGGAGTAGCATGTGTATGTATATATGGGTATTTGCTTACATATTTCTGTTTGCAAGTGTGCACATAGGTATGCATTTATCTATGCGTCTGGCATTGTGTCCCTCTTTTAAAGATAGTGTCTGATCCGGGAAGCCATTCCCGGTGTCAGAGAATACCAAATGTTTCTGGTGCCCCCAATATGAGGGTCACATTTTCCAATTATATTTCCAATATAATTTTGGCAATGGCGTAACAATGGTAAATCGTGACATATGCTGGGCATCTTATAACTAATCATGGCATAACGGCAGCTATTTTTGCCATAGCGTGATTGTACTTGGCCTAATTGTGGCCATCCATCACATAATCATGGCCACGGTTTGAATAATAATGTTCAAGGCTGACATGATATGGGGTTCTTAGCCTTATGATGGGTAGGAATGGTACAATTGTGGCCCTGGTGCGATGATGGGCATCCTTGGCATAATTTAGGTGTCTTTGACATTATAATGGGCATTCCTGACATATGATGATAAAACATATGGAGGCGGAGGGGGCACAATATGTCCATGTGATGCATTTGTACCAGGAAAATCCCAACGTGACATTTAGAGGCCGTGCATGAAATCTAATTTTGAGGCAAAAAGCCAAGATTTTCTTTGAATGTGTTAAACAAAAATGGAAAGTGCACATTTCAAAGGAAAACATGTATTTTCAGAAGCTGATATGTAGATGTTTGAAAAACAAAGTAATTGAAAATCTATACCACATTTAGGCTACACTTTGAATGATAGTTCATACTGAGTTGGGGAGATTTATAGCTTTTAGTATTTCATTTGTGCATGTGGGCACTTGCTGCTGTGCCTATTATTTCATTAGTCACGTGGAGGCATTTTGTTATGATACAGTGTTACCTGACAACCCCATCTTATGCATTGGAGTGACTAGTGTTCTACAAAAATTGAGAATTTTAAACATTTTCCAGCCAAAATATTGCATCCAGAACATAGACTATTGCCATATATCATGATGGCAACCATGTGGTGGAAAGTATAGTTTTCTTTGCATTCTTAACTCCACATCTATGTATTTTGAAGATACGTGTTTTCAGGGTACATAGATGTGGGGTCTAGAATATTAAGTCTATACTTACATTATATATGCACCTTCCTGATATAGTATTAGCCAATATTCTGGATGATATTTTGCCATGACCCAATATTGTGACATACATCTGTGTTGTCACTACTAGCAATCCTGCAAGGTGTGATAACGATTGTGATTGTCTCTGAGGTGGACGGTACTGCAACAGTTGTCAAGTTACTAGTAGTTTTGGACTATTTTCATTGAACATACATAGCTCCACTTATAGCAAAGGTTGGAGTCCCCTGTCCTATAACAAATGGCCTTATACCTTTACTCTTATAAAGGTATAAATGTGATTCCTTGGTGTAAGAGCCTGTTTAAGGAGCCACAAGTGAGACAAGAGCTACTGGGACCGAACTGTGGCGGTTGACTTTGTTTACCACAGGTGCCTTGCAGCTTGTGATACTAAGTGCCCTAGACTGAGCCAAGTATAACCTTTTCCACACTTGACTCTCTGGGTAGTGATAGCGAGCAGTCATAGGCTTCTAAGGAAAATAGTGGGGAATTGGCTGAGGCAAAAGGTCAGACCCCAACAATCAAACAACAAACACAATAATATACTGCCCAGTCCGGAAAAGTTACGCTAATCAATAGTTATTGGTTATGGGGTGGGTGAAAGCCCTACTCAGGTACCAACCCCAATCCTTGTCAGGGTGAACCACAAAAGGCTCTAAATTAATCTTTGCTTTACACTCTGCTAGATTGCCACAAAGCAGTATGGCTTAGCTCAGAAGCAAAGTGTAAAGTATGCAGCATACAGACAGTTGTAAAATAAAAACACAATACAAGAAAATTCACTAACCAATTTAGTGAAATAGAGTACATTGCAATAAATATAATGAAACCAGAACTACAAAAATCCAATCAGTAGAACAGGAGATATGCAATTCCAAACGTTTAGGTAAATAAAGCGCCTAAAACCACAAAGTGCAACTCATGGTCATCTGGTTATGTTAGGTTGGGGAAAGCACACGTTCATGCCAAAAATGGAGCATGGCTGGATACAGGGACCAGGTTAGTTCCACTAAAAAAGTTACCTTCTCAAAGTCTGAAGAGTCCCGTTCGCTGAAAAGGCAGTGAGAAGCACGAAGAGTGCAGCTGATTGACATCACTGTAGCATGAAGAGTAGGCATTGTGGCATGGGCTCTGGTGCTGTATCGCAATGAGCTGGTTGGGCACCACGGACAGGCTTTGCTGAAGCTTTGCATTGGGGGCGGGGGGTCACTGCAGACTGCTGTTGATGTTGCGTGAAGTGCAGATCTTTCCTTTTCAGTCGCCGCTGGTGGAGCTTACCGTCGCCAGTCGTTGTGGGTGGCAGGGTCTTGGCACGAGCGGGCCTGTTCCTGGTAGCCAAGAGCCCAAAACTTTAGGATTTCACCTTTTGTCACTGGAGGAGCTCAAATGACGCCAGCCAAGGGTCAGGGCCTAGGGAGGCACCTCTTGGGGATCAGGAGCTCACTTCAACAGCAGGCCTCATGCAGGTCCAGTTGCATGTCCAGACATGTCAGCTGAGCAGTTGCAGGGAGGCCTCTGGACCCTGTTGTTTCCCTGTATAGGTAGTAGGCCAACACAACTGACTCTTGGAGTCACTCAGGTTAGCCTGAGATGAAGGGATCAGGCCCAGTCTTCTTTCTCAGAGAGCAAGGCAGTCCTCAAGCAGCAGGGCAGTCCTCTGGGGAGCAAAGTTAGTCCTTCTTCTGTAACGTCCACGGGCGCAGGAGTATACCGAAGAGTTGTTCTCAGGGTTCTGGTGTCTGGTGCCTGCCTTTGTGTGTGGGGGACACCCTGTCCCACACCCGACATCTGGTTCTAGAAAGTTCCTCCCTTAAAGGCTCCATACTGTCTGGGGTGACAATAGGCTGATGTCAGGTTCCATTGTGTGTGCTGGAGGCAAGTGCTTTTCAAGGCACAGCTCCGTCCCAGCCATCCTGGCAGAATGGCCCATCTTGCCCACACGTAGACACCTTTGTGTCACTGTCTTGGAGAAATACACAAACCCCATTAGCAGAGCCATTCACAGTCATGTTACCCAGGACACTGGCAGAACGTACAAATTGTGAGGACAAGAAAATGCCAGCTTTCTATAAGTGACAATTTCATAATTGTGACTTAAAATCTGGCTTTAGCATTAAAGAGGATTTAAAATTACAATTCATTTGAGTCTAAATATGACATCTCTACCTGCTCCCAATACAAAGCTAGCACTTATTAAATGTAATAAGGCAATCCAGTTTAAGATAATGAGAAAGATAAGCATTACAATAATGAAAAATGGCTTTAGGAGATTTCCCTCACAGGACATGTAAAATTACGAACAGATGTCCTACCTTTTAAATACATTGCACCTCTCTCTATGAGCCTTTAGGGCATAACTTAGGGGTGACTTATAAGTATTTAAAAGGAAGGTGTAGGCCTGGCACAAGGTTTATTTTGTCATATCAAAAAGGCAGTTAAAAACCATAGTACAGGCTGCAGTGGCAGGTCTGAGACGTGTTTTAAAAGGCTTCTTTAGTGGGTGGTACAATGAGTGCTATGGGCCCACTAGAAGCATTTACTATGCACGCCCTGGGTACATGTTGTAGCATTTACTAGGGTCTTGAAAGTAAATTAAATGTTACAATCAGTAATATGCCAATTGTACCATGTTTTATGGAGAGAGCACAAGCACCTTACTATCGGTTAGCAAGGAAAAAGTGCACAGAGGTCTAATGCCAACAAACACAAGTTCAGCAACAGAAGGCAAACATCTAGGGGACACCCTGCAAAAATGCCACGTCCAACACACAGCAACTGCTTTCACTCTCTGAGGCCAGAGTTCCTGCTATTACTGTCATGTATACTAGGGAGTAGATAGGGATTAAGCTTGGGTGTAGAATGCTCAAAAGTTCCATTGGATCCGCAACAACAGCTTTTTTAAAGACTTTGAGATGTTTTATATGTTCCCACAGCCCCAGTGAGTACAGCAGTTTTACCTGTGCACATCTGTCTCTGCAGCTAGGCCACATACTTACCTGTGTTCACTTGGTGGCCATCCGGGCTGTCCATCAGGTAAAGGGGGGTTCCTGCCAATATAGAGCGGACTCTTCTAGAGCTCGTTCCTTGCAGTGGCTGCTGTGCACAAGATAATCTCAGTGGACTTAAATCAAGCAGGTTCCCATCGAGGCACCCATTCTGAGCAGCACCAACTTCAATCTGAGTCCTCTTCAGCGAGGAGACAGGTGTGGGAAAAAATGTCATTTTTTGACTTCCTGCTTTAACAGTACTGTAGTTTGTCGATTGATGTTAGCAGTGATGGTTGTCTGGTTATTTCACGATGACACACCTCTAGTTCAGTCTAAAGCACAGTTCACCAATATATCACAGAGAAACAAGGGGACCCTCTCTCTGTGAGGGCCACCCCTGAATTACTCTTTCAATTTTGCCAAATGTTAATGGGTTCTTCTCTGTGCCTCTCCTTACTGGGCAGTCTCTCCTTCAGTGGGGTGAACAAACATTTTCCTGCTCTCATCAGATAGGTAGGATTCTTCAAGCATATGCTTAACTATCTCAGCAGACACTATTGGCTTCAGGTGATGTCCTCTCACATTTGGGAGACAGGTTGTCAGACAGACACCAGTACTGGATAACCAGCAGCCCTTCAAGTACTCTGTGAATTACTCCCTTCCTTGTTCAAGAATACGCATGGTTGTAATTTCAATTACTCGAGAGTAATAGGAGTAATTTCTGTAATTCTGTGTTACTCTTTGACACGGAATTACTGATATTCACATGATTATTCCTGTTCGCGTAATTACGACCAATTTGGGGGTGGAAATACTACCACGAGAGTGCATTTAGCGAGTGAAAGTAGCTGCTCGCGTGATCTATTTGTTTTCTACTGTATTTAGTGATATTTCTTAGTGCAAAATGCATTCTCACACCTATTTCTTGACTCAAGGAGGCATTTTTGCACTAAAAAATAGCGATAAATGGAGAATTATTCTTCTCACAAAATTAAGCATAATCTCATAGAATTCGCAGATGATTCTGTGTGATTTCACTACACTGAATTACACAGGTTACGCCCACCTCTAATCAAAAAAAGCTTGGGACTGGGTCAAAATTAAATTCTAGTTTGCGGTGGTTCTTTTCAAGGGCCCATCCAAGGCTCTCAAGACAATGCCTTAGTGTGATTCTCCTCATTGAAGGTAGCACGGGGGCTATCTCTGAGTGGAAGTAACAAAATCATGGGCATAATTATGTTTGGCTTTTCAACACCTGGCTGTCATGAACCTTCCTGAACAGTAGCCATGGATAGAAAAAAGAGGAGGTCTGGACTAGAATCGTCTGCGACTTGAACAACATAGACACTACAGTCCCATTCTTCCAACCTTCTATCTACCAAATCACAGTGCTCAGAACGAACAAATCATCAGCCCCCTGCTAGCAAAGTCTTCATGGAATTTTCTATGGTAGCATCCTCTTCCCTTTAGTGCCTGTGTAGATGCTATTGAAAGTGATAGAGGAGAGTCATGTACTAGAATCCATGAAATGATTTAAAAAAGATAGGATTACTGCTAACAGAGGAAATTGACTAGGAAATCTCTAAATACACAGTTTCGTCAACAATATCTGCCCATTACGGAGACTGAAAATAAAAACACTATTCATAAAGATATAATGCAAATTAAACTATGATGGGAAGACCATTGTGTCCCTTTTTATCTAAAGGAGCACAAGAATGAAGCTCAAAAAAATATTTGAATCTTACTGCTACAATAGCTGTTTCCCAAAAAAAAACCAGTCTACATCCCAGACTTCTGGCCTGGTCGCAGGCCGAGCCGCCTCCTCCATCGCCACTCAGCTCCACCTCCTGACGCCTCGCCGCTGCCTCCCAGCGCGAGTTTGCGCCCGCAGGATCCGCTGCCACTGCTCCTTGCTGCCTGGAAAGTTTGGCTGTCTGACTGTGCTGTATCTTATATTTTCTTAATTTTGGTTGTTCACTGTTCTGTATTCTCTCAATTTGTTTTTTTCCACTGTTCTTTAAACGCTCTTTTCGCAAGCTCCACTCCCCCACCCTCCCCCCTTTTTTCCTTCTGCTTCCCTTAGTTTTGTGCTGCCTCCTCTTGAGGCCACGCACCCTCGCCTCCCCACCACCCAGCTGCCCCTCCCTCCCTCTTCGTCCTAAATGGCACCTCCACTTCCGGATCTACACCGACCCCAACTCCACCGTCAGAGGAACACTCGTCTACAGACCCCCCGGTCCACGGGCCCTGTTCAGCCACTCCATCGCCGACCTCGCCAGCACCCACGCACTCGCCTCCACAGACTACATCCTCCTCGGGGACCTGAACTTCCACCTCAAGAACAACAACCACACCAACTCCGCCACCCTGATCAACAACCTCGCCAACCTCGGCCTCCGACAGCTCGTCACCGAACCCACCCACACAGCCGGCCACACACTCGACCCCCTCTTCTCCACAAGTAACAACGTCACCTTCAACAAGACCACCGAACTCCACTGGACCGACCACCGCTGCATCCACTTCACCTTCATGAAACCAACAATGCACCACCGCACCCAACAGCTGCCCCGCCGCTGCTGGAGCAAAGTCACCGAGGACCAGCTGACTTCCACCCTCACCCGGAACCCACCCACCGACCCCACCGACCAAGACACCGCTGACCGTTACCTCAGACAGTGGAACGGCGACTGCGCCAACACTCTCGCCCCGCTCAAGAAATCCTCCATCTACCACCCCAGCAAGAAAGCCGCCTGGTTCAATGAAGATCTCCAGACCTCCAAACGGACATGCCGGAAGCTGGAGAAAATATGGCTTCACGACCAGACAGCCGCGCAGCCCACAAGGGCGCCATCCGCAGACACCACCACCTCATCAGAACAGCCAAAAGATCGTCCTTCAAATCCCGACTGGAGAACAACGCACACGACAGCAAAGAACTTTATTAACGTAGTGAAGGAACTCTCCAACCCCAGCGCCTACACCAACAACATCCTGCCCTCCCAGGAACTATGTGACTCTCTGGCCACCTTTTTCCACCGCAAGATTGCCGACATCCACGACAGCTTCAACTCCTCACCCTCCCAGACCGCAACACACAACCCCCCGAACGCCAGCTGCACCAACAAGCTGACCTCCTGGACACTCGTCAACAACGAAGAGACTCGAAAGATCATGAACTCAATCCACTCGGGTTCTCCATCAGACCCCTGCCCACACCATGTCTTCAAAAAAGCTGACGCAACCATCGCACCCCATCTGCGAAAAATCCTCAACATCTCCTTCGATACCGCAACATTCCCGGAAAGCTGGAAGCACGCCGCAATCAACGCACTCCTCAAAAAACCCAAAGCGAACCCCAAAGACCTCAAGAACTTCGGGCCCATCTCCCTGCTCCCCTTCCCGGCAAAGGTCATCGAGAAAATCGCCAACATGCAGCTGACCCAGCACCTCGAAGACAACAGCATCCTAGACCCGTCCCAGTCCGGATTCAGACGCAACCACAGCACCGAGACTGCCCTTATAGCCACCACAGACAACATCAGACGCCAGCTGGACAGCAGCGAAACCACAGCCCTCATCCTCCAGGACCTATCAGTCGCCTTCGACATGGTCTGCCGCCGCACACTCAGAACACGCCTCCAAGAAGCCGGAATCCAGAAGACGGCCCTCGACTGGATCACGTCCTTCCTCTCCGGCGGAACCCAGAGAGTCCGGCTCCCGCCCTACCGCTCCAAAGCCACCAACATCATCTGCGGCGTACCCCAAGGCTCATCCCTCAACCCGACCTCGTTTAATGTCTACATGGCCCCCCTCGCACAAGTGGCCCGCCAGCACAACCTGAACATCATCTCCTACGTTGACGACACCCAGCTGATCCTCTCCCTCCCCAAGGACCCGCACTCAGCCAAAACCAACTTCCACCAGAGAATGAAGGCTGTCGCCGAATGGATAAGGAGCAGCCGTCTGAAGCTGAACTCGGACAAAACGGCGGTCCTCATTCTAGGGCCCACCCCCTCGGCCTGGAACGACTCCTGGTGGCAGACTGCACTGGGAGCAGCCCGACACCCACGGACCACGCACGCAACCTAGGATTCATTCTCGACTCCTCCCTCTGCATGTCGACGCAGGTCAACACCATCTCCTCCTCCTGCTACAACACCCTCCGCATGCTCAGCAGGATCTACAAATGGATCCCAACTGAAACAAGAAGAACAGTTACCCAGGCCCTCGTCAGCAGCAGGCTGGACTACGGCAACGCACTCTACGCAGGAATCCCAGCCAAACACCTGTAACGACTACAGCGCATCCAGAACGCCTCAGCCCGACTGATCCTCAATGTCCCCCGCCGCATCCACATCTCCTCCCACCTGAGAGACCTGTACTGGCTCCCCGTCAACAAAAGGATCCCCTTCAAACTCCTCACTCACGCACACAAAGCACTTCACAACACTGGACCAGCCTACCTGAACAACAGACTCAACTTCTACACCCCGGCCCGCCAGCTCCGCTCCGCCGGCCTTGCCCTTGCCGCCGTACCGCGCATCCAACGAACCACCTCCGGCGGCAGATCCTTCTCCTACCTCGCCGCCAAGACCTGGAACACCCTCCCCACCCATCTACGGCAGACCCAAGACCTGCTCACCTTCAGAAGGGTCCTCAAGACCTGGCTCTTTGAGCAGTAGCAGCCCCCCCCCTCACCCCACCCTCAGCACCCTGAGACCCTCACGGGTAAGTAGAACGCTTTACAAATTCCTGATTGATTGATTGATTGATTGACTAGTAAGTCAAAAATTGAATCCCATATTGTAAAGCGATTTGGTCCTGATTCCAAGTTGGACAGTACTGTGTCAGCAGTAAAAAACTATGGGCTTTTATCATTTCCCCCTAGTTAATTCTTCCCAGTAATGTGCATGTATAAGTAAAATCAAATAGAATGAGGAATTACCATTTGGGATAGACTTCTACAATCATATAATCATGCGGAATCCCCTATTCCATGATGCGTACTTGTTTTCGGCTATAGACAGTCTAATGCTTATGGACCTCCTATCTAAAGTTAACTCTGGGTCACCCACTGACGGTTGCCCGTCACATCTTACGAGAAGTTTTTCTTCTCTCCTGAGGCCTGCTCTTTCTTTGCTTAATGAGTCACTGTCTCAGGGCTCCGTTCCCAGAGCCTTTAAAGAAGCGATTATTGTTCCCTTTTGAAAAAGTCATGGGCAGATCCCCAGACCTTGACTAACTACCGCCCAATCTCTCTGTTCCCCTACCTGGCCAAGGTGCTGGAATTGCACGTGGCTAAATGCCTCTGTGACTTTATTGAACGATCAGAATATCTTGACCCGATCAAGCAGGATTTTGTCTAGCCCACTAAACAGAGGCAGTGATACTAACCGTGCTGGACACACTTCGGAAGGAAGCTGATAGAGGTTCCCCCCAGGTCCTGGTGCTGTTGGATCTATCTGCGGCATTCAACACGGTTGTCCATGGTATTCTGATCGACCGTGTCCAAGACGCCGGCCTCCAGGGCTCAGCTCTTGGCTGGATAAGGTCGTTTTTGGAGGATCGTTCCCAGTCAGTCCGCCTGGCCCAGTTCACAGCAACTAAATGACTATAACATTTGGGGCCATATGTAGGTGGCCAAATACCGGTCGGTAATGGCCGATTTCGGCCGTTACCGACCGGTATTTGGAGTTTGAGATGTAGGTGCCTGAAAACAGGCCATTTCGGTAATTTTACCGAATCTGTAAATATACCGGTCTGTAAATTTACCGACCGGTATTTTTACAGAATCGGTAAAATCGAGATGTAGGTGGGACTCTTCTGAGTCCCACAAGCCCTACAAAATCGGTATTTTACCATCAAATACAAGTTGATGGTAAAATACCGATTCAGGTGTGCATGCACATGTGTGCATGCACACCTGTGCCATATGACAGGCAGACCTGCCCTTAGGGCAGGTATGCCTGCCACATGGCACCGAACCCGTTTTGGGGGTGCTAGAGGGTGTCAAAGTGACACCCCCTGCACCCTTGTGAAATTCGGTATTTACCGATTCGGTAAATACCGACCGGTAAATGCCCAATCATTCCTATGGGCTTCAAAGCCCATAGGAATGAATGGGCATTTACCGGTCGGTATTTACAGAATCGGTAAATACCGAATTTTACCGATTTGGTAAATGCACATCTGTATTTACCTACATCTCGGTACTTATATTTTACCACTTCTTAAATACCGAATCGGTATGATTCGGTATTTAAGAGGTGGTAAAATAATTTTACCTACATCTGGCCCTTGGTACCCTAGTGTTCATCACTGTCACCTGACCTGTTCAACCTATATTTCCTTCCACTGATTCGGTCATTAAAAAAAAGTGTGTACGTGTAACTATGCTGATGATCTGAAATTAATGTTTACCATCAATAACATTCGACTCTGTGTCCGAGTTTCAAGCCACCATGTTGTACATCCATGACTGAATGAACAGCAACCACCTAAAACTTAATCTGGGCACGACCAAACTCATCGTGGTAGGAGGCCCTCAGAACCCTTGGAGCTCCCACTTCTGACAAACTAAGTTGGGCTCCTTCCCTATTGCATCACCCTCGGCCAAGAGCCTTGGGGTGATAATCAACAGCGACCTGACTATGAAAACCCAAATTGGGTCAGTCACTTTGACCTGCTTCTTGCAGCTGAGAAATATAAAGAAGATAGGTAGACTCCTTACCAGGGAGGCATTGATACAGGCTTTCCTAACCCTGGTCATATCACATTTAGGTTATGCATACTCTTTATATTTTGGCATCCCACTATACCTTATTAAAATACTGCAATTGGTACAGAACCAGGCAGCAATATTGATTTTCCAGCAGCCTAGATGGCAGCATGTTTACCCTCTCATGAGAGAGCGGCACTGGTTCCCCATCCCTCAACGATCAGCATTCAAAGTCGGCTGCCTTGTTTTTAAGGCCCTGCATGGTACATGCCCTAAATTCATCTCCAGCCTTATCCAAAGACATGTACCTACTCGTAACCTGCGTGCATCCCATATGAACCTGTAGGCCATACCTCCTTACACATTGAAACGTGAAGGTGGAAGCAGGTTTGCTGTGCTGGCACCGAGAATCTGGAACTCGCTTCCAGCTGATAGTAAAGCCTGCAAAGACTTATTGAGATTTAGAAAGCTCCTTAAAACATGGCTATTCACCCAGGCGTATGTCTGAATTTAAGCACACAATAAATCAACAGAGCTTCAGCAGATCCTATAACTAGCGCCAAGAAACCAATCGGTGTATGTGCTCTCTATAGGATAATTTAACATAACATAAAATACATGTATCACCTGCTCTGAGCAGGTGGTAAATGTATGTGCAGCCTGTTGGTGGGTTGGGATTCAGGGGTAAGAGAGAAGGGTGGGGAAGTAGGGTAGCAAAGGGTAAGTTTTGTTCCACTAAGGGGACTTGTGTGCTCCCTCAGCTAGAAACAAAATTGCAGAATGAGGCTTGCTTGATGCTCCAGCCAAAGCCTTGTGCCTTTTTACTAGCCGGAATAACCGACCGGAGGAAAACCAGACATGCCATAATTACACAGAAAGAAATTGCATAAAAGCATTTGTAAATGTAACTCTATATTACTTGTAATCAGGGCCTATGTTGCTAATGTACGTGTGAGGATTCTGTCAACCTGACACTAGATTCCACTCGAGAGGGCCCCTTATGAACCTCCTTTTATATCAGTATAGGTAAAAAAACTGATCAACACTTACCATACATTGTTTTGCTACACCTTCTAGACCAAGTTTCTGTTCTACTTTCCAGATGCATTATTGTACTTGTAGATCTCCCTGTCTTCAGACCCTTCCTATATCACGTCCTGGTGGTGGTTTCCTGTTCACTAATTGGTTCCAGGACCCTGCGATTATTCTGACACCTTTATATGTGCATTGTGGGCCCTTCTCAATGTTTGCGTTAATCCATACTTCGTTCCAGGCTTTCCTATCCTTTCTTATGTCTCCTGGTTCCATCTCCAGGTCCCAGTTCAGCCTTCTCTTCATTGGTGATTTCCTGATTCCCTGCACCTGCTTAAGTCATTGCACCTGGAAACTGATATCTGTAGAGTCTCCATGTGCTCTGTTTTGTTCCTGCTGCTGTTATTGCAGGCTTATTCTTTGGTTCTGATTTCCCTTTTCCCTGTATCCATTCTCATGTTTTTTCCTATTTGTAGTATCTGTTTCTGTCACTTGTATTCCTGCATCTCAGTTCCTGATTTAGCCATTGATCATAGCCTCCAGTCGGCCCTCTTCTTGATCTGCCCTACAATGTGCAGACTCCTTGCCTAGTGTTCTGTGATACTGTTTGTCTGCATATATCTGTCTTGCATTGTTTGAGTGCAGATCTTTCCTATTTTTTGTTCTCCAAATTTCAGTGTTGTTCCTGACTCTGTTTCCAGTCCTACTTTTGCCTGAGCCCAGTTTCTGTTTTGGTGTTTCTTGTTGTGTTCCCTGTTTTTCTGTCTTTTATTGTTATCCTGATTTTCATTACTTCCAAGGATGCCAGTTACATTCAAAAGCTTGTGCCTTTGGCACAGAGAACCACCCAGTGCACCGTCTCCTTAGAGATGCTTGATTCTCCTAGAACTCTGTGAGATTAATTTGCTCCTAGCTTTCATATAAGATCTTTTCACCTCCCAGAAGATCATTTCTGAGGAGCAGACAAACTATTGTTTATGATAGTTTGTCTATCATTTTCCTACTTTACTTTCCTGTTTTCAATACTTGTGTTTTCCCTGCAGACTTATTGTTCCCTTTTCACTGCCTTTTCTAACCTGCACCAGTCCTCAGATTCTGTCCTCCATCCCTTTTAGCCTTCAGGTACTATCTTGCTTATATTACACTCCAGTTATCCAGTCTTCTCCCAGTCTCACCCATCTAGTTCTCTGATTGATCACCCTGATATTCCCCAGATAGTAAGAAATTACCAGGAACATAAAATGGGTATTTTTTCGGGTTGCAATAAAATTCAAACTCCCTCTCCAGGTGAAGATACAACCCTGACTTTGAAGGAAACAAAAATTGTAGAGCACAAGGATCTGAGGGTCTCCCAATCACAAATATTAAGAATGACTATGGTTCACAGGTCTAGGTTGTTGCTCGACTTTTCTTAGAGTGGCTTGAAACAGAATACTTGAATGTCCTCTCCAATTATAGTCAAATCACTCTTTTAGATTAATCCCTCAAAATCATTATCAAACAATTTTTGGTTCATCTGCAAACATGTGCAGACTAATTAAAAACTTTTATGACTGAGCACAAAGGCTTCAGTGCAAAAATAAGAGCAGCAGGCTTTCAAAATATATGTGCATTGAATGACATCTTGAAAAAATATCTATAAAAGAAAAGTCAGGCTGAGCATCTAATGTTTACTCACTACTCAACAGTCTTCATAGGCCTAATCTTTTGCGGAAGCCATTAAAAACCACCCCCAAATAGTTACTTGGTTGAGCATGTGGCTCAACCTAAACCTCACAGCGCTGTACTCAATCCAATGTGAAGAACTAATACATTATTAACCCTTATAAAAGGAAAAGGAAATGCTGATGTGTTTTACCCCTCATGACTAATTACATCCTTATTTTGAGGAGAGCATAAATGGAGAATTCTCTAAAAACATCAGTGGTTTGCCCATGTGCAAACTCTTTCAGGGACATCCCAGTGCCACTTGTGTGCAGCAATAATAATATACACTGCTGGAGTTTTGGGTGTAATATTTCTCCTCAATGAGGATCCTCTCATAGCAGATACATCCAAATGTGGTAAAGAAACCTCAGCTGACCTCGGAGTTGGGTGGTAACGTAAGACTTCTCTGATTTGTGGAGGAATTGGTAAATACTTTTTTGAAACCGTCTCTACCAGTAAAGAATACTCTGATGGACTTACCTCTGCAATCACTAGAGCAGATGCCATTTTACAAGAGGATTCCCTTCCAACAGAGGATCCACCAAATGAAGGAATTACCACTTCATTCACAAAAAGATGATTTTTTTAAAATAAATAAATCAGGAGGTTTATAAAGTGCAACAGCTACTCAACAAAGAGTGTCCCGGGGCTAGGAGACTACCACAATTCATCCCACACACAGACTGGTTCCCCTCAAAAAGCCTGATCTAATAGCCAGGTCTTTACTGTGGTCTTTACTGTTTTCCTGAAGAGAATTTCTCGGCTAATATAATATTGTGGCAATAAAGCAGAACCTGATTCCATGATTGAGCCGTAAGATAAGAGAATGACTCCCATCCACTGTTCCCTCTAGGTCGCTCGCGCGCACCTCCCCTGAGGTCAGCGCGCACCACCTAGCGTGGAGCGCGCACATAGAACGTCGCTAGAGAGTCGCACCGCCCGCCGCTTTTAAAAATCGAGCGGCGTGATCATGAGGCACTGTTCCATGTGGTGGCAGTGGCTGCGGAGCGGGCGTGAGGAGTGCAGGCAAGGAGGCGGGGGGCTGGTGGGGATTGTGGGGATTGTGGCGATTGTGGCGCTTGCGGCTGTGTGGGAGAGTGGCAGACTGTGGCCTTTTGTTTAAGTATTGCTGATAACCTGAGCACCTTCACGGGCTCCGATTAACAGCAATACTTAAACAAAAGGCCACAGTCTGCCCCGCGCTTTACTAACAAAAGCGTAGACACTTTCCAAACACAGCGTGTACTTTAGCACACGCTGTGTTTGGAAAGTGTCTACGCTTTTGTTAGTAAAGCGCGAGGCAGACTGTGGCCTTTTGTTTAAGTATTGCTGTTAATCCGAGCCCGTGAATGGGCTCTGATTAGCTGCAATACTTACACGAGAGGCCAGTGCGGGTGGGGAACCAGCGGAACTGAAGGGGAGAGGGCAGAAAGTCACACAAAACGAGTGGGACAGAGGGTATAAAGAGTGGGACAGAGGGCATAAAGAGTGGGACAGTGGGCATAAAGAGTGGGACAGAGGGCATAAAGGCACAAAAAATGAGTGGGACCGAGGGCAGAAAGAGTGGGACAGAGGGCATAAAGGCACACAAAACGAGTGGTACAGAGGGCAGAAAGTCACACAACACGAGTGGGACAGAGGGCATAAACACACAAAAAACTAGTGGGACAGAGGGCATAAAGGCACAAAAATGAGTGGAACACAGGACAGAAAGGCACAAAAAACAAGTGGGAGAGAGGGCATAAAGGCACAAAAAACGAGTGGGACAGAGGGCAGAAAGAGTGGGACAGAGGGCATAAAGGCACACAAAACGAGTGATACAGAGGGCAGAAGGTCACACAAAACGAGTGGGACAGAGGGCATAAAGGCAAAAAAACGAGTGGAACACAGGACAGAAAGGCACAAAAAACGAGTGGGAGAGAGGGCATAAAGGCACAAAAAACGAGTGGGACAGAGGACATAAAGGCACAAAAACGAGTGGGACAGAGGGCAGAAAGAGTGGGACAGAGGGCATAAAGGCACACAAAACAAGTGGGACAGAGGGCAGAACGTCACAAAAAACGAGTAGGACAGAGGACAGAAAGGCACACAAAAGGAGTGGGACAGAGGGCAGAAAGGCACAAACAATTAGTGGGACAGAGGGCATAAAGGCACTAAAAATGAGTGGAACAGAGGGCAAAAACGAGTGGAACAGAGGGCATAAAGGCACAAAAAACGAGTGGAACAGAGGGCAGAAAGGCACAAAAAACGAGTGGAACGGAGGGTAGAAAGGCACAAAAAGCGTGGGAAAAACAAATAGAACAGAAGGCAAAAGGGGCAGAAAAACAAGTGGCACAGAGGGCAGACGGGCACAAAAAACTAATGGCAAGGAGGCAGAATTCAGAAATATAGGGGTAGCTAAGAACAGAAGGCAGAACTGGTGGAGGCACGGGGGCAGTGAGGGGAACAGAAGTTAACTGGGCAGAGACACGGGCAGCGAGGGGTACAGAAGAAAAGACCTGGCAGAGAGAGCATGGGGACAGCAAGGGGAACAGAGGGAAGAAAAAGGACACATATTTTCGTACTGTCTGATTGCTCACTTTCCACAAGCCCTTGCGTACCAATAAATAATACACTGCTGTATGCATACATGTCCATGCCAATTGACCCAATTCAGGCTGTCTCCCTCTTGAAATTGCCTCTGCTTCAAAAGGCGTTTTAAAAAGAAATTTAAGTTGTACAAATTGCTTGGGGGTCCCCGGCTTCCAAACAGGAATGGATAAGGCATTTCCGGATTTTTAAATGCATGCATAGCATTTCAGTAAACACACACTGCGCTGGTCAGCCTCTCCTAAAATCGGGCGCTATGATACGTCGGGGAAGTCCGTGATGTTAACGTTAAAATAAAGCAACCTACTTTGCTTTAACTTTGTACTTTTTTCTGAAATGGCTTCCTGCACAACTTGATTTGACACGTGATTAGTGTATTTATTTAATGTACAGTACTGATGTAGCCCATCAAATAGTTAAATATAAAGCATACTCTTTGATGTAACAGAGACTGCCGGCTTCCCCACTTGACCAAACTGTGTGATCTTAGGCAGTTATTCTATTTTACAGTGCTTCCTTTTTCCTTCATTTGACAGCAGCTTTGAATCCACAATTTCAGTATGTGTACAGAACAAAAGCATTTCACTCCTTCAGGTATCCATTTTTGGAATTGTGAGTCTGCCATTTTTTTACATGACGTTTGTTGCATCAATTACATGCCAATATCATGCACCTCAGGCTGGACCAAGGTTTCAGAGTGCTTATGTGACATTTTCATATTGTCAATGTACTTATGATTAGCATTCGATGGCTAAGGGTGACATTTTCTTGTGAACAAAATCAAAGCAATGAAGATGTGGGGAATATGTAAAAATCTCTGCAAGTAAAACAAGATTGAAGGTTATTCCTCTTGATGCAGGTTTTTAAATTTAAGGCTGCATTTTTTAAAATGTTTTATTTACTGTTCAAAAACACCCTTAAGTTATTACAATCAAAAGCTGTTACTCTCCCGCTCGGGTGGTCTGTCGCAGGTTTTCTACCATTGCAATGAATGGAAATGCAGCTGTTTGGTAGTTAATAGGTTACTGTTCTATATTAGGATTTAAAGTTATAAACTGCAAGTAACAAAATGAGCTTTCTGACAGAAGCAGTAATGCACTGACCTAGTTACATTGCATGTGATTTTTGATCTGCATGGTTCACCAGCTTTTCATCAGGCATTTTAACCTCCTCGGCTACTTAATGAGTCAACTTCCAGTAGGCAAAACTTAGATCTCTCTGCAGAAGGTCCATCATTCTTCAGTTATCTTGACATATTTATGGTTGCCTGAAAATTGCTTGAACGTAGTTAATCATATTTTTTGCGCGCCACTGCAGCATCTTCAGGTGGGATCTTTTGATGGATTGTGTGCTTCTCAGCCATCCTGTGGGTTACCTTGTTCACCCACCTCAACCATTTGCACAGTTTGTATTTTGTGTTACACCTTCTGTGATGCCGCTTTCCCCTGGGATTCAGATTTATAGACCAGTTTAAGATAATGGATGCTAATAATGGAACACATGGGCACACCCCTGTTTGTCCTAGGCTGGAATCCCAGGTAATTATTTGGTAATTTTTCCTCTTGGGCCTCTTGACCGGTCCCATGCATAGTTTGTAATTCTTCGGGCGTTTGCTGACTTACTTGTCTTCACTTGTAGGTTTCCAGTCTGTAAGGTATTTGGATTTGAGTGGTCAGGTGCGAGTACCACAAAGATAAGGTAATTCTGTTTACGTTCCTCATTGGGTTGGGGGTTGCTGGGTAAATAGATTCACAATATGCACCCCTTTTTCTTTTGCAGGTTCGTGAGACCGTACTACAAAGACAATTGTACAGGCAGACGTGAGTACAGGCAGAACAAACAGGTAATTGTTTGGTAGAGTTAAACCAGTGCTTTTTCAGTTGCAGGTTTCGCAAACAGTACCCCACACATTTAAGCACGCGTACGTGAGTACACGCAGAAGAGGTAATTGTTTGGTTGCGTTAAACTGTGGTGCATCTTGAACATTGTAGTACCATATATACTTACCCATGTTTTCTTCTGTTGCAGCTTTCGCAGCCAGAACCCCATACATTTAAACAGGCGTACGTGAGTGCAAGCAGAAGAGGTAATTGTTGGGTTGAGTTAAACCGTGGTGCATCTTGAACATTGTAGTACCATTTATACTTACCCATGTTTTCTTCTGTTGCAGGTTTCGCAGCCAGAACCCCATACATTTAAACAGGCGCACATGAGTGCAAGCAGAAGAGGTAATTGTTGGGTTGAGTTAAACTGTGCTGCATCTTGTACATTGTAGTATAACAGATTGCATTCATGAGCTAGGCGTCAATGTAAGCCATGTTTCCTAATTTTGCAGGCTTTGTGGCACAGCAGGTTCAAACCGGCGGGTACGGAAATGTTCAAGCACAAAGCTGTAACTTCGGGAGAGTGCAGTGCTTCACCACAAAGGAAGAAATGTTGCCTTGTATTCAAGGAAGAATGGATGAAGGAAATTGTGGAGGCTGAGACACAGAAGCCACGAAGCAAGGTTCGCATGCAACTCGGGGAACTATTTCAATACAGTCCAGACGTGGCTTGATTTGCAAAGCATGTGCCGAAGCCACGATTGTTTGGGACTTTTCCACAGGGAAGAAATGGCGTGATGGCTGGAAACTGGACTACATGAAATGCCATCTACTTAGCAAAGTACACGAGTCTGCCATGGTGATATTGAGAAACAGAAGTGCTGCTGCCAGGTTTGGTTTTGAAGTGCAGGCAATGCTGCCAGAAACTGCCACTGACAAAGCAAATAGAATGGAAGTCGTTGAAAGCCAAAGATCTATGGCTGAGGAGATAAAGATTCTCATCAACAACGTGTTGCTGGCAGTCAAGATGAATACTTCAATGTTATCTGTACAAGACATCCATGACCACCTAGCTTTGTATGTGAAGATACCAGACAGCTGGAGGAGCAAGAACTATGCCTTTGAGTTCCTTGAGGCCATCAATAGCGTGATACACTGTGAAGCTATGACAGAACTTCGGCAAGCTTTGTATCACACCTTGATAATTGATGAGAGCACAGATATTTCTGTTACAAAAATGCTCATCCTGTACTTCAAGTTCCGACCTGTAACATCAACTGAGCACAAAACGCTGTTTGGGGGCATAGTGAAGCTGACTAGCTGTAATGCTGAGGCTATCACTACTGCCGTGAAAGAATTCTTCACTGCCAATGAACTGGAGCTCATGAAAATGGTCATGTTCACATCTGATGGTGCGTCTGTGATGCTGGGGAAGATAATGGTCGCCTTAAACAATCCATTCCTCATCTAGTTGAGCAGCATTGTGTCGCCCATCGGGAAGATTTGGGAGTTGATGATGCCTGGAAGAGGGTTCCAATGATTAAAGAGATGGAGACATTATTGAGGACTGTCTACACTGTGTTCTCCAGATCTCCTGCAAGGAAGTCCAAGCTGGATGAAATTGCATCGGTCACTGAACGTGAAGTTGTATCTTTTCGACCACTGAATGAAGTCCGGTGGCTTCAAGGCATTTTACTGTTGGTGCACTAATTCGTAATTACGGGACTGTTCTTAAGTACTTTGAGCATGAGCAAGTTGAGGAGAATGATTCACTTGCTAAATATTGATACACTGTGAAGCTATGACAGAACTTCGGCAAGCTTTGTATCACACCTTGATAATTGATGAGAGCACAGATATTTCTGTTACAAAAATGCTCATCCTGTACTTCAAGTTCCGACCTGTAACATCAACTGAGCACAAAACGCAGTTTGGGGGCATAGTGAAGCTGACTAGCTGTAATGCTGAGGCTATCACTACTGCCGTGAAAGAATTCTACACTGCCAATGAACTGGACCTCATGAAAATGGTCATGTTCACATCTGATGGTGCGTCTGTGATGCTGGGGAAGAATAATGGTCGCCTTAAACAATCCATTCCTCATCTAGTTGAGCAGCATTGTGTCGCCCATCGGGAAGATTTGGGAGTTGATGATGCCTGGAAGAGGGTTCCAATGATTAAAGAGATGGAGGGATTATTGAGGACTGTCTACACTGTGTTCTCAGTGGCGGCTGGTGACATTTTAAAGTGGTGAGGCGGAAACTGATAATCATACTGCACCGTAGCGAGCGAGCGTAGCGAGCGAGCCCGAACCCCCTAAGGAGGGTTCGGGGGGATTTCCCCCCGAGAAAATTTTGAAAAAATAGTGGAAAAATGGTGCATTTTCAAGCAAATTTGAGAAAGCAGGAAGGTTAATAAAGCAATTGTGAAAGTGCAGGTATTACATTATTCAAGAGCTTTCATATAACATAGGTAGCTGCTTATTCAGTATAACCACAGAGCTTCATAACTGCACAACTCTATTTACAAGCCACAGAGGCCGTGAGGAGCAACTCTGCTCTGCACGCGCTGTTTGAGGTTTCCGCACCAGTGCACAGTGGCAGCTCGCCTTACCTTCCTTATAGTAAGGAGGGGTGTGCCCGTTCTACCACAGGAAACGGGATTCCCTCTTTCGTTTTCTGTCCAAGTGCTGGTGGTGTGCAGTGGAATCAGAAATAGACACAGTGTCTATTTCTGCTTCCACTGGCACACCACCAGCACACACATGACGTGTTTGCTCTCCAAAATTAGAAAGTGATCTCTGTGCCAATGCTTTCCTCGGGCAAGACGGTGCCAGGCTAAGCGAGAAAAGGCCGCTTTAATGATACAGGTCTGTGCTGCTAATGTGATAACATACAAAACAAAACAGCACCGCCACCAGCGTAATGTTGCCCTAGATCACACTGTGCGACCTAGCTAAGCCTCACATCACATGTGCCATAAATAAAACATGAGCACAAAAACGCTCATTTTCTTGCAGTATCGATTTCTTCGGGACAGGCAAACGTGACAAAACCGTTCCTATGGACTAAATTTATGGAGCAATGCAATGGTCACACAACATTTTCCAGGTGTAAGTCTGAATTGCATCTGTAAAAAGTGGTAAGTTATACCTGTATATTTCACACCTGATCAAAAATCTTTACAAAATTGAAACCTATGAATGATATGCACACCGTAGTAACTTACACAGTCATGAGTTGTTACGCAGTTTTAGTTTTAAATTTGTTTCAAAGTTACAATGGTGAATGCTAGCAAGAGCTCATTAAAAACTTGACCAGGAAAATCCCATGCAAACGTAGTGAACACCTTTTCCTTGTGAATTAACTTTTCAAGCTAATCAGCATATGTAAATTACTCCTAAAAAAAACCTGGCGAACAGCTGCAAAAAAGTGGGAAAGCACAAAAATTACCCCAGATTTCACAGTTGATGTGAGGTAAGGGGAGAAAGTTAAGTGAAATATTCAATGAATAAATGTAAAACTTGGAATAAAAAAATTCTATAAATTCCCTAATCAAATATGGGATCAGAAAAACAGGATTATGTGAATCTCCAGAATAGGATTCACCATATAAGGCTTCTAAAAGTTGACTCCAGACTGCAAATGAGGTATTCCGACCTGAACATTACGATGACAAGGCCACCAAAAGTGTGCACAGGGGTACAGAGGACACAGCACTTTAGAGGTATTTTGCAGAGAAGAACGCAGACTGCATCTGCAGTCAAAAAACACTGACGGGTTTCCGACACCCGACATGAGATGGTAACTCAGATGCACTGTGGGACTCATGGGTACAGCTTCCACATTGTTAATAGTGGCAGGTGTCCCATCTGGAGCAGTGGAAGCTGTAGGGCACACTGCATGCCCTCCTATTTCATTCCTTGCATGCTGACTGTATTTTTCTTAAAGCGTCTCAAGCATTATTAAATCACTCAGGGGCAGATTTGCTAAGATTTGATGCTGTGTGTGTCACAGAAGTTACGCAAATCAGCTCAAAATCTTTGAGTCTGATTTTCTTTTTAGCGCTAAACTTGTTTAGTGCTGGAAATAATGTGAAACCAGCATTGCATTACTTCACCCATGAACCCCCCCCAACGTTTTTGACACTAAATCCAAATTACTACAGAAAGTGACAGCGTTAGAAAATAGTGCACCATTCTACCAGGCGCTATAAAGGAGAAATGCCTTTTTACTCCTTTATTTTGCATGTGGGAAAATGCTTGAAATAAGTCTAAGCATAGTATTTAGTACTGGAAGAGAATCCTTCCAGACCCAGTACAAAACCTATGCTTGATTAACGGAGGCACCCTTGAACTGTGGTCCAAAGGTGTCTCCGTGGGCACGGCAGCGAATTTCAGCACATGCCCTAGGGAGAGGGGAGGCTGAGAGGAGTGCCATATTTCAGTAAATTTGGTGCTCTCATGGGCTCTCATCATGCAGCGCAGCGCAACATTTGCGGCTGCTGCACTGTGATACGTGAGAAATCGGTAAATCTGCCTCTCAGTCCCTTTAAAGGTACAGATAATACTTTTCAAAAATAAATTCTAGTGGGGATTACAAATGCAGGGAATGAAGTCTGCTGTCCCTTCAGACCTAGAGTCACAGGCATTCCGAGGGGGTCGCAAATTGCTTCCTGTCTCATATATATGAACGAGGCACTAGGTTTTACCACCTCCGGCTAATTTAGATGTTGTGATGTAACTAATCAGGACCTATGTTCCATCAAATAATGTGACTCAGGACGCAAACCAGACAGTGTGCAAAAACACCAGCTGGTTTGCTAACTACAATTTATACATTGCACCAAAAATGGCAGCCAAGACCCAAGTAAAAATAAAATACTAAATCCAAATATATCCAGCAAAATACATCAAAACAAATTAACCATGCAGATTTAAAAGAAAAATACCAACAATAAAAAAACAAAATAAAAGCAAAGCGGGAGATTCCAGAAATCGTTGCATATTTGTACACTTACAGCGAATAGCTCGCAAAAGATTCTTTTGGGTTTTGCCACAATTATTTGTCATCTAATGAGCTGATTAATGAGCATAGACATGGATATACCATGGAGAAATGCAGAAAGCCTTTGAAATTACATAATATTATTATGGAGCTAAAATGTAACATTTTCAAACTATTGGTTAATAACTTGGGCTGAAGAGAAATTCAGTACAGACATGAGATAGGAGAAGGGAGATAAGAAATTTGCAACTCTAATCATATAGAAATTCCCTGAGGAAAAGGAAGCATTATTTACTGACACAAGGCTGCCAAATAAAAAGCGTAAGCATTTTGTCCCGTTGGGTGAAATGTTGATTTCTTACCGTGAAAGTCCTAAAGAATAATCTATGATCTTGTATTAGGATTACAAGCACAAAACCACGTTTGTGTTTTACGAGGTGGGATTACTCAAAAAACATTAGAAAAAACTTCAACAAACTTAATTGAAGCGTCAAAGAGATGATTATTTTCATGATATCCAGGAATTTTGAACACTACCTCCCCCACCACAGTGAGCTCTTCAACACTCCTGACTACCAGGTGCATCCACCTCAGCAAGAGCCCTTTAATGCAGCCTACAACTATACTCACAAACATGGACGTACATTGTGATGAAGTGGCTGTGCCAGTTTGCAGATCGAGCGTGTCACCCTGCTCATAGAGGAGAGGTCGAGGAATGGTGATCAGCATCACAAGTGCCAAAATGAAGGAGGAGCCCCAGGTAGCAAGGCCAACGATGTCACCCTCCCACCCCAAATATGCCTGCATTCTGGATTCCTACTATCTACCGGCTCGACATGACCCCATATATCACTCCTTCCTGCCACTGCGGATGGAACAGAGATTAACAGTAGTATACAGGCAGCCAATACATCCCCTCGGAAACATTTCTGGCTTGCATTTCTTTTCTTGCGGTGATTACTAGACCCAGGTGTCTAAACGCCCTTGTGGCACTGACGTCTCATTCTAGAGGCACGGAGTTCGCCCTGACCAGGCAATAAGATTCATCATGTCACACTGCACCGAGAGGCTCTTCTTGGTACAGGCGATCGAATTACAATCTGCTACCACCATTTTACAATCTGCGAGCAAAAAACACTTATTTGGTTGATATAAAGAGGTCCTGCTCGATTGAAAGACATTAGATCAAATTGAGTGGTTTGGTTAAAATCTGACACCCTGGAGATGCAACCAGCCGTGTGCGTGTGCCTAAACTGCCTTGGTCATGAAAAAAGTCACAGAATGGGAGATGAGTCTTTTAAGGGGGTCACTGCACTGGTCCTCGATTAATCTGTCCAGACAACTGAATGTTACATACTAGAGAGGATTTGTGCGCAAGGAAAAATAACTAAGTTAGCACCTTTACAAGTCTCGGCTTATTTTGTCAGTGCGGTTGAAGAATAAATACAACTTGAAGTGGATTGTGTTTCCGAGCTCGGCCCCCCCCGGAAATGGGGGTGCTGAGCACTCTCTGTCCTCCTGGGTGCTGTCACCCTTACAGAGCTGAGCACTCTCTGTCCTCCTTGGTACTGTCACCCCTACAGAGCTGAGCACTCTCTGTCCTCCTGGGTGCTGTCTCCCTTACAGAGCTGAGCACTCTCTGTCCTCCTGGGTGCTGTCACCCTTACAGAGCTGAGCACTCTCTGTCCTCCTGGGTGCTGTCACCCCTACAGAGCTGAGCACTCTCTGTCCTCCTGGGTGCTGTCACCCTTACAGAGCTGAGCACTCTCTGTCCTCCTGGGTGCTGTCACCCTTACAGAGCTGAGCACTCTCTGTCCTCCTTGGTACTGTCACCTCTACAGAGCTGAGCACTCTCTCTCCTCCTTGGTACTGTCACCTCTACAGAGCTGAGCACTCGCTGTCCTCCTGGGTGCTGTCACCTTTACAGAGCTGAGCACTCTCTGTCCTCCTGGGTGCTGTCACCCTTACAGAGCTGAGCACTCTCTGTCCTCCTTGGTACTGTCACCTCTACAGAGCTGAGCACTCTCTGTCCTCCTTGGTACTGTCACCCCTACAGAGCTGAGCACTCGCTGTCCTCCTGGGTGCTGTCACCCCTACAGAGCTGAGCACACTCTGTCCTCCTGGGTGCTGTGGTCACTGCAGGAACATACACTTTTTTGATCATGGCTTCTGTCACCTCTGGAAAAGTCTGCAGCCTGCGTTCTCCAAGGAACTGGCTTCCCAGAAAAAGGTACCCTAATTTGGCCCAAGTCCTGCAATTCATGCTGCACAGACCCCTCCCCCCTCGCCTCTTACTATGAGCCTAATAGTAACCTTCTCCTTTCGTGTACCCATCTACTGTCACCCTTGAGGCTCAACCACGTTCTAGAAAGAATAGCACAATCGCGACATATTGCAATAGTAAATAAAAGGCACCTCTAATGTGGAGGATTTGCATTTACAATGTTTGTGCCCTGCCATGTCGCCTTAAGGGGTAGCATGAAACCTAGCCAATAAGAACATCTCCCTAAAACACCACTGTCCCACCAAAACCCTGCCTGCATGGGTATATGGACACCCACCCCCTCCCCGCCCCCCGTCAGGATCTCCAGTCCGCCCTCTTCACCTCGCCTACCTGTCCCTGGCCATCCGTTCTCCTTCCTCCGGACCTCCCTGCCTTTCTCACGCTGCCGATAATCCATAACTTCTGTAAAGCTGTGCGTCCTCCGGAGCGGGGCCTAACCTATCCGTCCACCCTCACGGAGTTCTCCTCAGCATCCAACACTTTGCAGTAACGTAATGTTTTAAACTTAAAATAAACCACTGGAATACAACAGCTAGGTATTACATGTGACTAACTTGTGCCATCGCCATGCTTACTCCTATTCTGCGGAGTGGGTGAGGCGGAGGGGGAGGGCTGGGTACAGACTGGAAGTGGAATAGACGATATGGATCGCGCGCGATGAAACCCATGCTAACTGCATGCCTTACTCTTCCCTACTGAGCAATTAAAACCCCTCCCCTCCCGCCAACAGCGCGCCAGGTGCACGTGCGTCGGAGCAGTGCGGGCAGCAGACTTCAATGGACAGGACCTCGCTGAATGGGAATGCTGCAACTGCGTGAAGGACAATAAGGGAACCACATTTCGGCCCCCATTTGGCTGCACAGCCTATTATAAATGAATTTAATGAATTAAATTAGTTTTCCACCGTATAAATTTTTTCTTCTTCATTTTAACCATAATCTTTTTCCTTGTTCTTTAGTCGTTTCAATCCATTCAACTCATTATTATGTTATTCAAAAACACAGGAGCAGCGTTGGTTCCACATGCCACGTTTTTAATGTCAATCACCCAATGCATTTCGGGAATTCATCCCTTCTTCGGGGGTTTCTAAAGTACAAAAAAATTGAACTGAATCAGTTCCTTCAACATAATTACATCAGAGACTTACATCATATTAACATTCTCAATAAAGCGATGAAAACTTTCCAAAAAAGTATTGCTCACACAATTAATTATTTCTTTCCTCATTGCGCGCGTGTCCTATGCTGAAGTTCTAAACTCCCAAACCCTTGCTGATAAAATTGCCTGCTATTACGCACTTTGTTCCATAGCTTGCTGCTAATGTTAGCCCATATGACCCTTCGTTAATCTAAGCCAAACTGAGCTGAAAGACGCACTTACCATGGCATGCGATTGTTAAAATTACTCGTTCAGCCAAAGCTCATGATTAATTGCCAGACTATACTTATGATGGTACGAATGCATTCTGCTTCCCTTCTTCAAACGGGGATGCCTGGATTAAAACCACGTAAATGCGCAGTCCACTTTAAATACCTGCAGCTGCAATGTCACACACTATTAACTCCTTGTGTCACGTGGTTATTAACTTCTGTTGCTTTTCTCTAACGAACTGGAATACAGATTCAATAAATGAATCTGCCCCACAAAGCCTCAGATGGCTGGGAAATCTATGTATAAAACAAAACTATTTCCATGGGTTTGTTTTTCATCTAAAGAGAGCAAACACACTCTACCGTCCTGCTGGGCACGTGACTTTACACCCACCGTCCTAAAAGCGAGTTAACTGTAAAAACGTGATTTATCTCAATGCTCTCAGTGCACCTATAAGGGTTGGTACCATGAACAAAGCAGCAAACCAAAAATGTTAATATCATTCCATTTAATTATACTCATTTGTCATCCTCTGAAGGATGGCAAGCTTAGTCTGCCTTTCTCGGATTCCATCTAGTGACCTGTTGGACATCACATGTTGCGGAGTGGAGCACTCAACCCACTGAGCAATTCTATCGGCTGTGTGACTGTGAGACACTGACTGGCAATCCGCGCAAAACAACCCCTGTTTCCATCTGAAAACCAAGCAGGCACAGCAACGTCTGTTTATGAAAGGATGAGGGCTCGGTCTTTCATCCCACCGTTCCACTCCCTTCCTGATTAATACCTGCTGTTACACTCGGTGTAGCTGCTCGGAGCATGAGGAGTGAGTGTGAGTGGGCAGGGCCGCAGGGAGAGAACGAGAGGCACGACGAGTGCAGTAGTCAGTCACGACACACAGAAAAGGTCAGGAGGGAATTGGCATTATTTTCCCAAAAAGAAAATCTAAAAACGACTAAGAAGAGTAAGAGAAGCATTATAAAATTATTACCCAGGCCTGAGTGCAATATAATTGCGCCGTCCGGGTCCGCCGTAGGCTAGGCTGTAGGCGCACAATGTCACGGCCATGACGACGAGTCAGGACTGGACTGAGTCACGCACGCTCTCACTGACTAATTCAGCCAATCCTGGCGCAGCCTTAACAGCGCCACTGCGCCAGGATTGGCCCTCGAGCAGGGTAAAATCTGCCCGTAATGAGACCGGGGCACCGGGTCCCTGCCTGTGTCTCAGGGCTAGGTGGGTGGGGGGGGGGAGGTCTAATAGGTACTACGCATGCGCAGGCCAGTCTACATTCGGAGTACTCCTGGCTGTCACATGCGTAGTCACCCCGCTCTCATCTAGTGCTCTGGCTGCCTGCCTGACTGTGTGCTCTGACTCTGACTGTCACTCACTCTGTCGCAGCCCCGCCCCCCACGGCCCACTTCCGAAGCAATGCCCGATTCTGTCGGGCTTTTCCGGGCCAGCGCCGAGTCAGTGCGCTTAGATTTATTTAAAGCAATCTCTTTTAAAACTTTTCTTATTTATCCATGTTTTGGCAGTGACGGGTCGTCCATGGCTAGTGGGGCAACGCCCCAACGCCCCCCATGGACGCACCGCCACTGTGTGTTCTCCAGATCTCCTGCAAGGAAGTCCAAGCTGGATGAAATTGCATCGGTCACAACATCAACTGAGCACAAAACGCAGTTTGGGGGCATAGTGAAGCTGATTAGCTGTAATGCTGAGGCTATCACTACTGACTGTTCTTAAGTACTTTGAGCATGAGAAAGTTGAGGAGAATGATCCAATTGCTAAATATTTTTATAAAAAGCTATCGGACTCCAACTACCATATTTCCCTTGCAGTACTTAATGACATTCTGGGTGAATTTGCATCTTTGTGCAAACTATTCCAAAAAAAGTTCTTTAACTACTGTTGAAGCTGTACAGTATGCAAGAGCAAAGATTGTCCAAATTAAGCAACAGTATTTGGGGGACACTGTCTTTTGGAGCAGCAATGTAAGAGAACTGATGGTGTTGTACAAGGAAAGGCAAGAGTTTGACAGTGGGCCTATTTTGTCTTTTGTTTCCCTTCTTTGTGAGCACATGCAAAAAAGGTTCCCTGAAGATGAGCTAAAAGAATGGGCAAGTTTTGAGATCCAGGCAATAGCCACACAATCACATTTTGATTTTGGGACTGAGAATATTGAAAGACATGTTGAAAAGTATAAACATGTCTTGGCCCTGGGTGATTGTGAAATACCAGAAGATGTTGTTCGACAGTACAGAGACTACAAATATGTGGTGGCAGAACATATAAAAGGTGGGTTATTTAGCACCTTTCAAGACATGGTGATTTTCACTGTACGCAATGCTGCTCAGTATAGTGTGGTGTCTCAGCTTGTTGATGTCTGCGCAACATTTCAAGCATCTAGTGCAGACTGTGAACAAGGATTGAGCCTCATGAATACTATCAAGAGCAAATTGAGGAATAGACTAGAGCAGAAGCATTTGGACATGTGCTGATGAGGACAAAGGCCTACCTCCCGAAAGGGAAAGTTGACCTAGACCAAATTTATCAGCACTGGAAAAATGGCGAGGATCGCCGTGAGAAGCAACCCTGTCAACCATCTAGTGACGCCACTTGACGTGTCTGAACAGCCCTCTCCCTTCTTGTGTATATGTGATATTGTATAGGCTCGCAACATTTCCCCACCCAATGAACTGTGCTCCAGTTAAGAATATTTATTAAAATCTTATGATGGTACCACCATTGAAGTCTTGTGCTTTTCTAAACTTGAAGTGTACTTGCCAGTGTAACCAATTCATGTCATGGCGTGCTTATCCAATTTGCAAACTGCACTTAAGGCTCTTATTGTGGCGCTGTATGTGTGAAAATGCACCATCTTTTCACTTTTTAAAGTAAACATTTTGAGTGCCATTTGGCATCGCAGACACGTGCGGTTTGGTTCCTGGCGCACATAGCCATGGTTGCAGCGCACAGAGACCCTCCACTGCCGCACACAGAGGAAAACAATTAGAGGGAACATTGCTCCCATCCCCACTTTTTTCGTCGGAATCTTGGTACCGCTAATAGATTGTTATTCAATAAGCTGACTGATCTAGTTGGTTGATAGTGCTGTAGCCTCATTGACAGATAATAAGGGCCTCTGCCTAAGGTAACTGTGTGGTCAGGACTAATTCTTTGAACTGGATCCCCTCCTTAACAGGTACCAATGGAGCTCCTTCAGGTGAGAAGAGATTGACCAGTGGCTAGGAACTTTTAAGAGTGATTTAGCTGCCACATTCTGTACAACCTGCAGATAATTGGGTAAAGCCAGGTACAGGATATTAGCATAATCTATACGTGATGAATCACTGTCCTTTGTGCTTGGAAAAGAAGAAGCTTAATAAAGCAAAGCATGAGGTGACAATGGCGGAGATCCAACAGCGCATGGAGAGGTTGGAGTTCATCATGACCCCTAGATTCCGTGCCAGAGTGGTAGGAGGAGGCGCGAGCATTGGTCCATTCTGGTCAGCATTCTTGGCGAGTAAGACCCAAACAGCAGAATGTCTCTATTTTTGTGGTGTTGCACTGGAGGTTGCTTGCCCACATCCACTGAAAAACGGCTGTCAAACAATTCTTAAAAGTGACGTAGGCCTCTGGGCTACCCTCATCCATAGACAGAAAAAGTGATTATCATCTCCATAATATCAAATATGAACCCCAAAGGATACCGCTATCAAGGCCAGGGGAGCTATATAAATATTAAAGAGAGTAGGGCTCAGAGCACAGCTCTGTGGCATGCCAAATGTAAGTGTTGCTGACTTAGAGGAATGGTATGCCAGACGGACTTCTTGACTGCAATTCTCTAGAAACGAATGAAGCCACACCAAGGCTGAACCAGTCACACCTATATCCTCTAGGTGCTGTAACAGGATTGTGTGGGAAACTGTGTCAAAGACTGCTGATAATCCAACAGGGCCAGAGTGGTCTGTTTCCCCTGATCTAGCGCTAATTTGATTGAGTCTACCACTTCAACCAATGTTCTTCAAGCATCTTTGAGGCAGCAGGCTGTAAAGATGTGGGCCTGAAGTTTGCCAATTGTGCAATACCCAACGTTGTTTATTAGCAAAGTAATTAGTCTGGTGTGCGCGACTTGCACATCAAAATGGCTCTACCAAAGATATCTGAGAAAATTCAAATAGCTTGTCCATTATCGTCCGCCATGTACCTGTAGATGTAATCTACATATCAGATGTGGCCTGTTTTGATTTCAGGTTGATCACGATTTAAATGATCTTATCCTCCCAAAAATTCTAGAGGTCTCTCCACAATATTGCAGATGCTGTAATACACTGTGAGAGGGATGTACGATGGAGAAATAACTTAACAATGTTGGAGAGTTCACATGAAATGTTTCCTGCAAAGAGTATTCAATCTGAAAAATAGATGGCCTGGGCCGGATTTATTAACCTGTGATAGTGCTTCAAAGCCAACCTATACTTTTCATTATCTCCAACAAGTTATGCCATCTCCATTGGCTTTCTAGATGTTTACACCATTTCCTTATTACTGCCAACTCACCAGAAAACTAAGGGGCAGGAGAGCGTCTCAGTTGACCGATAAATTTTTTGGGAGGCCACCTTATTTGACCCCTTCCAGGAGGATGAGGCTACCTCTTCCTTTTAAACAAATCACAAGAGGTGGGGACAGGGAGCCACATAGGTACAGTACCCTAGCTACCAAGCACAGGTATATAATACACAAGGGGGTAGTTTTTCCGAAGAAGATATGAGGAGCAAAAATGCCCAATGATGAAGCATGGCACCTTCACGGATGTGTGAGGGCAACACTTCCTAATAAGGAAGCTTCCCTTCTTCTCCCATGTATTCTCCGATATGCATTTCTCTATCTTCTTAGCAACAGGTACCTCCTTGTGTACCATATGCCTCTACAGCTTGACAGGGCTCAGACCAAGAGGAGGCTCCTGGACCCAGCAAGTGAAGACACAAAATGCATCATGCCGAGCCCTGCCCTTAACCGCAACTGCTCAACTTTGAGCCCGCCGACATTGTTCACCCTAAGGCCACGGCCTGGCTCCCACCTCCGGAAGTGGCATACTACATGTAGTCTAATTTATGCCAGACCATTGACACAGAGGTATGTGCGAAGCTCCGCTCTGAATGTCCCAGGTCGGATTTACCAGGGAAAGTCATGGAGAACCGATCTAGGTGGACCCGACCTTAGTCACGTACCTTAAAAAGTTTGCGATGGACCCCAAAAAGGGGATTGACAGGGCCTAGCGATCCTGCCAGGACAAGTTATTGGATATGTCTGGTCCTGTGACTAAAATCCTTGAGCTGGGATTCCGAGCTAAGGAATCGGCCATGGCCCTTGACCCTGACAAACTCATAGGGTGGGCACAATGTGCAGTCTGCCAATTTGGCAATGGGAATTGTGCTATCGCCAGCGAGAGACGAGGGTCTATTCTACTGAAGCTTGACCCCAAACTTACCGAACTTTCATCCTCAGAGTCAGGCCCGATTGTACAGGGGTTGCTGTTTGGCAGGCCGTTCTTGAAAGAGCTCTCTAGGTTCATTGCTACCTTCAGCAACCTGGACAAAGTACAGGGATCCCTTCACAAGATCTTGAGACCACTTTTTGGCAGGGCCGGATGGTTTCGGGGGCGTGGTTGCCAGCAGGGCCCTCAGAACGGTTACTATCAACAACAGCGTGGGGGGTATCACGACCCTAACAACCCCACTTTCTACCCTTCTCGACGTGCAAACCAAAACTGTTTCAGGCATGTCCACTATGGAGGACCCCAAAGAGCTTTTCAGGATTCAGGGACCACAGGTGAAACTGATTCTGTGTTCAGAAGTTGTTTTAGGGGGCAGGATTCAGATTTTTCTGCAGGCTTGGCAAGCAATCATGTAGAATGCTTGTGTTGTAGAGACAGTGCAGGGCTGCAAATTAGAACTTTATAGCTCTCCCAGACAGTTCTCCCGTCCCCCTAAAATCTCTTTTTCCCATCAAGAGCAAGATTTTACCTCCTCCGAGGTTCACACCCTCCTGGAAAAAGGGCTTTAGTGATCACGGACCCTCATCCTCCTGGGTTTCTCAGTTGTGTCTTCCTGGTGGAGACAAAAGGGGGCAGCTCTCAAAGAATTCAATGCCTAGGTGGTATACCGTCATGTCAAGATGGAAGGCATCCATCTGTTGCGAGATCGTCTCCAAAATGGAGATTGGACAGTCCGACTGGATTTAAAGGATGCATATCTTTGCATCCCCATTTTCCCGCTTTACCGACGCTTTCTGCAATTCATGTGGCAAGATGTCTGCTACGAGTACAAAGTCCTTCCCTTTGGCCTTTCCTCCTCTCCTCTCCGTGGTGCTTCACAAACCTCCCGCGACCGGTAGTAGAGTCATTGAGGGCATGGGGTGTTCGGCTGATTTTTTACCTGGATGACATCAGTATCATGGCACAATGCCCTTGTCTGCTTGAAACTCACGTGGAGTGGTCCATCTCCCTGCTCCAGGAGTTGGGACTCATTGTGAACTCACAAAAATTGATTCTGATTCCTTCCCAAAGCATAGAGTTTCTGGGGTTTCAGATCAATTCTCTCAGCTGCCAACTGATTCTCCCGCCTCAGAAAGTCAAGAATATCAAGAAGGAGTTGAGATAGATTCTGAACAGGCAGACTGTATCCTTACGATCAATTGCCCGAGTAGTGGGTTTGCTAGATACAGACTGTATTTCCTGGCCTCCTCCACTACTGTGCGCTGCAGAGACTCAAAATTCATGCTGGTTTCCGGTTCAGTGAAGGCCAGGCTTGGCAGTTCAGGCTGGACTGTTCCCATGAGGTACAGGGTCAAGACTGATTTGCATATAGTTGGGTCTGAACTAAGGTGGCAAAGTGAACTAAAGAACGATGATGGATTTAACCCAGATCTGTGACTGGGGGTGAGTGTCTGAAAAGTTTCAGTGCTCTGTCCATCATCTCCTTGTGTTTGCTTTGAGACTCAAAATTCAGCATCTCCGGAAAGGCCTCAGCTATGCCGAACAGATTTTCCTCTCAGAGGAAGCAATGTCGGACATGTTGTGGTGGTTGGATCACATGGAGGCCTGGAATGGCAGAGCAATCTTTGGCTCAACTCCGGTAATTGTGATTGAGTCAGGTGCCAGCCATTGGGGGTTGGGGTTGGGAAACCAGGTGAGGCCACTTTCCACAGTCGACCGCTGTTCTCATGATGTACTCTCCCTGCACATCAATTGCTTAGAGCTCCTGGCAGGTTCCTTTGCAATTCGCAGTCTCTCACCGATGAAGACGGATTGCTGAATCTTGCTGCGCATGGACAATGTCTCAGCGGTTCGCTATGTGAACAAGCTGGGTAGGACAAAATCTGGCATTCTGGCGGAGATTGCCAAGGATTTTTTGCACTTTTGCCCTCAGCACCGAATCTCAGTGGTGGCAGAATATCTCTCAGGCCAGAGCAACACAGTTGCAGATTGGCAGTCCCGACATCTTCTGGATTTCAGCAACTGGAGGCTCCATCAAAGAGTTTTCCATGCATTGAATCGTCTCAGAGGCCCTTTCATGATAGACCTGATCGTCAGATTTAAACCTTCTTCAGTTGGCACACGGATCCAGAAACCCTGGCCATGGATGCCGTTCTTCAGGACTGGACTACCAGTCTGTGTTATGCATTTCCTCCATTCGGCATGTGTGCCATCAACGAGCGTAACTGGTGTTGGTGACGCCCTTTTGGAGAGCATAGGCCTGGTTCACAGTTCTCCTGGAATTGACTTCCGCCTGTCCATTCCTGATTCCCTTTTGTTGGAATCTCCTTCTGGATCTAGGGAGATCTCTACATCTTTTAATCTTGTCACAACAGCTCTCCCTAGTGGCTTGGAGGGTTTCTGGGACAGATGGAGTGTCCCAGGGCTTTTGCGAGAAGCTAACAACTTCATCAGTCAGGCCTAGTCTGCCAATACCCACAAACGGTACTCCTCCCCTTGGAAACGCGGGTGTAGTTGGTGCCGTGAATGGGATGCTGATGCTGTTAGTGCAGATTACTCTTTGGTGATGAATTTTCTGTCTTCCCTCACCTCTGCAGGTATGGCATACGGGACAGTTAAAACTTTGGGTCGGCCATTTCAGCAGATCATGTTCCGGTTGATGGTAAACTAATAAGGGAGCATCCCATAGCGTGCAAGCTTTTGAGGGGCATCCGTATGGCCAATTCGCCTTGTCCTAAATACTAAGGGGTCCATTAGGATGGCGGGCGGATTGCCCCCGCCAGGCTGGCGGTAGCCACTGCCAGCCTGGCGGGGGCAATCCGCCCGCCATCCTTCCCTGTATTCCCCCCTTTCCGTGGTGGCAATGCCGCCACGGAAAGGCAGGCGGTCTTCACTCTGGGGGCCCCCTGTGGGCCCCCAGAGTGAAGGTGGGTAGGGGCATGCACACGGGGGGTACCCGTGATACCCCCCCACATTTGCATATACAAAGCGGCAGGCACCGCGCGGTACCTGCCGCTTTGTTTACGTAAATGCTGCAAAGCAATTTTTGTATTGTGGCGGGCGGTGCTGGGGGCTCCGCCCGCCACAAACTGAAAATACAGGATGTGCCCGCCACTGTGGCAGGCACATCCTAATGCCCCACATGGGACCCCTGCCCTTATGGCGGGCGGTCCCGTTTACCAATGGGATGGCGGGCGGGCAAAGTCCGCCCGCCATCCTAATGAACCCCTTAGTGTTGTGGGATGTGTCTATTGTCGTATGGTATTTAAAGTTGTGACCGTACAGTAAGTATCTGTCGTGGAAGCAGCTGTCAGACAATTTTACTATGCTGCTCTGCCTCGTTTAATGTAAAAGTGTGTCTGACATCCGAGCCTTGGATTTGACGGACCACACTTTATCCCCTGAAGGGGTCATCTTCTCCATTTCTAGACGCACCAAACACGATATTGATTCAGTTTCTAATCCTAATTTTCCGGATAATCCCAAACTGTGTGTGGTACAATATTTGAAGGCGTACAAGGGGAGTACTGCTGAGTTTCGTTCTGACATGTAGGGGCAATTGTTGATCACCTTCCAGAAACCCTTTTGCCCATTGACCCCAGTCACGCTGGTGATATGGGTGCGTTGGGTGCATTGGCTTGTGGGTGAAGCAGGCATTGATGTGTCCATGTTTGTGGCCCATTCAGAGCGCGGTGCGATGGCTTTAAAATCATTTGCTTTAGTCTCTAGCCTCTCTCACATTCTGAAAGCGTAGATTCTGAAACAGTCAATTTTTAAAATATTCTATTGTAAACCCATTGTTGATGTTGCTTCTGTTGTGTTTGCTAAGCTTTAAACATGCAAAATCGGAGCCTCCGGTCCTGATAAAGAATTAAAAATTTGTGACATGAATTTTCAATTATATTAAGGACACGATAGCAAGGATTCTCCCAGCAAAACCAAATGTTTACAGTTAATTTATCTAATGGATCTGTTTCCTAATAGTCCCTCCCTAATTTGAATGTCCTGGCATTGTGAGCAGTGTTGTGAGTTCAGTTTTACGACTTTCTTTTTGCCTTTATCAGGTTCTGATGGCAAATGATCACTGGAGTGGCGGAGGTTCTTGGTCGATTGGATCCCTGTTTCGGGTGAAGAGCTAGTTCGCCAGGGAGATGTTCAGATCAATTTGAGGATCTTCATCGGTTCCAGCTGGACAGAGTTATGAAGTGGACCCAGGTTGGGTCTCAAGTTTGCTCTGCCTGAGAACTCCCTGTTGTTACAGGATCCTGAATTTTGATGTTTCTAGCGTTCACTGGTTTCGAATTGCATTAACTGTTTTTCCGAGATCTTGAAAGAGGATACTAGGACTTGATGAAGATGTTATATTGGGCACTGGCTCTATGGTTAGTCAGATGATAGTAGAGTATCTTGGGGTATGTACCGTTTTACAAAAGTTTACTGTGATTGGCTGCTGTAATAAAGTAGGAAAGAAAAAAGAAGCATAATCCTCGCCTCCGTGTCCCTAATAGAATTGAAAATTCTTGTCACCAATATTTGCAAATTTTGAATTCTGCAGCATGACTGGTGCTGGGCACAGACCGGATGTGGTTGGACGTACATATGTTTGCCGAAGGCGCGCCAAAGGCAAGCCCGTCTGCGCCCATCCGTGCCAGGCCGGGCCCCGGGGCCCTGCACCCTGCCTGTTCCCAATCTATTGCTGGCCTGGCACGACGACTGGCCCATCAGTCTCCATCCACCCTGGCCAGGATCAAAACTCTTGATATTGCGCCTCCCATCCACATTAGCCTCTCTAACCCCACACCTACGCCTTATGCTACGCTGTCACGCCTCACCTCCTCTTCTTTTCTCCCTAAACTTTCGGGAACCCCCCTTCTACGGCCTCGATCTCCCTCCTCAACACCCGATCCGCGGTCAAGCACCAACTGGAGCTTTTTGACCTCCTCGACACCACTAAACCCGATATCCTGTTTCTAACTGAAACCTGGTACACTGCCGACTCCCTACCTGATGTTCTCACCTCCCTTCCCGACTCTTATTATATCCTCCGCGCTGACCGCCCTGAGGGTAAGACTGGCAGTGGAGTGGCTATGGTAGTTCGCTCCAATCTTCGATTTCAACCCCTTCCCCATTCTCCCATTGCATCTGTCGACCTCTTGGTAGTGCGCTCTACCAATCTTGCGATCCCTCTCATCGTGGTATTGCTTTATCACCCCCCTCACTCCATGACGCATTTCATTCCAACCATACAGGACCTATTAGCCACCCTGGTCGTCAACAACTCCTCTGTTCTCTTGTTAGGTGAAGACACTATGTCTAAAGATTTCTCTGATACCCTCCACAGTATCAATCTTATCCCCCATATCTTCCTTCCCACCCACATTCACGGTCATACTCTTGAACAAGTTTCGTCTGTCAATCTACCCATCTCCACTCCCAATATTTCCCCCTGCGTCTGATCTGATCATTTCCTGATCACCTTTTCTGTTCTCTTGGCAGAGGTCAATTCTTCCCCCTGCCCTAAAAACACCTATGCCCGAAACTGGAACAGGGTAGACATGGTCGCCCTAGGACACAGTCTAGCCTCCTCAGTCCCCATCCTGACAGACATTCTCCCTAATAGGCAGGCAGCCCTCATCAACACCTGGCTCTCAGAAGCCTGCAATCAAGTTGCACCACTCAGACGTGTCAGAACTCGTCGCCCCCATGACGCCAACAGATGGTTCTCCAATGCCCTCAAATCCCAGAAACTTGCACTCTGTCAGGCTGAGCGCCTTTGGCGCCGCACATACTGCCCTGACTCCAAGCTTCAATTTCTGACCCTTCTGCAAGCCTACAAAAAATCCATCCTCTCCACTAAGCAGGAATATTTCTCTCAGAAAATTCATCAGACAGCTAATAAACCTAAGGAGATTTTCACGATTGTGCACGAACTTTCTGCCTCCGACAGAGCCATTCCCAGGCCCATCCCTTCCCAAACCCTCTGCAATGCCCTCAATGACTTCTTTATTGAGAAGATTGCTACCATAAAGCTGAACATCCCCTCGGCCCCCACTTCCTTCACCTGTCCCCTACTGCCTCTGCCCTCCTCGTTCATCGACCAATTTCCTTTGATCTCTGAAGAGACCTACCATACTCTCTTGGGGAAAGTTACCTCGGGCTCTCCTGCCAACTTTTGCCCGGCTCACATCTTGAGAGACATTCTCACCCGCTACCCTGCCCCTCCTATTACCCTTCTCAACACCTCCATTACCCTTGGCATTGTACCTGACTCATTCAAATCGGCCACGGTAATCCCCATTCTCAAAAAACCCGGTGCTGATCCCACCGCCCCTTCCAATTTCAGACCCATCTCACTGCTGCCACTCCTAAATAAAATCTTGGAGAGCCACATCACATCTTCACTCTCCAATCATATTGAGGCTCATCACCTCCTGGCGACCCATGAGGCTGGCTTTCAGCCGGTCCACTCTACGGAATCCGTCGTCCTCTCTGTAGTTGATGAGCTCAGGCGCAGTGCCGATACCAACTCCCCCCAGGCCCTAGTCCTTCTCAATCTCTCTGCCGCCTTCGACACGGTCGACCACTCCATCCTCCTCGACGGTGTCGGGGGCGCCGGCCTGCGGGGGTCGGCCCTAGCCTGGTTCGCCTCTTTTTTAACAAGTCGCACACAGGCTGTCCGCCTGGAGAGCTTTCTTGCTCCCACTAACTCTGTCACCTGCGGGGTGCCCCAGGGCTCTTCACAATCCCCTCTCCTATTTAACCTCTACATACATCCCCTTATTGCTGCTCTACAGGACATGGAGGTCACAGCATTTAATTTTGCTGATGACGTCCAGCTCATTTTCAATCTCTCTTCCTCCTCTGACTCTATTTCCAAGGTCCACTCCACCCTCACGTTCATCTTCAACTGGATGAACCTCAACCAACTCAAACTGAACCCGGATAAGACCGAGTTGGTTCTCCTTGGTGGTCCCTCCAACCCCTGGTCCTCCGCTTTTTGGCCCCCCATTTTTGGTCCCCCTCTGGCCCCCTCAGCCTCTGTGAAAACCCTGGGTATTAAAGTCAGTCAAGATCTTTCCATGCACCTCCAGATCAGCTCCGTAGTCTCCTCGTGCTTCCTGTCCCTTAGAACCATCCGTAAAGTCGTGCGTTACTTCTCGGCTGAAGCCCTCAAACTCATCATCTTAGCACTCACCTCGTCCCGCCTGGATTATGGCAATGCCATTTATGTCGGCATTCCTGCATATGAATGTCGCCGTCTGCAGCTCATCCAGAATCAAGCGGCCCGCCTCATTTACAGGCTGCCCAAATCGAGTCGTATCACCCCTTTGCTGCAGTCTCTGCATTGGCTCCCCATCAGGGAACGCCCGCTCTTTAAGATGGGCTGCTTGACCTTCATGTCTCTGGCCGGCACTGCCCCCGCATTCATCAGATCTAAAATAAACACATATGTCCCCAGCAGGAACCTTTGCTCTTCCACCCAATTTCTACTCAAAGTCCCTCGCTTTCGTAAGAAGAAATCTGGTGGCTCCAGATTCTCTACCCTTGCTCCTCTTTTCTGGAATTTACTCTCTCTTGTGATTAGATCCACCCCCTCCTATTCAGACTTCCTCGCCAATCTTAAAACCCACTTGTTCTCTCTAGCCTACCCCTCCTAATCTCTCCTCTCTTTTTCTCTCAGTCTCAGTCTCTGTCCACAGCGCCAAGAAACCGCTCGGTGATAGAGCGCTTAATAAATCCCTTTCAACTTTAACTTTGGCGCACCCGAGGCGTGTGCGCGGTGCTCTCGCTGTGCTCATCTGTGGTGCTGGTTATAAGGGTAGAATGAATCTCCTCCCATGCAACTAGACTGCTACCTTCCAAGATGGCGGGGCTTAGTGGCATAGAAATGGCTGACCCAAGTAAAAATTTCCCCACTTATAGGCTACACCTGATTCATGCAAGTCAGATTCGAGCAATTTATTAAACAAATACAGTTTAGTTAAAAATGTGTGCAGTTCAGTTAATAACTTGTGCGAAAACGCAAAATTAGGGTCCAACAGCCCTGTGTCTGGAGAGACTGCAGGCAGTGGATAAAAAAGTCTTCAGACACTGAACTTTTAAACAGGGCCTAAGTCTTCCAGCTGAGCATTGCAGGGATCTGTCAATGAGCAGGTTAAGTTTTGCGGCTGCCTTATATAGTGCTTGTCGGATTAGGGCGCTTACTACAACAATGTGGGCACCTGTTTAGTTTGTGCGTTTGCCAAATCCCAAGCAACGTGTCCTTCAGCAAGAACTGAACCTGCATTACAGATGCTATCAGCTGTAAAACACACAGCTCCACAGCCTGAAACAATATGTGCTGCAGTTCACGTGAGCAAACATGGCCCGAATGTACATGAAATCTGTGATAACAAAGATCTCGAGTCAATATTTTATTAACCATAGTAAATTGGCTGCTTCAGCCCTACAGTAATCTTTCCTGGGAAAGTGAATCTTCTACAAAGCGTTAGAGGCACAGGATGAAAGTGAAATATGTGGAACTACAAACATAGCTTTTCAAGGAGGACAGGGTACAAAATATTTCTTACACTAGTGTGCCAGAAAGGCATTTGCCACACGTGTCAGATGTATTCCACTGATGTTTTAGGAAGCAGAGCGCACGGTGTGATGTTACATCTTTATCCAAAATAGCTGGAAGGTTACCAAGACTAGACTATAATCTTTTCTATTTTTAATAACCCAGTCATGAAACATTCATTATTCATTTGCATAACTCTATTAATTATAAACTGTAGATGCATGTGGTGCTCATGTGATGTTGGTGGAAATATACGTTCCTTAAGAAAAACTCTTAATTTCAGTTGCCTTATTTTGAAATGGTGGTTTCGAGACAATTCAAAGAGTAAACCAAACATGTCAGACTGCACCAGACAGATCACTGCACGTTTCTCCTTTCAGTTAAGAAACTTTAGCTGATGCTCTTCGCAGCTGGGAAAGAATCAGGTTAATTGCCACCAATGCTTTACAGCCCAAGATGCCCACACCTCCCATTCTTTACACACTGCATTCCTTTCTTTTGTCTGCATCATTGGGGATTCACCAACTGACCAGTAAACCTGTACAGGAACTAAATTGTAGATTTCCTTAATAGCACTTTCCAGCTGAAAGGACTTTAGCTGTGTGAATTAATAACTGGGTTAGCAGTCCATACAAACCCATAGAGTTCACCACTGGGCCAAGGGTGAACTTTAAATTTGCCGGACAACCAATCACATAAATTGATGGACAACGTAAAGACAGGGTGGCAGACGTAAAGTCGGCCGCCACCCTGAATGCCTTTACTTTGTCCTCCAAACTCTAAATCGGGCCCATAGTTGACAGCATAAGCTCAAATGAGCCCCCATTTTACTGCCATGTTGGTGTCTGTTTGAAGAGGCAATTTATTTACTAGTTTTATTTAGCACAAACAAGACTCTGGAAGATCAGAGTGCTTTACATATGAAAGCAGATGGACAACAGGTGTATGTAGAAAAATCAAACAAATGCCCATTAGACCCTAATAAAATGGGTTTTGCAGTAAACTTCCTATCTGAAGATTTTTAAGTGTACAGCAAATGTTTGAACAAAGATTAATGTACAATCAGGTTAAAAATAAAATGATTTAGGCTAGCCCATCCTACAAAGATACAGAAGTCATGGGGTGTGGGGGATGGGCATTAGGGTGGCCAAGCCTTTGAGTGTGAATTATAAATGCTAATCAGCATACGTTTTTATTTAATGTATTTTGAACAATTCAAATGAGGTAAATGTAGGTATCTCTGAGGAAATGGAGTTCTACAGTCTGAGGGCTTTCAACAAAGAAGAATTGCTCAGCATATTTCGCTTTCTTTATCTTCAGAATTTCAAGGAGAAGGGAATCCATGCTCCTCGGTCATCTCTGGCCTTCTGAGACATGTGGCTTCTTGGCAAGGTAGCTGGTGGCCATCACGCACTGCCCAGTGCATATTGCAAGCCAGACTGAAACTGGATCTTACCTTTGGAGGAAAGCAGATTAATGAGAGCAGGAGCGGGAAAATGTGTTCCCATGCCCTAGTGCCCAAGACAGTCTGGCAGCATCATGCATTGCTGCTTTTATGGGGGCCAAGTGGATTTCTGAAATTCTAGCTAGGGTGTAGTTACTGCAATCCAAAGTTGAAGGAACCGGGGTCCGTATGATTTCTTTGAAATCTTGATCTGGGATGTATTGTGTCATCACTCTAGAAAGTCTATCTTTTAGGATAGTCAGAAGGGAGTCATAATTTACTGTGTCTCAGGCAGCGGACATGTCTCGGGTGACCAGATGGAAGGACCCTCTTTCGTCTAAGATTCGGAGAATGTAGTAAAATATCTTCAGAGTGGTATTTTACTTCATCAACGAGCTTGGAACTCTGACTGGAGCTCATCTACTAGTTAGTTTTCATATAACAATTGTTTAGGGTAGGAAACGGCCTTTACTATGTGGACTGAGCCATGCGTGCCATTTCCCCGCAAGCTAAACAACGCTTGCCTTAACCACGGATATGTCTTAACTACGGCTAAGGCAGTGCGCTCTATAGCTTTCCCGATGGACGGGGAGACTGAGAGGATGCATCAGGACAGGAAGCGTCGAAACGGGCAGCAGACTGGAACAGGACAGGTAAGTGGGACTGGAGGTGGGCCAGTTTTAAAGGGTTAGGGGTCGGTTTTAGGACATAGGGCAGGGGTGGTGGAGGCGGACTGATTTTTGGAAGGGGGCAGAGTTTTCAAGGTTGGGGTAGTTTTAAGGGCTGGGTTTGGGGGGTTAGGGGTGAGTGTAGGTTTTAGTGCTCAGGGTGAGGGGTGTTGGGGTAGTTCTAAAGGCTGGGGCTGGGTTTCGGGGGTTTAGGGGTGAGGGTGGGTTTTAGGGCTCAGGGTGAGGGGGCCAGGTTAGTTTTTTAAAAGGGTTGAAGGCCCCAGGGTAGGGGAAGGGGTAGCAGTAGTTTTACAGGCAGTGCAGGGGTAACATTAGGCCTCAGGGTGGAGAGGGGGAGGTCGGAGTCGTTGTTTTTTTAAAGGGGCCGGGTTTCAGGCCTCGGGTCGGTGGGAGGGGAAGGGGTAGTTTTAAGGGCAGGATGAGGATAGTTTTAGGACTCAGGGTGAGGTGGGGATCGAGGTAGGTGGGATAACATTTTAGGGCTTAGGGCAGGAGGGGACTCGGGGTAGTGGCAAACTGATCCACGCATATCCCCTTACCAAACATGCTTTTACAACGAAATTGTGTAGTAAAGGCTTGCATGATAAAGGACTGCGTGGTTAAGACGCATTCTTGGTTTGGGCTGTGTTGTAGAGGCACGCATGGTTTAGCCATGCATGCCTCTGTCATACAACCGTTTAGGTTGCATTTTAACACAGCACTCTAGTAACTTGACTAAGAAGGGGACATTGGTTACAGGGCTGGATTTGTTTAGGTATTCGGTATCAGAGCACTGTTTTTGGGTTTCGCCTGCCGAAGGCTGCGCTCTGCGCAGCTTTTCGGCGCAGGTGAAATCCTATGTTGACCATAAGGACTTCGGGAACGTCCCCCGGCTCTCATTGGCTAGCTCCATAAATGGAGGCTAGCCATTGAGTGCCGGATCTGTCCGTCAAGGCCGGACCAGATTCGGGGGCGTTCCCGAGATTTTTTCCCAGGGCGGAGTTACGTTTTTTCCCGTTCCCTCCCCTTTCACTGAAAGTCTGTCCATTCCCGCCCCCTCCGTGTGCCTTTCCGCCCCCCCCCCTCGCTGTCCTGTGCACGTTTCCCGCCGTCTGTGTCCTCTCCCGCCCCCTCCCGCCGTCCGTGTCCTCTCCCGCCCCCTCCCGCCGTCCGTGTCCTCTCCCGCCCCCTGTGTCCTCGTAGGTGCTTGTTCCCTTTATGTTCGTGCGGCCCGAGAGAGCCTGACACATTTACAGCCGCGTTCACTTCGGTGTCCGTAGGAGAGGAAGGGGAAGCCTCCCCCAGCAGCTGAGGTGAACCGCAAAAATGATAACAAGCAATGTTTCAAGAGGCCCTGTTTTGGTGAAGTCTCTTAAACCGTGTACGGATATTTGTGGACTTTAAGCGATGGGGGGTGGGACAGGAGTGGGGAGTCTTGAGAAAAACGCGTGCATCTTCCTGCATCTGTGTTTCCTTTCTACTCCCCTCCCGCCATCCTGGGCTCTCCGTTTGTGCTGCGTGTGTGTTTTGTTTCCGTCGGTTTTCCGGCCCTTCTCGGCCGCCGTTCGCAGCGTGTCCGATGCGGTTTTGTTGGTTGTGCGTCTGTGTGTGCGTGTGGGGAGCGGTTTGAAAGTTTTTCGCCCACCCATGGGGAGGGTGGTTGGGTTGGCGGTGGTTTCGCTGCCGTCGTCGGTTGGCTCTTTCCCCACCTCCCTTCTCCCCGTGACTCCCTCCCCCTCCCGGGGGCGCTTTATTTTTTTCCTGCTTCCTCTCCCGGCAGACCTGTGCTCGCCACCCTCTGTGAATTACCCTTTCCGTGGGCTCAGAGAGCCAACTGCTGTTTCCCGTACTCGCCTTTTTTGAAAAAAACAAAGCAAACACATTTCTAACGTTTCCCCTTTGGAATGTCAGCGATTTGCAGATAACAGACCCTTCTGCCTGTACACGGTCCAAACTGTTAAGTTTTAGCGCTCCCAGTTTGTTTCCTGCATCAAGCACCGACTATAAAACATTACCTATGAAAATGCTGGTGCCCAGGGGTCTCGTCTCCTGGCTAGAGCTATCTGGGGGTGTGAGTTGTTTTAATGTGCAAGGTAAGCAAGCCTGAAAGACCTCTGAAAACTCCCTGCCTTCCAACCAGCTACAAGGACACCCCTCCCCCTCGCTCTCTTTCTCTCTCTCTCTCACACACACAGTTCTAGTGATTAATTTTAAAACTGAATTATTATTTGCTTACATGGTAGCCTAGCCTCTGAAGTCTTTTCTGTTATGAGATGTGTTTTTTTTAAGTGAAGCCTCGCCTCCTCCTCGGGTTTCTCCTGCCGGTTTCCTTCAGCCCGTACTGTCTCAAGGGGCCATGTATGGGATGGGCGCGGGGGCTTGGTTTGTCGCAGGTGTTATAGCGATTTGCGCGAAATCACACGGTGCGGCAAGTTGGAAACTAGTGGGCAAAGTTCTTATAGTCTCAAAGTCGGCGCTGTGATGCGACAAGAGTGATGCTCCTGGGCCAGCTGAACCCAGAGGTCAAGCATCCGAGGGATGTCTGCCCAGCAGAGAGGAGGATAGCACTAGAAAGGGCCGGTGGGCTGGTGCACGGCCAGCCGAGGTGTGTGCGCAACTGAATCCCAGAAACCGACATTGGCTTTGACTTTTATACACTTGGAAATAGACACTAGAAGCTGAGGTCGATAATACACCTTTGTTGATAGCGCCAAGAAGTTGCTCGATGGTGACAGCGAGCGCTATGCACACAGCACGTTTATATTACTAGAAACTCAGAGTCCGGACAGAGTGAAGGCAGGTCACAGGGCGAGAAGGGTCAGGGGTCAAGCAGTCAGTGAGCGCACTCACACTGGACAGACAGGCCGTTACAATTCTGCAAAAACATTACGCAAACTTTACAATTTATCTGGCACCGCAGCTATGTACTGGTGTTTTAAATACCTGCTGTTATTAACAAAGAAAAGATCCGTACAACCAGTGCATTAACCTACCGAGCTACCAAACCTATAGATGTGTCCCTCTATATCACCCACTGAGTTACCCAAAGCTCCTGAACTTAAAATAGAAAAATATGTTGCAGAAACTACCTTCCAGCCACATGTTATGTTATGCTGGGTTGTGCTGTGTTATGCGTAGTGCGCCAACAGCTTCTGGAGTGGTTTTAACGCACAGACTGTTCAAAAGCAAAGGAAGGATGTGAAGTTCGACCGAAGGCACACGTGCCCTTGAGGTGTGCGTGTGGCCCACACAAATCCACTGACTGAGGTGTTGGCAGCTGCAGCACTGAGCGCCATCTTGGGGTATCATTGTGCCTGCTTCGGCAGTGACACCTTGTACGGCTCTTTTCTACTTTAATTCAGACTAGCCATTGACTAATCCAGGGATTTCATACACTTTAATATAAATTGGCATATGGTGGTACTGCTAAGCGTCCGACTGACTCTTGTCCTGAGGAAGAACCTGTGTACATTGCCCCAAGGGGTCGAAACATCAATGTAATATTTGTTTTGGGCTGATTTTCCATAATTGGATTTTTCCAGAGAGTAGACAATATAATTTGTTGTGCTGTCTGAGGTATTTCATGTCTAAACAGCCAGACCCCCAGTGTTGTTTTTGTTCATTTGTTTTTCACTCATCATTCGTTCACAACAAGTTGTGCATCGCCTCGCACTATTTACATAACACCTTGAAACTATATATATTTTTTTGTCTGTGTTCTACATTCATTTTGCCAAAAAGTTCCCTTTGGGCTTCATATTATTTTCCCCCAGACGTTTACCACTTCTTCAAATAATACACTTTTTATATGACAGCTATGTTCACGGTTGATTCAAACATTGATCCCCCCACTTCAGCGGTGACACTGGCCCGAAGATATGGAGAGGTGACCTCCCGCTATACCATGGATTAGGTGTTGCTGCTGGGCCTCTCCTGGCTGCAGACGCAATGTTATAAATAACAATGTGAGGGAAGCTCACGAGAGAGGGGGTGGGAGGGGGGCTGGCGAGCACAGCAAAGGAACAGAGAATGAGAGAGGATGAATGGTGGAACAGAGGGTCACACTAGGGGGATGGGGGGAGGGAGGAGGGGAGTGAGCATGAGAAAGGTTAAAAAGAAATGTATGGATGAGACAAATGATGGGCAGATAGAAAGAGGAAAGTGGAGCGAGAAAAGAAGGAAGGAAGAGAAGGCGTCTGATTGCAAAAGGCCTACTGTGTGCCTACAACCTGTCCATTGCTTACCATTGGTTGTGTTTTTTGTCAATCTCATTTATTTGCTTCTTATTCGATGACTTTTTTTTGTCTCGGATTGTACTCCGTGAGAGTGCATAGGTTTATCAGCTCTTTTCTTCTGTCCCCAGTGTGATCCCCACAAAATTTCCACCCCCCCCCTATGTTCAATGTTTCTCTCTCAGAGCTGTGGGCAATGTAAATAACAATGCCATTTATTTATAAGTAAAAAAAAAAAAGGAATTTCATGAGCAATGCCAATAGCTCAAACTTTTCCAAAGGCGAAACCATTGCATTGTTAATGCTTGTTAATATGAGAACAACTTGATACATTCCAGCATTTCTGGAACAGTTCCTTGGCTTGAAGATGAGTTTATGATGTTCAGCCAAGTAGGAGCTGTTGATACTCTGATTTCTTTCAGAAAGGTGGAGGGATAGGGTTCCCAATGGTGAGAGCAAGGTTTGACTTTGTTGATGATGTTTATAAAGGTCTAGGAAGCCCACATTCTTGAAAGGTAAAATGCTCTGTTTCATATGTTGTGGTTAGTATAAAGTTGTTTTGGGCAAGCTATGAGTTGAGCCCAGAGTAGTCTATCAGTTTTATTGTTTCCTGGAAGAATTCGAGGCATTGTTTATCATTAGTGTTGATGGTGAAATGGCATTTTACATTATCTCGAAAAGGTTTCTGTGGCAGCTCTTTGCTCCATCGAGTTCTTTTCTAATGACCTGGGATTTGTCTTTGACAATGAGTTGTTCATAGTTTTTTCTAGCTTATCTCTCTGTAGTAAAGGCATTGAACGAAGGGGTTTGCTGCAATTTCCTTTTAGTGTGCTAAAGCTCTTTCATTTTTTCTTTCGTTATGCTAATTTTCAGATTTTTTGGTCAGTATAAAGTTGTTTTAGGCATGCTATGAGTTGATCCCAGAGTGTTCTATCAGTTTGTTTTTTTAAAGACACATTTTATTATGTCAAAGGTCAAGTACAGTGCAGAGCTCCTTACCCCAGGAAACATCTACCATATTAGACATCACAAATTATTGTCACTGACATGCAGTTTATACTTTATCAATCAATCTTTATTTCGATCAATTGAGATCATAAAAGACAATTTACAATAAAAGGCACTCAACCCACAATTGAAAAAAATTACAAAATCTTATTATAGTATGCGGGTCAATACAATTCCACCTTATATTGGAATGACAACCATATTCCGGCGAAAAAACAGCCTGCCAAATTCAGCATCTTTTAATGTTCTTACGGACTTTAGGTTAGATAAGCTAAAATGAACTACACAACCTATGTCGTATTTCTTTCTCAGATTGACCACATCCAACGCGGGAATTTGGCATCTGCTATCACGCATGATAAATTAGTGTCAGTCAGCAGCATTCTCATTGCAATTGCACTGCTCTTAACGCCCATATTCTTACATAATGGGCGCAGCAATTTTTTCTGTGGAGCCTGGTAAGCCGGGCAAACAAATAAAACGTGCGAGTAAGTTTCCTCGTGCGCCAAACACAATTTACACAAGCTGTCATTTCCACTATGCCATTTATGTGTAAAAGCATTTACAGGTAATGAGTCTACTCGAAATTGAAAATATAGACGTCTATCCCTAGGTTTAGTGATAACATCCCAGTAGTGCTCATATTGTGGAATAGGCTTAAACTCACAATTCTTTCTGTCAAACATTGCAGACAACGCACCTGACTGCTGTTGCTCCAGTTCTTGGCCCTTCAGCCTCCGGGGTCACTAGCAAGCACCTCGCCGGACCCGCTTCGCGGGTCCCGCAGCGCGGTGAAACCACAGGAGCTCCTATCCAGGACGGGCACTCCTACAACCGACCGGCAGGGCTGCGAGCTGAAGGCAGGGACTCCGTGGACCAGGAGTCCCTGCGCGCCTCATTCACATCAGCTGGGCTGCTCTCCCTGCCGGCCCCGCCCCCCGCCCACGGAGTTAAACCGGGAGGCTTGAGAACTTGCTAGTGGGACCATTTCTTTCTGTCAAACATTGCAGACAACGCACCTGACTGCTGTTGCTCCAGTTCTTGGCCCTTCAGCCTCCGGGGTCACTAACAGCACCTCTCCGGACCCGCTTTGCGGGTCCCGCAGTGCGGTGAAACCACAGGAGCTCCTATCCAGGACGGGCACTCCTACAACCGACCGGCAGGGCTGCGAGCTGAAGGCAGGGACTCCATGGACCAGGAGTCCCTGCACGCCTCATTCACATCAGCTGGGCTGCTCTCCCTGCCGGCCCCGCCCCACCGCCCATCACGCTTCTTGTTATTTAAAGAACACTGCGTACCCGCTGCGCGGGAGCATGCCCGGGAGAAGCCCGGGACAAGGGCGGGACAGTCTGCGACAGTCCGCGACTGACGGCGACTGGACTGGGCCAGGTATACTGCCCTCTTTTGTCCTTGTGAGTGACTATAACTGTGGTTTGTTCTATTTTTGAAGGTATGTCTAAGTTAAAACAATGCACTGTTCCTTCAAACACCATGAACAACTACTTAGTCCAAGTGGTCGCCAAGATTAACAATGACAGAGGTCCTCCCTGGGATTGAGCTTAACCCCTGATATATTTACAACTGATCCCTCCCAAGGTTTCTCACAGGTTACAGACAATCCCAATGAACCAGGGGTGTTCACCCTCAGCAGTACTGCTAGTCCTGCTCTTAATACATCAACACCCCTCATATTGAGTAATTCCTTAGGTAACCTGCAGGAAGTAGAAATGGATAGTGAGACAGGGGTGTCTTCCCTGACTAACATTGATAACCCTATACATAATGCATCATCTTCGGCTATATTGACTAAAATAGCCGAGGTTGACCATGATGATACAATTGTGGATCTAGAAATTGTGGAAAATAGCTCCCCTAAACCCGCACCTGTTCCTGCGCCTAGAGTGACTAGAGGGGCTTCAAAGGGACAACCCAGACGTACCGGATTACATTCTAGCAGAAAAAGACCAGCGACCCCACCTAGGAAAAGCAATGTAGAGAACATAGGAATAGAGGACGAGGGTAACATGCTATGGAATGAAGCTAACATCAATAAACTCATGCGAATGTTTGATCAAAAAATGAGGGGTATAATAAAACCATTGTTATCCAAGATTGATCAACTAACTGATAAAGTGCACAAACTTGAGGGCCTCCTGTCAAATACAAAGGAAAATATGGAAAAAATACCCAATCAGGTGATGGACAAATTGGAGCTTATCAAATACAGGGAAGATGGGACTGGTAATGGAGGAGAGGGTGGGGAGTCGGTGGTTCCGACTCATCCACCTATCCCCACCCCATGCCCAACGGTAAATGCCCATTGTTTACCAGATCCGCTAGCGTTTTGTAGGTCTGGGAAAGATTCTCTGCTGGAATCAGGTCCAGTGGAGTTAATCGTTGAAGCATCCCCAATGATCCTGGTTTTGGCAAATGTACCGATCCTAAAACCTGGCCAGACAGAGTCCTCCCAATCACTTTTAAGTAAAGCTCTTTACTGGCTAACCAACAATATGCACATTACCCACTGGGGAAAACACAAACTCACAGAGGAAATATCATCTGCCAGAAGAGTCAAATGGATAGGCAGTAGCCCTAAAAAATTTGAAGGTGATTGTGTGGTGCTTAATTTTAAGGGGCCAGAAGTATTACCTGATATCTTACCAAACCTTCTGCCCCCACAACGTAGAACAGCAGAAATTGTCCCACTTACACTTGACTTCTTCTATAGCAGAAGAGGCCTCATTGCCAAACCAAGTGTCCTGAGAACTAAATGGACCACGGTGACAAACAGATGGGGTGGGGGTGCCGGTGGAGGTACTCATAGCGGAGAGTGGGGTGTTAACTTAGAAAATAGGTTCGCAGCACTATCTAATTTAAACGATTGCGACTGACTGATGCAGCGAAAGTCGCCACAGAGAGCCAATCACAAGGAAGTACCAAGTAGGAAAAATAGTGAGGAGGGGCTTGAAACCCTAGAATGGTATAATAGCTTAGCCCAGAGCAATGACATTGAGACATTACTGGAGATTTATTTGCCTGATCCTATTGGGATTTCCTCGGAACTTTTAGTACAACCTACACAGCAGAATATAAATATAAATAGCCTTCCAAGTCCAGGTCAGACAGGGCACGCCATATCTAACCCACCGCTATCCCTTATTTCTTGGAATCTGGCCGGGATAGCAAATAAGTTAATATCTCCTGAATGGTGTGCTTTCATTGATCTTTATGATATTATATTATTTCAAGAGACCTGGTCACAAGCCCTGTGTATCGGGTAGGGTATCTTACTTTTTTTATTCCTGCAGTATCACATGGTAAAGGCCGCCCATCTGGAGGACTGTTAATCTGGATTCGCCAAGCGCTTAAGTGTAAAATCCTGCAAAGACCACTCCCAACTAGGGATATACTATCAGTTAATATAAGATGGGATAATGCGGAAGACTTAGCCCTCTATAATATATATGCTAGGGGAGTCAGTGGGGGTAAAACCTCAGATGTAATAACGGTTCTTGAGCAAGAGCTAGAATTATTGCCCCTTGAACAATTTATTATCGTAGGGGGAGATTTAAATACAACCTTTGAACCCCTAGGACAAGAGGATAAATTCTTAGCCGAAGAAGAAGACAGCAAATGGGGAATCCCCCAACTTGAGATAGCTGCAGTCAAAAAATGGAGTGCGGTGGCCATCCAGGTGAAAAGCCTTTGCTTAGCTAGAGGCCTTAGAGCCGCAAACGGTCGCACACTTTCAGACCGCGAGGGGAACTGTACATTTGATAATGGCCGGGCATCTAGCAGAATTGATTATTTTTTGGTAGATACCAGGATTTGGAATAAACTGATCGATATGATTGTGGTAAAGAGAATGGAAAGTGATCACAACCCATTGAGCATGGTCTTTAAGTCTTACCTAGAGGAAAGGGTGATAAGTATGGAGGAAGAAAGGGTGACCCTGGACCTCGTATGTACAAACAACCAGCGGCAATTAAAATGGGGGAAACTTATTGAGGATGAGGGGACGTTAGACGAACTTAAAGAGTAGCAAAAGAGGAAGTAAACAACTTAAAACTACACACAAAAAATCCTAACTTCCGAGACATCTTAATGGAGTCTCACCAAAAAGTTTTTTCTAGACTACAAACATTTTTCCTAAAGACAGTAGGCCACAACAAAGGGAAAAAACATCAAAGTAAACAGGGATGGTATGGAAAAAGTTGTAGGCTGGCACGCCAGAAACTTAGTACAGAGCTTAAACTAGGAAACGCTGACACAGTCAGGAAAGCAAGGGACATGTATAGACGCACCCAAAAACAGGCAAAGAGACTATGGGATGAGGAGCTTTGGGCTGAGCTTAAAAATTCATGTGCAGTTAAAAATTCAAAGCTATTTTGGTCCACAGTGAAGTGGGAGCGGGGAGGGATAACTAAACCCCCCCGAAACAATGTTCCCATTAATAAATGGATAGAATTTTTTAAACCGCAATATGCTCGAACCCAGATCCAAGCTTGCGCTACTCTCCCGCCGGCTGTTTTCTATCAGGGTAGTGTGTTTAACGAAAAAGATGTAAATGTAGCCCTTGACTGTGTAACTAGGGGCAGAGCGCCAGGTATGGACGGAATACCAGCAGACGTATACCTAAGTGACCGGAACACGTGGTGTGTATATTTTGCATGGCTTGCTAATGCAATGGCGATGGGTGGCGAAGTACCTTCATCCTGGAAAGGGGCGGAAATTATCCCAGTTTATAAAAAAGGTGACAAATCCCTCCCTAGTAACTATAGACCCATCAGTCTCATTGATTCAGCTCAGAAACTGGTGGGTCGTATGGTTCAAAATAAGCTCCAAGTATGGATCGAGGAAAATAACATCTTGTCACCATACCAAGCGGGGTTCCGCCCCCTGACAAGTTCCATTGACCAGGTTTTTTACTTCCTTGCCCTGTACTGGAGAAACGTCATTTTAAGTAATGGCCCCCTATATGCTGTCTTTGTGGACCTAAAGTCAGCTTTTGACTTGGTTCCCAGGGACAAGCTATGGAGGGTCTTAACTGACGTAGGAATAAGTCAAGAACTCCTCACGCTTCTGATGCGTCTGCACGAAAACAATTATGCTAAAATTAGATGGTGCCAACAAGAAGAAGTAACCGAGCCTTTCCCCGTTGAGCGTGGGGTGAGGCAAGGGTGCGTACTAGCTCCTACATTGTTCTCGATATACATAAATGGTATAGTGGAATTCCTGAAGAGGTCTCCCTCCGATGCCCCAAAAATTGCTGGAGCACATGTCCCCGTATTAATGTTTGCGGACGATACGCTTATACTATCCCGTACTCCAAGTGGCCTCCAAAAAGCGGTAAATGCATTTGGTGAGTTCTGTGATACTTGATTGTTTTCATAAAATTGCCTGGTTGAAAGATCTAAGGGGGGTATTGCAACAACTAAACCTAGATCATTTATGGTGTAATACTGATGTCTCTAGATTCCCCCCAAAGGCAAGACTGAGACAAATGTACTGGGAGATGGTGAACCTAAGAACTTTTTCTAACGGATCTATTACTTCACTGACGAGGCACTTCCTGGACTTAAAACTGGCTCCCTCGCATGAAGCATATTGGGATTTGATCGAGAAGCCCTACGACAGGAAGTTGTACTTCCAATTCAGAGTTGGAACTCTCCCAGTAAACATGTTTAAAAAGAAACGGTCTATAGCCTGGGATGAACATTGCTACCATTGTAAGGACAAAGTTGAGCATGTCCCCCACGTATTGTTTTGCTGTCCCTTATATTCCAAGCCGCGCCACAAATGGATTAGACCTGTTTGCCTTAATCTGGTGACTTGAAATCAAGCTACAGCACTTAGAATTCTGGAAACCGACTGTTCCCCACAGTATGCAATTCCTGTTGCAAAGTTCTTAGCCTGGGCCTGGGTGATTCGAACACGCACCTTACTAGGAAAAACGACTTGAGGTATCCTGGTTATTATGTTTATATTGCCTTGACTGGAGAGTACGAGCCAGGGTGGTTCTTAAAAATGTTATTAATAGTAAATGCATTCGACGGAAGTTTTTTGTTTAATACTTATTTTACAAATTCTGTGTATTAGTTTTAGTATTTATTGTATAGTGTTAGGTGGAAATGCTTTTATGACTGAAGTCGAATAAAGCTTTAAAATTGAAATTGCATAAACTCACAAAATGTGCCTGTCAACGATGTTGACTCAGCGGTTATTATATTATCATTTGCCACCATAGACCAATAGAGCCTTTTCATCTCTTTTGTGGGGGGAATTGTTGGCTTTCCGGCTTGTCCCACAAACGTTGCAGTCCAATACTGACCAGTGTGATTTTTACATTTTGCAGCCACTTAATCTTACATGAGGTATCTAAGTCCCATACATATTTTAGAGCAGCTGCGTACTGCAATAACTCAGGGGTAGTCTATAGTCTTTGCCAGGAGGCAATTGGACGAAATCTAGCAACCCTATCCAGTCTACTAAGTCATAGAAAACTGGCCGTAGTGGGGTGCTCTGTGGTAGGCTAATCACACTTCTCACAAATTTGTTCTGCGCTGACTAATGGCTTTAAATCATTAAAACCTCATAGTTCTGCACCATATGTTACAGAGGCTATGGCTTAGATCAGCCCATCCTGTGAACATTTAACATTGTGGCTTAAATCGTCTAAAACCAAGGTCATTATCTTTGGTACTCCTTCTATATGGGATTCCAACTGGTGGCTGTTTGATTTGGGCCCTTCCCTTTCATCCAGGCCCTTCAACCTGCATCCTAGGGATGATCTTCAACTCTGATCTTCATTCAACAATCGTATCACCAAATAACTTCAACTTTCATCTTTCGCTTGAAAGTATTAAGGGAAGTCATTCCTAATCTACCTCTCTTCAATTGTAAAGATGTTGTCCAGGTAGGTGTTTTAGCCTACCTTGACTACTGCAATTCGCTTTACCTTGTTCTCCGTAAACACATGCAAAATTGTGTCAGGATCATTCAAAATATGCTGCTTGTACCATCCTGCACCTAAAAAAACCCTGACCCTTATTCCCTTATCTATGTTCTTTTCAATAGTTGCCTATTTCCAAATGCTCTGTCTCTTTTAGGCTTTGCCCTTCAGCTATACTCAACAAACGGAACTGACTTTACTGATAGTCGAAAAACAACTTACCAAAGAAAGTTGAAATCACCAACTTACCCGATATTGTAAACTTTTGCAAGCATTTGTCAATCATGTCCAATATAAACTTTATCACATCATCATGTCTTCGCCAGGCCTCCTCCTCATTTCCTTTACCTCATACCCCAGACTCCAGGAAGTGGGTCCACACCTGCCAGTACGCCCTCTGCATCAACTGTGCTAATGAACCCACAACCAACTGGACAATCTTCCTTCACCTATACGTCACATCTCCGCTGGCATTTTAGTTTTCGCTTTGTCTGCTCCCAAATCAAGACCACTGAACCTCGTCCACTACAATCGAGATAAATCATCTGCAAGGCCCTTTTATTTCCAGGAACATCACATGCCCTGATTTTTTTTGTGTAAACAGCCCAATGCAAACACTCAAAACAGTATTTGATCCTTAGTGTCCCTTGCTGACTGCAAGTTTACTATCTGAACTACTGCCATATTGTCTACGTTGAACAATGCCGTCTTATTGGTGAGCTGTCACTTCACAACTCCAGAGCCACTACCAAAGGAAAAAAATCCAGAAACGTTATGCTTCTCACTCTGTTCCCATTGATCTGCCCATTATTCAGTGCGCCAGCGCCTTGTACAGACCAAATCCACACTACCTTCTGCATCAGGGAATATTTGTATATTCCACTCTGCCTCCTCTCCTAGCCCTCACAGTGACATTCCTTTGAAATGAAAGAAAATGTCACATTCTCAGGTACTCCTTTACTCCCCCAGCTACCCTTAGCCTTTGACACAGTTTTTATAGGACTGACAAGGCCAGTTCCAATCTCCTGCAAAATGTTCTGCGTTCCTGGCTGTTGAGGGGTGATATCCCAAAACTTGTCCCAAAATGTTTGTTTCCGATCCTTTTCGGGCTGGACTGTTCCCATGGATAGCAGGATCAAGACTTATTTGCATATGGCTGGGTCCAAACTGGGGTGACATGGCGAGCAAAATATCAATGGATTAAACCCAGGTCTTTGACTGGGGGTGAGTGTTTGAAAAGGTTCAACACTCCGTCCATAAATTTATTTTGCGATGTTGCTGCCTCCCGAACTACCTTAGCAGCGAAATTAAAAGTCCCCAAAAGCACTTGCACTGGCACACCTGCACCTTCTTCTTTGCTAACATTTAATCAATTTGATTATTCATTGCCACTTTTTTATCCTCCGGCTAGCTTGTCTCCACCTTCACTGCATCTATAGACAATCTGCAAAAATGTCAATACTGTGTGAGGCCCTACTGACTTGTCTTCTGCCAAAAGCACCCCTATGTCATACATAAGCTTCTTAAAACTTACCAGTATCCACTGGTAGTCTGTAGAGCTTGGAGGACCCGTGAAAATAAGACATTTAGGTAGTATGTCACTGTCCTGAAAAGCTATTGCAATAATGAGCTAAATTTCTCAAATAGGGCACACAATATGGAGAAACCCATTGGCCATGTTTTGCCAATATACTACTGTCCCTCAAACTGTGTACCTTGCAACTCGAAATCCGTTGGGTGTACCAGCAAAAGGCCAAACATTGGCTAGCCACTCTTCGCCATGCAGGCACCTTCCCCTACCTGTTTTACCAGATTAAAGGCAACGTCTACTGAGGAATATGTCACCACAGACAAGTCGTCAGAAATATAGTAATTCACTGACTGTCCTTCTGGCCATGGAAGATGTTGAATAGGCTGAAACCGCATTTTCTCTTTCTGCAGTACTTTCCAGATAGTGAACACAAGCAACCAATCCAGGAACCGCTTGTCAAAAGGGCCTTACATTCTGCCCTCCAGTTTTCCTCTCACTACTTGGGGATGTTCCTTTACTGATTTGAAATTCTCTGCCACCTCCTACTCCTAGGACTTTCATACCCCAACTCAGACCCATTCTTAAAACCCTTCCATAATAGTTTTGCATCATTTTTTTCCCCTACCATTGTAACCAATATGCCAACTTGTGTAACTTAACTGGTGTATGAGCTTTTTCCTGCAGATCCTTGTGCCCCTCTACCCACTCCGTTAAAATCTAGTGCTGTTAATTTCCCCCTGTAGTCCCTGAGTTCCACACATGTTCCCTCCGCAATGCAAAAGTGGGTGTCTTGCTGCACACCCAGAGCGCTTGTGATGAAAGGTACATAAATATCTCTTGCAGAACCCCCTGTTTAATGGCCAGCATGCTCTTCCTTGCTGTACCTGTCCTCTAACCACGGCTACCCCCCAATATGTCTGACATCCTTGACAGGGCCAATAGACAACTGGAAGTCTGTTGGCCCTAAGGATTGTGGATGTCAGCATTGTTGGCACCATTGCGTGAAACCATAGGTCAATGTTCAACTCCCTCTCATTATTCCTCTGCATCTTCCTTCAGTCGCACCCCGAACGCCTTGTCATACTGTCCTCACGCATATCCCCCAAAAGTGATGTGGATCTTCCTAGTAACATTCATAAGCTTGAACAGAGCATTGCTTTGCTCCAGGAACTTTTCACAGTCACGCTGGCGTATATGAGAAAAACCGCTGTCCAATTCTATATCATAACCAGAACTATTGGCCTTTTAGTCAACTTATATTCCTCCGCCTTGGACCCCACCTTAGCCGCAACCTCTCTGTGTAAGATCTTAACAGGCACATGCATCAAAGGATTTTGCGGTCACAAACGGTGCGAATCGCAAAAATCGTCTGTTTGCAATCGCAAAATCTGCTTTTGGAATGCATGAAGGGTGAAGGCCCACGCAATTTGAGAATTCGCAAATATTTGAGAATTCTCAAATTGCGATTGCATTTAAGGAATGCAATGTATGAAACTTAAAAAAATTGCGATTTCGCAATTAGGGGGAGCAAATTACCATGCGGTTGAACCTCATGGTAATTTGCAAAAACTTTGAAAAATGCACTTTTGTGCATTTTTCAAAGTTTTATGTTGTGCACACACATGCCCTTAGGGCATGTGTGTGCACAACATATGTGCACAGATTGATTTCAGGGGTGCAACAGGGTGTCCTTTGGACACCCCTGCACCCTTGAAATCGCATTCTAAATTTGCGATTCGCTAATTGCTAATCGCAAATTGAGAATGTCTTCCCATTCATTCCTATGGGCCTGTAGGCCCATAGGAATGAATGGGGAGGTATTCCTTAATTGCGACTCGCAATTTGCGAGTCGCTATTAAGGAATATTAAGAAATCGCATTTTTTTTTGCGATTTTTTGATGCATTGCATTTTGCGATTCCTTTTTTTTCCGCAATTAAGGAATCGCAAAAAGCAATATTGATACATGTGCCTGTATGTAAGTCTATGTACTTGCCCTTTAATATCTGTTCTTTCGTGGATCTCATCAAACGAGCACCCAGGGGTTTTGTAATCTCCATGTAAGGCAGGTATTTCACCTGTAGCTCCATACTCTCATCCTTGCCTTTGTCCTTAACCTCTTACATGTCCCCTTCCTTTTTCTTTTTGCCTGTCCCCTTACTTGCACCACCTCCCCACACCGCCCTTGTCCCCCTTCGGCCCCATTTTCCCCCTTAGTCATGGGCCCTTTCTTTACATGCTCCCCTGTCATTCTCTACTTCCTCTGTTCCCAATCCCTCCCGTGACGGCCACATATATCCTCTGTTGTAGCCTTACTTCTGATCCAGCTAGAGCCCCATCTTCCCCCTTCCCCCCAGTCTCAACTCCATTTGATGCCAATATTGTAGAAATGTGGATTACTGGTAGATTGGGTGTCAGCTCTGGTCAAGCAGCAACCATAGTCCTTGTCAGGTTATGGCACAAGCAAACCTCACACTAACGGGTGGTCAACCCCCCAGTAGCCAGCACTGAGCAGACAAGTTTAACTTAGAAGTTAGAAGCAATGTGTAAAGTATTGGTGCAACACTTCAAGCAGTAAAACAGTGAAAACATAACACAAAAGTATTCCACACCAATTTGGAAATATAGAGTAAAATTTAACAAGACCAAAACTACAAAAATCCAATCAGTAGAACTGGAGTTATTAATTTTTAAGGAATAAAGTGAAAAATAGTGCCTGAAACAATAACGTGCGAATGGCGGCTATCGGATCATGCTGGACTGGGTCAAAGTCAAAGGTTCAAGCCAACCATTAAGGAGCATGGGTCAGATTCAGTCCCTGATTAGTTGTGCTGTAGTTTTACGTTCTCAACTTTTGTGCCAAGAGTCATGTTGGCATTGAAGAGAGTCATTGGGAGCAAATAGAGCATTGTGGGTGGTTGTCAGCAAGGCGCAAAGAGCAGGCCAGGGGTAGGAGGTGGGTGGGCTGGTGCTTCACGTTGGAGCTCCCCGCAGGCTGTCGATGCTGCTGTGCAAAGAGACAGCTTCACTGCGGCTCGTGCTGAATATCAGTGTGAGCTGTGTGGTCTCGGTGCGAACGGGTCCATTCAAGGTCTCAAAGAGATGAAAAGCTTGAATAAAAGCCTTTGAGCCCACCAAGAGTCCAGGACCTGAGGGGCACCACTTGGGGATCAGAAACATGTTGCAGGTGAGTCTAGGAGCTGGTTGGGAAGCCTTTTGTGTTCCTGAGGCTCAGTTCAGGAGGCCAGCAGGCTAGTCCTTTGAGTCACTCTGGGGTCCTTTGTTCAATATAAATTTGTAGGTCCAGTTCTTCTTCCTCAGGCAAGAGGGCAGCATGTCAGCACAGCAGGGAAGCATTTCCTTTAAAGCAGCAGTCCAGCACAGGGGCAGTCCTTATAGCAGGAGGGCAACCCTTCTTTCTGGCATAGTATCCACAGGCCCAGAAGTGTACTGAAGATTTTGTGTCTGAGGTCCACTATTCACACCCAGTTGTGCCACTTTGAAGTGGGGGAAAAGCTTCTAGAGCCATAGTACTCAGAGTATGGCCCGTGGGCTGCCAAAGACCTACAGAAAGCCCAAATCCAATTATCTTGTAAACATACCTCACTTTCTTTTTTAAGGTCTCTTGGGCCAGTTTTTACTGTTGATTTCCCTGATATTAAAACTAACATTGCCTGCAGCAAGCTCAAATCGAATTATCTTGTAAATATGCCCCACTTTTTAACAGTCTCCTGGGTCAGCTTCTACTGTTGGTCTGCCTGATATTAAACTAGCATTACCTGGAGCAAGCTCCATTTCATGCAGTCTTCGATACCTTGCATAACACTTTCACAGCATGTCTTTGCAGATTATGACAATTTTTGTCTTGTAAACATATCCCACGTTTTTATGGTCTCCGGGGCCAGTCGTTGCTGTTGATTTCTCTTATTTTTGCCTATGTAAATCACAAATAGGGCCACTTTTATTTTGGTGCCTGGTCAATTTTCTATCCCAGCCTGACAGTGCTAATGAAAAACGATAGCTGATAATAATGAAGGTGACACTTTGCCGTGTTTGGGCCTCTCCCCTGTCTAACCACCAGCTGCAGTCAATAAAAAAGGACATTGACTTCCCAACCTGGGAACAGCCATGTTGTTGTTGTTCTTTTTCATATTTTATTTACTCTTGAATTCCCTGTGGTTTATTTTTTTGTAGAATGTTGTGTTTCTGTAGTTATTTGCATGCAATATATTTCTCTTGTGTGCTGTACTGTGCTAAAAGCTGCCTCCATATCTGTGTGTGTTTAGGTTGTGTGCAAGGGTTTATAACGGGGCATATTTGAAAACTGTGCAGTTCAGGCCTAAGGCAAAGAAAACTTCTTACAGTACCCATTAGTGGGTCATAACTTGGTTCAGAATATATGCTCATTCAATAGTTGGAGTCTCTGCAAAGCGCTTAGAGAGCAATGGTTAAGTGTGCCAAATATAAAGGGTAAGAGATGTAAGTATATTGTGTATGTGTATTACCTACTGGCGTCCCCAGTAGGTAGTTATAGTTAGGACCTATTATCCATAGGAAAATCGCAACATTCTATTCCCAATAACTTTGGCGCTGATTGACGAATCTTCGCAAAATTTTCAAACCTCGTTGGGTGCTCCGGTCCGCTCCTATCTTAAAAGTTTCGGGGTGATTCGGCAAGCAGGGGCCAAGAAAAAAGGGGAGTCCCAAAACATGTTTTCCCCATGTATTTTTCTGTAGGAAACTTTCGACACGACTACAGCCCGAACTGCTGAACGGAATTAAACCAAATTTGGCAAAAAGGTAGAGCATGGTTCAGAAAGCTGCCTTTCTTTTAAATGGTGTAAATCTGTTCAGTATGTTTTTAGATATTAAATGAAAAACATATATATATCTGGGCGGAGCCTAACCACGCATCTCATTGTGAGATCTGATTGGCTGTCAGCACTTCATCCAAGAAATGTTAGCAGCCATCTTGGGACCAATATACATGATAGCACCTCATTAAAAAGCATTGCAGTTAATAGAAGGTTTTAAGACATTAGTTACATTATAAATCATTTGTACAGGACTGGCAAGAGAGGCTGTGGCAATATAATAGACCATTGTGGGCAGAAGGAAGAGGCAGTGGTAGTACAACCATACATGCCAACAGACCCGATTCAGCCAGGAAACGTCCAATGTTTTTAAGCCCAAATGGGCTTTGTTTGATCTGTCTCCTGTCTACAATCTCCTCTTTTTCAATGTACGTCAAAGGGGAAAATCAATACCCCAGTTTTTTTTTCAAAATCTCCCTCTTATCAAGTTCAAAATGTTAGCAGGCATGGTACATTGGATCATGGAAGGCAGGAGGAATTGGGATAGGGACATGGACTCGGATAACAGAGGACAGGAGGGACATGGAGAGGTGCACCAAACTGACCCTACAGGGCAGGCATCAGGGTTTACAGCAGCACAATACACCACACAGGGCATGCGGGACGGGAGTGCAGCACAACAATCCATAGAAAGCAATAGGGAGGGGACAGGACCATGCACATGGACAGAGAACAGGGGAGAAAGAGGCAATGGTAGCTAGCGGACCATAATGGACTGACAGGAGAGAAAGCTGCAGCACAACAGACCATAAAGGGCAGGAGGGACGGATCAGGGGCATTACAATGGAACAGACAAGCCAGGATTGAGGGAATAGGGGTCTGCACATAGAAACAGAGCACTGGGGGCAAGGGGGCAGGGCAGGAGCAGCAAGATGACCATGGAGGTCAGGCAGGATGGGCACTAAAAGCAAGACACACCATGGAGAGCAACAGTGAGACTATAATGGCATACACACAGACCATGGAGGGAAGGTGGGAGGGGGTCAGGGCCAGCTAGTTGACCACACAGGGAAGGTGGGAGGGGCCGTGGCAGCACAGAAGACCATGCATGGCAAGTGGGAGGGTTAGTGGCAGCACAATGGCTATGATGGGCAAAAAGGAGGGTGCAGAGGCATGCACAAAGGACGATGGAGGATAGAAGAGAGGGTCAGGACCTGGGCACAGACAAGAGAGTTCAGGGGAAGGGGCCTCACAACAGACCACAAGGGCCAGGCAGGAGGAGCAGTTGCAGCACAAGAGACCAGGGAGGGCAGAAGGATGTGGCAGTAAAATGGACCATGGAGGACAGGAGGAAGGGCATAGGAGCATGGAATGTGGACAGGCAGGATGGAGGTGGCAGGGACAGGTTACAGTCATCTGACAATGCTAGGCAGGTGGGAGGGGAGTGGCAGCTCAACAGAACACTCAGTGTAGCTAGGAGTGGCAGGTCCATGGAACATGGTTGGGAAAAAGGATGGAGCAGGGGCATGCACACAGACATCGGAGGGCAGGGGGAAGGAGAATGGGAGCAGCAACCTAAGCACAGAGGCTAAGCACGAGCTCAATGATGGGGCATAGAATTGGGCAATGGAGGGCAGGAGGAGTGTACTGGTACATCATGCTAAATGGAGGGCAGTGGCTGCACATCAGCCCATGCATGGCAGGAGGGAGGAGGCTAGTCCATGGATTCAGACAACGGAGGATAGGGAGGAGGTGGATGGGGCAGCAAGCTAACTGTTCAGAGAAGGCGGGAAGGCCAGTGGTAGAACAACGGCCACACAGGGCTGTAATAAGGGAGCAGGGACATGGACTTGGACAATGTATGGCTAGAAGGAAGGAAGGCAGGAGCAGCAAGCTTGGGTGGGGGCAGCACAATGCCAGGCACTGCTTCCAAACCCCCACCATCTGTTGTGATATGCATCTTACTTAACGTTAAAAAAAACCTAGAGATTTTCTGAAAAAAAAAAGATTACAGGGACGGTATACTTAGACTCAGATTTCACTCATACACAACCAGTGAAATTCAGCAGTTATAGTTACCTGAGCTAACTATAACATACGTCCACGCAATGTAGTGCTAATGACCTCAGGCATTACATCGTTCATAACATGGTCAGTTACATCACTCATGACATCACTCATGACATCTCAAATGAGCTGTGATTGGAATGGAACTATAATCGCTAGAACTTTATTTAGGGATAGTGTGTGTATATTAACACCCCTTTTTTTCTTTTATTTCGTGTAAGAATCATTATAATATGCAACGTGCCCAGATTAATATGGCCGAAAACCTTTCACTTTAAAGTAATGTGTAGTCCATTGTTTATGTTGATGTTTGCAATCCTAAGTATGTTTATTATGAATAAGTCACATTGACGAACATACAGGTATGGCGGTCACGGGGCAAGATATGCAGAAATGACATTGTTCAAAAACAAAAGTTGATGGACCGAACAATGTCATACATTCACCCCAGTTCAGAAATCTGGGCCTAAATCCATCGTTTATTTGCTCACCATGCCATTCCATTTTGAACCCAGCCATATGCAAATCAGTCTTGACCTTGTGCCCCATGGGAATGGTCCAGCCCGAACTGCCAAACCAGGTCCTCCCTGGACTGGAAACAAGCATCCTAGGAGCGGTTGTGGGCTTTCAGCCCTCGTCAGCCAGGATAGCTTGATTCCAGTGGCATGGAGAGCCCGGGACTCACGTCTGAGCATACCCGTCCCACTCGGGGTGACAAATGCAAAAACAACAGTTGATGGACAGATTGAAGAACAATGTCATACATTCCCCCCAGTACAGAGATCTGGGTCTAAATCCATCATTTTTTTTGCTCACTATGCCATTCCAGTTTGAACCCAGCCATATGCATTGTGTGCATATTAACACTTGCTTTCTTTTCGTTATTGTATCAAATCCTGAATTTTCACATCGCGATGAGGCCAATATGGCCGCCAGCATTTTGGATTAAAGTAATATGTAGTCCTTTGTTAATGTTGGCAACTGGAGGCATTTGTACATTTAAATAAGGATGCTAGAATGACGTCTTGTATCGTTATCAAGGTTCGGACGAGCCGAAACTCGTGGATCATGTCCTTTGCAGATTAAAAACTTCAAAACTACAACCTGAGTGCTGATTCCTTCCTTGTAAGAGTGATAGGAGATTAAATACATATATATAAAATTCACGGAAAAAAACACAAGTTTCAGGGACATTATAGCTAGAAATTAGCATTTAAAAAACCACTGGTTTCATGGACGTCATAGTTAGTTGGACATTTCACTCGTATAAAACAAGAGAAATTCGGCTGTTATAGTTAGTTAAGCTAACTATAACTCTCGCCCCGCCAGTGCTGATGACGTCAAATATTACATCACTTATGACATGGTCAGTGACATCCCTAATGACATCACTGATGACATCTCACATGACATCACTGATGACATCATTCACATGATCATCTGATGCACCTCCTCACACCCTAAAATACAGACTACCATTCTCGAAACTATAGACACACCAATACTAGTACAGCTACAATATTCTGTGCACTATGCATGCAGACCTCTAATCAGCTATATAGCATTGATACAGTCTTTTATATACTCAGTTAGTACCTATGCAGTCTAGGAATCCTTCTGTCTGTCCCATGCACTTGTCCATTCACCCATCCAGCACTATGCACGTATCCTGTCACTCTGCCAATACCTAAGCACTTATAAATTTAGCATGCACTCTCTTTGCAGCACTGAAATTACTCCAGTTATTAGTCATATACTTAAGGAATGGTCTAGCTACTAACACAAGTACTGGTACAGTGTTTTGTACACTATGCATGCAGGCCTCTAACAAGCTACATACTATTAATACACTCTTCTACATACCCAGTTTATACCTATGCAGTGTTGGAATCCTTCTGTCTGTGCCATGTATTTCTCCAATCACCCATACAGCACTATCTACTTATCCTATCACTCTGCCAATACCTAAGCACTTATAAATTCAACATGTACTCTCTTTCCAGCACTGAAATTATTCTAGTTACTAGTCATGTACCTAAGGAATGGCCTAGCCAGAAAAACTAGTACAGCTACAATATTCTGTACACTATGCATGCAGACCTCTAACCAGCTACATACTATTGATACACTCTTTTAAATGCTCAGTTAGTACCTATACAGTCTAGGAATCCTTCTGTCTGTCCCATGCTGTTCTCCATTTATCCATCCAGCACTATCTACGTATCACATCACTTCACAAATACCTAAGCACTTATAAATTGAGCATGAGCTCTCTTTGCAGCACTGAAATTACTCCAGTTATTAGTAATATACTTAAAGAATAGCCTAGCCACTAATACAAGTGCAGGTACAATATTTTCTACACTATGCATGCAGACCTTTAACCAGCTACATACTATTGATACGCTCTTTTAAATATCAAGTTAGTACCTATGCAGTGTAAGAATTCTCCTGTAGTTGCATGCATTTCTCCAATCACCCATCCAGCACTAGCAACTTATCCTATTACTCCACCAATACCTAAGCACTTATAATAACTGAAAAAATGTTTAGCATTTTTTGATATGTACTACTGTCAAGGTAAGATTAAGTAATCCAAACACTATCAATGCACAACTACAGTCAGCTGTGCACTATATATATAAACCTCTAACCAGCTACTTAGTAAAGTACTACCCATGCAACCTAGGAATCCTCCAGTCTGTCCCATGCACATTTCCAATCACCCATTCAGTGCTATCTACGTATCCTATCACTCCGCAATACCTAAGCACTTATAAATTCAACATGTACTCTCTTTGCAGCACTGAAATTATTCTAGTTATTAGTCATATACTTAAGGATTGGCCTAGCCTCTAACACAAGTGCAGGTACAATATTTTGTACACTATGCATGCAGACCTCTAACCAGCTACATACTATTGACACGCTCTTTTAAATGCCCAGTTAGTACCTATGCAGTCTAGGAATCCTTCTGTCTGTCCCATGCACTTCTCCATTCACCCATCCAGCACTATCCACGTATCCTATCACTCCACCAATTCCTAAGCACTTATAAATTCAGCATGCACTTTCTTTGCAACACTGAAATGACTCCAGTTATTAGTCGTATACTTAAGGAATGGCATAGTCATTAACACAAGTGCGGGGACAATATTTTGTACACTATGCATGCACACCTCTAACCAGCTACAAGCTATTGATACGCTCTTCTAAATACCCTGTTATTACCTATGCAGTGAAGGAATCTTCCTGTCTATCCCATGCATTTCTCCAATCACCCACCCAGCACTATCTGCTTATCCTATTACTCCACCAATACCTAAGCACTTATAAATTCACTATACACTCTGTTTGTAATACTGTAATTATTCTAGTTACTAGTCATGAACTTATGGAATGGCCTAGCTATAATATTTTGTGCACTATCCAAGCAGACCTCTAACTAGCTACATACTATTGATACATTCTTCTAAATACCCAGTTAGTACTCATGCAGTGTAGGAACCGTCCAGTCTGTCCCATGCACTTCTTTAATCACTTATCCACCAATACGTAAGCACTTATAAATTAAGTGTTCACTCTGTTTGTAGCACTGTCATCATTCCAGTTACTAGTGGTATTCTTATAAAATGACTTAAGCGCTAACACAAGTACACATAAAATATTCTGTGCATAATCCCTACAAATCTCTAAGCAGAAGGACGATTGGTCCACTCCATAAGTAGTAGCCATGCAGCGTAGGATACCTCATTTCAGTCTCATGCAATTCTTCTATCACCCATCCAGCACTATGTTCTTATTGTATCAGTCTGACAATACTAAGAACTTATGGGGCACCCTGTGCCACCAGTACGTCACTTTTTATAACGTAGTGATGGCGCCAGACACTCCTTCATATTTACAAGGAGAGGAAAAGCCCCCCTGCGTGGTTTTTCCTCTCCTTGTAAATACAACCCCTTCATACACAGAACTTCGCGTTGAAGGGGCGTTCCATAGGTGTTGTTGTGGGTGTTCCCACGCAACACCCATAGAACAAGACACATCTCCTGATTTATGAGAAATCGTAAATCTGGAGATGTGTGTGAATGCTGCGCCATCCTAGAGTTGGTGTAGCAACGAGAATTGTTTTCATTTCTCCTCATTTTTTCCTCTTTTAATGCATGCTGTATTCCACAGCATGCATTGAAAGAGGGAAATGCCTTTACTGATTGTTTTTCTGCAGGAAGGTGTCCCTTCCTGCACAAAAACATTCTCCACACGACACAGACATCCATGCACCATGGTGCAAGGGTGCCTGTGTCACTGCATTGCTGCAGTTTGTGCAACAGTGCAGAGGGAAGCACAGAGTTGCAACATATTCACGTACATATGCCACATCCCTGTGCTTCGGAAGTGCCACAGTGCAGTGCAGCTAAAGAGCTTGCAGTGTCACGCTGCAGTACTTCCTCATAAATCTTCACCTACAAAATCACTACTAATGCATTCTTTCAGTCAATCATGCTGTATACATATATTCAACCAAACTTTCACACATAACCTTGCAATTGTACTTCTTTCTTTAACCAGTTCTGATAAGAACTTTTTTTTTCTTTTGTATTTTTTTAATTTTTTTTTAACAATTTTGTAATTTTTTTGGTGTTTTTTCAAATAATGAACAAAAAAAAGAACAAATAAAACAGGACACTTTTGGAATTACTTATCATTCCAAAAACAAAAAACAGAAAAATTAACAACCATGGTTGCGTTGCGCAGCACAAACTGCATCCACCAACTGCTCACCGAAGCATTTAAGTTTCTTACACTTCACGCAGTGTGGCTTGAGAAAGGCGAATTCTGGCCTTATGTCCATTGCAGGTTTTCTTGAGGACGCTCCAGACAAACTTGCCACAGCTGGTGAGGGGTTCAAAGCAGCTCGCCTCATTTCCTCCCGAGCAAGATTGAGAGGATGTGTGGTCTGGAGATGATTGTACATAGAAGCAGTGCCACAAGAGTATTTTTTTTCACTTCCTCTTGACAGGACTCGGTCACAAATTTTGCACGTCACCTTTCTCGCATTACTTTTTTCTCTCCAGGTGGGAAAGTGAAGAATTTCCACACAACAGATTCCGGCCTCTGTGGACGTGGTGCCTCCTGCAAGAATTCTTCTTCAGAAGTTACTTCCTCCTGCTGCTGCTGCTTTCCAGATCTTTCATCACTAACTGTAAAATACAGAGTACCATATTTGAAACCAGTTACTACATACCCACTCACTGATTCCTAGGTTTACACACACAACTACCCATTCAACAACAGAATCACTTATACATGCAGTTACTAATTAATAGAACATTATCGAATGCACTTATACACAAATATAGACATTGACACATCAACAGTCATACTAGTCAGTTATGCAGTCATCCTACTTACTTATGAAAAAAATTAATCACAATTACATTTACTCACTTACACAATTATACACACAACACCTCATTTATTCAAACACATAGTAACTCATAGATAATATGTTAAAAAATCACCATTACAATTATACACTCATTCATATAGTTACTCTCACAATCACTGACTCTTACATATACTTATTTTTATATACACCAACTCTCACATAAAGGGTCTTTTATTATTTTACTTTGTTGAAGATGTACAACTAAAACATATATTCGCTCACCAAAACACAAATAAATACACTCAGTCACCCAAACAACTGTTTCCACCTGCACTCTTAAACCTATACACCTAGTCTATCAATCATTCACTCATCTATGCATAGAGTTACACACACCCCATCCAACCACACACAAACTCATCTGATTCTTCTTCGGCTGGTGCTTGTTGACTGGGTGTGGCTACTTTCCAGATCCTTGAAATGTTCCTTGCGACCGTCTTGCTTCCCTTTCTCACTCTGGCCATAGTGTCACATAACCTCAGTATTGTCCACATCCCTGGTTCGAAAGGCTTCCTGAAATTGCAGCCTGGCCTACAGCCTCTGGTGATGAGTTTGTCTCTTGGCAAGATCATTCATGTCTTCATGTCTTTGCTCGCCACTTTTGACTCATGTTCATGTTGCTTTGAGTGCACCAGGCTTGAGTCTTGCGGGGTCCAAAGGTGGCTGGATCCACCCTGGGTACACTGGGGTGGTGTCTCGCCTAGGTACATTAACCGCATGCGTGCGGGTGGAATTCCGCCCGTACGCTGGGTTTTTGAAAAGCGCACTTTACGTGACGAGCTGGGCTCGTCATGAGCGTGCGAGGAGGCTACCTCATGACGAGCCCAGCTCGTCATCAGCGTCGAAGGGGTTAAACATCAGGGTCCATGGGGCTCGTTGGGTGGCACAATGTGGCGTTCTGTGGCATTCGCAGAGAAATTTCTTAGTTTGGGGTTTGGTCCTTCAGCTACCGCATAACTGAGTGCCTTGTTCATGTGTGCATGAATCTTTCAGCCTCGCCGTTTGCCTATGGTCATTGAGAAGTGAGACAGTGGTGGTGTATCCCCATGTGGCTGAGCAGATCCCTAAATTATGATCCCTGGAAAAGTGGTCCTTTGCCGATTTTGATGTCGACTGGCAGGCCAAACATTGCGAAAATCCTTTCCAGCACTGGTGCGACATTCGTGAATGCCGTCGAGTCGATCACCTCGACAACGCGGTATTTGGAGCAGTTGTCTACCATGGCCATTGTAATTCTCCCATCTGGGAAACTCCCACAGTTGAGGCTTATTTTGGACTGCGGGGCTGTGCAGATGTCCTCTGTGATGATGGGAGCTGGAGCTCCTAAGTTGGCATGCGGGACACTGTCGTACTAGCTCATGTACTTGGGCTTCAGGGTCAGGGAACCTCACTTTCTCCGGCATGCAGGACTTCATTGTTACAATCCCAAGGTGCCCGCTGTTAGCCAGCAGTGTCGCTTGACGTTGTAGGCTAGTAGGGATCGCCAGTCATTGGACTCGCAGAAGGATGCTGTCTTGAGTGGTTCTGAACTCGTTGCGCACCCTCAACATTTTGATCAAGCTCTCTTTGTCTTGGCCTGCCCAGGTGTTGGCATCTCTCACAATGTTTTGCCAGGAGCTGCTCTGCATGGCATCTTTCACCTTCAGGAGTACCACATAATCCTTCATGGCGTCCCCAATGCTGTTGAGACTGAGTGCTTTCGGACAGGCACTTTGTGAGATCATATTGATGTAATCCCCCACAGCACTGCCACTGCTGGTTCCTTGTTCAGCTGTTTGCGGCGGGTGTCGTGAGAGGAAATTGTTGTATCTTGAGTCTTCCTGCTGCTCAGCTAGAATGTATGAGTTGTGGAATGTTGGATGGGTGGAATGCTAGTGGTTTGTGAATGTCAGTTGGGTGAGGGCTGAGCAGCAGGACAGCTGCTCCTGATGGGGTTATCATTATATCTTAACATCTTAACTTAAAATAAAGTAACTTATTAATCTACAGTCCCTGCTTCTTTCTGATTACTTCATTTGGCGACGAGGATGGGATTCGAACCCACACGTGCGTTTGTGCCGTGAACCAGCCGACCCTACGTCGATGTGCGTGCCTCCATTTTGCGGAATGGGAAAATTGGTATATATCGTCAAGCAGCGTTATTCATATGGATGTGGACGTGGTGAGGTTTGCCGTGAATATTACTGCATTATGGAGCGTACCAGGTACTGACTTTGTTTTAATATACGGTGATTGTTGCCAAAGGAGCAGAGTGGAGTGGTTTTTTTTTTGGAATCTTCTACTTGCTCACGGAGGTCAGACCTGATTGTGCTTACATGTAACGTGTAGTTTTTCAGTGAACTGCAGTGTAGTTTTTTTTTCCGACCTAAGGTTGTCGATGCTGCAATAAGATAAAAGTTCAACATATGAAAGCACTGTTGATGCTGCGATTGGGAAAAGTTCCATTCATGGAAGTTGGTTGTGAATCCAGGGGAAGCTATTACAAAGGCGATGGAACCAGAATGGATGGGCTTCTGTGCGTCCAGATGAAGCTGTAACAGGACAAACGGCCCAGTGATGGAAGAGAGTCTAAAAGCCCATGTTGGAGACACTTTGTTGGGGACACTTGTCGCAGAACTTGACCACAACAGTGTCGTGTATGAGTGGAGTCAGGATGTTAGGCCACTCTTTGGTTGGTGTTATGTATGTGGTGACTGCCGTATGGTCTGTTCTTTCATTATTAGTGAAAATTGGTTGTAGGTGATTAAGGCCCCAAGAGCTGTTCCACAATGTGTTGTGTGTGAGTTGTGTCAAGTTGTTAGACAACTCGTTAGCTTGTGTTTGGGGGAGTTATGTTGTATGTGGTCACCCCTTGGTTGTGTTATTTGGTTGGGTAAATGGTGTATAGATGAGTTATGTAAGTGCTCATTCTGGTGTATGAATGAGTTATGTAAGTGCTCGTTCTGGTGTATGATTGAGTTATGTAAGTGCTCGATCTGGTGTATGAATAACTGGTGTATGAGTGAGTTATGTAAGTGCTCATTCTGGTGTATGAATGAGTTATGTAAGTGCTCGTTCTGGTGTATGATTGAGTTATGTAAGTGCTCGATCTGGTGTATGAATAACTGGTGTATGAGTGAGTTATGTAAGTGCTCATTCTGGTGTGTGAATGAGTTATGTAAGTGCTCGTTCTGGTGTATGATTGAGTTATGTAAGTGCTCTATCTGGTGTATGAATAACTGGTGTATGAGTGAGTTATGTAAGTGCTCATTCTGGTGTGTGAATGAGTTATGTAAGTGCTCGTTCTGGTGTATGATTGAGTTATGTAAGTGCTCGATCTGGTGTATGAATGACTGGTATATGAGTGAGTTATGTAAGTGCTCGATCTGGTGTATGAATGAGTTATGTAAGTGCTCGTTCTGGTGTATGATTGACTTATGTATGTGCTCGAGCTGGTATATGAATGAGTTATGTAAGGGCTTGTTCATTTGTCTGTAGTGTACACGTTGATTCTTGTTATTTTTAGTGTTATGATTTGTTCCTGTTGGTGCTGCTTGTTGTTCTGGTCTGGCCAACTGGTAAAATTTGTGGCATTTGGGTTTGATGGTGTATGATGAAGGACTGTGCTTTATTTTAGGGACCTATGTGACGTTCTGCTCAGACTGTGGTGTGCGAGATGAGATGTTATTTAGCGTCTCGGGTTGTATTCTTTTGTTAGTTGGCTGAATCGTGGTATAGCGATTCAGGATGTATCTTCTTTGTAAGTTGGTGAGTTGTGGTATAGTGTGTCATGCGAGGTGAGTAGAATGTTATTGCATATATTGCATATTCATTATATGTGCATTGTTTTAAGTTTGTGACTATGTGTACTTTACATGTGGTCATTATCTTAATTGATTCATCTGTTATATTTCACAATGCAATTGTTCCCATAACGAAGGGAGATATGTTGTATCTTGAGTCTTCCTGCTGCTCAGCTAGAATGTATGAGTTGTAGAATGTTGGATGGGTGGAATGCTAGTGGTTTGTGAATGTCAGTTGGGTGAGGGCTGAGCAGCAGGACAGCTGCTCCTGATGGGGTTATCATTATATCTTAACATCTTAACTTAAATAAAGTAACTTATTAATCTACAGTCCCTGCTTCTTTCTGATTACTTCAGAAATCCATGGGGTTTTTGGAGCCAGGTTGGTATACTACCTCCATGCAGAAGTGCTGCAGCTGGATGGTCCATCTTTTGATTCGTTGTGGAGGATGGGGGCTGAGCCCCAGAAGAGTTGAACTGGTGGTTGGTGGTCGATGACTATTTTGAATGGCCTCCCACACAGATATAAGTGGGAATGTCTACACGCCCACTTCATCGCCAATGCCTCTCTCTTTATTTTTGCATAGCGGGTCTCAGTTGGGGTTAGCATCTTGCTTGCGCATACCAGTGGGTACCACCTTCCATATTCCACCACCTCTGTATGAACGCCTCCCAGGCCCACGGACTCACATCTAAGAACAATTCTGTCTGCTTCTTGGGGTCATAGTGGGCCATGGCAGTCGTATTCAGGTGAACCCCCTTCACCTTCTGGAAAGCATTCTCTTCTCTCTAGCCCCATGTCCAGCCAGTGTTGACTTTGGTCAGGGCTCTCAGCGGCTCAGCGATGGTTGCCAAATTTGGAAACAATCTGCCATAGTATGTGGCCATTCACAGGAAGCTGCACACTTTGGAGATGGTGGTCAGTGCTCGGGCTTGCTTGATGACCTGTGATTTTCAGGGTTCAACTTGCACCTCATCTTCATTGCATACATAGCCAAAGAACTCAATAGAAGTCTGAAAAAACAAGCATTTCTCTTTATGTAACATGACCCCATGCTCCCAGAGGTGCTTCAGGGTAGCTCGTAAGTGCCAATGGTGTTCTTTTTTGCAGTTGCTGAGTGGATGAGGTTGTCATTGTTCACATTCATGACACTTTGTAGCCTGAACAGAGTGTCCCTTATCACATCTAGAAAGACTTCTGCTGCCGAGCATATGCCGAAGTTTAGTCGTTTATACCTGCGTATCCCCAGATGAGTGGAGAAGGGTGTTATACATCTACTCTCTTCCGAGAGGTGTAGCTGGTGATACCCAGCATTCAGGTCCAATTTTGAGAACCATCTTGAGTTCTTCAGGTCGGCAATGTCATGCATTGTGGGTGTGATGTGGCGTTCCCGCTTGATGGCATGATTCGGGAGAAGCATGTCAATACAGAGGCTTATTTTCTCTGGCTGCTTCGGTTTTTACGCTATGACTACAGGGGATACCCGGAGCATTTGTCCTGACACTTTTTGATCACTCCTTCTTTTTCGAGCTTGTCAAGCCCCTGCTCTACTAGTGGCCGCAAGTGGAAACGTACGTGATGATGGCGGAGGGCTACGTGCTTGACGGAGCGATCAATGTGAAGCTTGCCTGGCAGGGTTTCAGACATCCCTGGCCACTGAATAATTTGGGGGATTGGCTCAGCAGTTCATCCACCTGGAGTGCTTAAACATTTTGGGCCAACAACACAAGCCCCTTTTGTGGCATGATTCCCTAGCAGGGTGTCGGCCTCTTTGTCAACGACATGGAATGTCATTGTGACTTCCTGGTCATTGGATCTCACTTGTACGGTCATGCACCGTCACGGGGGGGGGGAATTGAGGGGTGGCTGCCATACGTAAAGTTCTTAGTATGTGACTAGGGGATCGAAGGCACTTGTATTCCTTTGGTCCCCATGACGTTCACTGACACACCTGTGTTGATGAGGGACTTTACTTCATATTCTGCGATTTCTAGCAGACACATGGGCTGCTGTCTTTGGCGCCATTTCAGATTGTTTGGGAACAAGATGAGGAAGGCCTCTTCCTCACTATTGTCAGGGGACGACTCTTCTAGCCGATGACTTTGATGTTGTGAGTTTTGGCGGTTTCTGGTAATACTGGCTCATTCAGGGATAGTTGTTGCACTGCTTTGGATGGTGTTCTCCCTTCCCTGGTGCGTCTTCTCCTGATCCCTCCATGGCATATCAATGCAAAATGATTGTTTTTGCCACCCTTTGAGCATGTGCAACCTTGCACAGGGCAATTATCTAGGAAATGTTACTCATGGCCACAGTAGTTGCAGCGAGCATTGGTTGACGGGGGCACAGGACGTGTTTCTGTCTGTTTTTCTCCATTTGCAGATAGCATCAGCTCGCTCTACCTTGATGGAGGGGGCTTTTTACGGTGCCTGTGTGATGGGCATATATATCTTGTTAGCTGTAGCAGCAGATAAGTCATGTGACAGTGCTAGGATCAGTATATCGTTCAAAATGGTGTGCAGTTGCCTCAGGGTGAGGCTTCTAAGAGTCTTGTTAAGATATCCTTGGAATATCTGGGCTCCTATCTCCCTCATTTCATCATCAGCAGTACGTGGGCAGGCCAACTCATGTAGGCAGGCGTAGAATGCATCTATGGACTCTCCTTTGCGATGGCGGGCCTCAATTATCCCCCTACGGTACACTGCTTTTTGGTGATGATCCTCTCAAAGTACCACTGCTCATGCTAATGGGAGAAAGTTCCAGAAGGCGCCCAAGCAGGGGGAGGGGTGTTGCATGCAGACTAGCAGGTGCAGTTCAGATGTGCAGATGAGAGGGCAGAAAATGCAGTAGGGTGGCCTCGGCGCTCCTACCCATAGATCTAAATAATCATATAGATGAATGGACACTTGTAGCTTCATAACCATTGGTTAGAATGGATCACCCTCATAAACGCTATGTTTTTAGATTGCGGTGTATATCTATTCTCCGCCCCACATTAGCGTTACGGCATTGTCATTGGATGTCCAGTCGTGCTATATGCCAGCCTCATCCAGAGGCAACCTCCGGTTTTGATAGCAGTGTCCAGAGAATGAGGGGCACCCCCAGAGAAAGAGGTGGAAAAGTTAAGAAAATTTTAAACGAAGAACAGAGTATCTTCAAGCTAAACTTTAATATAAAAAGGTGGGGCTCTGTCATTAAAAACTTGATGGTGGGTATAATTGCAGATCAAGTTACTGGATCTTATTATGCCACTTAGTTACTACTGTCAACATGTTTCTGCACCTTATTGCCCGGGTCTGGAGAGCATTCGTCAGGACAAACAAACACGGAATTACTTACACTACTTGTGCAGTATTCATGAGTGTCTTATTCAGAACACTTAATTTCTAGCTCTCTCTCAATTCCTATAAGAGAAAGAAAAGAGACAAACAGACAACAATTGTACACAGTGAGGGGGTGCAAGTTATAGCACTGTTTTCAATCTCCATTTGAGAAGTAATAAAAGGGGCGTGCCTATTGTAAGCACTATATTCAAAAGGGGGGTCTTACTAAGGACCTACATGAGCCGAGCTACACTACGGTGAGAGACAATTGCATAGAGAAAATTCAATATAGTTAGTAATGGTTCTCTTAACAGTATTTGCTATTGAGATTTATGCATGGTAAAAAATCTCAGTTGTGATAGTAAAGAATGAACTGATTTTTTTGAAGTGAGCGCAATATTGGGAAAAGACGTTATTCTAATTTTCCTGTAAGGTTTCATACGATAATGGTTAGCAGTGCAGTAATATTGAGACATGATAAGTCTATCACATTCTTCTGGGAACAAGGTACTACATTAGTACTATTGAGACATGATACGTCTACCACATTCTTCTGGGAACAAGGTACTTAACCTTGGTATCTGTCATCTGTCCAGGAGAGGTATTGCGCAGCGGCCAGAGCGGCTTACTCTGGAATGCGGGGGCTCCAGGTTCAATCAACGGCGGTAGCTCAGCATCATATGACTCTTGGCAATAGCTCACTTAATCTCCCCAATAGCCCCCAGTGCATTGAGACCCTTAGGGGTGATTAGTTTGCGCTTTACAAATACCTGATTTATTTATTCATGCCTTAGTGCAGCCTCCTCAAGGCTGATGCGGGGGATAGTCAGGCCGCAGGACTGATGCACACCCTGTCATTCAGCAGCGCCGGGGCCTCTATGTGTGGTGCAATGGCATGATGGGCTTCAACGGGTCTAAAGGACCAGCTGGGCACTCTGCCACAGAGGCCAGCAATGCAGTAGGAGGCAGGCCCACTCCTCAAGGCAGAGGGCGCAGCCACCAATGGGATGTCAGGTGGCGGCCCAGTTGATAGCACCCGGGCCCAGTGGGGAGCGCCTGGCAGCATCCGCATGTAGGTGGAGGCGGGGCTGCGACAGTGGGTGGGCGGGAGAGATTGATTCCTTGCCATGAAGTCAGGACGTGTGGGGAAGTACACCCGTCGCCAGTGTGACAAAGGACCTTCTTGGGTGACGGGGTCCCTGCTGGATAAGGCCACAATGCCCTGGGGCCCAGAACAAACACGCATACACACAGTACTATGGTGCAGGCAGAAAACTTGTTTGGGAGGGAGGGGGCAAGCCAAACCGAGACCACTTTTTTGTGTGTGTAAAAGGCTGCTTTATTGAAACAGGTGCATATCAAAATTTATTAGCACTGGGAACTGCCTTACAAAACTAAAACCTCACTATACATAAATTACCTGACCCCTTGTTCCCCCCACCACCCCTACGAACCAACATCAAACCCCCACCCCGCAAAACACAAACTAACATTACATAACAATCATATTACACAATCTATACAATATAGCATTTACAAATCCTAACCTCCAATGACCCAAACCCTACCTGCTTTTGTGCAACTGTAACTAACAAACCTCTAATCTAAACTTAGCCTACCTGGTTACCATTTCCCTGCCCCTGCTCACAAACTACCAACACTTAACTAAAAACTACAGCCAATCTTGACCAACTTTCAACAACCCAGCCACCCAGGAAAAGACGGGAGTGTAGGTGGAAACTCTGCTTCCCCATTTAAGTGTCCATCTGCCTCATAGGTCTGGCCCTTTAACGTCTTTGGACATTTAGTAACCTGGCCAGGACTTTCCTGATTTCTAGTAAGTATAAGTTCATGCCCATCCTGGATAAATAACCCCTGATAAAATCCAGTGTATCATACTTGATGTCCCTGTGATTGATCCTGGAAAACCCCAAATGTCTACAAAAACACCGGTCTTTAAGGCCGAATTGGAACAAGACATAAAAGATTTCTTTGAACGCAACATCTCTTCCGTAGATAGTATCAACCACCGTATGGGAGGCTTTTAAGGTAACTGTGAGGGGGTGGTGCATTGCCAAAGGGGGAGGCATTTTGAAAACCCTACGCACAATTTAGAAACTGAACTGCGTGACCTGGAGGATACCATTAATCGCTGTCCTGAAGACCTTAAAATTCATGCCAATATGCGCGACAAACTCTCGGAATATACACAAGTGGCTGACAGGGAGAGTACATTTCTAGGACGCCCACACATGGCACGTGTCTATGGCGAGGGAGATAGACCTGGGAAAGCGTTGGCAAACTCGATTAAGTCCCCTAGATTTGCTAATTTTGTCACTGAAATACACGATGATGCCGGCAATATACATAGGAACCTCCCTGACCAAATTCGCATTTTTCGGGACCACTACCAAACATTATACTCCTCACACAGGGTTGAACCTCTTGATCTCCCTACTTATTTTGAGGATGTGGCACTGGCTTGGCTAGGAGAAACCCAGTAGAAGTTTCTTCACTTAGAATTGGAGCTAGATGAAATAACCAAGGCTATTATGGGCATGCGATCGGGGAAGGCCCCTGGATCAGACGGCCTTCCTATTGATTTTTACAAACTTTTTGCCCCCATTTTGCCCCCCATATTGAAGCAAGTCTATTATGCCGCACTCGAGGAAGGTAGTCTACCTCACACTATGCGCGAAGCCCTCATCACCTTACGGCTCAAACCTGGCAAGGACCCTACTCACTGCGACTCCTACCGCCCGCTCTCTCTTCTAAACTGCGATACCAAGATTCTCGCTAAAGTGTTGGCCACACGCCTTAATCTCCTTATGGAGCGCCTGGTATTACCAGACCAGGCTGGGTTTGTGCCTAACCGAGCAACCTCCCATAATCTCCGCACCCTCCACGTAGTGCTCCAGGACATTGACCCTAAATGCGACGCCGTGGCGGTATTCTTAGATACCACAAAGGCCTTCGATTCGCTGGAATGGGATTACCTGCTCGGCACACTGCAACACATGGGGATGCCTTTCAGTTTTCTTGACTGGGTGAAGCTGCTCTATCACCAGCCCACAGCTCAACGGCGCCAGGTCCACCCGATTCAATGTTCAGAGGGGCACCCTCCAAGGCTGCCCTTTCTCCCCCATCCTCTTCGCGATTGCGATTGAGCCACTAGCCGCAACCCTCAGTCAAAAACATAATCACTGCTCCCTCATTTATCAGTCCCGCAACTACTCATATCACTCTACGCAGACGATATGACGCTATATATAAAAAAGCACCAGGATAATTTGAATCCAGTGCTGCGCGAAATTACTAAATTCGGAGGTATTGCAGAGGTGCAAATAAATTGGGCCAAATCCGCGATTTTCCCGCTAACTAATAATACTCCTCCATTCCAACTAGACTACCCACTCGTGTGGGAACAAGGTGAATTGAAGTACTTGGGCATCCACATCACCAGAGACAAGGATGCACAGATGCGAGCCAACTATGGCACTGTGCTAGATAAAATAACTGATAACGTTACCAAATGGTTGCATCTCCCCCTTTCCATGGCCGGCCGCATTGCTCTTATCAAAATGATACTCCTGCCGAAATTACTTTACCTATTTGTTAACATTCCCTCAATTCGCAAGTCACAAGGTTAATTTGGGGTGGGAAACAAGCTTGTCTCAGTCTCGTCTCAGTCTATCTGCACTCATGCTCGCCTTCCACTAGAGTGGGTTCGAAGTACCCAACTTTGAAAGATATTATGATTGTGCACAGGCACATTTCGCCGTTTATTGGTTCCACCCGCCACCCTACATGGCACACTTAGCAGTCGAAGATGGTCATATGGCTCCCGTGGTCCCTACTGGATACATTCACACCTTGGTAAGTCATAGGGACGGTGACCCCTCCACTGTAGACTGTACGGTGCAGGCCTGGACCCGACTGGCTCGCACCCTAGACTGCTCATTTTATTATTCACCCAACCTGCCCTTGATTAATGACCCAAGAGTACGTGTCACTTGTGAAGTGCTTTGTCACAAAATGCTCAAAAAGCTGGGAATTCGTGTCTGGGGGGATTTATATATTCAGGGCACTTTCCGAACGTTGGAGCAATTCTTTGGGGAAACGTCCCCCTCCGTTATGGATACATTTTTATTTACTAGATTGCGAAAAAACATCCGCGCCCTAACCCAGTCCTTCCCCACTGAGCCGGACATATTTGCGTCACTTCATGCCATTGTACAACTGGAAGCCCCACGTCATGTTGTGTCTATGCTCTACAAACACACACAAACCACACCCAGTTCCGCTACCCCGAGGACCAAAATAGAATGGGATAGAGACCTGGTCGAACCGCTGACTGATGAACAATGGGAAACCAGCTGTATAAAAACGCAAGTAATTACCGGTAACAATAGATTGAGGCTAATCCACTACAAATTTCTCCATCGGACATACCACACACCTGCCAGACTACATAAATTTCACTTGCGCGAATCAGACTGCTGCCTACGCTGCGGCGCTGCTGGTGCTGACTTCCTTCACCTTGCTTGGTCCTGCCCCCAGGTTGCCATTTACTGGGAACTGGTTTTTCATGGTCTTGCTGACATGCTAGGTGTGAACATGACCCCATGCCCACTTCAGGCGCTACTGGGCCTGACACAATCCGTCGCCACCATTCACAGGAAATTCTTAGCCCTCAGTCTTTTACTTGCCAAGCGTTTAGTTGCTTGCCGATGGGGACGAGGGCGTGCCCCCAAATTTAAATGCTGGATCAGATCCATGACCACATGGCAGGAAAGATTGCACGATTACGCTGAACTCTTACTCCTGAAGTCGCAGCCAAAGGACATATGGGCGCCGTTCAGGACGTACCTCCTTAGGCTGCAGGCGGAGGAGGAGACCGGGCGGGAGGGGGAAGAAATGACCAATGATTGTGCATCATTATCGTCTACTGAGTGAGCTTGATGCTATATGTATTTGATACTTGCTCCTTTTATGACCATTACATGTGTGAAAGGCCCTGGAAAGTACTGGCCTGAACTATTGTGGACTACTGGCGATCTCCTTCTGGTGTACTTACTAGTATGCTATCGCCACCGGACTATGTGGCAGTACTGTCATCTGTGGGACGTGGGGGGTCTTCCCCCTCTTCAGGCTAAGTTTGCAAGATTAATCTATGCTATCTACTTCGGACACCGTTCTTGAACTGTTTCATTAAGGGGCATTTTGGGTGGGTGGGAGTTAGGGGCATTTACTGTATGGCCTTTCTTGTAATCACTTATACCTGGACACTGTTTAGCATGGGAAGATGCTATTAATATGCTCAAACAAACTATGTATAAATGCCTGATCACATTGCATTGATGTACCGTGCTTTCAACCACAATAAAGGTTTTTGAAACTTTAAAAAAAAAAAAAAAAAATGTCTACAAAAACACACCATTTCCGTATTTACCTTTCTCCTGGCCTTGTTCACTGCTCCCGGAATTTACTGCTCCTCTCCAGACCCTACAAGGAACAAATTCTGTCCATAGGACAGCACAACCAGACCAGTGTTGCAGTATCAAAGCCAAAACACGCTTCATGTGTCTCATCAATGCCAAACCAGTTTCCTTTACTATGTCATTCTCCACGAGATGAATAACCAGCACGTCAGGGCAGCTACCAGCCACTAAAATCCCATTTAAAACCTGTAGCAGCTCCTTCCAACGCATAACCCACCTTTCCCCTCCAATAAACTCTAAACAGATCTTTATTAAAACCAAGGTTTTCCCCAAAATAACTGGTGCAGGCCTGGATCTGTGCCCACTTCACAAAGGAATGTCCCACAATCTAGATAGACATCTCCCTGGCGAGGGGACCCATCATCGAACCTGAAACAAGAAACATGAATGAACAATGGGAAAAAAACATAACTGCGCTACAACGTCCGGGGTGCGCTGCGTACATAACGCTGGTAGCAATCAGAGGACCATCTACCCAACTGCATGATGTCCCTTCACCCCCATCCCCGATTGCTCGCTTCTGACGCTTCCCCAATCCTGAAAGAATGTGTCCCAAAACCTTTCCCCTCAATCCCTAGCCCATTTAGTGCTTTCCTCAAGACCGCTAAAAGCTGAGAAGCTTTTGCACACCGCCTGTCTGCATGTCTGAAAACTAACCCGGCGGGGGCGAAGGACCTCCACCTCGCTCCCCACCTATATGGGCAAGTCAGCTGTGGTTCAGCCACTTGCAGTGACACCCGTTTTCCCCCACCCCTCTGATCTGTCTTAGATTTCCTCAGCCAAATGCAGATCATGTCCCTAAAAGGGGACACCTCACTCCATAACAGCCCCTCCCCAGATTTTCACCCTAACCTTTCTGAGACCCGAAAGACCCCAAAAAACATCTACAACATCAGAGTGGAGAATAGACAAATGTCATAGTCGCCTGTACATACCCCAGGCAAAATCTGAATAACCCTCCCCAACAGATCCTAAGACAGGGGTTCCTTATCCGGGATGCACGGCCACATTCCCGGGCCCAACCTTCCAGCATCCACGTTCCGATTTTTCCTGCGGATGGCGCATAACCCCACAACAGTTTTCCCACTAAGGCAATCCCTGCCAGTTTGCCCGCGATTGTAACCCTAGTGTCCCCTCTCAATCAAATCTAAAATTAACTGAATCACATCTTCCCGTCGGAGCGCTGGTGAGACCTGCCATTTAGCACCTGAGTGCAAAAATTCTTCCCATGCTGTCCTCTACACTGTCTTCGTGGAATGCGCAAGAGACCCTAAAACCAGCTGCAACATCCTGTGTTGCTTATGTACCACAAATGCTGCGGCATGCTGTTCGGGGTCCTGTCTGCTTCCTTGGCTAGCCCTCGGAATCGCCCCCACTGTGAACGAGACAAAGCATCCGCTATGTCATTGTCCACACCCGGCACATGCACTGCGCAAAAGGCAATATCATGCTGTAAGCAACCCAACACAAACACTCTCAGCAATTTCAAGACTTTTTCATCCCTGGCCGACTGGTGGTTCACAATTTCTACTACCGTTGTCAACCCTGAAAGTCACCTTTTTGTGAGCCAGCTCGTCTCACCATAGTGTGACCGCAACCACCAGAGGGAAGAATTCTAAAAATGCTATGCTCCTGCCGCCCCCACCCACTCTGGAGGCCACTGCTCCGCACACCATTTCCCTTGCCAGTAAAGTCCAAAGCCCTTGCTCCCTGCTGCATCAGAAAAAATGTGCACATCCCAAACTATGTCACCCTCCCGCATCAAGGGGATGCCATTGAAAACCTGCAAGAAAAACTGCCACATTCGCAAGTCTTCTCTCACCCCTGCAGACAGACACACATGATGATGCGGCGGTCTCTGTCCTGTTAGTGCCCCGCCTAGTCACCTACAAAACGTCCTCCCTACTCTCACCACTCTGCAAGCAAAGTTAAGGTGGTCCAACAGCACCTGAATCTCCATTACAGTGACCTTGTTTTTCGACAACATTGTCATCAGCAGCCCCAACATTTGCTGCTTTTTGTCTGCCGGAAGGCGAACCTCCATCAAGTGAGAGTCCAACTTGTTAGAAATGGGTTCTCTGGTTGGCTAAGGCTTGCGCCAAAGCCAGGCAGAGACCACCACTCTAGTCAGGGCAAGGGAGTTACACACCAAGATAACCCCTGCTCACCCCCTTGGTAGCTTGGCACGAGCAGTCAGGCTTATCCCAGAGGCAATGTGTAAAGTGTTTGCGCAACACACACTGACAGCAGCAACACACTGGGCACACCACAAAAGGGAACTCCACACAAGGTTATATATAAAATAGCCTTTGTATTGCCATAGACACATTAGGTCATAATCACACATATACACTGTTCCAACTGGCACTGGGGAGTATTTACAAGGGATTATATACACCTGACAGGGCCACATGGACCACTGTCAGAATCAGCACTTATTAGAAGTAGTGGATGTAGAACATAGAATAACTGAAGCACAAAATAATACTTTTTTTACTAAACTGGTAACAGTTATAATGGAGCGCACTGCGTGTATAAGTAAACGTAAATGCAATTAGTGTATAACTGGTGCTCAAAGTGGAAAAAGTAGGTTACCACTACTTAATACAGCGTCATTGACTAAACATTAACAATTATCCACCAAGCACTCTTGATTAGTTCAAATAACACAGAATAAATGTTCATGTATCTTTAATTTCATCTGTTCATCAGATTCGTGATCACGAATCTGATGAACAGATGAAATTAAAGATACATGAACATTTATTCTGTGTTATTTGAACTAATCAAGAGTGCTTGGTGGATAATTGTTAACAAAATAATACTTGTAGAACACAACCAGTAACTACTGGTAAAAGGTAGGAACACACTACGCAATACTAATCACCTTAGGCATAGGTCACGCAGTGACACAAACTTACTAGCATAAACTATACTAGGCCAGACAACCTCCTAATCATAAATCACATTTAGAGGTCTAACACAGGGTGCATACATACATTCCGCCATAGGCATAAAACATAATAGACCTGAAACACAGGATGCAATCACTTTGTGCCAGAATCACTTTAGGTACTGACCCCAGGCCAACTGGCCTTCCATGGGGCTCAAACGCCCTCTGTCCCAAAAGTCAGGGCCGGCTGCGCACTCAGCCAAAAGCAACCACGCAAAAGAACAGGCCTAAACGTGGCAGCTGCCACTAATTGCTGCACAGCTGTAAAAATATCCAGGTGTGGGCACTGGCACTCACTGTGCCCAAGAATGTTGCAGCTACCCTCTCACAAGCGGGGCAGCTGTGAATAATGGCCACACAACAGGGGAACAGCCTGGACCCCTCTGGGCCCGCTTAAAACCAGTATGCCATTGCTGGAGCCATCTAGGTTCTGGAGATCACTGTGCCCCCTGTTGGAGCCCTCTGGCTCTTAAAATGAATCTGCCACAGATGTTGCAGCGGCCCTCAATGGCAGCCCTGCTGTGGAGGTCAGCTCTACACTTGGGCACTAACAAAGGTAAAGGGTGGCACCACTGGCCCTTGGGACCCCCACTGGGGCCCTTTAATCAACCATGCCCCCAACGTTGGAGCGGCCAGCAACGGCGGGCCCACTCAGTACAGAGGCCGTGTCACTCTGCCGGGTCCAGAAGCTAGGCCGCACACAGGGAGGCCCCTCCCAGCCTGTCTCGACTTACTGGCCTGTTCCTTCGGTGGGGTCCTCGCCTTGGTCCGGGCTGCACGGGGCTGTTAGGCGGTGGGGCAGCCACCGACAATGTGCCTCAGGCCCCCCTCTGCCTTGCTCACAGGCGGCTGCAGCTTCTTCGTGGAGCCTCCAAAGCCTCAAGGGATCGTGCAGGATGTGGGGCTCCTACTTCCAATACAGGAGCCCCGCCCTCAGGTCTCACCACTCTCGGCTTCCCACGGGGCTCTCCCTCGCTCTCGGGAGCCCCGGGTGAGGATGCGGCAATCTCCCTCCGTGTGCAGGAGCGCGGGTTGGGCTCCCGTCCGCTTCCTGTTTCCGCTTGCGGTCCCACCCATGTCGTCCCAGAGGTTTGCCTGACTTCCTGCTAAGTCCGGGCTGTGGCGTTGAGGCAGCACCATATGGGGTAGGCTCCCATTTCAATACACAGTCCCTGGCGGGGTGGGCACCCGCTAGGGGTACCAAAATAATGGCACAAAGCCCCTGGCGGGGTGGGCACCCGCTAGGGGTGTTTGAAAAGCACAATGTGGGGGGAATCCTACAAGGTGCAACTTCGCGCTGCCGGCCCTCCGCAGTCCTCTTGGGGCAGAACACATCGCTCCTCAGAGCAATAAAGCGCTTCCTCAGCAAGGGAAATAAAAGCGCTCTTCAGGAGGAGAGATAAAGCGCTCCCAGGCGCTGGGGTCACAAAGTCCGGGGCAAGTCTTTCAGAGTGCAGGGGGGCAAAGGCTGGGCCCAGGGGCCAGCTCACAGGGCCCTCTAGCAGGGAGGCAGTCCCCAGTGGCGGTTCCTCCTGGCGCCCAGCAGCAGCAGGCCCCCCTCAAGTCAGGAACAAGAGAACAAAATACATGGGGTCACATCCCCTTCTTATACACACATTTCCTTTGTCACAAACTGTAGGGCAAGGGGAGAACTAGTTACAACTGGTTTTGGAGCACTTTGTTTTGCTCAGCCCCTCTCCCTAGTCACAGGACAGGCTAGGGACATCGGATGCACCACAGGAGGTGGAGCCAGCATTGTGTAGGGAAGGCACAGCCCTATTCAGGTCCCAGGTGCAACTCCTCGCTCCCATCAACATGCAGATCTCCCTACTCACCCCCAGGCAGACTCATCCTGGCTCCTGAAGCCAGGAACACCAGCCAGCCCCTGTCAATCACAAGCCAGACAGGCAATTCACATTCACTGCACACAGAAATGCCAACTTCTAAAAGTGGCACTTCCCCACTAGTCACATTCAATCAGCGCACACCATTGTGCAGCATTTATTCTCACAAGTTCACATATACCAAACTCGCCCCTGCACTCCTCTCACACCAGGAATTACCATGGACACACATATCCCCCATGCATTCCTATGGGAGGGCAGGCCAATCTCACCACACGTACTCAGATTGCGCACGCACTTTACACTGGGACCTAGTGTTAAAATGCGCAGAAGCCAAAAACAACTAACATCAGGTCACATTTAAAAGCAAAAAGTTTAGGGGTGAACCTGCCAAAAGGGCCAAGTCCAACACAACTCAATACCCAAAAAGGACAGGGCTGTGCAGGGTCCAGTTCCCTCATGATCCCATTGAAACTGTCCAGCGCCTTCTGGCAGTCCATGGAGTCTGAGGTGTCCACAAAGAAAAAGTCATCCAGGTAGTGTATTACTCCTTGGTGACCGTTCCGAAAACAAACGTTGCAGGAACATGCTGAAGCATTCAAAAAGTGCACAAGACATTGAACAGCCCATCGGTAATGCCTTGTTCACGTACCATTTACTATTGAAATGGATACCCAGGAGATCCCAATCATCTGGATGGACTGGAAGCAACTGGAAAGCTGAATTTATGTCGCACTTTCCCATCATCGCCGTTGCGCCCACAGTCACTACCAGTGACATGGCCACGTCAACCGATGAATAGGACACCATGGCCTCTCTTTCGTCGAGGAAATCATTCACCGAGCACCCTTCTGGCCACGACAAATGTTGTATTAGGCGGAACTGCCCTTGTTCCTTCTTCGGCACCACTTCTATGGGTGAAAATTGTTTATAGGCCAATCCTCGAAGGGACCCCCCATGCAGCCCTCACACACCTCTTTATCCAGTTTGTCATGCACTATGTCCGGGTGCTCTTTTGCTGACTTTAAATTGTCTGCCCACCTTCTTATCCTAGGTCCATCATACCCCAGTCGAAACCCCTCTAGAAACTCCACCCGCAGTGGTTCTCTAGCCTCTATGTCACAATAATCCTGCAGGGCTGCAATTAAGTTGTCAGTCCTAACCGGAGTATGAGCCTTTTGGTCCAGGCCCCTTAGCCCCTTGCCCTCCTGTGAACGGCTGCTGTCCCCCAATCCTAAACCCCCCTGACTGCCACTGCTGGTTCCCCTGTTGCTGCCCCTGCCCTCCCCCAAAACAATTGACCAACGCATGTCTGCCTCCACAACTCTAGCAGTCATGCCTAAACCTGCAGTACTCCTGAGTGCACAATCCCTTGTTGTAGTCCCAGTAAGCCCCTTTTGATCCTGCCTGCCCTCTTCCTGCGCCATCCTTCGAGGGGGGGGGCGAACAAGCCGTGACGGCGGCTGCCACCCCCACTTACGCGTGCCTCGGCGGAAACGCGCTACCTGAGGCCTCCTGCATGATTTAATCCAGCCAGCCGGCCTCGCTGAGCATTCGTACCACCTCCAACATGTGGGTAATCTTCACAGGTCATAACCCCGATTCAAGAACCAATAAAACGGTCCTACCAGCAAAGTCAACACTTCTAGGCCCTGACAAAAAACCTAAACAGCACAGCACTCCCAGCCACCAGGTCACGAAATCTAAAATGGTGGCTGGGAAAGCGTGAAAAACGCCTTTATACCTTTTGGGCTATTAATTTGACATTGGGCTACAATTGGGCTAATCCCAATGCAGCCCAAAACCCTAAATGGCTGCTACCCGGCCGGTCCCTCTCCCTCCCAATCTGCCTGGCGGTAGACCTGCCTCGGCTGCCCCCCAAACCCCCTTCTGTATGCTCCCTTTTATTTTATAGCCTCTGGCCACACCAGGCCAGAGGATGTGACAAGTTCATATCTGGGTGAAGGCTCACGTGGGTCCCAGGTGGCTCACTACAGCACCCATTTTTCCACTGTTGTTGCCGTCCCTATTGAGGTTCATCAGCCGTCTCAGGTCACCCCTATCCCATCCTACCAAAACCCCAGTTGCTCTTAGCCCCATCTGTGATGCCATAGTCAACGCAGGCCAGTCCTACTCTTTTCCCTTCCTTGATATCAGAGCCCCCCTCCTTATCACTGGCGGGCACTGCAGAATCGATGCCTGCCTCTGCTGGGCCGCACTCTTTGCTCCACCCTCTCCTCTCGCCCTGCGCCTGCAAGACTGTTCGTGGCAGCCGAGCCCTTTGCGTGAAATGATGCACCGGTGCCTCCTCTGAAAGCACCTCACTCTTAGAGGGCTCCATGCCCCCTTGTGCCTCACCTGTATACCTGGCAATCGTGGGGAGTGGCAGCGAGCAGGCAAAGACTTTTGCCGACACACCTTCCAACGTACGACTGACCGGCTTGGCCCTGCCTCCGCCTAAGCCTCCGGCCCTCGAGCTTTCCACAATTAAATCCTCATGCCTTTCCTCCTGAAGGATGTAGGAATCTTTTCAACAATCCTGGCACTTCCATGGTCCTCCCACTACTTAACTAAGCTCCAAACTACTCTCCTCACAAAAAAAGTTCTCCTGGTCCTGACAGCTCCCAGTCAACGCATCGCTTTATCATAAAAAGGTGACAGGTAACTCAAAACCCCCGAAGTTAAGGCTAACGTCTCTCCCCTTCCTACCAAACAGCGGATGGAGCAAGGTTTCATATGTAAAGAAACTTGCTCGGATTCAATCCTCTTGAAGTAACATGTAACTTATTAACCAACATGTTTTGTAAGTACTAATATTTGCACCACCCTACATTTTAGTATTTAGTGGAAGTTTGCGTATGTGCTTTTACTAACAGTAACCCGAGTGTCAAAAATGGCCGCCGAAAACGCAGGGACTTTACTGCGCATGCATCTGCCATATCTACGTTGTGTTATTATTATTATTATTATGCATTCTTATATAGCGCTCGATTACCCGTAGGCATCTCGGCGCTTGCCTTGGGAACCCGTCCTGGTTTTTCCCTGTGAGATACCCGTACTGGGCATCCCCAAGGTGAAAGCCAGGCATCCCGCCGCGGGGGGCCGTAGTGGAGATTAAGCAAGCTAATGCCCAGAGCTGCAGAGTGTGAACCTGTGACTCGAGTAGGCACCGAAACGAGAATTATCGAGTCCGTGGATATTTGGGCTCAAGACCCTGCCGCGTCAGGAATTGAACCCTGGTCCCGGGTCTGACCTCTGCTTCAGGGTCTGCCGCCTCTAACCAGTGAGCCACACTTCTCCACTTGTGACGTGTCTGTCGCTTGGTGGGAAACTCTTGCAGCTGTGCACTAGTATTAAAGATGGGCGCTTCATGCCTCACGCACTGATGCACATGTTGCTGCTAGAATTAAAGTGTGTTCGTCCTGCTTAACTATTAATGCAATAGTTAAAATAAATTAATGGGGTTAGAGTCGAAGTTAGTAGTATACTGTGTATTCATTTATTTACCCATTCTAATGTGTCTCTCTTTGACTTTATTATTAGCTCGTATTTGGGCCTAAAGGGTGCTGTAAACTCCATTTTGAAAATCCCTGGTCATGCACAGTCCAGCACACAGATCCTTGAAGACATAGCATTGAATGACAGCCAAGTCCTGACTTACTCGCGATGTTCATGAGAACTTTACCTTATGACCCGAAACCAGAGGAAGTCAAAGCACAAATGTTATACATTGTATATTAAAATGAAATAATATTGGTAGGTAGAATAAAATTCATGGGAAAGTACATTTTGGTCGGGAACATTGATCAACTTTATTTAATAAGAAATGATCTCATACTGGTATGGTGTGATGACCTCTCCTTGTCTTTCTGACCAATCAAATAAAGTTAATACACGAATTTGCAACACTGGGGGGTGGTACATTGCCCTGGAAATGGTATAACTAAGGTAAGCTCAGATAGTGAGTTTGTCCGACTTGTCACAGACCTGTCACTGACTCAACGTATGCTGAAGGAGAATCGAGAGCAGAGTGCTGGTCAAGCACTCTGTCAGAAGAATCAGGGTAGCTGAGGGAGAAGATTCGATGACCCAGTCGGGGTCCGAGTGATAGCCAGAAAGGGGTGTGACGCTGGCGTTGCACTTAGCTGAGGTTACCTGTCCTGATCTGCACCTGTCCTGTCTTGTTGGCACCTGATTTGTCGGGAGCCCTCCATTCTTTGTCCCAGACCGTGGCCAGGGTTGGTTCTCGCACCATTCAAGGTACCGTTTCCCTCTCTCACCCTTGCCAGGTACCAATGTCTTAAACTGTAGCTCTGAAGTCTTGCAGAATTATTGCTTTAATAATTATTTTCTTACTTGAAAAGTCTTTAATTGCACTTGTTTGGACTGTGATTCACAAATCTTTGCTTCGATAAAGTGTTTAAAACTACCCAGAGTCTGTGGCTATTTTATGTAAGGTAAAATTATACTACCTATTATGCTAATACCTTTTGATCCTTAGGATTTAGAGTACAGGTGACGAGGATTGGTAAGTTATGGTGTACAGGTATGAGTCCTGAAGTAAATTTAAACTGATAGGCAGGAAAGTCAAAGCAGGATTACCGGTTCAAGGTGTGAATGTTTATGGGCCCAGGTGAGTATGGTAAACCGAGCTGGTAATCCCGGGCCATCACAGACGGAAAACAGGCTGACAATCCTCTGGACCATACTACCTGTCCAAAATGCCCAGGGACCATACCGAAAGTCGGCTTTTTTTCCCCTAGCCCCTATTGCCAAAACAGCATCGGTAGAGTCTCTAAACGAGGTGCGTGAAAGATTTTTAGATATTGGCCAAAACGGCATATCTGCCACCACTTGATCTCTTTTAATTAAACTTGTATGAGTAAGTCATGTTTTATCCAGCAAAGGGTATTTAGGCACTTGATCACAAATGTGAGAATTTAGCTAAACAATTAACGTAGGCCCGAAATTGACCAATCTGACAAATTCAGCTCGAGGGAGTAGCAAAGAAAATAAAATGCCCTCTAACTTGCACCATTTGGCACAAGACAGTGAGCAAAGTAACTGATGCCGACCCTTTCTACTTAGGAATTGTTCCCAAGAGAAAAAAGAAATATACTGCAAATCATTTATTTTACAACACATTTCATTAGTTCATTTGGCCAAAAGCCACATTTTTCCCAGTCTTTCTTTCTTTTTTCTATCTTTCTTTAATTTTTTCATTCTTTCCTTGCTATTGCTTTCCTTATTATTTCTTCATTCTATTTTTCTTTACATCATCAATTATTCTTTTCATCTTATTTCCTTTTTCTTGTTTTCATTATCTTTTTCTTTTCTTCTTTCTTTTCTTCTGTTCTTTCTTCTTTCAGTCCATCTCTCTGTCTTTCTCCTTCCTTATGCTTGTCTTTAATTCTCTTTCATTCTTTCCATCTTCCCTACCTTCTTACCATTCTTATTTCATTTGTCTTTTCTTTCCTTCCTTTCATGCTCAATTCTTCTTTCCAACACTCATTTATTTCTGTCCATATTTCTTTTTTTCTTTACAGTATTTAATTTAATTTTCCTGCCTCCTTCTTTCTTTCCCTCTTTTCTACTTATTCTCCTATTTCATGCTTCGATCTTCTTTTCTTCTTGCTCCTTTATCTTGAGCCTTCTTCCTTTCTATCCTATGTCTACCAACCCTGCATTTGCTCCCCTGTTTATTTCTGACTTCCTTCTGCTTTCATTTAATCTATTTTCGATTTTCTTTCAGTTTTCCATCCTGCTTAATTTATGCCTTTCCGTCTTTCCTTAACTTTCATTCCATTTACCTCCCACTTATTTTTTATTTGCCGCTTTCAACATTCTGTTTCTCTTTTTCACTTGTCTGTCCCCTTTGCACCCCTAGACTAAGGCACGTAGCTGTATCATGGAGTCATCTTTCTATTGGAAAAAAAAACTCCGCCAAGTGACGCTCCGATAAAGATGGTATAGCCTTTACTTCATTACGCCCTTCATCTTCAAATGGATTATTCGAGAAGGGCAGACGTTTGTGGGTGCTGTCTGTGAACGGTTTGTCGGTTGTAAGCAGAAGCTAAATCTTAAACATAAGCCCACTCAACTGTCTGTGCACAGTTTGTACTAATCATTGGGATGTGTGCGCATCCACCTTTCACCTCCCAGGCACCAAGAAGTTAATGTGTAAACCTGATACTTCGAGCAACTAGATGGGAGAAGGGGTTAGGGCAAGGAGCTTGACAAATAAGGAGTCTGTCATAGGAAAAAACTATATCATTTCTGATCACCTGAGGAATACGCAAGCATTCTATTTACACATAACATTGATGGAGGCCTTTACGTGCCCGTGAGTGGTTAGGAGTTCTGTAGATATCCTTTCGGTGTGCACCAAAGAAGTTTTGCAGAAGGCGATTTAGAAATCCGTGGATATGCTCTGCATCGAAAGTACTTGGGGGCAGATTTATGTTGGTAATGCGCCATGTTCGCGTCACGCAACTGCGGCGTAAACGTGGCGCATCCCTACGACCCATTTACAACGTGACGCATCTAGGCAGATGCGTCACGTTGTAAAGCCCTGCGCCACTTGTGGGCGTTCCGGCGCAGGGTGGGCGTTCCGGGGCAGGTGCGCCTCGCAAAAGTGGCTGAGTGAAATCTATAAGATTTCACTCAGTCACTTTCAGGCCAATGCTGCGTCAAAACCCTGCGCCTGCTTGAAGCAGGCGTAGGTATTGACGCAGCATTGGTCAGATAGGGCACCCCGAGCCTTGCTGGAGCTGCACGCGCTTGCGATGCAACTCCAGCAATGCGCCACCTTTACGGCACAGATGCGTCACGCATCTGTGCCGTTTTTGCCCCATGGTGCGCCGCATTGTAAATGCGGCGCACCATGTGTGGCGGAGCAGCGGCGCAAAATAACTGGCGCATCCCTGGGGATGCGCCAGTTATCATAAATCTGCCCCTTAAAGTCTGAACTTTGTTCGGGCACCTTGAGTGCCAGAATAAAAGGTGTATACATTTTTGCTTGGAATAACAACACTAATACGGTTTTACATAGCAATTGTCTCAGAAACCTTGTAATTACTGTATTTCCAGAGTACCAAGTATCATCCAATGCCTGTTAACAAGTTTGGCTTTACTTCGGGCACTAGATTCCTAGAAGGGAGAAATTCTGTGACTGATGAGTAAACTGTGGTTGGGTGGAACTTGCTGGCACTTCCATCATAATGTATGAAATATTTTGAGTTGCAACTGAATCAGAGAAGATTTCATCAAGAATCAGATGGTAGCTTTAGCCCTTCAAAAAGCGCTGTGACTCAGAAGGAACAAATGTTATGCTGAAAACTCTGTGGTAAATGCAAAAACAACAATTGATGGGCACAATGCAGAACAATGTCATATATTCAGCCCTGTCAAGAGATCTGGGCCTAAATCCATCGTTTTTTTGCTCACCATGCCATTCCAGCTTGAACCCAGCCATAAGCAAATCAGTCTTGGCCCTGTGCCCCATGGGAACAGTCCAGCCCGAACTGCCAGGCCAGGTCCTCCCTGGACTGGAAACAAGCATCCTAGGACCGGTTTCAGGGTTTCTCCCCTCCTCAGCCAGGATAGCAGGATTCCAGTGGCATTTCTTACTGTGCCACTGTTCAGTTCAAATACTTTATTCGGTTTTACATGAGTAAAATACCATAAAAGTGACTTCACAACAATAGACATAAATCACATATAAAAGGTGTGCCACTGGATTCAAGCTAGTCTGGCTGATGAAGGGTGACATACTCCGAAACCGGTCCCAGGATGTTTGTTTCCGGTCCAAGGAGGACCTGGCTTGGCAATTCGGTCTGGGTTGTTCCCATGAGGCACAGGGTCAAGACTGATTTGCATATGGCTCGGTCCAAACTGGGGAGGCGTAGTGGGCAAAAGAACGAAGGATTTAACCCATATCTCTTGACTTGGTGAGAATGTTTGAGTCATTCAGCATTCTGTCCATCATTTGTTGCAGTTACAATTTTCACCCTAAGTGGGATGGGTATGCCCAGACGTGGGTCCCTTGCTCACTGTGCCACTGGATTCAAGCTAGCCTGGCTGTTGAAGGGTGACATGCCCCGAAACTGGCCCCAGGATGCTTGTTTCCCGGCCTGGGAGGGCCTGGCTGTGCAGTTTGGTCTGGACTATTCACATGAGGCACACGGTCAAGACTGATTTGCATATGGCTGTGTCCAAACTGGGGTGGCGTAGTGGGCAAAAAAACGATGGATTTAACCCAGATTTCTTGACTGGGGGAGAATGTTTTAATCATTCAGCATTCCGTCCATGATTTGTTGCAGTTACAATTTTCTCCCTAAGTGGACTGGGTATGCCCAAATGTGGGTCCCTTGCTCACTGTGCCACTGGATTCAACCTAGCTTGGCTGATGAAGGTTGACATAACCCGAAACTGGTCCCAGGATGCTTGTTTCCAGTCCAGGAAGACCTGCCTTGGCAGTTCGGTCTGGACTGTTCCCATGAGGCACAGGGCCAAGACTGATTTGCATATGGCTGGGTCCAAACTGGGGTGGAGAACAATGGATTTAAGTTAACCCAGATCTCTTGACTGGGGGAGGATGTTTGAATCATTTAGCATTCCATGCATCATTGGTTGCAGTTACCAAAAATCTGTGGTGGCTGAAACAAACGAGGGAAAGAATTTGCTTTTAATGCCTGGGAAATCCACAGTGTGTTGAGCACAGAAAACCAAAGAAGATGCTTCACTTGCAGGAAATGCCCAGCGCACACCAGAGGTCACTGCGCTATCATTGGACAGTGTCATTCATAATCAACATGCTGCAGCTACAGGAGCCAGTGTAAAACAAAATAATCTGACAAATTTAGATATTTAAACCAGCACCAAAGCATCATACTTTCTTGTACAATTGAGGGAAGTTCCAAAGACCATGTATGCAGACATAGGATCTCCCATAAGGCAACCAACTAGACAGGAATGCGGACAGCAGGCCTGAGATGATAAGCACAAAGATTATGCCTCTGCCACCAGAGTGAAAACTAGAAGAAGTTGAAGGTGAAATACTGTGAGGATATGTGATCACTATACCGAGTTTATAGCTGCCTTGAAGTGGAATTACTGTGTTGGGAATTTGTAATGAATCAGAATATCAATCGGAGCACATATTGAAAAAAGCTTTGACCATTTCGAATAACACACTTTCAGGAGTCTCATCTCTGCACAACCTGTTCAGAGCAATTTTCAAAACTATACCTCCTAGATGACCTCCTAGATTCTGAATTAGGTACATCATGCAACTAGCCCCCACTCGACCTACATACGCTTCAGAGTTGTATTCAAGCCTGCAATAGTCTAACGAAACCTTTGAACTGCGGTTGAGGTTGACAGCTCCTTCTCATATTCTGTCTGAATATATGATTATACCACGATTTCAGTTACCACGCATGGCTTTACCACGCGAATTTTACCTCGCAAGTGGCTTTACCACGCTGGTATTTACAACGTAGCATTTTACTACGCGTTGCAACGTCTTACCTTCACGTCTTTCTCCACGAGCCCTTACTTCCATCCTCCTTTGAAACAAGCGTCAAAACACGTATACCAAAATAAAAAAAGGACTGCTTTTTTGACGTACACGGCACGTCTTTGGGGGAGGCTCTTTCCTCTTTCTTTTAAATTTATGTTCGTTTTTTTGTTAAAGTAACCTGCTTGTTATTTTTGGGGGGGGGGAGACCCCCCCCAGCCCCCCTCCGAACCCCCCCCCCTCCCTCTGCCCCCCCATGCCCACGCAGATCGACTTGAAGGAATACCACGTCTCCCCCCTAGCCCGTGGTAAAGACGTCGTGGAAGGTACCCTGCGTGGAAGGCACCCTGCGTGGTAAGTGTCACGTGGTAAACGTGAGTAGTGGTAATGCCTTCGTGGTAAATGATGTTTCCCATTCTGTCTCCTGGTGGACCAAGCGTACACATCCATTTTACTCTCTCACTTAAAAGGTAAAGTTCTTACCTGGTCCATGTCCCTATACTTACTAGACTATGTACACTCCATGGTCAGCTTCTCCTGGTATTTATGAGTTGCACAGGTCTAGTGAAGAGACTTTGTTGCTTTTCTAATTGACTAACAGTAAATGCTTGAGTTCAATCAATGTGTTTCTGAATATCCTTCAACTCAAATGACTTTTGTAGCGTTTGACATATCATAGCTCTCTTTTTCATGTTCAAAAGATGTTATTGAGTTTTCATATTAAGCATAACATAAAGCCAATACAGAAAAATATTATTCAGCGAAAATACCTAATTATAATATAGAGATACAAAAGCATCAAATGGATTGCAGTAGTTAACAACATTACAATTACTCAATGAAAAATTAAAAGGGGGAAGGGAAAGTTACAATTACTCACTGAAAAATAAAAAGGGGGAAGGGAAAAGGCATAGTTCTCTTTTTAATACAATTTGGATATTTAAGTCCTTTGTTTCTTTCACTATAGTATTGCATGGCTGCATTTGTTAAACATCAGAAGTCATGCACACAGTTCTGGAAAGCTTGCCATGCTGCAAGGAAACTTTTTGCCTTTCATAGACACAGGCTGAATATCAAAGACCCCGCCAGGGGGCGTACTAATTGTGCGCCGCACAGATGGTAGCACCCTGTGCGCCTGAGACAGCTCTCTGGGAGAAGGTCGCAGGGGCCACAGGGAGCACCTGAGGCAACCTCCTGCAGGCAGGTGCAGAAACACACTGTACCTACATGTGGGGGTATGCTTGTACCTTCTTGAAACTGAGGCTTATTCACCTCCAGTCAAAGACAAATCATGTTATCAAACGGAGGCTCTCTTTTTACTAATGCGCTCTCCTCAGTGCAGGCACGGTATGTCAGTGTTCACGTCTGCTCTGTGTATAGTGCCTTTATCGTGGCTGCGATTTCACCCAGCAATATGTATTATTGTGAATGACAATATATAATAGAGGGCACTCCTGTATTCTGGTAAAACAAAAACTTTAAAACCCTTAAAGAAATAGCATTCAATACAGACATCTTGAGCAAAGACAGGAGGACACGTGTTGTGGAAGAAGGCAAAAGAAGGCAATCTTTACAGTGGAGCCCATGGCCGCAGACAGCACACAATGTACCTGGCCACGCTGAGGAATTTTACACTTTGAATTTTCATAAGGTTGCATTGTCTGTTGTTTGTTACACTTTGGACTTAAAAGGACATTTGGCAAGGTTCAATGAGTGCCCTGGTGATTTATAGTGATCCAAGCATGCCATTGCCTGTTCAGTTTATGAGCACATAGAGGAGTAACGAAGGAATAAAGCGATTAACTCAACAAACAATATGTGATTGTCATTCAGGTTAAAACAAGTTTGTGATTTTTTCCAATTTTTATAGGAGTTAAAAGGTTCAGCCTACATTTTACAACGAAAGGCCGCAATCCATAAAGCTTGCACTAGTTCATTCAATATAAACAGGATAATGGTGCTAAAGGAACAGATGGTGTCATAGAGTTTGAGTTCCTGTGATCAATCCAGTGGTCTTTGGCAGAACAAAACTTATGCTTAACTTTACACAGAATCAATTGAATTGCAGAGTTCTTTCCAAGTAGTTCTGATATCAGGCCTCATTCAGTGCAGCATGGAGTGTCAAGTTGGATACAAATGTATATTTACTCCTGATTTGGCAGTTCTGCGTAAATACTGTCTGGACCTGCTCGATTTCTGAATGCAAATTTTGAAAGACTTTAACCCGTTCTATGCTTATGACGGAACCCAGCCATCATGAGCCACAGGTGGCCTGTGCGCATGATTGCTGGGTTCCGTCACGACCACGCCCGCGATTGGAATGTTCAGCACAGGGCTGGAATTCCTGCCGCAGTCAAGGCGTTAATTACCTGGCATATTTTGCTGAGAGAGAGAGGGATACGATGCCCTGTTTTCAAATGATGCCATTTTGCCATACAAGAGAATGCATGTTATCTCCCATTCCAGCCAGTGGAACCCAGAATGTGGACCAAAGACTTTGCACAGGAGGCTCCAGAGGTGGCCGGAGTAAGTCACTGTCCCTGTGAGCTCCATGGCTGTCAGCCCTGTAAATCCTTCACGCCCTCAAGACTAGACTGATCAATGCACAGATGGGCTGCACCCTTCCACCCTCAGATTTGAGTGGGGGCAGCGTCTGTTGCCGGGGGCTCCACAACTGAGGCAGATTGCCTTTTTCTCAAGGCTTAGCACCAGAGACTTTATGGTACCTACCACACTGTCATGACTGGAAGTGGAGGCCCCACCCTAGGTGCGCATGATGACTGCGGTGGCAACAGGGACTGGCACTTGGAATACACAGACACTGTCCCCTTCCAGTAGAAAAACTATGCTTTACAGAACACAGACACCTTTGCAAGACTGTTGTTGCTTAACAGCCATAAGAGGTCCTGAGCAGTCAGAGAGCAGAACAGCGCCACATCCTAGCTGATAGGACACTGCTCTGCTCTCTCCCTTTCATGCAATGCAGTGCAGCAACTTTACTCAGTGGCGGCTCCTCCGCTAAGGCGGAGGAGCGTCGGCCCGCTGTTTTTTCACAGTGATACAAAGGGAAAATAAAATGATAATAACTCATGTTATTTTCATTTTATTTTCTCCTACTTCCGCCCGCTTTGCATTAGAGGGCGGGGGCAGGGGAAGAGTGGTAGCTCCCTCCTCAAGTAATCAGTGACTGCTTGACCAAAGCAGTCTTGCACTCTTCACATGTTATCCATGCATGGCTGCATTACAGCCTATGTGGAAACAATGCCCAGGCCCCCTGTGAGCGTCTGGGTGCAAAACAAGCCGCTCAGACCAATCACAACTCTGCTAAGACAGCATTGTGATTGGCTGTCTGGTCGCCAGGGTGTGCTTCCAGTAAGGCCGAGCGAGGGTGGACTACAGAGACAAGGAAGCGGTAAGAGGTAGAATTTTTATTTTTTTATTTTTCCCGTTACCCCCCACTTCTTCCCCCTCTTCCGCCCCACCAACTCCGATGCGTGCCAGCCACTGATGACTTTACTTACTACACTACATTGTGTGAATTACATGTAAATCTGGGTCCCAATGTAGAACAGATGTGTGCTGAAAATGAACTCGAGATAACGAATACATCAGATTTGTGTGTACCATTTAAAACCTTTTATTCCAGGGACTCTATACCACGTGGCCCATGTTTTATCTCTGATTTAGTGCAAGCCAAAAGGCACTATAAACAATCGGGGGAGGGGGATTATAATCCAAAAACAAAGAAAGGTACACCACAGCACTTAAAACAAAAAAAAGTTTAATTGAGACATTCTCATGTTATTTGGCAAAGGCCATGCAGGAGACCCACAGTTCCACCAACATTTTTTTCAAATAATCAACCATTTTTAATCTAGAATGCAATAAAAGGATTTTCCCTCATTCATAAACAATTTGTAGTTTTATGAGCGATATTTTCTTTAACGAAATAAAAAAGAAAATGCACTCAATTCAACACTAGAACAACTTTTCTGTATTTTGTTTGACATAGTAAACACTAACAACGTAGTTAATCATGTAGAACAGAACATGACCTCTTTTGAGCCATTCACTCTACAAGTTATGGTGGCATCTTCGTTACAATCTATTACGTCATGTCCCCCCTGGAGGCATGTCCCTCAAGGATTCTACATTTAGCCCCAGACTAGTTTAGTAACATTCTGAAACTCATTCTAAAAGTCACATGGGAGACTACTACAGTGCCTTTGGATTGGAACCACGTGATAGTCATGTCTTTATTTAAATAACCTACAGTGGATCAGCTCATTGTGAGCAATTATTATCCAATCTCTCCCCTGCCAGTTGCAATAACATTAAACCAGACATTAACAGCCAAAGCACTGCTTTCTTGAAGAATAAAGACATTTTTCACCTTTCCGTTTGTTTTTAGATCTATGCATACCACAGAACCTGCTCTAATCTCAATAGTCGACAATAGTCTCTGGGTGGTGGATGAAGGCGGCAGAGATTAGCAAGCATTTGCAATGCAATAGGTCTTGCATTAATCTAAATGTGAGCTGTTGCGTTACTGATGCTAATAGTGTTTTACAGTTTCAAAGTATGGCAGCAGTAGTATAGTAAGCAAAGAAATGTCCTTCACGAAGGAACGGGCGCAGTACCACAGGCTGTTGCTAGGTGTGCCCGGGACACCTATAAAGGAAATTCTAGGGACACCTAGTAACAGCCTGTGGCACTGCACCCTTTTATTCGTAAGTAGTGTGCCCATGAACGAGGGAAGCGTCAAACACAAACACAAGTAAAGGAAGAAAAGCCCACACAAGCTGACAAATAAAAAGCAAGCTAATGAGAGTGGCAATAAAACCAACCAATGTCCTTAAGTAGACCTTGAACTACGAAGGTTGAAACGCCATTGCCTTTTACCAGCCCTATTGGAATAGCTAATTATGCTATGATTCTTTTATTGTTTATTAAACCAATGCTCATGCATAATGTCTGTATTGAATAACTTCCAATCTATATGCTGGTTTTTGTTGCTTCTTTATATGTTTCATCTGCGCCGTTTAATCACTTTGTTTCACAAGCACTATGTGTTCACTTTTCAGTTTAAACACACTTCATTGATGCTGTGTATAACAAGAATTAAAGCAATAAATTCTTTTTGATAAAATACGAATATAAGAAAGTGTTATTACTTGTTCTTTGTGTAATTCATTTACTGTTATAATCTGTACCTTTTTCTATTGATTCCCATTGAGACATTGTTGCATTTTATTGTACTCACCCAGCTCTCAAATAGGGTTATGGGTCTATCTCCTGTTGTTTGGCAATATTTTAAGCCTCTCAAGCCAGGTAACTACCTCTGACTGGAAACCAGCATCGGTAAAACCAATAGGTCTCGCCTATGCAATTGCTACTGGCTTTGCCAATGTGATTTGGCCATGTTATATACCAGTGTGGATACTCTTCAGCATGGCTAAAATGTATTGGCTGAAAGGAGAGCGGCATGGAGTAGAGTGGATTGTCATGGAGTGGTGTGGAATGAAGTGGGGTGCTGTGGAGTGCATTGGTTTTAAGTAAAGTGGTGTGGAGTGCATTGGGACAGAATGCAGTGGCACAGAGTGGAGTGGTGCACAGTAGATTTGTGTAGATTAGAGTGGTGCAGCATAGACTGCAGGGGCATAGAGTGCAAAGGTGTAGATTTCAGTGGCATGAAGTGGAGTGGTGCAGTGTTCAGAAGCACAGAGTGCAGTGACGTAGAGTAGATTGTTTCATAGTAGAGTGGTGCAAGGCAGAGTGGAGAGGGGCAGAGTGGAGTGGTGCAGGGTAGAATGCAGTGGAATAGAGTGGGGTAGAATGCAGTGCCATAAAGCACAGTGGTGCAGAGGAAATTAGAGTGTCATAGAGTGCAGTGTTATAGAGTGCAGTGGCGTAGAGTGGAGTGGTGGCATAGAGTGGTATTGAGTGGAGTGGTACAGAGTAGAGTAGGGTGGCATAGAGTGCAGTGTCGTAGAGTGCAGTGGCTTAGAGTAGGTTGTCTCAGAGTACAGTGAAGTGGCATGAAGTGGGGTGGAGTAGTGCAGGGTAGATTGCAATGTTGTAGAATAGAGCAGCGTAGAGTGCAGTGGCATACAGAAGCATAATGTAGAGTGCAGTGTTGTAGGATGCAGTGGTGCAGAGTAGAGTGGCTTACAGTAGAGTGGTGTAGAGTGCAGTGGCATAGAGTGGAATGGAGTACAGTACATTGGTGTAGAGTACAGTAGAGTGGTGTAGAGTTGTGCAGAGTAGAGTGCAATAGTGTATAATGGTGTACAGTGCAGTGATATAGAGAGGAGTGGTGGTGAGTCCAGAGGGGAGGTGTAGTGTTGCAGAGTAGAGTGCTGTACAGTGGAGTGGTGTAGAGTACAGTGGCATAGAGTGCATGAAGTAGAGTGAGGTGGTACAGAGTAGAGTGGTGTAGAAAGCAGTGGCATAGAGTACAGTGGTGAAGAGTACAATAGAGTGGCAAAGAGTGTAGTGACAAAGAGTAGAGTGTTGCAGAGTAGAGTATAGTAGCATAGAGCACAGTGGAGTAAATTGCTGTAATGTGCACCAGCATAAAGTGCATTGGTTTTGAGCTAAGTGGTGTTCAGTGCATTGACATAGAATGCTGTGGGATATAGCACAGTGGTTAGAGTAGAGTGGCATAACGTGCAGTGGTGTAGAGTGGTACAGAGTAGAGTGGTGTATAGTGGAGTGGTGTACTGTAGATTGCAGTGGTGTAGAGTGCAGTAGGATAGAGCAGAATGGCATAGAGTGGAGTCATGTAGGGTGGAGTAGAGTGGCATAGAGTGCGGTTGCGTAGAGTGAAGTGGCATAGAGTAGATTGAAGTGGAGCAGAGTGGATTGGGTTCGGGGTAGATTGATGTGTTGCAGGGTAGATTGCAGTGGGTTAGAGTGGCATAGAATGGAGTGGCATAGAGTAGAATGAAAAGAATGCCATGGGGCTGAGTAAATTAGAGTGGCGTAAAGTGAATTGGCAAAGAGTGCATTGGCGTAGAATGGAGTGGTACAAAGTACAGTGTATTGACCTAAACTGGAGTGGTGGAGATTGCAGTGGCAAAGAACACAGTGGTGTAGAGAAGAGAGGTGTAGAGTACAGTGGCATACAGTAGAGTGGTGAAGAGGAGAGGAGTGCAGAGTAGAATGCAGTGAGGTGGAGTGGTATCAAGTGGAGCATGCATGGTGTGCCAACGCACTGCTATTACAGATAACACATTTTCAATTGAAATGACTATTGCATTTGCACAGACATACAGTTTTACTGATAAAACAATACAGTGCACAATCGATAATGTGTGGAAATGTCATCACCTAGCGTATTGATTTTTTGATCATATTAAAGTATTTGTTTGTACCGTACATGAGAATTACCAAACAAAGTGCTTTGTTGGTGATCTCCTAGTTTAGAAAAATACTGAAATATCTGCACAGTTTATTTACAGACATTTACATTTTGTCACATAACTCCTCTCACTTTGAAGTCATAGGAACAAAAGCAAACACCAAACTCCCTCAGAAGACACAGCCTGAATTTAGGCCTCTCTTTCTGAATGTGACAAAATAGGAACAAGGGGGCATATTACCTAGCAATAGCAATATTTATCGCTAAGCAGGGTTAGCGGGAATAATTTTATCGCCGCGCTACGATGATTTTTATCGCTGAGATACCTTGCTATCATCAAGGTTTATCTCAGAAACAATAAAAATCATTCGAAATGCGTGAATATCGCTAGAAATACAGCGAAATTCACACATTATCGTGACAATGCTCTTAGCCATGTTATCCACCTCCCATTGGATAACATGGCTAAGAACTGCTCTGGGCAGGTGTTATCATTTGGAGATATTCGCGCTTAGCGCGAATATTTCCAAAACTACGCCTTTGTAGATAATAGGAGATAGCGATGTTAGCGACTGTTTTCAGTCGCTAACATCTTGGCACGCCCACTTTGCATGTCATTAGCGATAATTATCGATGACATGCAAAGTGGGCCCCTAAATGCCCGCTATCGCCTACTAGCTGTCGCTAACTGGTGTTAGCGACAGCTTGGTAATAGGCCGATGAAATTATCGCCGCATTAGCGGGAAAAAGTCGCGCTAAAGCGGCGATAATGGCCCTTGGTAATATGCCCCAAGATTTTTAGGCCTGTTTACAGAAAAGAGCTCTGGTGGAAGAATTCAAAGGACCCTGGTAAACAAGCTGTGCTCCAAGGAAGGGACAAACTCAAGCTGGACAGCTCAAAAAAAATAAAACCAGGAAATAGGAAGCAAGCAAATTTGAGTTAGGAACAACAAAGCCAATGGTACGCAATGACCCAATGCATTCCCAGAGAAGCTTACGGAATGTCCCTACGATATCTTTGGCAAATCAACTAGCTGCCCTGTCTGGTAAGAATCGACCAAAAAATGTGATCACAGGACACTGGGGCATATGTACAAGCCCCTATCACCACTACAATGTCACCTATGGTGGTGATGTTGTGGTGGCGATAGGGGCTGTGCCTTATGTACAAGGCAGCATTAACGCTGCCTTGTACAATAGGGTCCCTTTCATGCTATGGTAAGCGTGAAAAGGGTGGCAGTGAGTGTTGGTTGCGGTGGGCGTTCCACCGCAACACCCATTCATTTTAACGCTGCCCCCTATGTACAAGGGTGGTGTACATAGGAGGCAGCGCCAAAATTAAGACCAGGTAAAAACTGGTATTAAGATGGCGAAACGAAGAGAAATGCATTATTTCTCCTTGTTTTTGGTTTTTCCATGTGTGCTGCCTTGTGCAGCACACATGGAAAGAGCAAAATGCCATTGTTTCTTTATGTGTAGGAAGGTGTCCCTTCCTGCAGATAAACAAACTTTTAAAAAAAATGCCATTTTGTCACTTTCATGTGTGCTGCATGAAGCAGCACACATGAAAGTAACAGAATGGCATTTCTAGGATTGTTTATGTGCAGGAAGGAACACCTTCCTGCACATAAACAATCCTCCCCTGCAGGCAGACATCCTTGCACGGCTGCAAGGGTGCCTGCGTTGGAGCTAAGGTGCTAAACTTAGACGCGGCCATTCAGGCTGCCATCGTGTTGCTAATCATTCACTGCTGATTACTAGCTTTTAATGCGGCTCCTCCGCAATTATTATCGTGTTTGTGTTTTTTAAACTTTGTGTCATTTTCTAATCGCTATTTGCACTTGCTTGGCTCCTTTGAGCAACCTACCTGTTATTTCCGCTCCAGACCCCGTTCCGCCCCGGCTGTGTGCCGTTTGCGCGGAGGGTCGAACTGGTGAGCGCCATTCCCCGCCTCCTTCTTTGATCCACTTCCGCCCTGACGCATTCAGCGCAGGTCAGCGGTCTAGTGGTTTTGGACCTCGAGTATTTAATGGGGCCAAACGCGGGACACAGTTGACAGACGCGGCGATTCAGGCTGCCATCGTGTTGCTAATCATTCACTGCTGATTACTAGCTTTTAATGCGGCTCCTCCGCAATTATTATCGTGTTTGTGTTTTTTAAACTTTGTGTCATTTTCTAATCGCTATTTGCACTTGCTTGGCTCCTTTGAGCAACCTACCTGTTATTTCCGCTCCAGACCCCGTTCCGCCCCGGCTGTGTGCCGTTTGCGCGGAGGGTCGAACTGGTGAGCGCCATTCCCCGCCTCCTTCTTTGATCCACTTCCGCCCTGACGCATTCAGCGCAGGTCAGCGGTCTAGTGGTTTTGGACCTCGAGTATTTAATGGGGCCAAACGCGGGACACAGTTGACAGACGCGGCGATTCAGGCTGCCATCGTGTTGCTAATCATTCACTGCTGATTACTAGCTTTTAATGCGGCTCCTCCGCAATTATTATCGTGTTTGTGTTTTTTAAACTTTGTGTCATTTTCTAATCGCTATTTGCACTTGCTTGGCTCCTTTGAGCAACCTACCTGTTATTTCCGCTCCAGACCCCGTTCCGCCCCGGCTGTGTGCCGTTTGCGCGGAGGGTCGAACTGGTGAGCGCCATTCCCCGCCTCCTTCTTTGATCCACTTCCGCCCTGACGCATTCAGCGCAGGTCAGCGGTCTAGTGGTTTTACGTCCCTTATCCATAATATGACTGTATGGCGGAAGCGCAGCGGACGAGCGCAGCGGGAGCGCCGATGTCGCGCCGAAGTCAAGCCAAAGTCCTGCCCGTCTGCGCCCGTCCGCGGCCGATTGCGCCCTGCGGCCTTACACTCTGCCGGAAAAGTCTCATATTCCTCGCAGGACCTTTATTCCCTCAAACACAATGTCCCTTTGCCGCCTGAAGCCATCAGAAGGGCCCAGGCGTGTGGCATTGCTCGCGTTTCAAGCACCTCCCTCGCCCCGTCACCTAGTTTTACCTTACCTTCTGTATCCCTTATTTCTTCCCCTCCAACCCCTGTGTCTTGCACTTTATCCATTCATTATTTAAACACGCGTTCCCTGATGAGACACCAACTGGACATCTATCGTCTATTAGATGATACTGAGACAGATATTCTGTTCCTGTCTGAGACTTGGCTGACCGAGGACTCAGTACCTGACATTTTAGCTGCTATCCCTAACGGGTACTATATACTACATGTTGACCGTCCCAGGGGGCAAACCGGTGGCGGAGTTGCCGCTATTATTCGCAAGGAATATGTCTTTTCAACCTTAGATTGCACTCCTATTCCTGATACCCAGACTCTTGTTATACAGCTTCGCTCTGTCACCACTTCCCTTACCTGTGTGCTCATGTACAGACCTCCCTCCTACATGCCTTCTTTCTCCCAGTCAGTCGGGGACATGGTTTCCCAGCTTCTTATTAATCACTCTAGGATTCTTATCCTGGGTGATTTTAATTACTGGCCCAATGACCCTCAAGAAAGTCGACTGTCTGAACGTTTTACTGAAACCCTTAGCAGTCTGAACTGCCAGCAACTGATCTCTAGCCCTACCCACTGTAAGGGACACACACTCGATCAAGTTTGGTCGGCTAATCTTGATATCGACCCTCCTTTGATTACTCCATGTACCTGGTCAGATCATTATATTATTTCTTTTTCAGTTGATCTGCCCAGTTTTCACCGCCCTCCTCGTCCTACGAACATTAGGGCCCGCAATTGGAAAAATGCCAACCTGCCAAAACTTCTTTCTCTCTTGGCAGCCTCAGCCCCTTCAGACTCTGATTCAGTATCCCACCAAGCCTCCTCCCTCGAGCATTGGCTGAAGGAAGCAGCTGATTCTGTAGCTCCCCTAAAGACCATAAAAGTCCAGCGCCCTCACGATGCCCAGCGCTGGTTCAACGACCAGCTTAAATCAGATAAACTTGCCCTCCGCCAAGCTGAACGTCGCTGGCGCCACAAGTACGACCCTTCACTCAAGAAAGAGTTTACCTCTTTACTGAGTAAATATAAATCTTCGATACTTGAGGCAAAAACTCTCTATTTCTCCACAAAAATCTTGGAGTCGGCCTCCAAAACAAAAGACATTTTCTCAATCGTCAATGAGCTCTCCCTCCCTGATCGTATTACTCTTCCATTGGTACCTACTCAGGCTTTGTGTGATGAGCTCAATGCCTTCTTCCAAGATAAAATTTCCATTATTAAAACTAATATTTCTCCACCTTCCCCCTCTAAATCTTTCCCCCTCCCTCCTGCTAACTCTCAGGAATTCTCCTCCTTTCCTCTTATCTCTATTTCTGATTTTCACAACCTTCTTCATAAGGTCTGTTCCGGCTCTCCTAGGGATTGTTGTCCCCCTCACATCCTGAAGGAAATTTTCATGGCCTGTCCCGGTCCAGCCTTGGCCCTCCTCAACTCCTCTTTATCATCTGGAGTTGTTCCAGAGGCCTTTAAGCAGGCCGTGGTATTACCTATTTTAAAGAAACCCGGAGCAGATCCACTAGTGCTAAGTAATTACAGGCCCATCTCCCTCCTCCCTTTTTTGGGCAAGATCTTAGAGACCTATGTCACCAGGTGCCTGAGCTCGTTCGTGGAGACTTCTCTGTTCCTGGATCCTCAGCAGGCTGGTTTTCGCCCTCTCCACTCCACCGAGATGGTGATTGCGGCTGTCATGGACACCCTCAGAGCGGGTGCTGATGACAACCTTTCCCAAGCCCTGATTTTGTTGGATCTTTCGGCGGCATTTGACACGGTCGATCATACTATTCTGATCGACCGTGTCAGAAACGCCGGCATCCAGGGCATTGCGCTGGACTGGGTGCGGTCTTTCTTGCAAGGCCGCTCGCAGGCAGTCCACCTGTCTACTTTCACTGCTCCCTTTTCCTCTCTCACTTGTGGTGTCCCTCAAGGTTCTGCCCTTTCTCCCCTTCTTTTTAATTTATATATGCAACCACTTATGGTTTCCCTTCGTCACTCCCCTGCAACTATCTATAACTATGCTGATGACCTTCAGTTGGTCTTTCCCTTGGACACTCTACCCTCTTCCCGTTATAATTTTCAAACCACAATGTTGTTGATTTCAGACTGGATGGCTCACAGCCAGCTCAAGTTGAACCCGTCAAAAACAGAACTTGTCCTGGTGGGTGGCCCTACTAATCCTTGGAATGACACTTATTGGCCTCCTTCCCTTGGTATTCCTCCCAGCCCGGTCAGCACTGTGAAGAGCCTTGGAGTGGTCATCTCTGAGGATCTATCCATGAAACCCCAGATCTCGGCTGTGACATCATCCTGTTTTTTTCAACTGCGCAGGATCCGTAAGATCTGCCGTTTTCTTACCAGAGAGGCACTCATTTTAGTTTTACTGGCTCTGGTCATCTCCAGGATTGACTTTGCTAATCTCCTGTATGTGGGGATTCCTGCTTATCAGCTCCATAAACTTCAGTTAATCCAGAATCAGGCGGCCCGCTTGGTGTTTCACCAACCTAAACACCAGCATGTTTCTCCCCTTCTGAGGAGCCTTCATTGGCTCCCAGTGGCCCAACGGTGCTCCTTCAAACTTGGATGCACCGTCTTCAAATCTCTTCACGACCGTGCCCCTGAATTTGTGTCTTCTAAACTGAAGAGATATCTTCCCACCCGCAATCTAAGATCATCTGCTGACAATCTTCTCTGCATTCCATCTTTCCGTCGGAAGAAGCATGGCGGCTTGCGCTTCTCTTCTCTCGGCCCCATCTTTTGGAATTCCCTTCCTTCTTCTTTTCGTCACTGCCCTACCTATGAGTCATTTAGGAGAACCTTAAAAACTTTTCTTTTCAAAGCTGGAACAGTATGATCCCCTGGCCCTGGCTTGCTATGTCTGTTATGAGCGCCAAGAAACCGTCCCGGTGTACGTGCGCGGTATAAATTATTTAACATAACATAACATAACATAACATTTCAGGGCGAAACGCGAGCTGCACCATATTCATGTAAATATGGCGCAGCCTTGATCTTCAGAAGTGAAGGAGAGAGGCGTTAAGTCAGGAAGGCTCACACCTCTATCCTCCACTTCCTTGTACCTATCCCCTTTGATTTGCGAATTAGGCAGTGCTATAGAAAATGCTGCCGGAGTCTAACACATGCTTTGCAAAAAAAATACAGAAGCTTTTTTTTTGTCTTCAAAATGTTACACTTCTTTTTCGGTTTTGATTTATTTCATAGTATTACAACCAACTTGGAGAATCTGTGTAAAACCTATTATTCAAGATCAATGCTTTTTACGCCTGGAAAGAAAGCTATAATTTAGAAGGCACATCCTGCTGATAAATCCTTGCTTGAGCACCCTGTTGTCAGCGAATAAGAGGGTTGTGATTCATGCGCCCATTTTCATCTCATGTCCTCCCAGGACCATTCGTTCATTCTATCATGGACTCCCTTTCACATCACAAGAAAGAACAACCCACACATACTGTGATCAGATGAATTCATGCTGATAGAAGTCTCAGGTTTTCAGCCCTGAGGTTTTGGTTAACACAATGCACTCTGGGAACTGTAGTCTTAGTTTACTTCAATAGACTGCCTTGGATGAAAGCACTAGGCAACGGTAGACTGCAAGAAGAACAACAAGCATTTACATTGCAATAAGTCTCGCATTAATCAAGTTTGAGCTATTGGCATTGCTAAATATTGCTAAACCAATTGCAACAAAAGTCTATAAATTGTAGGCCCAAAAAATGTAGCAATGGTGGCATGCTGCGCTTTAGATGAATATGTTTAAAAGAAAAGTGTGCCATACTGCGATTGCTACAATAGTTAATTGTGGATGCGTTAACAATTGATGTGTGCACTGATGGCTGGTGGTGTGTGTGCTTGGTGGAAGTGTGCACTGCTGGCTGTGATGTGTGTGCGTGGTGGAAGCGTGCACTGATGGCTGGTGGTGTGTGTGCCTGATGAAAGTGTGCACTGATGGCTGGTGGTGTGTGTGTGCCTGGTGAAAGCGTGCACTGACGGCTGGTGGTGTGTGTGTTCGTGGTGAAAGCATGCACTGATGGCTGGTGGTGTGTGTGTGCCTGGTGAAAACGTGCACTAACGTCTGGTGGTGTGTGCCTGGTGGAAGCGTGCACTGACGGCTGGTGGTGTTTGTGCCCAGTGAAAGCGTGCACTGACAACTGATGGTGTCTGTGCCTGGTGAAAGTGTGCACTGACGGTGTGGTTGTGTGTGGTTGTATGTGTGGTTGTGTGTGTGGTTGTGGTTGTGTGTGTGCTTGTGTGTGTGCGTGGTTGTGTGTGTGTTGTTGTGTTTGTGTATGTGGTTGTGTGTGTTGTGTTTGTGGTTGTGTGTGTGTTGTGTTTGTGGTTGTGTGTGTGGTGGTGTGTGTGGTTGTGTGTGTGCCTGTGGTTGTGTGTGTGTGTGTGTGGTTGTGTGTGTGGTTTTGTGTGTGTGGCTGTGTGTGTGGTTGTGTGTGTGTGGTTGTGTGTGTGTGTGTGGTTGTGTGTGCACACGCCACACTATTGATAGGTACACCCCTGCCACTCCGATGTGTGTTCACAGCACATGGGTAAACCCAGCAGCCCAGACGCACTTCTATGGCACGTGGTGCCTGCAAGGGCTTGTGTACATATATACTTTAAGCATTAACCCTTCGGAGTCACATTCTACGCCTTGAAGCATACAGATTGGTGGATAAGTACATGCATGAGTGACATATTAACCATTGCAGTTCTCATATACACGCATTGAGATGGACTGTAGACAGATTGCCCTGTGTCTAATCACTGTCTCACCCGAAATATTTTTATATAAAATTAGACGCTATAAGGAGGATTCGAACCTGCGCGGGGAAACCCTATTGGATTTCGAGTAAAACACCGTAACCACTCGGCCATCACAGCAGCTGTATGGAAAGCTTTGTTTGTTTCTGAATACATGAAGTCGCTGAAAAAAGCGTGACGGAACACGTACCGTCTAGACGTGTGTATTAATTTTTCATTTATACATAGTTAAATCACCTGAGAAATTGTATGTATGTATGTGCATACAATGCGCTGCGCATGACATTAGCAACAGGTCCTGTATACGTGGAATGCAAGCAGGCACTGCAACTGCGCAAACATTCCTCCCTGAGCCCCAACTGGCCCTTTGTTGTATGTGTTGTATTGCCGCGTGGCTCGGGAAATATGGGCAATATTTCACAGATCCCTGTGAAATATGGGTTGCATCACCAAACTGACAGCCCCTAAACCCTCTTCAGTGCGTTACCATTGTCAATGACACTAGTATTAGACGGCAGTGATCTAACACAGTTATGCAGCATGGCTCTCTAAATTATGCAGCAGGAAAAGGCAAATTATGTGTCATCATGCAGCAGATTTTCTTGCAGCATTTTTGGGATATGTTTGAGCTAGGCAAAACATTGTTGACTGAGATCTGTACATTTTGTAGTTAGACTACATTTGTTTTTTAGCTACAGTACCTGCGGTAGTTGGGTGTGTGTGTGTGTGCGTGTGTGTTTGCAGGGGCGGTGGGTTACATTTGAAAGTGGTGGGCGCAAAGTGATTTGCATACAGCACCGTAGCGAGCGAGCGCAGCGAGCGAGCCTGAACCCCAAAAAGGGGGTTTGGGGGGATAACCCCCCCAAGAAAATTTTGAAATAAAAAAAGAAAAATCATGCATTTTCAAGCAAATTTGAGAAACCAGGAAGGTTAATAAAGCAATTGTGAAAGTGCAGTTATTACATTAATAGATGGCATAACATAGGTAGCTGCTTATTCAGTATAACCACAGAGCTTCATACATTCCGTCCTATTACGCTGCTGAATTCAGACTATAAGACTTTCATGAAAATCGCAGCTCTAAGAGTAGCAGAAGTTGCACAGCAGTTGGGAAACAGCCTTTACAAATTCAGAAACAACTGCATGGAGCAAGGAATAGCAAAGCCAGACAGGGAGGGTGGTGAACACAGACACCAGTGGGAGGATTTAGCCACCACCTCCTCCAACATAGTCAATCACTGGGCAATACGTTAATCGGGTCCATCATGCCAACCACTATCCAGTAAGACTACTCTCCTCAAGAGAACAAGAAACTCCACTAAATTCCAAATCAACAGAGAACAGCAAAGACGGCAGCATTCACAATAGGCGCTGAGGCCACAGTTATGGTGGGAATGTGCCATGAAGGGTCTAGTCTTAGGCCTGCACACAGACCATAAATCATGTATATCAAACCGTCCATTGTTTGTCCTACATGCAAACTATAAGCCACATATGTGAAATGATCAAGTCTTTGGACTGCACATGGTCCTGAAGTCACATGTATGATAGGTCCAGTCAGAGACCTGAAGACTGACTACAAATGACAGATATGAAAAGGTCCAATCTGAGACCCACACATTGAGCATAAGTCACACAAATAAAAAGGTTTTACTCCTTTACTGGCACTGACCACAGGCCACGTGTATGAGCTTTTCCAGTAACAGATCTGCACATTTGCAACACATTACATCTATCAAAACATACAGTCCTAGAACAGTACCCTGACCACAAGACATATTTATGAAAGTGTACATTGCTTGACTGTGAACTGATCACAGGTCACACATATAAAAAGGTTTAAACCTTGACCTGCATACTGACCAGAGTCTACGTATAAGAAGGACATCCTGTGTTATGCATGCACACACTCTACTGTATACTGTCTGACTCATACACACAATGCAACTATGGTATGAAATGTTAGCTTTGAGGTCACAGAAACCATGTGAGGGTGTAAGCAGCTGTAAACTAGACGGTAGAAGGCCTGCTTTGGTAAATGCAGAAGCACATTGTTCATCCAGCACTGCACTGAGACGGATAAGAAAGGAGGAGCAAACAGTGCTGGTAAAATATTGCCTTATAAAGATCTTTGCCAGGAAGACAGATGGTTTAAATTAATATGGGAATTAGAAGTTAGCAAAATAACACATTAGACACTCAATCGTATGAAAGGTTATCAATGCGAAAACATATGTAAGTGGTATTAAAAAACTATATTCTCTGTACTAATTTATGAAACCTATATCTTAGTGTAGTTTCCTGTTCTGAGGGTAAAGTCAATTTGGATATGTACGTGTGGTGCAGCGTGAGGGGGTGGGTGGGGGGCGCACAGAGGCAGTTGCCCTGGCGGCTTGCGTAAAATTCTTAGGGGCATTTTTAGACGCGCAAATCTTTTAACAAAAAGTGAAAGAATACTTGCCCTGCCCCTGGCAACCAACCCACGCTATTCCGCTGTGTAACTGACATTCAATTCCACATATTTAAAATGTAATATTAGAACTGAAAGACCCTGCAGTGAAAGTGAAGGTGCTGCTGCTGCATTGTGGCGGGACATTACGCTCTCCTGCTGCTCCGAATGAGACTGGATTTAAAACGGTGTCTTCTATACAGATTACATACATTCTACATGCATGTATCAGCCCTTGCCCAAAGGTTAAAACCATAACAAATCTCATTTTTTTTAATTTTTTTATTTTTTATTTAAAGACCTTTATTGTACCTCTGATAGTAAAGACAGTGTCCTGCCTACAACCCCTTGGGCCGGCCACAATTTAGTCAGTAACAGTCTGTAATATTCGGATAACACAGCCTTTGTGCCGATATCCCGGGGGTACGGCGGCGTTTAGTAACAATGTGGGTACACAATGCACAGTATGGGTAGAAATCTGGACAGGCCTGTGATTTTTTGATTTTTTTAAAACAAACTTGTTGAATTTGCCTCATACAGCATAGGTGAAATGAGCAACCATGTGTATAATATTTGCTTTACCTATTATACGTAACGTTTGGCATCTCGGTTCAGACCTAGGATACAGGCATAACTCCTTTGCAACATATTTACCGTTTCATACCTCAAGTAAACTTCATCACCCTTCCACCTAAGGCGAAAGGTTTCTCCATCATATCGGGCACCGGTGTTTGCGACACGGCACCCACACCGAGGAGTGATATCCACTGAACATAGCTGTTTGCTATCTTCACATCTCATCAGTCCATGCCATGGATACACATGATCTCTATCCCTCCCTCCGGTAAACAGAATCCCATGTCAATGTACCATAACATCACTGGGCGCCTCCTTCATGGATTACTTTCAAGATCAGAGAGTTCCTGCGGTGGGTCGCATAATTGTCCTCTGTATTCGTTCCATTTCCCCCATACCCTAGTCCATTTCTTGGGGCATCCTCGATGCACATAAACAGCCTTTTCTGCCAGCATGGCTGAGTCCATATCTCTTCCCCATTGCGCGCGAGTGGGTCCTACCCCTGAGCCCCAGTTCCTGGCAATGTTCCGTTTGGCAAGGGCTAGGCCCAGTGTTGCCCATGTCTGCATTCCTCGGTTCATGTCAGTGGGCGACCAAATGTTCAGTAAACAACACCTAGGTTCTCTTGGTAATACAATACCACCTGCCTCTGATATTTCGGAGAGTATTCGGTCCCAATAATATTGGATCTTTGGGCAGTCCCATATTATGTGGAAGAATGTGCCCGGGATACCGCACCCACGTAGGCAGGTAGGTTCCGGGATACGACCTAGCCGGTGTAGGAGTGTGCGGGAGTAGTATATTCTGTGTAATATTTTCAATTGCACCAGCTTGAGTCGTGATGGAATGGAGGCCTCCCTGGGAGATGCTAGAGCGTACAGCCAATCGTCATCCTCTATGTCCCCCAGGTCTATCTCCCATTTGCTCCGGAGGACAGCCGTGGGGTCGGGCATGTTATTCATAAGTTTGCAATATGTGAGGGAGATCGCTCTTCTATCTAGGGACTCATTAAGGAGTCTATCCTCCAGGGGGGAGGACTCAGCCAGTCGGGTGCCTGTTGGAATCGCCTCATGTAGTGCATGCTTGATTTGTGCGTAGCGATACTGTTCGGTGTCTGCCATCCCGTATTGTTCTTTAAGGGCAGGGAAGGTGACTATTTCGCCTTTTTTCCATAAGTCCCCGATTTTGGAGATACCAATTAAGTCCCATTGCTGGAAGCCCTTTGTGTTTGCCAGGGTACCTAGTCGCCGTGTGTCCCAACGAGGCGTTGCGAGCGTGAGTACTCCCTCCCACCCCAAGGCTCTTTGCGCCGTATGCCATATCTTGATCCTGTGGGCTGTTGGGCCTGTAAAGGTGTGGCGTCGTTTGTTCGTGTAGAGTGCCCGCATGAGTTTGTCAGGTGGTAGTACAGTCCGGTCAAGGCGGAAGGCCGGGTCCATTTGAGGGGCGTGTATCCATTGATTAACCACTATTAATTGTGCTGCCAGTAATACAATTTGACACAGGGTAGGGCGATCCCCCCGTCATACCAGGATCGGAGTAATTTGGCCTGTGCTATACGGGCCGGCTTCCCATCCCACAAGAGCGATGAAATTTCTGTGTCTATGGATTTGAAATAGTTAAGAGGGACCGGAAAGGGCGTGTTTTGCAACGCGTAAAGAAATCTGGGGAGAGATAGCATCTTGAATAATGCGGCCCTTCCTAGCAGTGTAAGCGGTAAAGATCGCCAGTGTGTGACGTCCGATTTTAGCCTCTGTAGTGGTTTCATTAGGTTTTCTTCCATAAATAAGGGTTCTTGTGGTGTGACATAGATCCCTAGGTATTTAAATCCCCTGGTGACCGTCTGTAGGGTGCAGTCTGGGGGCAGTGTCGGTGTGTGGCCTCGCAGGACATAGAGAAGCGATTTGGTCCAGTTGATGGAGTATCCCGACACCTCACCGTAGGCCCTGAGCAGGTCCATCAGAGCTGCCAGCGACTGGGAGGGGGACATCAAATAAACCAATACATCGTCCGCGTAAAGGGAGATGCGATCCTCCCATCCCGTCCCCCATGTGATCCCTCTGATTACGGGGTCCACTCGTACCCGCGTGGCCAGAGGTTCAAGTATGAGTGCGAAGAGTAACAGGGATAGAGGACATCCTTGCCTCGTTCTGCGTCCCAGTGTGAACGTGCGGGAAGTGTGACCATTTGCTACCACTTGTGCCATTGGTTTGGCGTAGAGAAGCTTAACCCAACTGCAAAATTTAGGGCCAAAGCCTACCTTCTTGAGGACCGCGAACAGGAACGGCCATTCCACTAGGTCAAAGGCCATTTTAGCGTCAAGGGAGAGGATGGCCGCATCCTCCTGTAAGAGGGGGATACGGTGAAGGACTCCATTAACGCGCCGTAAGTTAAGTGACGTACTTCTACCAGGCATGAAGCCCGATTGGTCCGGGTGTATCAGGTCTGTAAGGTGGGGTTGCAGTCGTAGCGCCAGGACTTTCGCCAGGACTTTAGCATCTACATTCATTAGGGAGATAGGCCTGTAGGAAGATGGTCGGTCAGGTGGCTTACCGGGTTTATGTATTACTACAACGGTGGCTAGTCTTTGGTCAGCCGTGAGCTCTCCATTTGACAGGCAGTCATTATACATCGGGAGCATGTAGGGGATTATCTGTCTTGATAGTGTTTTGTAGAGTTCGACAGGTAGGCCGTCTGGCCCCATCGCTTTCCCAGTATGCAGTGCTGATATAGCCTTCCCCACTTCTTCCCCTGTGAAGTCGCCCTCAAGTGTCAGTGCATCTTCCTGTGATAGTGTGGGTAGGGGTATATCCCGCAGGTATTGCAGGCAGTCTTCCTCCGTCCTCCCCCCCTGAGAAGTGTACACAGTCTCATAATAAGTGGCCAATTCTTCTACAATTTGCGGGGGCGCTGTCACGCGTGTGCCATCTGGGCGTTCTACTGTGGCAATCCATCTACTGGCCCTTTCCCTACGTTCGATCCAGGCTAGCATCTTGCCAGTCTTGTCTCCCAACTCATAGATCCTATGTAGTGTGCTAGTCAGTTTGGTCTTGGTGACGTCCTCCACGTATGCCTTGTATTCCCGTGATGCTAATGTTAGTGCGTGTGCCGTGTCTTCTGTGCTATCTGTGGCATGTGCCAATTCTGCTGTTTGAACTGCTGTTTCTAATGCTTCAACAGTAGCCCTCTGATCTCTCTTGTGCCTGGTAATTGTAGAAATAGCCTGCCCTCTGAGCACCACCTTGTAAGCCTCCCATAGGACCGAGGGCGAATCTACAGAGCCTGGGTTTTCCCCTAAGTAATGTGTGGTAGAAGTCTTTAGTGTTTTCAGAATAGCTCTGTTTTTTAGATAGCCGGGGTATATCGGGAATAGTCTTTGTCGTTTGGTGGGCTGTGCCGTGTAAATGAGTTGTACCGGGGAATGATCGGAAATCCCTCTTGGCAGGTGTTCCAGAGCCGTGATCTTTTCCGGGGGGATCGACAAGGTTAGTATGTAGTCTATCCTGGAGAGACTATTATGTGCCCCTGAATGAAATGTGTAATGACAGTCATGGGGATGTTTAAGTCTCCACATATCCACCAAACCCAGTGCATCTAGGAAGTCTTTAAATATTTGGTTAGGCCTAGTGGTGTCACGAGGAGGGTGCCGGTCGATCGCTGTATTCGATACCACATTGAAGTCTCCTCCCATGATTAGTTCACCTTCAGGGAGTTCGAGCAGTAGTTTACCCAGGTCTGTGAATGCCCCTTGGTGTAATGTAGGGGGAATGTAGACTGAGATTACATTATATGGCCTCCCCTCCCATTGGCAGTGCATCGCCGCAAATCGTCCTTGATCATCTGCCCAGGTGCGTTGGATGAGGAGTGGAGCGTTTTTTTGGGCCAGGATACCGACCCCACGGGAACCCGCCGAGAATTCTGCGTGTGTGACCATCTTGAAACCCCATCGATTAAGGGCCTTTGAGGTAGTTCCCACCAAATGTGTTTCTTGCAATAGGGCTATCGTGGGCGCCTTTCTCTTGAGATACTGAAGGACTAAGCCCCGCTTAATTTTATGGCCCAGTCCATTGACATTTCACGATAAGATCGTTAGCGTGGGGGCAGCTAGTGGTTGCGCTTGGGGAGCTGGTGAAGAGTTATCATGGATAGCCATGGTCATCTGTAAGCTGATGCATTAATGTCTCCGGATGTAAAGTATGGACCGAGGTACGAGGTATGTGGAAGTGTAGAATGTGTTTCCGCGCGTCTAGCAGTACGCTTATGGTGTGAGTGTCTCGTCGAGGTGATCGTGACCGAGGATGCCCAGCTGATCGCTCCGGCCAGGTCGACTTGCCTAAGTGGGTGATGAAGAAACGGTGCCTGTGCTGCAATATTCGAACAAAAACAGAAAACTTTGCATTACTAACTTTCCCATCCCTGAACGCCTCCCCCCTCCCTGCCTCCCTGCCCGGTGGACTCAGAACTGCCCGCCACCCCAACTCAGCAGAGTGCTCTAACCCATGTCCCAACAGTGTACTTGCGTGTAGGGGTTACGAAGTCCGAGGTGAACGTGACCCTCGTCTGCGGGTGGGCCCGTTTCCGCCCCATGTCCAGAGCCGGCGTCTAACAATGTCCTTCTGCATCTGCAGGCCGGTAGGTGGAAGTCTTTACTCGTTCCATCTAGTTCATTTCAGGCCAGAGCCTCCCCGATCCGGGTTCTGTGAGTCCTCTTCGGTGGGAGTGAAGAGTTCAGGGCTACGTATCTCCGCTTCCTCTGCGTGGTGGCCGCGGTCTCTTCCATTACGACGGTGTCCATCCTTCTTCCTCCAGCCTTCGAGCCAGTCGAACGTTTCCTCCGGAGATTCGAAGAACCACGTCTTCCCCTCAGCTACCACTCTAAGTCTTGCCGGAAACAGCATGGAGTAGGGAACTTCACGGGACCGCAAGACTTTTTTGACTTCCAGAAAGCTTCGGCGTCGTTTTGACACCGCCGCAGTGTAGTCAGGGAAGAAGGAGATCGATGAGTTTTGGATGCAGATTTGTGGGGAGATCCGCGCAGTCTGGAGAATGACATCCCTGTCCCTGAAGTTGAAGAGGCGCGCCAGCACCGGTCACGGGGGCGCTCCCGGCTGAGCCTTGCCACCTGGCACTCTGTGCGCCCTTTCCACTGAGAAGAATGTGGAAAGCCCCTTGGGCTGCAGCCTAGTTTTTATTAGGTCTTCCACGAATAAGTCCATTGCCTGGGTGCCTTCACTTTCCGGAATACCTAAAATGCGCACATTATTGCGTCGTGCGCGTCCTTCTTGGTCGTCCAGCTTCTCGGCCAGCATTTTTTTCTCTGTCTCAAGTCGGGAGACCGTCTTTGCCAGTGCTTCCGTGTCGCCCACTAGTGATTTTGTGGTTCGCTCCACCTCCGTCACTCTGGTGGTGATTTTTTGAAAGTCTGCACGGAGTAGGGAGACGTCTGTAGAGATGGAGCCCACAGTGGTTTGCACTGCGGCCAGTGCCGCCATTATGTCCTCCAGCGTGACTTTTTTGGGCGTTCCTCCGCCTTGTGCTCCGCTTGATGAGGTCCTCCCTTCTTGCAATGGGGGAAAGTCTTTATTATAAGCATATTTGTCCAGTTTAGCCTGCGTTGTGAGGTTTCTTGGGCCCCTGCCAGACATCTCGGCACACTGGGTCGGCTGTAGAGGGAGGACGCGTCGCTATTCACAATGTCCAAGGTGGGGCTTGAAACTTTTGCGATGAGTCGCCCCTTCCTCGCTTATGTGCGGTATAGTCCCGGGCTAATGGCGTGGGCAGTCAGACGCTGACCGGGGTCTCGTATGAGAGGGCCCCTAGAGCCTCCTTAGCACCTCACGCACGTGAGGATTGCGGGTCGCGTCTAGTCTTTACACTGAGTTCACCCGGGTCCACCTTGCAGTTACCTGGATAGTGTTGTGGGGCCTCCACCCTGAATATGGCGAAATGGGTCTGCTGGGTCCTTTCATGTGGATTGCGCCGCAGTTATGCCGCCGATTTCGGAGCCCACCCGGTGTGCGTATGTACCCAGGGCCCCGGCTGCTGTCTCCGGTCTAGGACCTTTTCTGGTGATTGTCGGGATTCGCCGCGTGGGTTGGTGGCCGTTCCAATGCCGATCGCGGGTGCATTTGTCCTTTACACCGGCGTGGGTGCCTCACCGTTTTCTGTCTACCGGCGCCCGGTCCGGGCCCGCGGTCCGCCTCTCTGCCCCCAGTTACAGTCCCGCGCTGCGGCTCTTGTTGCGCGCTCCCACCTTATGGTCCCGTCTTTCCCAGGGGCTGCGTGGACGATTCTGCTTGCCTGCCGTGCCCAACTCTTTGGGCGGTGTTCTTGTTGCCCTTCGCCCCGGCGGGTCTCCGGGCCTGCGGATCACTTGAGGCCCCGGCTTCACATGTGGTGGTAGGCCCTCCTCCTCCGGTCTCGTGTAGAAACAGAACTGTGCCGCAGATTTTGTCCGGACTTGCTGTCGGCACTGTCGTCTGGTCACGGACGGTCACAGGAGCCGTCACCTCCCAGAAATTATCAGGATAAATGAACGGATTTTCTCCGGAGGGTCACTTCAACCTCGGAGCTCTCCTAGCAAGCGGCCATTTTCGTTGGCTGCAAGCCACGCCCCCACAAATCTCATTGTTGTGGAATTCATTATTTTAGTTTCCGCAGAATAGATCCTGGACACTGACTTGACTCTTCCAAGTGCTTTGTAAACTGATAAAAGTGGTTTATGTTTTTAAATAACATGAAGCATTTACAATGCAAGTGGGCCAGTTTTCTCTTGTGTACCATACGCTCTTTACCCCTCCACAGTTGTCTTAAACCTACATACAATCACTATTAGGTTTTACATTATCACTAAATACAATTGCATCAATTCTTGTTTACCATCTTCCAGGGAGGCTGGCCTACAGTGCATCGAGCAGTGCCAGAAGAACTGGTCTGAAAAATCAGTATGCAGACGTGTTTTCTGTTTTGAGGGCCCGTTTTATGGTCTGGTGGGCCAACTTTTGCTATGGATTTCCCTGATATTACCACAAACACTCCCTACAGCAAGCACAAATACCACAAGAAGAGCAAAAACATAGCGTGAATGGAGACAGATAGGACACCAGACAGGCAAAATCAGCAAAGTCTACAGGCCAGGCTGGCAGGTGGCAGCTGAGGGTGGGAGAAGTCTGTGGGCAGTTTTAAGTTAATACCACCCGGGACCGTCCGTAACCCAGACCCACTTACCGGAGGTCGAGGAGAGGTACCGCCGGAGTCCGGACTCAGTCAGTCAGCTGAGCTCACCCACTCACTGTAGTGCGGCTGCGGCGTCGTGACTCTCACTCATGTCACGTGCCGCCATCGGGCTGTGCTGTGGGGCTGGGCCTAGGCTTCTAAAGGTCTAGCTGGGGCTTCTAAGGTCTACCATGGGAATGTGCTCCCTCAGGAGAGTGGTCTGGAGGACTGTTCATGAAGGCTGAACCTGGTTCCCCAGAACCAAATTCGGCAGCTCTGGCGTAGTGCCACATCCCCCAATGAACAACATACTATCCCACTGAGACACCCACACTGCCTTCAGCTACAACCCAGTAGTGCCCGGCTATATATACCTGGATGCGGCTCAATTCAAATTATGCACAAGAGTGATATGCTGCTTGGAAAAAAAAGTACCTTCCTGGAAAAAGCAAACCCTCATATGGATGCAAGATTAAGTAAAGCATGTGAAATGTACGTAGAACAACATGGCTACCGTAACACTTTTATACTCATTATCCAGAAATCAAGAGTGTTTTTTACTGAAACTTTAAGCACCACTACAGATCCCTGGATGGACCAGTATCACGGTCCATTGCTTATATCCTATGAACCGTGAGCAGTATGGTTTAAAAAGACTACATTCCTAAACACAGAGCCGTGGTACTCATTTTATAAACTAAAATAAGGAAAAAAGCGGATAAGGATCACATTAATCGGTTTCCACTCCACCCATCTACCAGGTATTGCAGTACCTCCAGGAATGGTGCACTTCATCACCCAGGGAAAACAATGCTGTTCAAAGAAAGAGGAGAAAATAAAAAGCAGTGCTTCGCTGGCAAACTCTGTAAAGTGGCACTACTGTGTTTGGGTGTTAATAAAACTAATCTGGCCACTTTGTGAACGCTCTGTAATGCTTCAGTTATTTATTTTCCGTATTTTGAACCCGGAGAGTGCAAATAAGATGATCAGAAGGATAGAGTTTGAAACATATGGGTACAGATGGGTGGATGTCAGGCAGTGGAATACATTTATAAACTTTTTTTCCTAGCTACTTAATCTGTTCCACATAAACTAGTAAGAGATTTGAGGTAGAAGAGCTTACTCAGTTTAGTATGCATAGTCCGGGATTACAATTAAGGTGTTCTGATGTTTATTTCTACAAGCCGATGAGACTCATTTTGAATCTCCTCCACAGGCACCTGGCACCAGTTTTTTCCTAGACACTTTAATGGATATCCAAAGTGCTCTGTTCGGAACTTTCAAAAAGTATATTTTGCAGTATTTTTGAAAAGATGTCTCCCCACAAACATTTCAGGATTTAAGCCACACTGATCCTGTCTCAAGCAGATGTTCCTTTTTGTCTGCCTGTGGTGCAAACTTGTGCAAGAAATGTGGCCTCAATCAAAGTAAGGTCATCAAGGAGCAAGAGGTCCTAGGCTGCACTTTGGAAAATGTCAGAAACACTTCCAACAAAAGTTTTTCTTTCTTTTTTGGATCCATTTCACCAGGGATCGAAGCACCGTTTCAGCGAGTGAGCAGGGCCGTTTCTAGGTGTTTTGCCACCCTAGGCGAAAATTGGAAATTGCCGCCCCCCTCCCTTTTACTACTATCACTCTCACCCCGTCATCCAGGCTAGACGAATGAATGCTTTAGATATAAAATAACTTTTAAGATGGTTGACCCATCAAAGCCAGAAGTGTCCCTTTTCCAATGACAATCTTTGGGTATGCATGTGATGCCCGTTTATGCAATGGGCTGGCCAGCGTTGTGCTAATTGTTTCATGGGCAGACAATGTGTGGCAGAATGCAGGCTTGTGGGTGGTGGTATAACACTCTCCTTGCAGTATTGTGGTTTGTGGGAAGCAATGTATCCAGGGCAAGCATACATGGTGAGTGGATTTGTAAGGCAAAGCTCTTATAAGTGGCCCCAATCGCAATGCCGCTCAGGGATGGGACACAATGCAAAGCAGCAGAGCTGGTGGAAGACAGCGGAGAGCAAAGATGGTTTATGTGCCAGTGCAAGGCAACGTAACTTGATGAAGGCAGTGCTGAGTTGATTTATGTGCCCATTGCCTTGCAGATGGAAGCGGTAAGAAGCCCTGTGAGTCTAAAGAGGCTACACTGCCTTGTGGATCGAAGAGCTCCCTACAACAGAGCTGTGGATGTACTCAGAGCAGTTAAAAGAAGTTTCCGTTAAACACAATTTAAAGGAGTTACTGGCATGTCATGAAAGTAATTTCACAATTGCGCAAACGTTCACTTGTTCACCATTGCCTATTACCACAGCAATGAAAATGTGCGTGTTCGTCTATCTTCGAATCTAGGTCATTTTGTGTAACGCTGCATGAAGTGACGTAAATCTAAAGAGTTCTTTGAACATAACTAAGTGAACGAAGTGACTTAATAGATGATTTCGGACATGTCTGATCCTCCGAGTAGCAGCCACTGTAGAACCAAACATTGCGTTTGATGGCACAATCAAACATTACCCACTCTGGCACAGAAGGTAGCACATTTCAAGTCACCTTGATCATACTCTGATACTTGCAGTACAGAGTAAAGAGCGCTATATGCAGCATGACATGTATCGTGACTCAGCGTAGGCCATTGTGACTAGACGCAGCCGGCCGTGTCTGAGAGTGTTACTACACTCAGTGTATAATATGCACTGCATGGTGCAGTGTGGTAAGTGAATACAGTGTGGCACCTGATTTGGACAAAAGGACATGGCTGCACCAAATCGTGGCGATGACCTGTACGAACGATCATGATGCTACTAAATGGAAAACAGAAACTTGGTTCAGAGGTTGTCTGTTCTCGATAGATTACTCCAAACTACAAGTGATCAGTCTGTGCCAAATGTCAATCAACGTGACATGGTATGGTAGAGCAAGTTGTGGTAAATATCGCACACAACGCCTGGCCCATTTTAGGGTGGGCGCAGACTGCCATGTAACTAGCTCTCCTGCTTCCGGTGTGATTTCGTGCAGCTGGTGTGCCAGTGCAAGGTAAAGAACCCTGTCAGTGAAGGGAACCCTAGGGGTGTTAAGAGACCTGTGGATTTTAAGAGCGTTGGGTAACTAGCAAGCGATTTCTGCACCATTCGCCAGCATTGTGCATTGCAGCATGCAGTTTATTGTTGAAGGCCAGTGTTCTCTCAGTACAGAGTGCGACAGGCGTGGCAGCACTGCAGTGTGGCATGAAGGCATCGGTGCCTTTGTGTGGTCTGTTATAATCACGGTTTTGTTGCGCTATGCAATATTTAAGTAAGTGACTGCAAGAGTGAAGTTTAGGAGCAGAGTTTCCCGCGGTTGCAGTGGCTTGTGTGACCTGTGCCAGATGCTGTGGTTTCTGGTAGGCAGTACGACAGCCCATTGAGAAGTGCCTTGTGTACCTGCTATGTCTGGGGAAAATGAAACGAATACCTAAGCATAGCAGTCAGCATTGCTGAAGCAGGCAGTGTGTTAGTGTGCGGGAACAATGTTGTGCGAGTGAAGTTTGGCCTGTGCGTGTCAATATGCCACATGTCAATATGTGTGTTTTGTGACATTGTCGGAATGTGCAAGGCAGAACATCTCGTTTAGTGCGAAGCATCCTGTGTGCAAAGTGGTATGGTTTGTGCATGCATTATTTTAGGGGGGTGCCGTCTGATAAGACTGGCAAAATTACTCATGCTCCCTGTGGCAGGTGGTGTGTCCTGCAGCACACTTTGTCAGTGCATGGTGGAGAGTGTCTTAGGCACAGAGTCCCAAGCGGATCTCAGGGTTACTTTTGCCAGGTCGCTCGTGACACTTGCTCTATGCCAGTGCATGGCAGTGTGCCGTGGGGCAGAATCCAATATGGCTGGCAGTTACAAGTGTGCCCTTTCACAAGAAGTGTGGTTTGTGGAATACACAGCGTCGCTGGCCTGGATGTCCCGGTACACGGCCCACACCATTTGGCTGTATCCGTGTTACTCTCTCTTGCTGTTGATGTCCCACAGCACTAGCACAGCCAGGCACCGATCCAGCTCCAGGTTGAAGATCCGGCCCAGGCTGCAGCTGGCCCCCGTCACCAGGCACAACTTGCCTGCCACGCTCTTCTCCCGGGGCCGCACCAGCCTGCAACCTACCGCCTGAGTGAAGGCCCAGAGCACCTTCAGCAGCTCCAGCAGGATGTTCATTCCGACAGACGGAGAGGGCAGACCACCTGAAGTACAGCAAACAGTGTACTGTTGGGGCGTGGAGGGAGATAGTGGCGGGCACAGCCCCTGCCCTTGGTGCCGAGCATGACATCACCTCACATCACATCGAATTGTAGAAGGCGCTACCCAGTTCAAGGGGATTCCCACACTCATGTTTTTGCTGCCCTCCCCCTTTTGCCGCCCTAGGCGGCCGCCTAGTCTTGCCTAATGGTAGAAACGGCCCTGCGAGTGAGACAGAAAGAGACGGGGCAGCTGACAACGTCAGATGAGGAAAAGTGGACATTTCAAAACTAAATTAATCCTACCTTAATACACTGGCACCTAAAGAACCTCCACAACAGAAGCAGGCTGCACGATCAGTTCTTTGCTTGCCGCTCCTGAGACGCTACACGAATGAAACTTAAACTACTAAAAATGTGACAACGATGTCACAGCGTGCGCACATCCCGAATGGCCAATCACTGCATGGCTTCACATGCTGTGATTGGCCATGATATGCAGTCAGTGCTGAGGCAGTGTGCCACCCACCACCAGCCAATCCTGGCGCTGCATGCAGCGGCAGGATTGGCTAGGGGGGCACACTGACCTACTCTCCCTCTGGTGCCTTTGAAACCCCGGGCCCGGCTAAAGCAGCACCCCCCCCTCCCCCCGGCCCCTTCGGTCCCTCTGTGTCAGCCTTGTAACGCGCATGCGTGGGCTAGGTGCCACCCTAAAATCCTCATGCGCAGAGACAGTACTGCTGCTGGCCTTCTGCAGACTCAGACATCACTCAAGCTGGCCAGCCCCACCCCCTAAGCACTCCGCATTCCATCTGTTGTTTTTCCCGGACTGAAGCGCAGCGCTGCGGCGCTTTATTATTTGTAATTATTTCATTGAGGTGCTGGCTGCTCTTGTCACGGTGCGTCCAGGGCTTAGTGGGGCTACGACCCTACGCCCCAATGGACGCACCGCGGCTGTGTGTTTGTCAGACTACATCCTCCTTGAACCGGAACACAAGCAACCCAAGGGCAGTTTCGCCCTGATTGTGGCTTGTCAGTTGGGTGTACCTTGCTTCCGGTGGCAGGGTGAACATGGGACCCACATCTGGACATACCCTTGCCTCTGAGGGCGGTACATCACTGGAACCAATCTACAGCCATAGCCACTGTTTACACTTCCATCACCTTTTGTGTGTTTGAGGAACATCTCCTGACACCATGCGTATATCTGACCCTTTAGACCATAGATACTCTCAAACTTTTTCGGAGGGGCCGCAAAGTGTGGTCTGTGGTGAGCCGGAGGACAGCACTGATGATAGCAAGATGGGGGTGGGGCATTGTGGGTGGTTAAATGTTGCAGGGTTCTCTATTAGAATATTTTACTGAAGTTCAGTTAGGTTGTAAATAAAAGCTCCCCCATGTATTTAACATCTTGCTGAATGTCAGACCTCACTGAAGTAAACAGCAGCCCAGTGCTGCTGTGGACCTGGGGACTGCATGTGAAGGTCAGGAGGGCCGGAGGTGCCCCTTACCCGGCCCTACTCTGAGTCTCACTGCTTTGGACAATGTCTGCATTGGATATGTTCTGCTAATGACATCTCACCAGAGGCCTTGCATGCCCATTCCTTTAGGTAATGCCTCATATGTAAATCCTCCCTGGCAGTGACATTCCCCCCCCCAACATTTGCCGGCTCCCCCCCAATTAGAGAGGTAATGACTTTTGTGTAAATGTTCCCTGATATAAGGTCTCCCCACATCCTCAGCCTGTCCAACATACTGGGAGTTGATTCTGTGTCAAAATCCTCCCTTCACTAACATGAGCAGCTCCACCCCCCGCATGGTATGCTCATGCAATACCCCTCACCTTGCAGACATTTGCACATGTGATTAATGCATTGTTTTAAAGCCGTTATTATGCTGATGTATTACCAATATTGCTTGTTCTGTTATATTCCAGACCGAGGAAGACTGCTGCGAGTGGGAACAATTGCTAATATGTTTTTAGGTGCAGTGTCTCATTCCCACGGTCCTCAAACCCCCAATTGCATGGTCAGACACCCAGGGTCCAGTGAAGATCAAAGGTCCGCCTCCCCGCGTGAGCACCTCTCCCGGGCACTTGCGCATATTCACAGTTACTGTGGTGGGTTCAAAGTGCAGGAGGCTATAGTCATAAACAGAAGGTGACAAGGCCACGAGCTGGCGGGGAGGCAGAGGTGTGAGCCTGGGAAGCGGGCCCGGTCTTGCGGTTGCGGCAGAGGGGGGGGCTCTGATGTCACAAGAGCATGATGGAGGGCTAACACTGGATGGGAGGGGGAAGCGGGTGAGGCCAGGTACAATGGGGCGGCTGGGGGAGGGGCTCTTACATTATCAGAGCACTAGGGAGGGGTAACACTGGAAGGGAGGGGGGAGTGGGTGAGGCCAGGTAGATTGGAGGCGGCTGGGGTTTTGTAGGGCTGGTGGTGGTCTTACATCACCAGAGCACAAGGGAGGGGTAACACTGGAAGGGAGGGGGAAGCAGGTGAGGCCAGGTAGAATGGGGAGGCTGGGGGGAGGGGGAATAAAGATAGGCAGGGATGCAAGCTAATAAGATAGTTAAATTATTGCAGGAAGCAAAACAAGCGCTTGTGTTCGTCCCTCCTGCAGGGCCTTGTGCTTGTGAAACAAACTGATCACCAGCCGCCGCCAGCTGCACGCACAAGCAATTAATCAAGTTTGCACTGATAACACACGAAGAGTGCAATAATAAATGTGACACCTCTCCCGCGGCTGTACCTATTGCTCACTGGTGTAGAATATTATGTTTCTTTGCAAATATTTTAAAAGCACGGAGAAAGGAAACAGATGCAATTCATTCTGAGACAGCTATGCAGATTCTCTGCGGTTTTTCTTGCCTCTGCAGTTTTCGTGACCCTTCGCCTCTGGTCTTCAATAAGCTCCCGCTACAAGGTGTTTTTCCCTTCACCCACGTCAGCTCTTTTGCAGTTCTCGTAGCCCTGACAGGCCAGTAAAATACTTCGGGTTCACACAGTTGACGGCTGAATATATTCTGCCGCTGAGCAATAAGCTTTTTAGATTAACAAGAACAAGATCAAACCACACCCATGAGTGGTGCGTGAGCGTGCCACTGCAAAGCATATGTTTTCAATTATCGCACCCGTGTCTGGACACGATAATTGAAAACATATGGGCTTTGGTGCGCGTAACAGACACCAATAGGCCATGGGCGGAGCTACACGACCGCCTATGGCCTATTGCGTGTTCTGTTACAAAACAACACGCACTACAAGCCCAATCCAAATGGACCATAGAAAATGAACACGCACGAGCGTGTGCATTTCCGAAGCCCATTTTGAATACCCAAAAACCGACCACAGTGGTTCCACTACCCCCTAAAGTCTCAGTAAATTCAACACCTAGTTATCCCTAGGGGGTCCCGGGCAGAATAGGAACATATGTGACATCACAGGAAGATGTGACATCTCAGGAAGGGGCATCAATTGAACATTAATATTCTGGTATTGTTGAAACAGCTTTGCAAGAGACTAATTACCTAGTGTGAATATCACTAAAATAGCTAAAAATATAAATAATAACCCTACTAAAATAAGTATACATATTTTATAGCTGTATTATGCAAAAATGCATTACATTATTAAAATTGGCTAAGCATGCTAGCCTAGGTCTTTCCAAAACTGATATGATTGCTACAATATTCACAAACTGTTTCCAGATTAGTGCATGATTAAAATTCTAACTCATATTGTCCCAGAACTTTGCAGCAGAACTTCCAGTGACTGCCAAGCCCTGCCTTTACACTAGTGACGTTTATGATAAGACATTTGGTTTTCAGAAGGAATAGGGGATCCACACTGCAGATACCAGCTTGATTGGGTGAGTGATCTGCAAGAGCTGCAGCAAACAACAGAAAGCACAGATTCTAAAAATTAAGGAGAGGAAACAGAACGAATGTCATACACATAGGGGTAAAACAGAGCGTCTTTTTTTTTGTTATAAGATCAGAAGAGCCTTTCAGTCCCTTTGGCTGGAGGGCGCTTCCCCTTCATTAAGCCACACCAGCTCTGTCAAAAATCTGTGCATTAAGTTTGATGAGCTTTCTTTTTTGTCATAGGTTAATGCAGTAGTAGGGACATGCTTTGGTCTGCTACGGGTGCTTAGGAAGTCCACCATTTTCAGTCTCTTTTTGTTAGGGAGCTGGTAGTATAGACTTTGATAACATCTAGGCTTGATTCAGGCAATGCACTGCATTTGGGCCTGTCTGATTACCTGACCAGTAAGTTGCAGGTGGTCCAAAATGCAGCAGCTTACATGCTTCTCGGCTTGTCACTGAGAATTCATGTATCCCCTCTATCTTAGAGAGCTGCATTCGCTTCCTATTAGGAAGAGTATCCTTTTCAAGACATTGCTACTGGTTCACAGGGCTCTTCATCAGTCTGGCACAGGGTATTTCAGAGCAAAAATTTGCTGAGACCTTCACGCTCAGCCAACCTCTTTCGGGCCCAAATCCCTTGGATTCGATGATTCAGAACAGGGTGGTGGGCAGGTCCTGTTAATTTTTAGGACCATCCCTTTGGAACAAACTCCCTTTGGAGTTAAGGTACATTTCATCTACCCCCCAGTTTCAGAAGTGACAGAAAACAAGGCTTTTAAAGCTAGATTAGTATTGTGAATCCTGCAGGTCACCCTGCTTTACATTCATCCGGGGGCATGACTCACTTCACACTTTTTTTTGTTTATTACATTTTAATTAAGTTTTCAAACAATAGAAAAGTAACAAAATAAGCACAAGGTGAAAAGTCAAATAGAAATCATATTAAACGTAATTAATATATACAAATTAGACAAAATAGTAATTCAATCGAATATAAGGACGGGATATGAAGAAAGAAAGAAAGAAAAGTAATACAGAGGGGAGAAAGAAAGAAAAGAGAAAGGGAGAAGGAAATACAGAAGAGAGGAGAAAGATAAAGAGATTTATGTTGTGCAATAGTAATAAAGAGGAAAGAATAAAAGATTAAAAAATGAAGGCATAGGAGAGCGTGTAGAAAGGTAAGTAGTAAAAGGAAGCCAAAGTAGATCTGATTTAATCTTTTGAGAAAGAGAGGAAGAAGAAACAGAAACAATTATATGTTCATCACAAATAAAATTCCACCAAGTCAGAAATGAAATATTTGAATTGTCTTTCCATGAGGATAAAATAACTTTAAAAGCTAATGCAATACAGATATCAAATAATCTAGAAGAGAGAGATGTAACATCAACATTAGGTGATAAAGAGCCATGAAAAACATTTTGTATTGTTAAAGTAGTAGTAAAATTAAACACTAGCATGCAAATATTCCAAACGGAATTCCAAAAAGAAAAAACATTAGAACATTCATAGAGAAGGTGTGGTAATGTGCCCGATTCGGAGGTACAGGACCAGCATAAAGGGGATGATGAAGGCGAAAATTTACAAATAGTAACAGGAGTAATAAGAGCTCTTTGATAAAGAAAATACAAAGACTGAGTTATACGAGCTGCAGCAGAAACTTTAAATAGTTTGGACCACAGTTTGTCCCATGTAGTAATAGATAGTGAAATGGACAAATCAGTTTCCCATGCAATCTCAATTAAAGATTTAGGTCTTTCAGTAACATTAGACAACAGTAACTTATATACAAGGGCAGCTTTAGGTCTGTGTAATGAAAATAAAGAGTACAAAGGAGTGGAGGGAGTTATAGGTAGTGTGTTATGTGGGAGAGACAGTGTATTTAGATGAGACTGTATGGCAGTAACAATAATAGCATATTCATTAAGAAAAGAGTCAGGCAATTTGTAGTGAGTTTGGAGAGTAGAAAAAGGAACAATAGTATAACTATGCAGGAATTGATGAACAAAAACAATACCCTTTTCTTTCCAATATTTGTAGTAAAATGATTTGCCTTCAAATTTGAGAAACTTATTAAACCGTACACATGAAGATAAAAAAAATTGAAGAGGGGTGAAATCTTTAAAAAAGGTACTGTACAGCAGAGATCGGGAATATTTTAAAATAGGACTATTAGATAAAAAAGTACAATTTGACATAGAAAGTAGCTGTTGAAAAGAAAAATCCTTCAGGAGGGAGCGTTCAAAAATAACCCATTTGGGAACAGGGTTGTCCATAAAATCATATGACAATGCGAAAGATTGTTTAAGCAGGAAGGCAGAGTGATAAACTGAAAAGTTTGGTAAACGTACACCACCTTCATCCTTGGGACGTATAAGTTTAGATAGGGCAATTCGCGGGTGTTTATTGTTCCAGAGGAATTTGGTGCATATAGAATTAATTTTAGAAAAATGAGTATTGGAAATTTTCATAGAAAGCATAGATAAGGTATACAAAATATGAGGTACAATAATCATTTTAATAGTATCCAACCTGCCCCACCATGAAAGTTATAAGGTAGACCATATGAGTAGGAGTGATTGAATCTTATCAAATAATGTAGAAAATGTGAATTTAATGGTGTCAGAAAGGGAAGACAAAAAACAGATACCAAGGTATTTAATTTTAGAGGGGCACCAAGCGAAATTAGTATGATGAAACATATATTGATAACATGTAGCATTTAGGGGTAAAACTTCTGTTTTAGAGAGGTTACGTTTATATCCAGAAATACTGGAGTATTTTTTTTTTTATCTCTTTATTGAGCAAAAGAAGCAATCCACTTGTGTACAGTGAATAATGAAGTAAGCCTCCAACAGGCCCCACTTGTAGCATATTACAGTAAACCAACAATCGTACAAAGGGATCATCGCAAGTGAGCATAACATATTACAATTTTTAATTTTTGCTTTCAATGAAGTCATAAGCATGACATTAAAGGAAATGATATCACCAAAAGAACCTAAAATCAAGCAAGAAATCATAACTGTGAGTACGTGAGAACAGAGGGTTAGACTAATAAGCACATTAATTATGTTAAGTTGAGGACATTTAGCAAGCGGTGGCAATCAGTAGGGTAAGCTTCAGCAGTACAAGCCGCAGCAGGCAACATCCTTGGAGGAAGTCACCCTCAGTCGCGCAATGGCAATTAATCAAATCTATACATACATCGCACAGGTTAGTCCCACGCAGCACCACCATCTCCTGCCGAGAATGCGGCCAAGTCCCGGGCACCAAGATGCAGTGAGACGGATGGGTACAGTATCCTCTCACCGAGCATCTTAGCCCACACCTTCCGGCACAATGGAGGCAATCGAACGAGCCTGCGCTTCCTGGGTAAGTTTCGCAACATATGAGCGGTATGGTCCCCAAATGTCCAATGGTCGGGATGCAGAGGGAAGTTGCTCAGAGTATTCCACACTGTTAACGTTGCAATAGGCCAGGCTACGGAGACAAGCATGTACAGTGGGGGGTCGTCTAGCACACCAGAGTAACGCTACCTCTCGTTTTGCCAACAAAAAGCAAATGGCTGCCAGTTTACGGAGTGGGCGACGAAAATTGATCACATAGCCAAGCAGTGCTATTTCGGAGTAGGCACCAATGCTAGGCCCAAAATGTCGCCCAGAACCTTATGAACCTGGAGCCAATAGTCTTGCAAAAGGGGGCAAGTCCAGGACAGATGGGCAAAATCGGCCTGCGGGGCATTGCATTTGGGACAGGAGTGTGGTCTGTTTGCATCTATTTTGTGAGCAAGTGCCGGAGTGTGGTAAACCCGCCTCAGAAACTTAAAGTGTATGAGTTTATGTCTGCTATTAATGGACACTTCCCTGGTGGCAGCGCAACACGCCGCCCATTGATCGTCAGTAATCTGGGTGCCGAGGTCGCCTTCCCACGCGGTCCGCACGGCTGCATCCGAGTAAGGAAGCGAGGCCAAGCAGAGTCTGTAAAGTTTCGAGACCACATGTGATCCCGTCTGAGTCTGGATTATGTATGTGAGCATGTCAGCGTCCTCGGGGGGAAGCGGGAATGTACGAAACTCAGCACGCAGCATGGATCTAATCCTAGTCAGAGTGAAAGAGTCCATGAAAGTTCGGCTTGAAACCTCTGATCCTCCGTTATGGAGAAAGCATGGCCATCTGGGAAAAGATCCCCAACCGTGGTCAATTGGAATTTGGATAGGGTGCGATGCACCACCGGTCCACCAGTGATGGGGAGCCAGTGAGGATTAGGCAACGGAAGGGCAGGGGAATACAACTTATCAATGCGCAGCAGCCGTCTCAGCTACTCCCAGGCCCAGCACGTGGTGGAGACAGTTTGTATATCTTGAGGATCTCGGGGAAGTCCTCGGGGAAGAAGTGAATTAAGGGCCACAGGCAGTGCCATATCGGCCTCTGGCCGCAGATGAAGAATTCTGGCGTCAGGGTGAAACCAGGAATGGGCATACGAGCATTGCGCAACTAGATAATAAAGGAAAAAATCAGGCACTCCGAAGCCGCCGCGCTCATAAGGGAGCGTACGCCAAGCTACCCTGGGATTTTTACCGCCCCATACCAAACGCAGCAAGACGAATCGAAGTTGAGAAAAAAAAACCCTGTGAGTGGGATAGGGATATTGTTAAATAAATATAAAAACCGAGGGAGTACAATCATTTTAAGAATGGTAATCCCGCCAGCCATTGACAAGGGAAGTCGGAGCCAACGCTCCGTGTTATCTTCCAGGAAGTCTTGTGCACAGCCGTAGTTTAAGCGGACGATGGACACCGTGTCCAAATGAACATGGATTCTCAGATATTTCACGGAGTCCGTGTTCCACTCAAGAGGGAAAGTGCTCGTCCACTCTGAGGTGGCTGGGGTAAGCGGAAAAATTACAGACTTGTGCCAATTGATGCGAAGGCCCAAAAATTCGCCAAATCAGGTTATTTCCAGCAGTAAGGGTTCCAGATTCGTCCGAGGAGTACGGACATACAATATCGTGTCGTCTGCATATAAAGAGACTAGGAGAGGGCCAGTGCGAAACTGGAGTCCGCGGTGGAGGTGTTTCTCCTGAAAATGGCGCACCAGAGGGTCCATAGCAAGAATGAACAGCAAAGGGGACAATGGGCACCCCTGACGAGTGCCTCGGGAAAGAGAGAAGTTCGCGGTGATGGTGCTGTTTGAACGGATCCGGGCAGTCGGTGCTGTGTACAACAGTTCGACCGCCGCCACAAACAGTTCCGGCATACCCATGCGCCTCATTACCGATAAGAAAAAGGGCCACTCCAAAGTGTTGAATGCCTTTTCGGCATCCAAGAACACCGCTGCAGCGGGGTTGGCCGGGTAAATTCTGTGCAAAACCGAGAACAGCGTGCGTAAATTTAGGGACGTGGACCTGTGTGGAACAAAACCGGATTGGGCAGGGGAAATAATGGATCCCATCAACAGGGACAGCCGGATCGCCAGGACTTTAGCCAAAATCTTGTAGTCTAAATTTAATAAAGATAGGGGTCTATAAGAACTGCATAAGGAGGTGTCGCGGTCAGGTTTGGGAAGAAGAACAATCACCGCCTCCCTGAGTGTGGGAGGGAGAATGCCAGATTCAAGGACCTCCGCATAGACCTCTACCAGTTTCGGCACCAACTCTTCTTTATATTCTTTGTAGAAGTCAGCCGAGTATCCGTCAAGACCCGGGGCCGAAGAGCCTCGCAGTGAATCAATGGCCTCAACTATACTATCTGGGGTTATGGGCATGGCTAGAAATTCTTGCATGTATTTTTCGAGGTATACCATGGCGATCTCATTTATATATGGGCTGGGGTCACGCTGCTCTTCTACTAACGAGGAGGTGTATAAAGTTTTGTAGTATGTCAAGAAAGTATCGCAGACAGCAGGGGTGGAGTAGTGTCGTGTGCCATGCGTGTCCACAATTTCTGATATATAGGCCGTCTGGTGGGGAGGACGGAGCATCTGTGCAAGCAGTCTGCCTGGTCTCTCTCCTTCGCCATACTGACGTGCCGTATAGTGTTTACCCAAAAAGCGCAGTTCCCTGTCTGCAGCATCTCTGAATTCTATCAGCAATGTCAGTCGTCTGGTCTCTCCTGATTGTGATGGATAAGCAATTAGGTCCCTCTCTATTGTAGAAAGCTCGGTCTCAATGCGGACAGCATGGAGCGTATCTCCCGCAGAGCCCCCACATGTTTAGCAATGCATGTCCCGCGAATGGTGGCCTTGAAACCCTCCCATAGCGTGGCCCAGGAGCTCACAGAGCCCGTGTTAATGTCGAAGTACTCGTCAATGGCTCCGCGGATCTCTTCTTTAAAAACTGGGTCTTGCAGGGCTCTGCCAGGGAACCGCCACTGCCTCTCATAGCCACCCAAATTAGGAATCATCAGAGTCAAAACAACAGGAGGGTGATCAGACAGCGTGCGCGGCAGAGTGGAGAGACCCTCCACCCATCCAGCGACACCAGGGGAGAGGAGCCAATAGTCAATTCTGGTGCTAGTGTTGTGGAAGCCTGAATGTTGTGTATACTCAGGAGCGTCAGGGTGCAGTCGAGCTTCTATGTCGATTAGGGAAAAGTGTGTACAAATCTCTGCGAGGACTGATCCGGCCTGACTCTTGCAGTCCGGGGAAGGGGAGGTACTGTCTCTACCAGGGGTCATTAGCAAGTTAAAGTCACCCCCATCCCTAACAGATCTATGCCCGAGTGAAGCAGCAACAGTTGCAGGTCCTGGAAAAAAGCGGGGGAATCCACGTTAGGACCATATACCCCAACCAGTGTAATCTTGTACCCAAACAGCACACCCGAAACCAGCACATATCGACCCTCATCATCTGTCTTACTACCAGTAAACACAAAGGGAACACGCCTGTGCACAAAAATAGCAACCCCTCTGGCATATCTACTGTAATTCGAGAATATTCAATGTTCGCCCCATCCCTGAGCCATTGAAGAAGCGTCTGCTTGCGCCAAGTGAGTTTCTTGTAGAAAAAGCACATCCACCTTGTAACGTGCTGCATAGTTCAATACCTGTTTGCGCTTACGCGTGTTGTTTAAGCCACGGACATTCCATGACATAAGCGTGAGTCTGGATGGGCCAGACTGCAAACCTACCCTGGCCATAGCGCTGCATCAAAAAGAAAGGCATTCCGGCTTGCATCAAACAGTCCACTCCCAAGAGTTCCATCACTACTCACAATCAAAAATGACCAAACAAAGAAAACAGTCCCCGCCCTCCACCCGCCACCCAGCCTCCCTATGACCCCAGAGAGGCAAACCCTAAACAAGCGCTGACGTGAGGTACAAAACTGAGCATGTAATATCAATGCCCTCAATCGAAAAGGCAATACATAAACCAAAACCCCAGGGAAGGAAAACAAATAGGCATACGCCATAGGGGGTGGCAACACCACTCCATGCGGGCGGACCAATCAAGGCGACCACAGTTGTAATGACAGTTGAACAAGTGTCAAAGAAATGGGAGACCACATCAACTCAGCAGGACAGCGGGCAGGGTCTAGCAATGGACCAGCAAAGATCGAACAGCAGAGATCGTTCATCCCTGGCCAGTCTCAGCAAAGAGGTCTGCACTGGACTGTGTATCATTCCGGGCCAGGGAGTGCGCCGCGGATCCAGAAGCCGATGGGGAGCCCTGCCGCCTGTAGCCCTGACAGAATTCCTGAGCCTCCGTGGGGGAGTCAAAGATGCGGTATCTGCCGTTCACCTCAACCTTTAATCGAGCAGGATACAACATTCCGTATTTTAAGCCAAGATTACGAAGAGTTGCTTTGACCCCATTATACTTGCGACGGGCCTCCTGAACCATAAGCGTGAAATCCGGGAAGAAGGATAGGACGCTGCCCTGCCATCGTACCTCGCCGGCCTCGCGGGCAGCGCAGAGCGCGGCATCCCGATCCCGGAAATTCATAATCCTGGCGATTATGGGTCTCGGAGGTTGACCAGGGCGAGGCTTAGGACCTAAAGACCGATGTGCACGCTCGACCACAAAACCAGACGTGAAGGTGTCCCTGCCGAACAGTTCAATGAGGAGTTGCTGAACAAAAGTGTCAAAATGACCCGTCGCAGTCGTTTCCGCCACACCAAGGATTCGGAGATTATTGCGTCGACCACGTGCTTCCAAGTCCTCATTTTTCATGGCCACGTCTTTGAGAATTTTTTCTACCCTTTCCAGTCGTTTAAGCGCTTTAGCGGCACCGTCTTCCGCATCAGAAATCCTGGATTCGGCCAGGTCCAGTCTCCTGTCGAGGGCCTGCACTTTGGTGCCCATGTCCGCAATCCTCTGTTCTAGGCCGTCGAAGCGGGTGTCGAGCGCCTTAAAGCCTGCGCGCATATCGCTCATCATGGTAGCAACCATGGCGGCGGTGTCACCCATGCCCGCAGAGCCTGTAGCCCCAGCGGATGAGCTTGGCGGAGGGTCCGTGGCGAGGAGGGACGTCTTATCAAAGCTCAATTTCCGCTGATTCGGGTCCCTCTTCCCCATGATCAGGGCAGTAAGAGTGGCGTCGGCGCCCGCGAAGGAGTGTGGAGCCGCAGAGGGCTTGGAAGGATGTGCCAGAGCAGAACCAGGCCTCAGGTAGAGTCACAGCCACAGTGTGCGGTGGTGAACCAGGGGGGTGTAGTAACCCAGCGGCGGCGTGTAGAATCAGATCCACTCCCAGGCGTCGATCGTGCCAGAGAGCAGGGACCGCCGCGGTCCGTCTTCACAGAGCCCCACTGCGCAGTAAAGTCAACTGTGGCCAGAACAGTATGGGAGTGTCCCCTCCCTGATTGTATTATAGGAGGGTAGGTGGGTGCTGTGGGCCATCACTCGTGTTTGCCAGGCGGGGCCGCCTTTGGGGAAAGGTAGTGCCCCGCGGCGTCCCAGCCGCCACTGCCCCCAGCCCCAGCCGCCACCGGGCGGACGGCCCAGCTCCCCACCCCAGTCCCGCTGCAAGCCCGAAAATCGAGGCCCCGGCTCCAGCACGCAGCCAGGCCTAAAGGCCACGGCCGCGCCCCGGAGACCGGCGCCACCCCAAAGAGCCCGCGAAGGAACAGCGGCGAGCGTGAGCGCCTGCACCCAGCACGCGGCGGGACGGAGGTTCGGCAGCCGAGCGCCGCGCCGCCCTTACCGATCTCGCCGGCACAGTGAGGGAAGATGGAGCCGAGGCCCGAGCGGCCCGGATTTCCCTCCGCCAGTAGCACCACGCAGGACACTCCCGCAGCCTCCGGATCAGCCCAGTTGGTCAGGGCGATGTCCACATACGGAGTGGCAGCAGTGTGGGGTCTAGCGACAGTGGGTCACATGGATTAAGTCGCCTTAAGAAGCCCGCATGGAGGAGCTTCACTCAGAAGCGGCCATCTCGCTCGCCTCCGTGGCCACGCCCCCGAAATACTGGAGTATAATCGTACTTCATTTAAAAAATGGGGGAGAGAATCAGTGGGATTAGACATATAAATAACTATATCACCAGCATATGCAGATATTTTAGATTCAACAGAACCATGTTTGAAACCAGAAATCTGGGAGTTAACACGGATGCGTTCCAGGAACGGTTCAAGGCATAAAATAAAAAGTAGGGGGGAAAGGGGGCAACCTTGCCTTGTGCCTCTAGATAAAGAAAATGGCCTGGAAAATTGGTTATTGACAAAAATACTGGCTCGGGGACAGGAATGTAAGAGTTTAACATAGGAAATAAAAGAGGGCCCAAAACCAAACAATTGAAGAGTCTGAAACATAAATTGCCAATTAATACGATCGAATGCTTTTTCAGCATCCAAGGACAAAGCTGCAAGCGGGGATTTGTATTTTTTGCCATATGAAATGATATTAGCAAACATTCGGGCATTATCAGATGCTAACCTGCCCTTCACAAACCCGGTCTGTGTTAATCAGGAGGGGAATAATGGAGTCAAGGCGGGATGCAAGAATTTTGGCAAAAATTGTACAGTCATAATTAATTAATGAAATAGGATGGAAATTCTTACATAGGGAGTGGTCTTTATCAGGTTTGGGTATGATTACAATTAAAGCAACCATAAAGGAGCCGGAAGCTTTTGCATCTGCAATGAAGAAATTAAAAAGTTGAAGGAGTTTAGGGATAAAAATGGATTGAAAAGAATGATAAAACTCAATAGATAAGCCATCAGGCCCAGGGGCTTTCGATTTTTTTAAGGCTATGATAGCATTAAGAATTTCTTGAGATGAAATGTCTTTTTCTAACATGTTGAATTCATCGGGTAGAGATGGAGGAGAGGGCAAACCTGTGAAAAAAGTCACCAGATTTTGAGTAGCGGGAAAAGTGTCATGAGAGTAAAGGGATTTACAGTAATCATGAAAAACCTCAGCAATATCTTCATCCGATGAAGCCAAGTTTTTAGTGGTTCAGAATAGGGCCAATGGTCTTACGTTCCGATTTTATTTTTAAATAATTGGCTAACATTTTCCCAGCTTTGTTTTGTCCACCGTGGTATTTAGATTTAACTTTGAGCAAAATGTTACATGCTTCAGTCGTTGCCAATTTGTTACGTTCAGTTTTCGCCTTAACTAAATCATGAAGGGCAGCAGAGGAGCGGGAGGTAAAATACACATGTTCTAAGACTTTAAGTTTATGTAACTGGTCTTCATATTTCTTCCTTGAGGACTTTTTTTTCTTAGAGACAAAAGAAATGGTAAAGGCACGAAAGGCAGCCTTAAAGGCATCCCAGTTGTTAGGTATAGAAGTATCTGAGGGGTTGTAAAATTAAAATAATTATTCAATGAAAGAAGAGGCTTCTTTAATAAAAACCTGATCTGTCAACAAAAAGGTGTTAAGCTTCCAACGACTGAATTTAGAGGAAACATGTGTAAGATCAAGGACAGCGTATACAGGAGCATGATCAGATAAAAAAATAGAGCCAATTTCAGATTTATGGATGAGGACAATAGGGATTTACTAGTTAAAATATAGTCAATTCTGGAACGAGTATGATGAACGGTAGAAAAAAATGTAAATTCACATAAATCAGGGTTACATGTCTTCCATACATCATACATTGGACGAGAGGTAATGGCCGACTGAAAGGCTTTGTGGGTTTTATCGGACTGGAATTCACATTTGTATAACTTTTCAGAAAAAGGATCTAACCATTGATTAAAATCACCTGTAACAATAACATTAGGGCAATTAATCGATGAAAGGAGGACCTTAATATCATTCCAAAATTTGGGATCAGGTTTAACAGGACCATAAATATTCAATAGGACCAATGTTTTATTCTGAACAACAATCTTTGCCATTACCCATCGTCCTTCAGCCTCATTTTGTGTAGACAAAATTTGCACCGCCAAAGCCTTATGAAAAAGTATAGCAACACCTCCTTTTTTATGGGAAGCAGGAGAAAATACTACTTGGCCTACCCATTGTCTTTTCAGTTTCAGAGATTAAACATCAGTACAGTGTGTTTCTTGAATAAAGGAAATATGAGAGTTAAATTTTGATAAGTGAGACAGTACCTTTTGACGCTTGACTGGGTTTCCAAGACCACGAACAATACACATGTCAAAGTTACACATAATGGAGGGAATGGGAGGAAATACACAATCGGAGCTGACAAACTTCAGGGATGAAACTGTAGGGGGAGACACACCACAAAAGATAATTATACATGGAACAATGAATATAAATACCTACATTATCAAGATATAAAAGCAACATAGAAGAATCAAAATGCAAGAAGGAAAAAGAGAAAAGAAAAAAGAAGGAATGTCAGGACAGGGGGAAAAGAAAAGAAAAGAAAGAGATACAACAAAGAAGAGAGAGTACAGAGAAGAGAATGAACACCACAGCCAGACCTGTATAAAGAGGAGAAAACACTGAAGAGGGAGCATGGAGACACAGAGCGACACGGATCTCGTGAGAATGAAATAAAAAATCTAGAAAAACAAGAGCACAAAAAGAGGAGAATCAAGTGTAATGAATAAGAAAGAGAAGAAAAAAATAAGAAAAGTAGAATGAAACAAAGATGAAAGCAATGCATGAAAAAGAATTCAGACAGAGAACGAGTAAAAAGAAGACATAGTGGTTGAACAGGTAAGAACAGATAAGCTGCTTAAAGAACTAAATAAAAATAGAGGAGCGAAACAGGATAATCAGACATTAGTATCCATTCCAGATGAAGAAAATGATTGAAGAAAAAGTTTCAATTTCTCTGGATCATCGAAGGACCTTGAACGACCATCATGAGTTGTCTTGCAGAGACATGGATGAAGTATTCCATATTGAATATTGATGTGTCTCATCTGAGGTCATAGGGCATGGGAACTCCTATCGACGAGTGCTGGTTGCATTGGAGCTGTCTTGCGAGATGAAGATGTTGTGACCAGACCAAGTAAGATGGCGTTTAAGTTTAACAGCTTTCATAACAGACATCAATTCAGTAAACTCCAGGAACAACATAATTATACAACGTGGCTTCACAGGATTAGATGTAGGACACCCAAGCGATGTGCCCTTTGAATATTGAGGGGAGAAACTGAAGATGGAAGATCAAGAAGTTCTGGAAGAAATTTTTGAAGAAAAAGAACCATGTTGGAACCTTCCACATTTTCGGAAGACCAAAAAGGCGAAGGTTGTTACGACGTTTACGATTTTCCAAATCCTCCGTATGAAGTTTCAATTTATGAATTTCCTGCTCTAAAATTGGGATCTTTGTGGAGATGTCTTGAAGGGTGCCAACACGTTGTTCTAAGTCTAGTACCTTGGTCTCCATAACAATCCATCTCTCCTCTATTTGACTCAATTTTTCATTTGTTGTCAACATAAACGGCTGGAGGTCTCTCACTTCTTCCAGAATGGAGTCCAGAACAGGGTTCTGAGATGAGTGGATAGGAGAGGGCGGATCATTTTTTTGTCATTTTGATTTTGTGTTCGTGACAGAAGACCTGGAAGAGTCAGTAGCCAGAATGACAATTGTAGGGCACTGGTAAGAGGACAATAAAATGATATAGCAAAGTTATAACTTAAATTAAGGTAAGCGTGACGTGAACACTCACTTAATGTATGATGAAGGCTTCCAGGGAAGTGTGCTCAGCGGCTATAAAATAGTGGCCGCACACAGCCACAACTAGTCATGACAGAGTAATTCGCTGCAGATTAAACAGAAAGTCAAATTGCAGTAATGAGCCCTATAACCATATAATAAAAGTAAAAATTGAAAGTTTTTGTTATCAACTCATAGCATTCTGTTTAAAAAAATCTTCCAAAATGTACAAGAAAGAAGACATCTCCAGGATACTGTGCATAGTAGGGCAAAACAACATCCAGTTGCATCTATCATGAGGTAAAAGGCAGCAGCAAATCAGCAATGTTGTGGAAGAATAAAGAAATAGCCACATAAATATTGCAGAGCGCCATGAAAATAAGTATTGAAGAGGAAAACATGGGCAAAGGTAATATATTCCATGAAAGTGCGTATTTGCCTGGAAATTACCGCTGCGTTGAGGAGACGTGGTCGCGGCAACCTAAATTGGCGGCCGCCCGCGTCGCGATGCGAGGAACTGCAGGGGAAGCCAAAACGGAGGAGTCCGATGCGAAGAGACCTGGCAGGCACCGTCAAACTGCGCTCCGCATCTTCAAATGGAAGGTACAATCACTCCGACGAGCGAAAACAGCGTGGAAGAGGCTCGCATGAGGTAGAGAGGTCCGCGGTGTAGCGGAGCTCACGGAGGACCCGCCATGTCACTGTGGCATCCAAGCCACGCCCCGGCTCACTTAACACATAACAGCACTTTAAGTTCCCATCTAATGGCTGGTATGCAGATGCAGCGATTAGATTCCTGAAGCCCTTTCAGCCCATTTCTGCAAGTCCCAGGGGTGGGTGGCCCCCTCCTTTGGGCCACACTCAGCTCTGCACACTTCTGCTGCTCCCTGGGCCTCGAAAACATTAACATTTTTGGAAGGCAATGTGGGGCCCCCTAGTTGGAAGCGGGGCCCTCAGCAGCTGCCCACACTGCCCATGCATAGCGCCGGTACTGCCTTTATGGCACTGGGATATTTTCAGTTCCTGGTAGTGAGAAAAACACTACTGCTTACCACTGCAATAAAATATGGTGTGTACTTTGGATAAATGCTGATTGCAAAATACATTTGTTAATCCTATTAAACGGCAGAGAGTTCTTTCTCACTTAGCTTCCTATACCCCTGATATAGTCCTTCTACAAGAGACTCATCTCAATAAAAATTGAATCCCTTAAATTAAAAAAGAATTGGGTGGGTACAGTTTAATTTTCCCCCTCTAATAATAAGAAGAACGGTGTTGCCATTCTCCTTCATAAAAAATTGAAATGTAAGGTTTTATCAGAAGAAAAAGATACTGATGGTAGATGGATCCTTGCTAAACTAGTAATTATTTCAACACCTTTGACTGTTTTCAATGTTTATGGCCCTACCCAACCTGATTGTACATTTTGGCCTTTAGTTACGAGTAAATGTATTTTGCATAAAGATGACTTATTCCTCTTAGGTGGTGATTGTAATGAGATTATGGATCCGTTCCTTGATCGCAAATCCATGGTTTGATTTCTTCCTCACAAATCCCATTAACAATTTTAGGATACCATTCTACAAACACACCTTCCTGACTCTTGGAGGCTCTTACATCCAGACACTTTGGACTATTCTGTTTTTTACTCCTCCTCATGCCTCTTTTTCTTGACTGGACTATATCTTTCTTTCTCAACCCTTATCTCAAAACTTACTGTCCTCTTCCATTGAACCTATAGTTATTTCTGATCATGACCCCATCGTAACAGACCTAGATTTACTCCCACCTCATACCAAGCCACCTCGTTGGTGTTTCAATTATGCTCTCCTATCTGACCCTAACTTCTCTTCCTCATTTCGTTCCTTTAATCGTTAAGATTCGGTAATTACCGAATCGGTATTTACCGATTCGGTAATTGCCTGGAGGCCCACAGGAATGAATGTCAATTACCGAATCGGTAAATATCGATTCGGTAAAATAGGGAAATAGTGAAGGGTGGCAGGGTGTCACTTTGACACCCTGTTGCACACCTGAATAATGCCGGTGTGCACATGTGGCATATATACATGCCCTAAGGACATGTATGTCTGTCACATGGCACAGGTGTAAATGCACACATTTGCATTTACACAGGAATTCCTTATTTACCATCAACCAATAGTTGGTGGTAAATAACGAATCCTTAAAGTGCTTCCTACATCTCATTTACCGATTCGGTAAATACTGAATCGGTAAATGATGATTCCGTAAATACCGAATCGGTAAATAACGATTCGTTATTTACCGAATCGGTAAATATACCACCTACATAGGAAAAGGCTATTACCGGTCGGCACCATGGCAACAATTTATTGTTACACATTATTTTTAATGTGATTAATTTTTTTAAATTGTTAAATTTTCTTTGTTATATCAATAGTGCACATCCTTCTTTTCAGTTTATAATTTTCCAAATTAAAAATAATCTCCCACTGGGATCTCCAAAAGGTAAACAGTGTTCATTAAAAACCTGTTCGACTTCTTGCCGGGGTCGCAAAAGGCAAGCCTGGGATTGTAGCTGCGACCCTTTGTGAATCCTAAAAGATGCCCATGGGGATATTGCACATCTGGCACTAACCCCAACCTATCGCAAGACCCGATGATGAAGCATGCCTCTTAGGTGGATGAGTGTCATTGCATCCAAAAAGTAAACATTATGTAGAACTAAAAGACAAGGGCGAACTCGGAAACACAAGTTTTGATTCTGTGGCTATTTGTCATTGGAACTGCACATGTGGCCATTAGGAGGATACTTTAGACCTGGCATTCTTGGAGTGGTTATCCCCCTAACATTTTCCCGGGCACCCTCCTATTTTGCAGAATTTTGTTTTTGCTAACTTTAGGACTCTGCACACTTTATCGCTGATATTCAGTGCTAACGTTCTTGTGACCTCTCCCTTAAACATGGTAGATATGGCTTATACCCAGTTAGCATACTTAATTTACTTGTGAGTCCCTAGCAAAGTAGCTCTACCTGCTACTAATGGACCTACAGCACTGATTGTGCCACTCACTTGAGTAGCACTTTAAACATGACTCAGGTCAGCGCAACCTGTGTGTGCACTTTTTAAACTGCATGTCGTCTTGGCAAAATAAACTTTTTGCTCGGCCCAAACTTTGCTTTTTAATACATGTAAGACACTTAAAGGGTAGGCCCCGCACAGACCATAGGGCTGGGTGGAGTGTATTTAAAACGTTGAACATGTACGTTTAAGTTTAGGTGCCCTGGTACTAAAAAACTCTTTAAATCGTTTTTCACCACTGCAAAGGCATGCCTCTCCCATAGGATAACATTGAAGTTACAATAGGGGGCATGGCCAGGAAAGATGGCCGGCTAATCACACTTCCCGGAGCTCCCACCAGCTATATCCACATCTGTAATTATCCTGGGACCCCTGCTACCAAACTAACCCCCCACGAGTCAGGATTAACCCATTGGCACACACCCTGACCATCCTGGTGACAATTTTACCGCATGACCCCCCCTGAGTTGTGGGGGCTTGTCAGAGGACCTAGTGGTGGCTGGCCGCTCTACGGGCCCTGCTGGTCCGTGTGACTATGTGGACTCACGGGTAGGAGGCGCCTGAGCTTTGTGGTCTCCCCCTAGCACTGATATGAATGCGGCCCCTGGCAGGTGTTATTCGAGTGGCCTGGGGCAGCTATGGTGAGGCTCTAATGTGGAGTAACTGGGCCCAAGGTGTTTTGGGCCTGCGGCTGACTAGCACTGTTACATGTATGTCGATGATACCTTGTGGAAGAAGGTGCCTGGGATACTGCTGATCTCACTGGGCCACACTCCTGGAGGCAAAAGATTGTCTGGCCCGGGGTACTTTGAAATTATCCATAACACCGGGCTGAGAGAGAGGATTTAGACTCCGGACTTGAGCTGAATCAGCCGAGATGGACATATCAACTCTAAGGATAGGGCACTGGCGCAACGAAACTCGAGAGGGCATCCCTGCAAGGCACATGGAGGGGCCCCATCCTGGTTCAATCAGGAGCTCTGCGGCCAGAGTGCTGTGCTGAGGGGGCCCTGGAGCTTGGGCCCCCTGCACAGCAGGGGATGCAGGGGCCTCTGTTACGCCCCTGGGATAGGGTGGTGGCTGAAGAGATACACATCAGCGGACGGCATTTTGAATGAGGCCTGCAGCAGGTAAAGGCTGTGAGGGGTGACGCCTGCTGGACTGCCCTGTGCGGTGGGCTGTGATGCCTGGGAGCCCCTGGCCTCCCACTATCGATAGCGGTCCCAGGAGGGGCTCAGGGCTGGGTAAGCTAACTGCCTGCATTATTCTATAGGGGGGAGAAATATGCCCTTCTGACAGAGGAGAGGGGGCCTTCCAGGTGAAACTGAGGAGTGCTTTTTGCACCATCTTTTGGATTGTGCTCTTTGGTAGGGGAGCAGGAACCTGTGTGCCCCCCATTTGATGTACTGGGCTGTGACTGTTGACCATTGACTTACTAAACTGAGGGAGACAGGTAGTGGTTAATTCCTGTCCTTGGGGCTCCTGAGTAGGCTTTCACTGTAGTGGGGTGACTGGGCCTCGAGGGAGGTTGCGCAGGCGCACTATTATTGAGAGGCACAGATGGTAAAAGTTAACCCCTCAAGGATGTGGAGGCAAAGAAAACTGACTATTTCGCCCTCGCACTGCCTCTGCAAGGTACCATGGGGAGCAAGCAAGGCAGGCCCCTCCTGTGGAACCGGGGCCCCTAAAATGGCTGACATCTTGGCAGAAATAAAAGATTCCTGTGAGGCCATGCTGGTAAAGATTGACACAGTGACTCTTGAGGTGGGCCTGCTGTGTGTGGACTTTCGTAACATATTGAAGAGGGTCTCTGAGGCTGAAGGGCTTGTCATGGAACTCCAGCAGGAAGTGGCAGCCCTGAAAGAGACAGTGACTGTGCTGAGGGTTCGCCGTAATTGTACGAACTTACATGACTATCAAAAGTATGGTGAAGAACTTAAAGACAGACTCACCAAACGAGGCTATCCCCACAGATTAATACGCCAAGCATTCAAAAGAGTGAAATATTTTGACCGTGACGCCCTACTTAAAGGCACTATACGCAAATCCTCAGATAGGATAACATTTGTCATCAACCATTCAACTCTCAATTACAAGATCAAGAACATTATAAGTAGGAATTGGAGAATCTTAAACACAGAGGATGGAGAAACACAACTCTCAAAACCTCTAATGGCATACCGACGTAATAGAAATCTGAAAGATCGCCTGGTACATACCAGGAAACATGTCAAACCACACGCTACCCAAACATCTATTGCAGGTCTCCCACTGATCTTGGGGAATCATAGATGTGGAGCCTGCCATGCGTGTGATGCGGCACTTACAACTAATACCATCAGTTACAATAATACCAATGTGACTCTCAAATCTCTTACCAACTGTCGAAGCAGTAATGTGATTTATCAAATTCTATGTCCATGTGGGCTTGCCTATATTGGCGAAACGGGTCGCGAATTCCGTACCAGATTTAGCGAGCACGAATCTGCGATAAGAATGAAGAGAATCACAGCACCTTTGGTTCAACACTATATAGAGTGCAACCACAATCAGGATGATCTAAAATGGTGCATCATTGAGAAGGTACAACACAGGCCAGGACAGAACATGACTCAGACTCGGAAAAGAAGAGAATGTTTCTGGATTTTTCAATTTGATAGTGTTCGAAAAGGATTGAATGAAAGCATAGCTTGGTATGTCACCAACAACATATAGGTGGTCAGCATCAAACCAACAGAGCTTACCTGAAATCAAAAGTAATATAGATTAATTCCTTATCCTTATCTGTACTGCAATTATGGAAGGATTATTTTGATAATATCAGAATCTATAAGATTTTGAATCAGTATATGGTAAGACATGAGATTTAAATATATGTACCTCTCAGTATAAAAAATAAATATGGTTCCCAAGTTTATGTAATTTGTCTGATATATGTAGTGTGAGACAATATATGCATATATCAGACAAAATATGTCCGATTAGAGATGTGTGTTTACCACAAATATACCGAGTATTCCAAATTTCACCTTACTGTTCGTTTAAATCAGAACTATCCATAATTTGTAACTAGAACACCATTTACTTATGGCGCCCGTATACAGGTATAAATATATTGGCAGTAAATAACTATTTATTCCATCTCTTAGTTAGACTCTCAATTAGAACACTCTATCGATGTTCTGCCCCCCCTTACATATTAGACCGCTATTAGAGATACATGTAACTTTAAACAGCTAATACACGATGTCTTTAAAATTATGACATCCACTGGTCATATATAATCCTGCTGTCGAGTTCTCGAATTTAATTTGTATAATTTCCTTAAACACAGCGTACAATTCTAGAGCACTAATATACTAATCCTATATGCATAATAAAAACACCATTTATAAATGGCGCTCGGCTTGTTGGATGATGAATTAGCTGAGATCAACAATTCGTTTCACTTCCGAAACACACTAGGTTTTGGCGCAATATGCCTGGGATTTGCTTCCTTTAAAATAAAAGAAATAACACCGCTCACTTACAATCTTCGGCACGACTTGACGACGCTGAGCATGGTGACTCTAGTTTACTAAACATCGGGCGAATGACAAGTAAGTATACCTCTAGGACTTCTGGCCGCTTTACTCGTGTCAGGAACTAAGAGACATTTAAACCCGACATACATAGTCAGTTGCATGTTATGCAGCTTTAATTATAACAGACGCCGTCACGAGTAAACTTTGCTATACTTAGTGGGTCCTCAGGTACGCTACTAGCAATATGTTAATTCTTGTTTAGAAACGTGACTATGTTGCATTTAAAACAGTAGAATTTAATTTTCAAAATGAATGCTTAGTTTAAAATATATCGTAGAGGCCCGTTACTCGTGTCAGGAACATAGTCAGTTGCATGTTATGCAGCTTTAATTATAACAGACGCCGTTACGAGTAAACTTCGCTATACTTAGTGGGTCCTCAGGTACTCTACTAGCGATATGTTAATTCTTGTTTAGAAACGTGACTATGTTGCATTAAAACAGTAGAATTTAATTTTGAAACTGAATGCTTAGTTTAAAATATATCGTCGAGGACCATGGACAACCAGGCCATTCATATTCATTAACAGGTTAGGAAGAAAAACCTGATGTAAACGATGGATTCCACTATGGGGACCGAATTTACATCAGGGACTGCTCATAGATGAGAGATTAAATGGCTATAAGGAATGTTACAATCTCTTATCCCAAGGCAGCTCTATAATCAGATTATCCTTTGATTTGTTTAGCGTAACTGTCGCAAGGAATATCATAAGAAAATAAAGAGAAAAATCAGCTGGAAAGCGATTTCTCCTATTTATAAAGGTCAGTATGTTTCTTTAAAATAAATGACGTTTTAGTCACAAATTTCATCTGGACTACCTCCATCGCAGAAATTAGTGGTTGTATGTAGTATGATTTGAAGGATGTATGCATAGGGAGGGATTGTTGGTATATGTGTGGTTATCAGGGCCATTTAATCGATTGATTTAATTGTTCTTAAAATATTGGTATAATGTATTGTACTTTTTTAATATCTAAATGAATGGTGAAATAACTTTTTGATACAGTGAAAGCACTTAATTTAAAGCACATGGAAAAAAGAAAATGTTTACATATATAAAAAATAAAAAATAATAAAGAAAATAATGAAAATAACATAAAAACTATGGTATCTGTGTTATCTAAATGTGAAATTTGAAATGTTTTTTGAACTATGTCAAATGTAAAATTATATAGCCATAGGGAAACTTCTCATGTTTTTGCTCCAATCACTTTCAACATGAATGGAGGACAGGATTGAAGATGTGGAGGGGTGCTCCAGAAGAAACAACCGCGCTTTCCCTGAAGAGCAGCGGGGCAATCTGCAGAGAGTTGTTCCTAAGGGAATGGATCATGACTGTCCTGAAACCACAACAACTCTCTAAATTCTTCATTATAGCGCATGCCCATCAAACATTGGCACCTGCGTCTCGACCAGGGGCACGGCCTCGCGCCATCATGGCCTGCCTATTTAACATTAAGGATCGGGATGCGATATTGCAACATATCGGAGCCCATTGGGCCTCCCCGTTTGAACACAACAACAAAAAGAGAGGTGGGGAGAGTAAGGAATCACTCTTAGTCCCCGGTTAAGTTTTGGCAAACAAGAAAAGAGTGTTCTATGGTACACAAAGAACCACACTTGGAGCAAAGAAAAATGCCACTGGCCTCACTCAGGTCAGTTAAGAAAGCCCTCACTCACCAACCTGGTTGATGACATGCTTCATCATCGGGCCCCACTGAAGAGGCCGAGTGCATCTTCAGTGTGCTGCGACGCCAGGTCTACTGCGGAGCAGGTTTTTTTGTGAGTTTAAGCGTGAAGTGAAACTAATTATTGGTGGTGAGAGATAAAAATGTCTTAAGTGTTTCAAAAATTATTTATTATTTGATCACTGGGACAAAGATAAAATGGTGTTGGAAAATAGTCCAAAATTAATTGTTTGGTTATTTCCAGAAACTTTTAATATCAGTCAACATGTTTCTGCCTTAAAACGGTGTAAGTTTACCAGGCATTCATCAGGACGTACGAGTGGACTAAACCCTGGCGGTATGAGCACCCTAAGGCTCACCCTGACCTAGGGACGTGAATGTGAAAAGTAAAAGTAAAAAAGTGAAAAAAAGTGCAAAGGAGAGAGCTTGCTTCTTTCCGGTTACTCCTGGTTTTGGAGGATTACCGACTAAAGGTTACTGCACCTGTGGAAGAAAACAGGGGACATAGACAAACATACAAGACAGGACAAACAGTTAATAATCGGTCTTGTTCTTATGAGTATGCATGTAGTGCTCCAGTTGTTGTGGGAGGACAGTGGGTTGCAAATAGACAATATAGTTATCACCAACCTCTGTCCCTGGGGGAACATATCCTAGTTTTAGGGAGTGTGGTGAGCTACAAGTGAAGTGATAGCCATAGTTAAAAGGGGAAGCGCGTGTTCCTGGTCAGGATCATTGGACCAAAAGGTCTGTGACCCTGCATCAAATACAGTAATTTTTAAAATGTCTTACTTGTATGGTGAATGCGATCGACAGCATGGGTCACGGGAGGGGGGTGGTAGCATATTTGGCACACCCTTTTAAGATTGAAAAATGAAAAACGACATAATCGAGATTAGGAATAGGCAAGATGTTACTTATCTAAGGCGTGATGCTGCGAAGGAAGATTCGGCTAAGCGCTGGTAAATTACTCACGCCCTTGACGCCAGGCACCCTCTTGGAACCTGAAACACCCTCGACCGGACCCTGATGATGAGGTGCGGGGACGGTGAGGTTGTATAAATGACTCAGAGTGTAGCGCGGCCCACTTCCTGGATGGGCGTGGCCGTGTGTGAGGATGGGCAGCGTCTAATCCATCGCCCAATCGCATAGAATAGATTACGAGGGCGGAAAGACTCGGAGCTAGAGCGTTGCCTTCCGAATTGCTAAACCGTGTATGTTCAGAATTAATTAAACTTTATCAGTCAGTATATACGTGAACAGTAAACACGGAGCGCCTGAGCTGGGATAAATCCCAAATTGGAAAATTACCTAAAGTTGCTGTCCCGATGTCAATAAATTCTTACAGATACACCCTAGGAGTGTGCAGAGTAGCGTACAGTGCTACAGGTTCAGCGTAGTCTCAGAGGGATAATTATAACAATACGCTCGACTTGTGGGCATGACATAGCATGTCCATTGGTTATAGAGGGGTTAACTGGCTCCGTAAATGAGGGGGCATAGTTCACAAGAGTGATTGATCCAGTGCACCTACTCAGCATTGGTTGTGAATAGTACTGTGCTCCAGTATTCAGTACCTTGGTGATACTGGTTTCAAAGACTTAATGACCTTCAATCGGGTAGAATTACTTGAGCACAGAGATCCACGGGATCTCATCATTGAGTCCCGTAAGGTGGGTCCCCAGTCTGTAGACCCACCTTTGTTCTTTCTCAAATAGCCGGTTGGCGATATTGTTGCCAGCAGTGACCTGTTCTATCACAGTCCACCGTAGGTCGTTGGTGGTGTGATTGCTGTCCAGGAAGTGTCTGCTCATCTTAGTGGTGGTCTTGTGACATCTAATGTTGCGCCTGTGCTCGCAGATTCTCTGCTTAATCTTTCGAGTAGTCATACCTACATAGCGGAGGTCACAAGGGCAGGTGATAAGATATATAACGTTAAGAGAGTTGCAGTTAGTATGCGCCCTTTGAGTCCATACCTTTCCATGTTCAAGTGTCAATGATTTGGAGGTAGTTGTAAGGTGACACACGCTGCAATCTGAACAGGGAAAATGCCCAGTTACTCTTGGTAAACCCCATGAGTCAGTGACAGAGCGTGTTTCGAGTGGTGTCTTTTCCCTTGGACGTGTATGGACGAGTGCATCTTTTAGACTACGTCCCTTCTTAAATGAAAACAATGGTTTGTCCCAAGTTTTTTTAATGCTTGATATGATTTTACAGTTTTTATTTATAGATTTCTTCATGATGTTGGAAAGTCAACGCATGTGAGGGGAATTTCCTCGGATTGGCTGATCTTGTCCTCCAGGAGAGCCTCACGTGGCTGATTGCGTGCTCTCTTGTAACCCTTGTTGAGAGTTGATGAAGGGTACCCTCTAGATTGTAATTTCTCAGTTAGGCCGACTGACTGTTCCTTGAAATCCTTTACATCACTGCAGTTACGCCTGATTCTCAGGTACTGCCCATAAGGTAAGTTCTCTTTAAGTTGGCGCTGGTGAAAAGCTTGTGAATTCTAGCAAGTTGTTTTTAGCCGTAGGTTTATAGTGGGTCCTGTTTGAAGGCAGGAATATCATGATTTTTCCAGACTACACCCGAAAGGTGCAAGACCTCCTGGGGACTTTATGGCAACTAAAAAACGGCTGCGGGAACGTGAACTCCCCTACAGCCTTATGGTCCCTGCAAAGCTGAGAGTGCAGCATAAGCTTAAAGTGTATTTCTTTGTCACCTCTGAGGAGGCAAATGACTGACTTTATATGCTGGTTGGTGTACCACAGAGACCTCCCTTGAACCACAAGATAGTTGGTAGTGGCGTTAGCCGACAAACAACAATATCACGCAGACATTCGGTGAATTCAATGGCACAATCCGGGGACAAACTGGGAAAATCCTGGTCTATCCTGACGGAGCTTTAGCGGACCCCATTTGTGTGCCAGGCACTGAAGAATCATTTCAGGATGACAGGGAGGGTGCAATGACTATCAGAGCGATAGAGTGATCATTGGGAAGAGATGGAACTGCAGTTCCCAGCTTTTTATATTTTCTGTGCCTTTACACATATTTCTATTTGCAGCCCTTTTTATTGTATTGATGGAGACTGTGTCTGAGGTTCCGTAGTTTTCGACTCCGCTTCGTATCTAGCCGCCATTTTGTGCTTAGCCGCCATTTTGTGTTGCCTCACTCAGGCAGCACGGCAAACGCAGTGTTTTTGCTTTTTCAGCTGCTACGTGTCTCTCCTGTTAAAGAGTAACCCTTGTCCTTGATTACCAAACCGATGTCAGGGCCTGGCCGAGTTTGTTAAATCCGTGTCTAGACTGATTAATCCTTGTCTAACTCCACTGTTTGGGTCCCACCATTCTTCTTGACTTCATTCTATTTGACTGGCCTTCGCTATTCTCTTCGTGTATTCTCTTGTTACATAAACTATCCTTTGAAGCATTCAAACATGTTCTACCACCTGCAAATTGAATTACGGCACTAGTGTTGATTAACTTGAGGGGAGGAGAGCACACGGGGTCTGAAAGGAGGGTGTGTTTTGACATTCAATAGCTTGTTTTCAAACTATTCCTATTCGTTGGTTTTATATGTTTTGAGAGTGGGCATTGTAAACATACTATAAGAGATTGTGAGCTACGGAGTTAAGTGGCAGTCTCCTGAGAATCTACCTTCTGTAACTTCTAGGACAACTGTGCTTGGCTCCAGCTAATAAATCTGATTTTTCTTCGCCCAACAGAGTGTCTAGTGTCTCTGTCTGACAAGGCAGGTGAACGCGGAGATACTAGGCGTGCCCTGTGCCGCTGGGTCCATAAGGCCCGGTTCTCCAATTGGCCCCACGTGGGGGCGACTTCAGTGGTAGCGGTTCAGCCCGAGGGTCGTGAGGAGCTTCGCAAGAAAATTCTGGAGGATTCGCGAACCACCTGAGCGACCCCTGTATGTCGAAGTGGACCGAAGGTCTTTTACAGCGTGGCTACTCCTTCCCGATGGCTGCTGACGACTGCTGCCCTGACTGTCGCCCTGCCTTGGCCCTTTGGTGATGATTGGTATCACGAGACGTTAGACGGACATCTGTTGGCATACGAAAACATTTAGTTAAGTATTCGTGGGTAGCGCCCACTCTTTGTTTTGGTTTGGTTTTTGTTATTCGATCAGTGCACTTATCGAAGCCGAGGGGTAAGTACGTTTGTGCTGTGACTATATTGTCTTAAACCCCTTGACGTTTGTAGAAAGTCCAGTTTGTTACGAAGTGCCTGGATTTAGTAAGTTTAGGAAATTCTGTTGCTTTTGTTGTTCTAGGGATTCCCGGCTAGAGGATTCTTGTCCGATTCCTCCGGTTGGAACTCCCACTTGTGAGCTCTATTCGAAACATGGTCTTGGTCCTATCATTTTTAATGAAACATGGATTCGATACACAAAGAAAGATGGTGTCCTCCAGTGGCCACAAAATTGTAGTTTTGAGCCTGAGATATTAAATAATTTAGAAGCTATTTTGTTTAAGAGAAAAGCCCGGCCGGCAATGTTTGACTCTTTTCGCCTCTGGCGTAAGGAAGCCAAACAGAAAGAAATTAAGCAAATGAAGAAAGATAAGAAGGAGCTAAATATGGCAATTGTACAGGCTGCCCAACAGTTTAAAAATGATGACACTGATCAGATAATCGAACTTTCAGAAAGACAGCATCGTATGGCAATAGATAGATGTTATCCTGTGTTGCCTACTTCCTCAAAGAGTAAGGGTCTTGACGAAGATCCTTTCATGTCCCATTTACTTACACTACCTCCACCTTATGTATTAGGTGCTAATGCACCCCATTACAACCTGCTGCTAATCCAGTTATTCCAGTTCCTGCACCTTTGCCTCTTCCAGTAATTCCACCTCCGCCTCCTTTGCCACCGACTTCTGTACCCCAATCTTCTGTCCTTCAGTCTCCTTCATCTTCAGTTTCTTTTGCTTCTGGTTCCTCTCCTGTTTTACAGAATACGTTGTCTCATGTTCTAGTGTCGGATTCCCCTACAGCCCGTCAACGATTAGTTAACACCATTTCTGGTCTTTTGTCACCTTTTCTTGGGCCTCTTTTCTCTCCTGCTTTGTCTCGAAGGCAATCTCATAGTCAGATTCCAGATGGGGAAGAGCGGATTCAGCTAGATTCTCTTGCTCGTAATTGGATCATGAGTGGTCCACGGTATAGCGTGCGTGATATTTTAGACACTTTTCTACAATGGAATGCGCCTACGCAGAGGTATGTCTTTAATGTTATGTGTAACACTCTTATCAAAGGGTGGGGAGATATGGATCTAGATTTACCTCCTCAGGGTTTGTTCGAGATACAGGATCAATTTGATAAAGGACTTATTGTGGGTCCTGATGTAGAGCATGCTGTTCAAAAGCTTGTTGTTTTCGGTCTTCCTTTTTCTCTCAAACTTCTCTTGAACGTGATCCTGCGGTTCGTCGTAAAATGACACAATATCCTATGCGAGAAGTTCCTCCAATATGGAGAGATGAAGTTCCTCAAGCAGGTGTTAATCCGGCTATTCCAGCTCATTTCCAGCGTATATGGGTACATGATCCTTGGAAACGATCAGAAGTCTTGGCGCGCAAACAGTCTTTACCAGACCCTCGTAAGAATCCCGCTGGGTATTATAAAGAGTTGTCCCAGACTGTCGATGCGTGTATCATGAATTTGGCAGATATTGATTTACTGATGGGAAATGTAGTCCCACAAGCTCTATGGGCAAAAATTCGTAGGGAAGATCATAATCAAGCTTTAGGTGGAAATTGGGCTGCTATAGCGGCCGCAGATGCAGGACAGATAGGTGGTGCTAAACCCGATGATTTGATCACGGAATTACCCGGTAGAATAATAGCTCTTATGAAAACAATGATGCCTGCTGTACGCGTTAACTGGGATAAGTTAGCGGCGTGTAAACAAAAGACGGATGAAAGTGTCTCCGATTTCTTTACTCGTTTCGAAGAAACTTTCATCGATCATAGTGGTCAAGATATGAGTACTGAAGGTGGACAGCGATTATTTGTGGATAAATTTGTATTTAATCTACTTCCGGAATTATCGCATAAATTGAAACAATCAGAGAGTTCATGGACCATTTCATCGACTGCTCAGATATTAGCTACTGCTCAGTATTATGAGAATAGGGATAAGGAAGAAAAAGAAAAGGTGGAGAAAAAGACTAAATAATTGAAAACGAAGATTCTTTTGCAACAGGCTTATCCCCCTCGTTCTGGTCAGTCCGAATTGCAGCAGCCTCCACAGTTTCAGAGATTGTTGCAGAAACCCACACCTCCGTTGGGTCCTAATCAATGCGCCTATTGTAAAGAGGAAGGTCATTTTAAGATTAATTGTCCGGTTTTGTTACAACGTAATGGTGGACAATCTGTGCCACAAGGTCGTGGTGGTTTTCAGTCAACACCTAGGGGTAGAGGGCGAGGTGCGTTGCCTCAAGGACAGCGTTCCTTACCCACGCAGAACACTATGAATTATTTCGATCAGCAGAACTCTCAGTCCACGCAATATTATAATGACGATTATTGTGCAGAGAGTGAAAGTCCCGATTTTCACACTAGCTAGGACAGCCATAGATAAAGCAAGGGAGTCGTATCAGTTCCAGTGGATCAGAATGGACCTTATGTTGATGTTGTAGCATTAGGTGTTACGGAACCATTTCTTTTGGATACTGGTGCAATGAGAAGTTCTATCATGCATTCCAAACTCCCTGGGGCACCTTTGTCTGGCTTAACAAATGTTTCTGTAGGATTCTCTGGCGCCCCAGTTAGTAACCCTGTTTCTTGTCCTTTGCCTATTTCCATTGGTCTGTATGATTTAGAAGCTCCGCTTCTTTTGACGACCGGTTGCGGAGAGAATTTGTTGGGTTTGGACCTATTGAAACGTTTGCATGCCACGTTGTATTGTTCCCCCTCTGGTGTACATCTTACTTTGGGTGATAAATTGATTTCTCTGATGTATGTATCTAAAGACCAACTGCCACTCGAATTGAGTTCACTTCCTGCTACACTTTGGGCTACGGGTCCGAATGATGTTGGTTTGCTTCAAATTCCGCCTTATGTGATTACTGATGTTAAGTTGCCACGCATTCCTCAATACAAGTTCTCTATTGATGGTGAAAGAGCTTTATTGGCTATTGTTTATGACTTGGTTCAGAAGGGTGTGGTTGAAGAGACTAGAGGAAATGTTTGCAATAGCCCTGTTTTGCCTGTCCTTAAACGTACTGATCCTTCTCAGCCACCTGTGTATTGTTTTGTAATTGATCTCCGAGAGGTCAACAAAATTGTTGTCCCTCAGTTTCCTGTTGTTCCGGACATTACTGCTCTACTCACTACGATTCCTGCTTCAGCAGTCTGGTTTTTCGGTTATTGATCTCAAGAATGCTTTCTTTAGCATTCCTATTGCTAAGGAGAGTAGGGATCTTTTTGGCTTTTCTCTAGGAGGCCGAAGCTTCCGATTTAAACGTCCACCTCAAGGCCATTGTGAGAGTCCCTCCATCTATAGTCAGGCATTGAAATCCCAGCTTGACACTTTTTCTTTGCCTCTAGGTGCTACTCTTATCCAGTATGTGGATGATTTGTTAGTGGCTGCCGATTCAGAAGATGTCTGTAAAACTTTGACTGTGTTACTTCTGCAACATTTGTCTGATTTACACCATAAGGTGTCACCTTCCAAGTTACAATATTGTCGCCAAGAGGTTACCTATTTTGGTCATCTCTTGTCAAAGGAGGGAAGGCGATTGACCCCAGAGCGTATCCATGCAATTGCACGAATGTCTGTTCCAGCCACACTAAGGGGCCTATTATGATTGCGGAATTTCCGCATCCTCCGGGCCGGCGGAAGCCACCGCCGGCCCGGAGGATGCGGAAAAACCGCAGCGGACCCACCAAAGACCCACCACCACATTAGGATGGCTGGTGGGTCCTGATTTCCGTCCGCCGCTTTTCCGCCGCGGTTGGCTTACAACCGCGGCGGAAAAGCTCTAATATGGTGGCGGTGTCTCTCAGACACCGTCCGCCATATTAGGATTGCTGCCAAGATATGCTTTTCCGCGGCGGGTTTACCGCCGTTGAAAAGCATATGGATCTTCACTGCAGGGGCCCGTTGCGGGCCCCCTAGGTGAAGGGTGGGTGGGGGGTGCACATAGGGGGTACCTATGGTACCCCCCTCTATTTGTATGCAGAAAGCGGCAGGCACCGCGCGGTGCCTGCCACTTTCTACATACAAATGCATTGCGTGCATTTTTAACATTGCTGCGGGTGCAGCTTGAAGCTGCACCCGCCGCAATGTTAAAAATAGAGGATGTGACCGCCAGGGTGGCGGTCACATCCTAATAGCACAGGAGGGAACGCCGCAGCCCATGCGGACGTTACCTCATCCTCAGTGATTGCGGACGGACTTGAGTCCGTCCGCGATCATAATCGGCCCCTAAGAGAGGTGCGCGCTTTCTTAGGCATTACCTCTTATTGTAGACAATGGATCCCACATTTTTCTCTATTGGCCAAACCTTTGTTGGCACTTACTCTGAAAGATACACCCCAACCTCTTCCTTGGACTGATGAGTGTCAGAAGAATTTTTCTGATTTACATACTGCCTTGTGTTCCGCTCCTGTGTTGGGTACTCCAGATTACAGTAAGCCTTTCGCACTCTATGTTCATGAAAGAGAAGGTTGTGCATTGCCAGTCTTGACACAACAATTTGGAGACAAGCAGAGGCCATGTGGCTATTTTTCGGCTACATTGGATCCAGTAGCCAAGGCATTACCTAGTTGTCTCAGAGCGACAGCAGCAGCGGCGATCTCCATTCGTCAATCTGCTGGACTGGTATTAGATCATACTCTTAATGTTATGGTGCCACATGCAGTGGATACCCTTTTGAACAGGACAAAGACACAACATTTAACGAGTGCTGGGTTGTCAGGATATGAGTTGACGCTTTTAGCTAGTCATATACATATCAAGAGATGTAATGTTCTGAATCCAGCAACATTGTTACCTGTTTTAGACGAGAAAAATGTACAAGACCAACATGATTGTTTTCTTCGTACAGAAGAAGAAACTAAAGGCCGAATTGATTTAAAAGACATGACACTTGTGAATCCGGATGGAAATTTGTGGGTAGATGGGTCTTGTTTTAAGCTTCCTAATGACGAGACGACAGCAGCTTATGCTGTTACAACTTTGCATACAGTAGTAGAAACTGCACGCATTTCACAGAATTCAGCGCAAGCTGCTGAATTAATTGCATTGACGAGAGCATGTGTGTTGGTGAAAGGAAAGCGAGTGACCGTTTTTACAGATAGCCAGTATGCGTTTGGCGTTGCTCATAATTTTGGCCATTTGTGGAAGGAAAGAGGATTCTTCACCTCCCACGGCACTAAAATACAGCATGGCCAGTTGGTAACTGACCTTCTTGAATCACTTGCTTTGCCTGCTCAAGTAGCGATTGTGAAGTGCAGTGCGCATTAAAAGATCACTGATGATGTGGGTCGAGGAAATGCATTTGCGGATGAAGTTGCGAGGGAAACAGCGAAAGATATTGAAAGCCACATGTATGTTGCGGGCCCCGCAAGATGGGTCGCAGAAGGAGGTATGTGTGAAGACACAGTAGAAAGCATGAAAATGATTCAGAAGGAAGCAACGGAGAAAGAATTGAGTAAGTGGAGAGAGAGTACGGGAATGTTGGACGCGATGGGATGTTGGACGGAATTGTCAGAGCATCAGCGATGGTTGTTACCAGATGCGTATGTACTACCTGTAGTTACTATGGCACATGGACCAGCCCATATCAATGCAAGGGGTATATGTAAACTTCTGGCTCCAGTATGGTAGAATGAGGGTATTCCTAAATGTGCAGAAAATGTGGTGAAGCATTGTATTGTCTTTTTGATGCACAATCCAGGAAAGGGAACACCAACTCCGGCAGGCCATTTTGCTCCCCCTACATATCCTTTTGGGGTACTGCAAATAGATTTCATTCACATGGAACGTTTCAACAACCTTAAGTATGTTCTGGTGGTGGTTTGCGCCTTTTCCAGATGGATAGAGGCCCACCCCCTAAAGGACAATACTGCTTTGTCCACTGCCAAAGTCCTTTTGAAGGAGTTTTTCCCGAGGTTTGGTTTGACGCGCATTGTCTGGAGTGACAATGGGAGAGAATTTGTAGGTCAAATCATGCAGAAGGTGTGTGTGGGTCTTGGTATTAGACAGAAATTCCATGCGGACAATCATCCTCAGTCAGCGGGTTTGGTAGAATGTTACAATGGCACCCTCAAGCTTAAATTGGCAAAGATACAGGTCAGCACAGGCCTTTATTGGCCTGATGCCTTGCCTTTGGCACTTCTTTCAACAAGAACTACAGTCCATTCTCGTTTGGGGCTTAGCCCATATGAGATTGTTTTTGGACGCCCAGCTAACGTCTGGGAAGTCCCTCGCCCCAAGAAATATTCGGATGTTCCGTATCCATTGTTGGTTGATTATCTGCATGACCTCACCACTAAATTACGTGTTATTCGTCAACAGGTCCAAAACGCTTTGCCGGAGGCCTCCTCAGACCCAGGACACTCCATCCAACCTGGGGATTGGGTGTGTCTGAAGAACTTCCAGAGGAAAAAGAACCTGGAACCTCGTTGGGGGCCGCCGAGACAAGTCTTGCTGACCACTCGTACAGCAGTGAAGGTCGTAGGGAAGAAAAATTGGATCCACGGCGTGCACTGTAAAAGGGTACCATTACCTTTACCTTATGACCAATGGGTCCGAGAAGGTGTTGGTGATAGTGAATGTGAGAAAGTCCCCAGATTTGTACCGTTCAGTAGTGCACGCCTGGACTAGACAAGTTGTGAAAGAGAGGACGACGACGTTTTGCAGGAAGCTGTACCATCTCACTTGCGACTGAACACATCAGATCCAGACACTTTGTTCCAGGACCAAACGATACCTGGCAAGACACGGTACAACCTGAGACCAAGGATGACCAAGGACAATTACATTTTGCGTTTTGTGATTTTGCCTTTTTTAATAAAAGACATTCCTTTTCCATTATCCATCAAGTTGCAGGGTCACGGCAGGAGTCTTAGGCTGTGACCTGAATAGTGACTAGGACAACAGGACTTGCAGTGTCATAGGATGGCTAACAATCACAGCCAAGTGATTAAGGAAGATTATCGTGAGCAACGCCTTTAGAGTAATGGATAACGAAATGGAAGGGGGTGATATTAAAATGATGAAAAGAAACCATTATAAAAAGTTACTGTTTAGTCGTTGTGGCGTAGCATTATGTATTCTGGTATGTTTATGTAGTTTATTGGCATGTGTAGGATGGATTGTACACATTATGCAGCCAGCACCTGCTCCTACTTCTATCTCTTTGATTTCCTCTACTACTATTTCTCTGCACAAATTCTATGCACTCCCAGACCATGAGCAGATGAGGAGAACGGAATATCTTAACAATTCATTTATTCAGTTGTTGCATCAACATCAACTGGTAGTCAATACTACTGACTGTTGGGTCTGTGGACTCATGCCCCATAATACAGAGAGAGGGATGCCGTATTTAGTTCTCCCATTCTCGTATGAAGGTTCCGCTTGGGCTTATCTGGCTATGTTTTCTAATGCATACCAGAATCAACTTTGATATCCTCCTGGTGGGTCCTACAGTGGTGGAGTGGATTTTAGTCACAGTCCTTTGATAAAGGGAATAGTGAGTATGGCGAAAATTGCCGACATTAGTAAGATTCCCATGGATGAGAAACGAGCATATGATGGTTGGAATGTGACTCGTTATATCACTTGTCTCACTGACAAGTTTAAACAGAAAAGATCTTCACCGATTTGGACTATACCTCATAAAGGTAATCTGTGTTTACAAATAAATGGCCTGAACACGAAGACCAAACAGGAAAAGAGTAATTGCTCCCATACATATGTTTATACACCCTTGGTTTCCTCACCGTTAGTACCATCTCAAGGTACATATTTTATCTGCCACGATAGAGCTTATACATGGCTTCCCACATATTTCTCGGGAACATGTTATATAGCTTTCCTTCTTCCTCCGACATATACTGCTCCTGCAGATCATCACAGAAAGAGATATGGTAGAGGGGTTATTGATGCTGAAGACACAGCTGGACAAGAGGGAGGAGATTTTGTGAAAGGGTTTCTTCCCTTTTGGGGTCCAATAGTTAATAGCAGAAATATCAGACGTCTAGTCCGTGTGGTCGATGCTACCAAAAACGTAACTTCTGGAGCATTGAATAATTTGACAGCTGAGCTTCAGGCGGATCGTCTTATGACTTTACAAAACCGAATGGTTTTAGATATTGTCCTAGCAGATAGAGGAGGAGTCTGTACATTAATTGGGTCTAGTTGCTGTGTTTACGTTCCCGATAATGCCCGTACAGTATACCAAGCCATTTCTAAACTGCATGTCATTTCTGAGTCTATTCATCAGGATACTGGAGATTGGTCTGTGATGGGATGGTTTTGGGGACTACTGTCCACATGGGGATGGAAAGTGTTAACTTTCCTTGGAACAATTTTAGCGATCATCTTTTCTTGTTGCCTCTGTTTACAGTGTGGCCCAGCCATCTGTGGACTTTGTGCCACTGTATGCGTTCCAAAGCCAGTGTCACAGAAAACAGAGAATATTAGAATGATGTTACAGCAACAACTCAATGACCTTATGACCATTGACATTGACTCAGACTAACATGAGTCTTTTGTGCTTTGCCTGAGTATGGCAAAAGGAGGGTCTGAGGTTACGTAGTTTTCGACTCCGCTTCGTATCTAGCCGCGATTTTGTGCTTTGTACCTATAAGAGATTGTAAGCTACGGAGTTAAGTGGCAGTCTCCTGAGAATCTACCTTCTGTAACTTCTAGGACAACTGTGCTTGGCTGCAGCTAATAAATCAGATTTTTCTACGCCCAACAGAGTGTCTTGTGTCTCTGTCTGACAAGGCAGGTGAACCCGGAGATACTAGGCGTGCCCTGCGCTGCTGGGTCCATAAGGCCCGGTTCTCCAGGGAGTGCTCCTTGGACGTTTTTTTAAAAATATTCTAGTGCGAGGGCGGGATTGGTTGATGTTCACTACTTTTATTATTGCGTCCTTTGCCTCATATATATGGTTCATAGCTTTTTTGCTAGCAGGAGTTGAAGGAGGTCTGCGGCCCCCTTGCGGTGGTTTATGCGACTCCAGCATTGCCGCTCTGTTGGGATGCTAGGCCCTCAGCTAGATGCAGTTAGTCAAGTTGAGGCCTCAGCCACTAAGGGGGGGGGGAGCTGTGGGTGTTAAGTGTTGGCCAGGAAATTCGGGATGGTTTTGTTTGGACACACTGCCTATGGGTCCAGGGATTTTCAAGCCATTCTTGTTGAGGAATGTGGTGAATGGTTTGGTCCATGAGTGGGGGGTGTATGAGTGGTATGCCGTGGAACCTGCATGTTCATTTTCAACTGGAATGATGGCCACTGCCTGGAAGTTACTAACATGGAACATTCCGGGTATAGGACAACTCATCAAAAGACACAGGGGCATACTTATAAGCCCCTATTGTCATGGGAACGTTACTTTTTGTGATGTTCCCGTGGCGATAGTGGCCTTGCCTTATGTACAAGGCACCGTTAAGCCACTTTTACTTTATCACTATGATGGATGCTGTAGAATTGTTTGCATCGGGGACTTGCCAGTTTTTGCAGTTTGATAAGATTGCGGCGACGGCCCTTTGCTGAGGTCCCTCAGAAATCTCAGACATTAGGAACACTTTTGAATATGGCTTGGGGCCGGAGACTGATATTGCATGTCTGTAGGGCGCTGAGAGAGGCTATCCCTTTGGTTGATTTGCCAGTACACACAAGTTGGCCTGAAGTTTTAGGGTCTCCTCTTGTTGCTAAGGAATGGGAACTAAGCTTTTCTCAATGAGAATAGACCAACTGTAAAAAGAACAATCATAAAAGTTAAGTTGACACTACAAGACCATGTAGTATCTGCTGTCCTCGTAGCTTGTGGAAAACCTGCATTTTATATTTTTGTACCTCTGATGCTGATGAATTGTTTCTTTCTGGGAAAACACTGATTCCTTCGAGCTAACCTACTCTATCCTGAAATTCACCCCTTTAACTGTTCTCAGCATAAGTGGACTGCCTAATGATGATCGGAGAAACTTCATTCTTGGTGCATGTTGCGTGAGTTCATTCAGCAGCAAGTCATGATGCCTAACATAAGAATTCCCATTTGATCCTTAGAGAGAGGAATCACAGATGGCGGAAAATTCGAACATCTAATTTTTACCACATTGTGACTAATTTTGTGGATTCTATTCAATGTTTTTTTTTAAGTTTGAGTTTATTAAAGAACAAAGCAGGAAAAGAAAAAAACAGTAAAAATGGTACACTAGAACATCTTATACAATAAAAAGTAAGAGGGTAAGGGAGATACAGAACATATGGGAACAGGTGAAAAATGCAAGCAATTTATGTAAATGGAAATAGCAACGTAAGCATAACAGTACTCAATGAAAAAGGCAAAATTACAAAATGTATCAATTATGAAACAATAGGTAATTAACTAGGAAAATATAAGGCAATGGGGAATTTAAGGTGGTTTCTGTACATCATCTGATCTAGTTTTAGAAGAAATGTTCAAGGAAGCGACTGTGGATTAGTAGGTGGTCAAGGGAAGCCAAAGAAGGTCTCTTTTAATTACGAGGGAAAAGGGAGAAACATAATTAGTGTCTAGTCAATAATGATAGCAAACCGCGTTCCACCAAGAGCGAAAAGTGACATTGACAGTCTATTTCCAATTGGAGGTAATGAGATGAAAAGCAATGGCTAGTAAAAGGTCTAGGAGTTTACAGTGATGTGCAGATTGAGGCCAGAGGGGGGAAAGAGTACCCTGGAAGATGTGAATAAAGGAAAAAGGAATCTGAACATTAAAAATTGTTTGAATTTGAGACCAAACACGTTTCCAGAATTGAAGAATGGGAGGACATTCGAATAACATATGTTTTAAATCAGCAGTAGGGCAAGGACAAGACCAACAAGTAGAGGGTGTGTCCGGTGAAAAAGTTGATAGTGTTATCGGAGAGAGTAGAGTCCGATGATAAATGAAATAGAGGATTTGCGTGCTGTTGGCGGCTCTAGAGGTCTTATGAATTTTTTATCATTTTTTGTCCCATAGAGGAACAGACTAGACCTGCAAAAAATATTTCTCCCAGGCCATCTCAACCTTAGTTTTGAGCCTATCTAAAGAAAATTGAAAGGATTTATATAGAAAGGAGGCGGAAGGAGAGTGATCTAATGCAGAGGATACATTTATAGATGTGGTAGGTAAATCATTGGTAGTGGGTAAAGATTGAAGGTATTGAACAGAGAGGGGTACAGCAAACTATATTGTGAACGAGAGGATGAAGGTAAGGAAAATTGAGATTGAAGGTCAGAGAAGGTAAGAGGTTGGTTATTAGATATAAGTTGAGAACTCCATTTTAGTCCCTTAGAATACCAAGACTTCCAATAAATGGAACGATTGAGGATCCGGAGAAGTTTATTATGCCAAATAGGTTGTTGATGAATGGAGCCATTAGAGGGGTAGGAGGAGGACAGAAAAGGAAGCAAAAGATTGCGGGAATGGGAAATGATAGGGGAGCGAAGAGAAGCTATATTAGATGTAAAAGCTAAGAATTCCCGGAAATCAAAAGGAGCAATGGGAGCAGATTCTATTTTTAGCTAAAGAGGAGGATAAAAAGAAAGATCAATAGACATCCTTCGGGCCGCTTGTTTTATTGAAAAAGAGCGAGGATAAGTTTTAAAATCAGGGAATCGAAGGCCACCATTAGGTTTGCCCTTCTTCAATGAGGAAAGAGCTATATGAGAACGTTTACCTTTCCACAGGAATTTAAGAAGGATAGAATCGATTCGTTTAAAATCATAATCAGGAATATGAATAGGGATCATAGAAATCGTGTATAATATAAGTGGAGATAACATCATTTTTATTGAGTCCAAACGGCCCCACCAAGATCAAAAGAGAGGGTTCCATCGAGTAATGGCAGGATTCAATTTTTTGGTTATATAGTCAAAGTTTATTTTGAGTGTATTAGATAAACCAAATTCCCAAATACGTGATCTTAGAAGGTTGCCATGAGAAACCAGAGTGTTCAAAAAGCTATTTTTGGCATAACGTATTTAAAGGTAAAATTTCACACTTGTCAACATTGAAATGATAACCGGAAACTTTAGAAAAGGAGGAAACTTGTTAAGGAAATAAAGGAAAAGAGGAGTGAGGATCAGAGCAATATAAAAGAATATCGTCAGCATAAACGGAAAGTTTAACCTGTTGGGAACCAAAATGAAAACCACTGATATTATCATCCTGCCTAATTTTGGTTAAAAAGGTTTCCAAAGCTAAGACAAATAATAAGGGGGATAATGGGCATCCCTGTCGAACACCTCTGCATAATGAAAAATAATCGGAAGCCATTCCATTAACAAATATAGACGCCTGAGGGTCAGAATAAAGTAAATAAATAAAAGTAAGACATTTAGGCGGAAAACCAGCCCATTTTAAAGCATTAAACATAAAGTCCCAACTAATTCTATCAAATGCTTTCTCAGCATCTAATGAGATAGCAGCCAGAGTATAATTTAATGAAGAGGCCTTACTCATAACGTTAAAAAAGACACGCGAATTATCAGAAGAGAGCCATCCTTTAACAAAACCCGATTGTCTGGGCCAATAAGATCAGGTAGGAGTGGATCCATCCGAAGAGATAAAATATTTTCAAAAATTTTAAAGTCAGTATTAACCAAAGAAATAGGTTGGTAAGTTTTACAGAGAAAGTGGTCTTTATCCTCTTTAGGAATCAAACAAATCAAAGCTTCCTGAAATGTACCACGTGAGGAGCCTGACTCGAGAAAAGATTGAAATAAGAGTAAAAGATTTGGTAGCAGAAGTGATGCAAAATGATTGTAAAATTCAATGGTAAATCCATCTGGTCCGGGAGCCTTCCCGCGTCGTAAAATTGAAACAGCATGGGAAATTTCCGCAAGCAAAATATCAAATGCCAAAGGCCCGAAGTCGATGTGATTGGAAGAAGGAGGGGGTATTAATTGAAATTAGGAAACAAGATCAGCCGAGTCCAGAATGGTTTCAGGAGCATAAAGGTTTTTATAGAAAGCGACAAATTCATTCAGAATATCGTTATCCTTAAATAAAGAAACACCAGTAGAACCTTGTACAGATTCTATTTTCGTTCGTTCCTTCTTTACTTTTAAATAATTGGCTAGTAATTTCCCCATTTTATTTTGACCCCCCCATAATAACGAGAACTACTCTTTAATATAAAAATAGAAGCAGCATCAGTGGTTAACTTATTGAAAGTGAGTTTGGCGTCGATAAGATCTTTCAGAGAGGATTCAGTATTGGAGTGATAGTAGTTATATTCAAGTTGTTTAATTTTAATGAGTAATTGGGCCAATTGAGCTTCCATGCGTTTTTTCTTCTGTGAGACAAAATTGATAATAAAACCTCTAGCGGCCGCTTTGAAAGAGTCCCACACCATAACGAAAGGGGAATCAGGGGTGTGATTAATCGTAAAAAATTCAGTAGCGAAAGTGTTGAATTTTTGACAAAAAATGCGATCAAGAAGTAAAGAGTTATTAAATCGCCATCTTCCTAGGTGAGGAGAGAAGGGAATGAGATCAATGTCAACAAACACAGGGCCATGATCTGAAATTGAAATACAGCCAATTTCAGAGTGAATGGCATGCTGGGCTAAAGATTTGCTGAGAAAAAGATAATACGGGATTGTGAGTGGTGGGTAGGAGAGTAAAAACTATACTCTCTAAGGTCAGGGTGGCATAATCTCCAAATATCCACTAAAGCTTTGTGATGAACAGAGGCAGTAAATTGAGAGTGCATTTTAGATGTAGAGAATTTTACTTTTGAATGCCTGTCTAATATAGGGTCAAGAATTTGGTTACAGTCATCACCAAAAATAATGTAATCATCATCAGGCGAGTACAGTTTCTCAGATATAGCAGGCCGAAATGTTTTATCAACACCTGTGGGGGCGTAAACATTAAATATAACAATAGGGATCTTATCAACAAGTAATTTAACAATCACCCAACGACCCTCAACATCACATTCTTGATGAACAATAGAAGCACTTAACTTTTTATGGCATAAAATCAGAACCCCATTTTTCTTACCCGCAGCAGGAGAGTTGAAGACATAACCCAACCAACATCGCTTTAGTTTTAAAGCTTCCACCTCAGAAATATGGGATTCCTGGAGAAGGGTGATATCCGTTTTTAACTTTGCTCGGTGAGATAACACCTGTTGCCTTTTAATTGGGTTATTTAAACCTCTAACGTTTCAGGTGGTAACCCGAAATTTGATTAGTTAAAAGAGAGTGTGAACAAATATTATTCTTACTAGAGCAAAAATAAAATTTGTTTAGAGAAATTAAAGAAGAAGATAGGCTGAAGGATAAGCTAGTAGAAGAAAGAGTAAAAAGGTGAGAAGGGAAAAAAGGAGAAAATAAAGCAGCAGTAGAAACAAGAAGGTAGAGGAAAGGCAAAGAAAGACAAAAAGGAGAAGAAAGGAGAGATAACAAAGGGAGAAGAAAGGAAATAGCGAAAAATGAGACAGTACAAGTCGAATACAGACGACTGAAAGACATATCTACAAATACAAACGAAAAGCGAGGGTGACGACGACAGCAGCAAGAGAAACATCACCGAACATCTGCTGAATTACATCAAGACTTCACATGACAATAGGGACAAAAAGGGATGGTTGAGAAAAGGCAATACCTGTAGAAAAAGAGAAGAAAAATAATATAAGTGGAACGAAAAATCTGGGTAAACATGAGATAAAAGACATATGGCAGAAACATGTTATACAAAACGATACAGGTAAACATAATAACAATCAATGGAGAAAATACAGTGAGATAATAACTAAGGAATTTGTGAAGTGTCCATGACATCAGGTCCATGATGACTAAGAAACTCTTGTAGGGCCACTAGATCTTCAAATGTCGTAGTCTTGTCTTTGTAGGTAACCTTGAAGAGGCAAGGATGCAGAAGACCAAATCTGGCATTGAGAGCACTCAACTGTGGACGAAGATCAAGAAACTTTTTTAGACTTGGCGGCTGATAAAACTTGCAAAAGATCAGTGTATTGCAGAAACAGCATAATAACGCCACGAGGTTTATGAGACATTTTCAGGCCCAGTCTGTGTGCTCTTTGAATGTTGATGAAAGAAGAAGCTGGTAGGTCCAAAAGTTTCGGCAGAAAGGATTGACAAAAGGCAGTGGGATTCGATCCTTCTGTGTGTTCCGGAAGTCCATAAAGTTAAAGATTATTCCCGCGATTGCGATTTTCCAAATCCTCTGCGTGTCTCTTAAGAAGTGATACATCTGACTCCAAAGTAGAAATCCGAGAACACGAGGCCTGAAGGGACTCCGTTGTTTGTTCCACAAGAATTACCCGAGAGTCCAAGGAGGACCATTCATCATGCAAGAATTGTATGGTCTTAGCAGTCTCTTCCATGAAGGGTTTAGGAGCCCGGATCTCCTCTAGAATTGAGTCCATAGAAGCAGTAGTTGAAGTAGACCCTGGAGAGGGAGGGTCCTTCTGGACGCTTGGTAGATGATGTTGTCAGTAGTTTGCTCATGGTATGAGTTTTAGGAATAGTACCAGAAGAAGAGTCGGATTTCTGTGAAGGAAGGTCTTCCATGTCGTGAAGATTTGAGTCAGAGTCAGAACCAATAGCACACTTAGTAGGCATAGAGAGTTTAAGGTTCCGCAATTTCCCCACAGAATTAAAATAGGGTATGGTGTAGAGTGAGACAAATTTGTTAAACACACTTGAGGAGCAGAAGTATCAAAATGAAGAAGCCATAAATAATAAGAGTCATGCAAGCCTTATATGAATTCAAGAAGAGAATAATAATTAATAAACCACAAGTCTCATGTCGACATCAAACTGCAATGGAGAAATTTCACCTCAAAAGACATTGAGTGAGATACAAAACGGCGGCTCCTGAGAGAAGTGCTGAATTGCAGGCACAGCGTGAAAAATCATATGGTAAAAGGGGGCAATAGTATTGTCACATAAATGAAGATGCAGCAAGTCCCTTGAAAAACCTCCAATGTAATAGGCAGCAATCAGGAGAAACAGTGTTCATATGAAGTGGCAGGCATAAGCATTGCGAGGAAGGCACGAAGGATGCGAGGAGAAAAACTAAATGGCGGCTGTGCAGAAGCAAGCTGCGTTGAGACAAATTTGAGGCTCAGCAGAGCAAAAGAGGTGACAAAAAGTACTCCAACAAGCTCACCTCATCTTCATACAGCGAAATTTGTGTTGTTGGAGCAAAACCGCGAGGTATTGCCGGTCGGAGAAGTCCGAAACCGGGAGTCGGTGACGGAGCTCCGCTTCTACGCCGCCATCTTGTGCAGCGCGCAAGCCACGCCCCCTCAATGTTTTATTTGACCGTTCTCGTTTTTCACCTCAGTGTCTGCAGTAGGGCCTCTGTTGCCATTAAATTTGCTATTGTCAGGGATTTTATTAGACTTTTTAATTTAATTTTATTTGTGGGAAGGACCTTTTTTTTTTTTATCGAACCTTTATTTGTAGCAAATCAGAGTACAGAGATGGGCCTACAACCATCTCGGCCGGCCGCTAGTAAAGTCAAAACATTGCGAGCGATAAGCATTGTGGCAACAATTCAAGATACAGGATAATACAGTAACAGTACAGAATTCGGATGCGGCATAGCAGCTCGAGTAAGGATATGAAAGGTTCATTTTACTAATAAGGAACAAAAAAAAGCGTCACGCAGTCACACGCATTCCCACGATAGTGTGTAAATCAGGATAGATGAAACAGTGTCTATACGATGAGGGGGGCCCCAGGGGACAAAATATACATAACAGGAGCAGCAAAGGCACAGCCCCAGCATACAACAGGTCCAAACCCACCCTTCAGCGCCATACACACCGCAAGAAACACAGGCAACGACGACAACTGAGAAAAAGAAAGACTAAAGGGCCATAGTAACGAACACAAACATATGCCCCACCCGCAACCACCCACCCTGCACACCCGCAGAAGGTCATGGCCTACCCCCCAGCCGCGTGCCTGTCGCCCTAATAGAACCCGAAATATAGAAAGATAGAAAAGAAGGAAAACAAAAAGAAAAAGAGAGAAAGAAATGGAGGAGGACCCCCAGTGCACCACTCGGCCCCGCCCTGCACCCCAACACTACGAAAATCTCAAAAAGGAGTCAATACCACAAAGAAGATCAATAGAGCCTGGGTATAGGAACAAAGAAATAGCAATCACAGATATCCACAACACCGCCCGTCAATAATAAAGCAAATAGAGGACAGGCCACCTCAGCCCTGACCCTGTCTGATAAGAATACTGCCTGAAGTTCTATCAATAAGCAATGGGAAGCACAGTCTCAAAGGTCCGAACAGGATAGGCGGGCCCGGACGGAACAAGGCCATAAAAGAGCATAATAATTCAAAGCCACCCAAATACAGACAGTAAAGATAAGGCAACCACAGTGCCGGTCCCATGAACTTCCAAAAGATGACACAAAAGAACAGCATCCAGGAGGAGAAAGTCAAATAGTTTGGCCATGGCCGCGAACCCCCGGGGCCAGTCCAAGAAGAAAAACAGCGCTCCACTCCCAGCCGCCAGTCAAACATGTGCCCCGAGGACAAAGTCATACAGGCGATCAAGACGGCCAGCACGGGCAAAGAAGTCCGGGCTCCAAGCGGTCCGAGGAGCCTCCGAGGAACCAAAACCTTCCCCACAGAGGCAGCAGCATGGTCAGCGGCCGACTCCCGGAGTAGGACCATGGTCGACATAGGTAGCGAAACAGCGAAGGCGTCCAGTCCTATACCCAGGACTCGGGCGTAGCAATCAACAGTCTCCTGCAAAGTCGTTAAGGCAGCCAACACATCTCGGGGTGTGAACTCCGTCGTGCGTTGCGGGCATCCCTGTCACATCTCTGCAACAGCCGCCCGGCCCGGATGTGAGCCGCAAAGAAAGGCGCCAGCCGCCATCTTGAGCCGATCGGCGCCGGTCCCCTGCACAGATCCAGGGAGTGGGCCGCACCGTGGGGACACCGCAGGATGCATCTCCAGGACAAACAAATTGTGGGGCAGGGTCCAGAAAGGAGAGCCACCAAAAGGCTAAAGTCCTGCCAGGCCCCGGGAGTCGCCCACCTATATCAGAGCGATCTCCGGTTATGCCTGGGCAACAAACGTTGGGGAGGGGGCAGGAGTCAAGTGCCCCCTCCGATCCCACGCCGCCACTCTGTCCCACGAGGGTCCACGTCGATCAGTTTATGTCGTTACCGCCGGCAGCGGTCGGTCAGAACATCGGCCCCCACCGGCGAGGCGCCGCTCCACCCTCGACGGCCGTCGATGCTGCGGCCGAGGCCGGAGGCCCCGCCTAATCAACGCCTCGGTCCCACCATCATACGGCCGCAAAGCAGACTGGGAGATTTCTCAGGATCGGCGGCACGTAGATGTTCCGGAAGCAGACGGTAGGTGTTCGCTTTCTCTCCGGAGGCAAAGGAGAGCACTTTGGGTCAGGATATTCGGCAGGATAGTCGTGTGGGGCAAAGGGGCTCGCGGAGCCGAGCGACTATGCGGCCATTTCAGATGGCTGCTTGGCTCCTCCCCCCCGGAAGGACCTTTTTTATTAATAGTTAATTTTCAAAGTCGGTGTGCTGGTCAGTGGTCTGAGCTCTTTAAAATCATAAGGGTTTTGAGAAACCCTGCTGTTGGTGAAGAAATGAGTGCAAAACATGAGCAAATGCCCATTGTTAGGAGAGGTGGGACAAGGCTCCATTATCCATTTTGTGAAAATGAAATTCAGTTTCACATCTTTGAGCTTATAGCCCTAAAAGTAGTGGCAAAACAAATACATGCGGTATGGTAGCGTACAACGATCCAGCACAATAGTGTGGTGGTGCTAATAAAGCTACAAAAACAGTCACAGAATGTTACCACAGATTCTAAAGAGGGGGCACTTACTTACATAAGCCAATTTGAAAGCTGCAGCTTCAGAATTTGCTTTAACGCAATACCAAGGCTAAGGGAGATTTTAACACAGAATTATTGTGCTAGGACTAACCCTTTCATACTTAAAGAAGGAGAAACAATTATTTTCACTATTTCCTTTGGCATATACACCAAAATAGAGTTTAAAATCAGTTTTCCCTATGTTTCCCCTGGTACAAATATTTATTTTGGAGCAAATACACTTTGCATCATTTACCACTAAGTTTGCAGCAAAAATTGTCATACAGGTTTGCCCTGTCTTCTTTTGTACCAGTGCAACATTTGCTTAATAAGGCCATCATATAGCCCATTAGAATTTACCTAAAACATCACAAGTTTCTACAATACACCAAAAGCCATTTAGTTATAAAGCTCCCAAAATATTATATTTCCAGACCAACGAAGTTTATGCCTTGTTGGATCTCTGGACCTACGTTTTTATCATACTCAAACTCATTCATAAGTTGCTATATGATTTATCCAAACTCCTGCTGCTTATGAAGACACCTTACTTCATTCATTCAAAAAATTGTGTTGCGCCAATCACATCTGAAAAATGAGATGTATCCACAGAATAGGATGGTTCAGCAGTTCTTAATCTGTGGTCCGTAGTCCCCTGGGGGTCAGCAATGCTTAATCAGGGAGTCTGCAACTGTTTAGGAAATTAAATAATATTAACAAATTAATCAGGTGTATATAACTAAAAAACAAAATTGTTATGTTGTTATATTATTATGTGTATTGTTTTTCTACTTTATGTTCTTTGGAGCGCTGGGCAGATCTTGGCATGGAATGCTCTTGCTGTTCCTATTCGGATTCCACCCACGAAATCAGTTGATACCGGTGTCCTGGAGGGAAGCTGTGCTCCCTGGCCCTCACCTGTTTACTGCATGACTTATCTAATAAATCTCCTTGATTCAATTACGCTGGACTGTCATAACAATTGGCAATGACTAGGAGGTGGATCGCGCAGTATTTTTCAGATTTTTTTAAATATTTTTGGAAATTCATCTAATTCAAGGAGGAGAGTCTATAAGAAAAGAAGACTGCTTGGCTACTTGAAAACCCACAAATTTCGGACAAGCATTGAGGTGCTGTGTACATGATGGTTATTCGCACAACGGAACTCTGGTAAGAAGCTTTACCTTACCTTGGGAGACCGTTAAGGAACCGCCATCGGCTGCATTTTTTGAGCTGCGGCGGTGTTTGAATCATACATAGGCAGTGTTCCTCCTCGCAGAGTGGAACTGCTGACGTTGGACGAGGAGGAACAGCTGAGCAATCTGGTGATGTTGTGCATACTACGTCAGCATGTGAGGTCACTCAGCGTGACCTTGCACGGTGGCCACATTGGATTTGGATCAGAAGCTGTGTCAGAGGATGATCGGACTGGCTTCTGCAATGTGAAAGAAATTTGCGTGATTTTGACATTAAATTTAACTTTAAAAACTTGTTGTTCACAGAGGAAACAGGTGAGAAAGTCAGGAGATGGCTATTAGTTTTTATCATGTTGTTGCCTAGTACAGATTTGATTCTCTTTAAAGTTTAGTATTTGGATCGGTTTCAAGCAGCTGGGACTGGCACTATTTTCCTTCAGTGTTGGGAAAAAATATTACATCGTAATTATCAGTGGAATATCTGCATATGGAACAAGGTGATCAGGAACCTCGAGTAGTGGAACAAGCCATGTCTCAGCAAAGTTTTACAGTTAGTCCTCCACATTCCTTTTGGACAACCGGTTCACAACCAAGTTTAAAATGGTTGGAGTGGAAGGAATATTTTGTAAACTATATTGAAGAGGTGGACGATGCTGGTAAGATGAAACTGGAACAAAAGAAACGGCTTTTACTTCATTTGTTAGGGCCAGTGGGTTTGAATTCCTATTCTTGCATGCCTAAAATGGTATGTGGTGAGGACGGTAATGTTTCTGATACAGCTTTATAGGACCTTGACAAGTACTTGGCCCCTAATGTGTGCATTAGCGTGGTATGCCATAAATTTTTTCAAAGAAAACAGAACAAAGAGGAGTTTGTAAATGACTGGGTGGATGACCTCATGAAATTGCCGATTGACTGTAAATTTTGTGACCTACATGACGATTTTGTTCGTGATCAGAATGTTATGCATAATGACAATTCTACCATTCAAGATCGTTTATTGATCAATGGGGATGCTCCTTTAGAAAATGTTTTATCTATTCTGAGAAAAGTTGAAATGTCGGGGAGATGTGCTACAATGATTAAGGAATCTAAAAAATTTGAAAAAGACTCTGGGGGTGTTTTTAAAATACAGCACATGAACAGAAACCAGTCTCAATACACTATAGGGCACGGTCAAAGTCAGGCACAAAGGAGTGTTTGGAGAGACTGGAAACCTGAAGAGAGAAGGTGTTACCAATGTGATAGCAAAGAACATATTGCATATAGCAGATATTGTCCTGCAGTCAAAAAAAATGTAGTATTTGCAGTTTGATCAGCCATTTTAGTAAAATGTGCCGAAGAAGAAATAGCAATGTTTAGTATGAGAGGGAGAATTAGGATGATGTGGAGGCGGATGCTGAAAATGACAATAGTAGTTGTGTAAAAAGTATACAAGGAAATTATGAACTTAATGTCACAGATGATTCACTAAAAGGGAAGCCTATATTTGAGAATTCTATTGGGGGTGTGTCCATCAACATGTTTGCTGATTCAGGCTCTCCATATACCATTGTAAATTAATCTGTGTGGAAGGAGAAATTTGTAAAAAAAAATTGGTCATCAACTTTATCCCACAGACGTGAACCCTGTAAATTTCACTGGTGAAAAGAAAAGATCAATATGTTAGGTTACAGATAGTTCACATTCTTAATTAAAGGGAGATCGGCAAGAGGGAAATTGTATGTGGCTTAACTTGGTCCATCTGTTCTTGGATGGGCAGACCAAAAGGAACTACACATCATCCTTCACCCTAAAACCGAAGAGAACGTTTTAGTAGTTGATGAAACTAGTAAGTAGAAGATGTTTCGGTAAAAAGATTTGTTTCTATTTTTGGAAAAAAGTTAGGAACCCTCAAAGGATTTGAACACAATATTGTTCTTAAAAAAGATAATGAACCTAAGATCCACAAGGTGAGACCCATTCCCTTGTTAATAAGAGAAGAAGTTAACAGGGAATTAGAAGGTTTGTTAGCTAAATGTGTGATTGAGGAAGTAGAGAGCTCTGAATGGATTTCTCTGGTGGTGGTAGGGCGCAAAAGCAATGGAAAGATCCGTCTATGCATTGACTTGCGCCACTTAAATAACAACATTGTCATTGGAAAATCCCCTTTGCCAAAGATCAATGAAATGGTGTCTTCGCTCAAGGATGCGGCCTGGTTTTCCACAATTGACTTATCGGCAGCGTATCACCAGGACACACTGACGCCAGAGTCTATGAAGCTTACAGCTTTCATTACACCTTTTGGGTGTTACCAGTTTAGGAGAATGCCATTTGGTCTTGCTTCGGCCACAGCAGTTTTTCAGCGGCTGATGCATAGACTTTTGGGTAAAATGAAAGGCGTGAGTTTCTTTCAAGATGACATCCTGGTGGCTGCTAATGGTAAAGTAGAACATGATCACATTTTGAATGAAGTATTAGACGTTTTACAAAAAGTTGGTCTAACTGTGGAACTTAGCAAATGTAAATTTGCTCAGAGGAGTGTGTCCTATTTAGGACATGTTATAAGTGAAGATGGTGTGAAACCCAAACCATCACTTGTTAATTCTATTGTAAGTTTATTCCTAATTTTGCCAGCAAGGTGTATAACATAAGATCTCTTCTAAAAAAGAATGTAAAGTTTGAATGGTCTACTGACCGTGAGGCAGAATTCTCTTTAGTCAAGGAGGATTTACAAAAAGTAGCTGCTTTAAGCAGTTTTGAGCCAAATTCACAGTGTTTCTTTAACTACGGATGCGAGTGACAAAGGATTGGGTGCAGTTTTGTCGCAAAAATGGAGTGATGGCATCTCGTTCGCTTCTAGAGCTTTGTCCCCTGCGGAGAGCAAGTATCCTATTATAGAAAGAGAAGCACTTGCTGTGCTTGGGCTTTGTGAACATATTCGTGCTTTTGTTAGGGGTAAGCCAGCCACAATCCGCACCGACCATCCACCGTTGGTGAGAATTTTAACCATGGAAGGTGGCGTTGGGGCCTCTGCTAGATTGGCTAGGATTTCCATGAGGATGAAAGAATATGTAGATAAAATTATCTATGTTCCTGGTAGGGACAATGTTGTGGCTGACTGTTTGTCGAGATTTCCTGTACCTTTGGAAGATTGTGTAGATGATCCGTGGGGAAATTTATAGTATTGCATTTGTATATGATTCCGGTACACCAGCTATTAGCAAGGAGGAATTGTTGGAGAAGCAACATAAGGACAAAGATTTACAAGCCATATCTGATTATATCTGTAAGGTTTGGCCTAAGAAGGATCACATAACTACAAGTTTAAGACCTTTTGGGAGGTGAAAATGGAGTTAAATGCTGACAAAGAATTCATTTTGGGAGGTGAAAGGATAATTCCATCTGTCACCTTACGCAAAAAATTGTTGCAATTGTGTTATGAAGATCATTTTGGAGTGATAAGAGCGAAATTAGTAGTAAAAAGCATTTTTTGGTGGCCTGGAGTAGACAAGGAGGTTGAGAGGTGTGTAAGAGAGTGTGCTGTTTGTTGCTCTGCTGACAAATCCTTAAAGACTTTAAGACCTCCTATGGGTGAATGTTCGTTTCCCAGCATACCTTGGGAGGTCATTGCTGTAGACATTTTTGGACCAGTGAGGGATGACAAAGAGTATGGTTTTGTTGCTATTGATTTATTCTCCAAGTGGCCTGTTGTCTCTATCGTGGAGAAAGTGGACATGAATACTGTTCTGGAGTTTTTGGGCAAATTGTTTATCAAGGAACGTTTACCTGTTAGTATTTTAAGTGATAATGGAGTGCAATTTACTTCAACGAGTGCTAAAGACGATTTTGAGATTTTGAGAGGAGTGGCATTAGGCACAGTACCACTTCGCTTTATAATCCAAGTGGTAATGGGTATGTGGAGCGCTTCAACCGGGTGCTGAAAGGAGTGATTCAAGCTGCTATGAACAAACATATGGATTGGAAGTTGGATATACAAAAAGCTGTTTGGGCATATAGGGTGACCACTCACGTGGCTACTAGACTGTCTCCTTTTGTGATGATGAGGGGCAGGAAGCTGAGATGCAAGTTTAGTCCTAATTGGCTTAAGGAGGGGAAGGTAGAGCATTGGTCTCTGGTGGAAGTTAAAAACAGTTTGGAGTTGGTGCATAAAAAAAGCAAAAAGTACTACGATGAGCATCATGGTACAAAGACAGTTCCTGTTGCAGTGGGGGATTTGGTCCGTATTAAAAGACCTATGAAAGTTCCTAAGGGAGAGAGTCAATTTGAGTCACCGCAAGAGGTTGTGGAAGTCCTGCATAATGTGGTCAGGCTGAAGGATGGTAGGGTGTGGAATCTCAAAAGGGTGGCTTCTGACTTGGAGCACAAATCTGGTGTTCTATTAAAGGTCACTCCATATCAGGAAGGATCAGGTGATTCAGAATGGGTGGAAGATTATTTTGATCAAAGCACTGTACAGTCTGGTTTGGCTTCTGATGATGCTCATCTAGATTAACCGATGGAGGTTAACCAAAAGGTGGAAGAGAGTAGAATACATGTCCTGGAGGATGGCTTTTCCTCCGAGGAGACTTCTTTTTGTAAGAGTGGGGAGGGGCATTTAGGAACTATTAATACAGGTGATATTGGTAAGAGAAAAAGAGTTCTTCCTGGGTGGTTGAAAGAGTATGTAATGTGATTTTGTTTTATTGTTCCATGTATCTTTTTGTGGGTGGTTATTTATCGTTTTGCAATATTAATTTTGCTATTGTATTTTTTTTTGCATTGTAAGGAAGGGGGTGTGTTATGTTGTTATATTATTATTATGTGTATTGTATTTCTCCTTTATGTTCTTTGGAGTGCTGGGGAAAGCATGGCAAGGAATGCCCTTGCTGTTCCTATTCAGATTCCACCCAGGACATCAGTTGATACCGGTGTCCAGGAGGGAAGCCGTACTACCTGGCCCTTGCCTTTTTCCTGCATGATTTATCTAATAAATCTCCTTGGTTCAACTACACTGTACTGTTGTAACAAAAATGTAAAATGTAAATTTTTAAAACGTATTGTAAATATGGAGGAATTCGAAATTGGAGGCTTAAAATTATGTTGATATACTCTGATTAATTCACAGTAGCATTGCAAGTGCATCAAACAGAATACAGTATGCACGATGGGTGGCACCAATTAAATTTCATTTGTTTGTGAATTAAATAAAATATTGCATCATTTGTGTATTTGTTTGATGAATCCTTGTTTCAATATTTTGATGTATTGTTTTGAGGTACAAATCATCAAAATTGCTTAGTCAGAGGGTCACCTGCTTCCAGTAATGACTAATTGGGGGGCGGGGGGGGGGGCTCATATCTCAATAATGATGCAGTGGGGTCCCTTGATTTGTGTAATGATTAAGTGGGAGTTCACAGAGGTTAAAAGGTTAAGAATTACTGATACAGTGTATGACAGTCAGTTAGAACTAGATTACAGAGTTCAGCATGTGAGAGGGAATTGAGTGGGTCAAAGTGCTTTGAACAATATTAGACATTACATTTTACAGTTATTTTTTGTTTGGCTTTTAATCACATGCATGTCATTTTAAGTGATTTGCCTAAAATTGTGCACATAATTACATCAAAGGCTGAAAAGAAGATTAAAACATAGGTATGTACATTCCAAGTGAGTGAGCTATCATTTATTTATAACTTTTTAAAACTGTTCTAGCTTAATATTTGTTAGTGCGGGGGTTACTTTCATCTTTCGCCTCAAAATAATACAATATAGCTGTCTAGAAGTATATTGAGTTTTGTAGGCACTCCATTTTTTGACCTCTACTAACATCAAATCAGCTGCTGACACTGAATGAATGGTACAGCAAGCACTTACCTTTGGTGGGCATGCTCCCTTCACAGTGCAGCTCTGCCTTTTAGCTGCTGCTGCTCCGCTGCTGCTGCTGACCCACTGGTCAGAAGTTCATACCCTCCTCCACCCGCAGGCTCCTACTTGTGCCTCATCCCTGCTGCTCTGCTGCTAGGGCTGTCTCTCTTTTTTCTGCTTTTTCTGTTGAACCTTTATTTCTGCTCTTTTTCTTCCTTTATTCTGTTTTTCTCTCCATTCTGGTTTTCTGTTTTCCTCTGCTTTTTTCTTTTTTGCCCCTGCGATTCCCCAATGCTCTACCCCTCCAGTGACCTCTCCCGCATTTCCCGCCTCCAGCTCCCCAACCCCCTGCAGCACTACTAAATGGTGGTTGCGCCGCTGGCATGCCAAAGGCAAGACCATCTGCGCCATCCCTGCCTGGACCACGCCTAGTGCCAGGAACCTTCCACCGGTACGTTGCCCTCAACTCAGGATGCTACACCGCCTGCCACCTTGCGTCACTGAAGGAGACCCATGGACCCTTTGCCTGCCGGAACTGTAGCCGCACCTTCACCCATGCTAATACACCTGCCCCTCTCGCTGCCCAGCTGACCAACAGCACTCCCGACAAGCTCAACTCCATCCTCCTCAATGTGCGTTCCCACCACAAACATGCCACAGAAATCTGGGACCTCCTTCACGCTGGCTCTCCCGACATCGCCTTCTTCACGGAAACCTGGACCAACCCCTGCTCTGTACCAGACATCGCCACCACTGACGGCTACAAAATCATCTGCAATGACCGCACCGACCGACCAGAAGGAGTTATCGCCATCGTCCACAAGAACACCCTCCTACTGACCACCCACTCAAACAACCCAATGACAACCCTGGAACACCTTTACTTCGAGATCCAGACCAACTCCAACACCACCCTCCATGGCACCGTAGTCTACAGGCAACCGACCCCTGCCCGCCCTTCAATGAGGCCATCGTAGACCTCATCGCACCCCAGGTTCTTGCATCAACTGATGACATCCTGCTTGGAGACCTCAACTTCCACCTGGACAACCCCAGTGACCAGAACACCACCTCCTTACAGGAGAACCTTACCAACATTGGACTCAAGCAGCTAGTCACTGCACTGACCCACACAGCTGGACACACACTCGACCCCGTTTTCTCTACCAGCGGGAACATCACCTACAGCCACACCATTGAACTCCTATGGACTGACCACAACTGAGTGCATCTCGCCTTCACTATACCCACTGGATACCACCACCCTCACCCTCCCTCCATCGCAGCCGGAATAGGGCCACCGAAAAATTTCTTGATGACTTCCTCAGCACGACCACTCCACCAACACCAACAGATGCCAGCACCACAGCAAGCAACCTTCACCAATAGATCTCCAGCTGCGCTGACACTCTGGCACCCCTCAAGAAGACACCAGGCAAGCAACACTCTAAGAAAGCCAGCTGGTTCACTCCCACCCTCCACAAGTCCTGACGCACCTGCAGACGACTTGATAAGAGATGGAGGAATAACAAAACCCCAGAAACCCATGCAAGCTTCAAATCCACTGTCAACGAGCAGCACCTTCTCCTCAAAGCAAAAAAGATAATAAACTTCCAAGACAGAATCCACACCAATGCACACAACAGCAAAGAACTCATTCCCATCATCAAGGAGTTTGCCAGGCCCAACAGCGAGACCACTGACATCCCACCCTCCCAAGACCTCTGTACCAAACTTGGCACCTTCTTCCACCACAAGATCAGGTAGATCTATGACAGCTTCGACACCTCAGACCCTGCTACTACTCCCGTCACCACCGCATGTAACCACTCTGCACCCCAGCAGATTGTGCTCAACTGGACTCCGCTCAACACAGATGACACACTCAAGACTATAAACAGCATCCACTCAGGAGCCTCATCGGATTCTTGCCCTTATCACATCTTCCATTGAGCAGTTGCCTCCATCGCCCCCCAGCTTCGCTGCCCCATCAACTGCTCCATCAAAACCACCAGATACCCCAATGACTGGAAACAAGCTGAGATCAACACCTGCTGAAGAAGCTGTCCGCCGACCCAACAGACCTCAATAACTTCCCACCAATCTCCCTCCTCCCCTTCCCAGCCAAGGTCATTGAGAAGACCATCAACGCCCAACTCTCTGTGTTCATTGAAGAGAACCACATCCTGGACACCTTCCAATCCAGCTTCCGAAGCAATGACAGCACCGAGACCACACTCCTCCCTGGCACTGATGACATCTGCTCTCTTCTTGACTGAGACGAAACCACAGCCCTCACCTTAATGGACCTCTCAGCTGCCTTCGACACCACCTTCCACCGCACCCTAATCAAGAGACTCCATGACTCCTTCATTAATGGCCGACTACCCCCATTTCTCTCAAAACCTACACAGATCGGCTGCGGAGTGCCCCAGGGCTCCTCACTGAGCCCCACCCTCTTCAACGCTTAAATGGCTCAACCATGGCGTAACCATTGTCTCCTACACCGATGACACCTAGCTGATCCTCCCTTATCAACAAACCCAACGAACCCACAGCCACCAGAATCAATTTTCACAGCAGAATGAAGGCCGTTGCTACCTGGTGACAGCTACCTCAAGCTCAACTCAGACAAGACTGAAGTATTCATCCTGGGGACCACCCACTCAACCTACGGGTTGCCCGCCACACTAGTAACCCCTACTGACAATGCACGCAACCTCGACATCATACTGGACTCCTCGCTCTCAATGAACCACCAAATAAATGCAGTATCCTCGTCCTGCTTCCACATGCTCTGCTTGCTTCAAAAAATATTCAGATGGATCCTGCAAAATCCAGAAAGCCGGTAACGTAAACACTCATCACCTGCACACTTGGCTATGGCAATGCACTCTACGCTGGTGTCACTCAGAAACAGCTTCAGAAACTACAGAATATTCAAAACTTCGCAGCCAGACTAGTCCTCAACATCCCCCACTGCAGCCACATAACACACCTCCAACAACTCCACTGGCTCCCAATCAACAAGAGAATCACCATCTAGCTCCTCACACATGCCTACAAAGCTCTCCATGACACAGGACCGGAATATCTGACCTCATGACAGGACCGGAACCTTGCATTCCACACACCTGCCAGACAACTCCGCTCCGCCCTACCCACCCTGGCTCCGTCCCAAGGATCCACAAGACCAGAACAGAGGAAGATCATTCTCCTACCTCCCTGCCAAGACCCGAAAGACCCTTCCCCTCCAGCACATGCTATACACGTTGCTGACCCAATTAAGGAAGGACCTCAAGATCCGGCTCTTCAACTGAACCTCCACACCCAGACGGATCAGCAGCCCCTGCCAGCGCCTTGAGATCTTCGCGACTGAGTAGATGCGCTGATTGATTGAGTGAGCCATTTTGGTGGCATGTGCTTTAATAATGTTGTCAGTAAGTCTGAAAGTCAGAAATAAAAGGCCAATGGGTTTATGTGCCCAATGTGCATGCCTCACTCTAGTTCTCACAGAGAAGAAACTTTAATACCACAGATAAAAGACTTCTTCAAACACATACTAAAGTTAACATAATATAGCATAGCCGGGTCTGCTGTTCAGCATGGCGAAAAATAATTTAAAAAGTGCTATGTCGCACTGCCATGTCATAGCGAATTCTTTTAATTATTTTTAGCTGCGTGCTCCCATAACCTTTTTCACCAGTCCTCTCTCCCCATACCTCGCCCCCAAATCCACTCGCCGGACAAGGGTGTAGATTAGGGGACAAGGCAACACAGATGGAGGGTGAAAGGGAAGGATGTGGGTTGAGGGAGAGAACAGGAACAGATGGGGAGCAAATGAACAAAGGATGCTGGGAGGAAGGGGTAAGGCCAAGCATATAGGGCCCAATTCACAGAACTAATTTAAGACTAAATCCTAAACCTACTACCATTTTGGTATTCACAGAAGGCACTTACTCATTTTGGTATTCTCAGAAGGCCCCTACTTATTTCAGTATTCACAGAAGTTAGGATTCCTAACTTTAGGACTCCTAAATACCTTCTGTGAATACCGAAAGTCTTAAAGTTAGGATTTTTCTCAGTTTAGGAGTAGTAAAGTTAGGACTCCTAACTTTAGGACTCCTAAATGCCTTCTGTGAATACCGAAAGTCTTAAAGTTAAAATTTTTCTCAGTTTAGGAGTAGTAAAGTTAGGACTCCTAATCTTACTACTCCTAAACTGAGGAAAATCCTAACCTTTAAGACTTTCGGTATTCACAGAAGGCATTTAGAGTCCCCCAAACAGTAGTACACCAGGGGGCCCCTTTTCAGAGTGGTTGAGAAAGGGGGTAGGCATCCAATGACATCGCAGCAATCCCGCTGTGGGGGACTGATTTGTGGCAACAATAGGGGTTTTTGACCCCCAACGAGCCTCAGCTGCCAATGGGACTTCATCCTCCAATCAGTAGTGCACCAGGAGGCCCCTGTGCAGAGTGGTTGAGAAAGGGGGCAGGGTATCCGATGACATCACAGCAATCCCACTGTGGGGGACTTTCCCAGTGGCAAAAATAGGGGTTCTTAGCCCCTAACAACCCTCAGCAGCCAAGGGGACTTCATCCCCCAACCAGTATTGTGCCACGAAGCCCCTTTGCAGGGTGATTGAGAAAGGGGGCAAGGCCTCCAATAACTTTTAAGTAATTTCACCTTGGGTGACTCACTTGTGTCAACAATAGGGGTTCTTGACCCCCAACGATCCACAGCAGCCAAGGGGGCGTCATCTCCCAATCAGTAGTGCGCCAGGAGGCCCTTTTGCAGGCCTCTATTCCCCAACACCTGGATGACAAGGGGAGAGAGTGATGGTAGTAAAAGGGAGGGGGCTGCATTTTTCAATTCTCGCCTAGGGCGGCAAAACACCTAGAAAGGACCTTGATCGTCCCCCAACCAGTAGTGTGGCAGGAGACCCCTTTGCAGAGTGGTTGAGAAAGGGGGTGGGCCTCCAATGATGTCTCAGCAATCCCGCTGTGGGGGGACTTACTTGTGGTAACAATAGGGGTTCTTGCACCTCAATGACCCTCAGCAGCCAAGAAAACTTCATCCCCCAACCAGTAGTGCGCCAGAAGACCCCTCTGGAAAGGGGTTGTAAAAGGGGGCGGGGCCTCCGATGACATCTCAGCAATCCTGCTTTGGGGGTCTTACCCTTACAACAATAGGGGTTCTTGGCCGCCTATGACCTTCAAGGGGATTTCATTAGGGGTGGCTGAGCAATACTCTGCCCACTCACAACACTCTGCGGAATTTGGAGGAGTTTTCCAGCAACTCTGAAGAATTCCAAAGAGTGAAACTCCTAGAGCTCCATCCAGGCCTAGTAGTCAATTCTTCCCCTGTTCATGGGCTTGGCTCTAAACATTTTAGGGTGACAAAGGCAAGGACCAGTCTGGTGTCAGGTTCCTTTGTGTGTGCTGCAGTCACGGAAACATATTAACACTTAGTGCCATCTGCAGTACACCTATTGATATAAATATTGGATTTGGAAAAAGATAATCCCAACCTGCAGCACTTTGACTTTTGAATTTTTACGAAGCAGAAAACCTACCATGATTATTGTAGCCAAAACCTCTTTGTGGCATGCTTGGGAAATTATCCAGAAGAGTTGCTGAATGGTCCTGAAATTAAAAAGTACAAATAATTATTTATGTATATAAGTAAAATATGTTCCCAATGCACATTGCATTTTCTTCTTTAATAGCTCCTGGAGGGAAGACGAAGCCAACAGAAACAGTCTTCTCCCAGGGGGCTCACGGCATGCATGAGACAGGAAACACATGTTTGTGGGGTATTTATATCGCAAGCTCACATCCAAGACCATGAGTTATGGCGGAACCTGTAAAACGCAGTGAACTTACTAAAACCCTGGCAATAAATCCCGAGGTTGTGTTGTTTTTATTCCCAGGAGGCCCAGCCTTCCCAGTCAGGTGCTTCTAATGAATCATGCGAGGAAACCCAGACAGTCATTCCAGGAGAAGGCTTCCCATTTGTGGAGTGTGTCATAAGATGATCCCCCTCCAGGGATCAATTCACATTATTTATCAGTGTTCTTTCACAACCAAGTTGTATTTGCCATTTGGAACAGGAGAGCAATTCTCAAAGGAGTGTAAAACGAAAACCAAAAAAAAGGGAGCCTTTCATGGTATTAAATCATGAACAAGAGGTTCTGCGTAGGTCAATATATCTTTAATGATTATTATCAAAACATAGTGCGTGGCTTATTTAGATGAGAAAACAAAGCAGAAGATAAAATAAAATAAAGCAGATTTATGATGGATTTATAACAGTGGACCTGTGCTTAATGTCTGCTACAGAAGTGTACATTGAGCATATTTTGGTTATAAAAGTGTGATAAAAGGTTGGTTTTTCCCAGAAATGCAACATGACCCATAAACATCTGCATATGCAAAATGGAGCGTGAAGAAATCGGCCAATGCAAATTCTGACACATATAGACCCCCACGCGGGAGGAGATCCAACGTCGACTAAACTGGTCATTCATGTAAGCAAAGTTCTACTAATTACTCAAATTCGGGGCAAGTTAAAGCATTGAATCTGCTGCACCAGGATCATGGCTAAATTACGAAGATACCTTTTCTAACACACGTTGCTCTGTGATATTCAAGCAGTGAAGGAGAGAGGCTATGTCTCTCTCTTTAGCCCAGGAATCAAAGTTGTTTGGCTTTCAGCCACATATAGACCGAGACATCAATCATCAATCAAACAGCAGTTGTAAAGCGCAACACTGTAACCCCTCGGGGTATCTGGGTGTTGTGTCTCAGTCAAAGAGCCAGGTCTTGAGTCTCTTTCTAAAGTCTGCCAGGGGCTGTACAGAGCTGGGCGGGAAGGTCATTCCAGGTCTTGGCAGCGATGTAGGAGAAGGAGCAGTCACCACTGCAGCTGCAACAGATGTAGGGGGTGCCATGTCGAGACATGGTCACGCAATGCATGTGTGCTAGCAGACTTGCATTTCAGCTTGGATTTTGCAGTTGCAACAAATCTCTAGGCACAACAAGCTCAGGAGCCATGGTTAGATATACCTCTCCAAGTAACGAAGGATCAGTGAGAATCAGTGAGCGACGGATGGAAGTGCTTGAGTCACACATCTTAAACATAGAGAATTCTTTGACTAGCATTTTATTCTTTTTTTTTATTTAGAAATTTTTTATTGGTATACAAAAGAAGGTCGTACAAAAATATATATATACAGATATAAGTACAAAGATGGCGGTCATATCTATTGTTCTCCCTCCACTGGAGAAGAAAGAAAGAAGAAGAAAGGAGAGGAGGAGAAAGGGGGGGGGGGTACGCACGTAGTTGTCCTTGACTGTCCTTTATTGGGTCTTCCTCAGGAGCTCGTCAAGCGGGTCCCACATGTGCAGCTTGGCTTTATGTTCTTTCGAGAAGGTGCCTGTAATGTTGTCGGCTCCTCTCAGGAAGGTGATCCAGTTGATCCATGTTTTAAAGCTTGCTTTGGCTGTGTTTTTCCAGTTCGTTAGGATTATTTTGAGGGCTGCTGTGAGAAGTAGGTCTAGGAGTTCTCTCTCTTCTCTACTTTTTAGGTTCGCTGTTAGGTGCTCAGTCGCCAGGCTGACGAAGCTGATTTCCAGATTTGTTTTGAGCATATCGTTCAGGAAAGTGTTGATTTGTGCCCAGAACTTCCTGACTTTCACGCAGGTGAAGATAAGGTGTTCAAGGGTACCTTCCTCTTTCAGGCAGTTCCAGCATTTGTCTGAGTCTGCTATGCCGACCTTGTGGAGTTTGGATGGCGTCCAGTAGGCGTTGTGGAGCAGCCAGTATTTTGTTTGCGCTAGTTGTGGGGTGATTTTGTTTGTTGTCGCTGAGCTCCACATTTTCGCTCGCTCTGTTTCATTCAGTTGCCTGCCCAGGCGCGTCTCCCATGTGTTGGTTGCTTTTTTGTTCTGCGCCAGCTTGGATGGGCTGAGGAGTTTATAGATCTTTGCCGTTTGGTGACCTGCTGAGTTGATGAGCTGCAGGTACTTGATGATCCCCGGCTCTCCTCCGCACAGGTTGGCCTTTGTTATTGCTGTCTTAATTTTTAGGAAATTATAGAACTCTTGGTTCGGGAGGTTATGTAGCTGCTGTAGGTTCTGGAACGTCAGCGGTTTTTGCCTGGTCTCCATTTGACTGGGCGTGCTAATGCCTTCTCCAATCCACGTGTCATTGTGCAGTGTCGCCCCCTGGTAGGTCACTTTAGTGTTGGACCAGATGGATTCCCAAGCAGTGCCTTTCAGTTTCTGCGCCATGTGCCTGTCCACTTTCAGCAGGGCGTCTCTCATGTGTTTTAGTATGGCGCTCGCTTTCAGTGGGTGCCGGTTCGCTGTTAGGAGTGCTATTGGCTTGAGCCCTCCTAGGATGTCCTGTTCGACCTCCAGCCATACTGGCATGTACGTTTGTGTGGCATCTACCCAGGCGATACCCTGTCTCGCCAGACATGCTGTCTGGTATGTCTTGAAGTTCGCCAGGTTAAGGCCTCCGAGGTCTCTTGACAGTCTTAGTTTTTGTAGGCTTATCCTTGGCTTCTTGTTTTTCCATAGGAAGATGTTTATGAGCTGGTCCAATTTTTTGTGAAATGTCTCTGTCATTGGGAGTGGTAGCATTGTTAGCGTGTAGTTTATTACCGGTGTTATCATCATTTTGATCGTTTCAATGCGTCCCCACCAGCTGATGTACTTTGGTGACCATAACTCCAGTCTCTCCTTTATCTTCTTCAGCGTGAGGTCCTCGTTGTGTTGCAGCGTTGACGTGAGGTCTCTCCCAAAGTGGAGCCCTAGATATTTCAGTGGTTTCGTCTGCCATGCCAGGCCGGATTTGCCTAGGACTTCTTTTGTGGTGTGGACATTCATTGGCTTACACTCCGATTTCTCCTTATTGAGTTTGTAGCCTGAGGCTTCTGCGTATTCACCTATTGTGGCCATCAGAGCTTTTATCGACGTGGAGGGGTTCGCTGTTGTGATTAGGATGTCGTCAGCGTATGCCGCTAGTTTGACGGTCTTCCTCTTGAGCTTTACGCCTGTTATCTCAGTGTTGTCCCTGATTCTGGCTAGCAGGGGCTCTAGAGCGAGCAGGAATAGTCCGGGGGAGAGAGGGCATCCTTGTCTGGTGCCTCTGCCCAGCGTGAGCGTTTCGGATGCGCTCCCGTTTACCACTATTTTTGCCCTCGGTTTGTTGTAGAGGGCCATGACCATCGCCGTGTACTTCCTGCCTAGGCCAAAGGCTCCCAGACAGTTACCCAGGAAGGGCCACGAAACTCTGTCGAAGGCCTTCTCCGCATCCAGCGCTATCATGACCGCCTGTTCGTTGCTGCTTGCTGTGTGGTTGATCAGGTGGCACAGTAACCTTGTGTTGTCCTGCGACAGTCTGTTTTTTATATATCCCACTTGTGAGGGGTGGATGATGTTCGGCAGGATCCTGTTTAGTCTGTTGGCTAAGACTTTTGCGTAGATCTTGCAGTCGACGTTTATTAGCGATATTGGTCTGTAGTTCTGGGAATATTGTGGGTCTTTCCCCTCCTTGGGAATTATGGTGATGTTGGCCTCGCACATGGACTCCGTCATCCTCCCGTTCTGGATGCATGTGGAGTATGTTTGTGCCATCAGTGTCTTGATGTGTTCGCTGAAGGTTTTGTAGAATGTCGCCGAGTAGCCATCTGGTCCTGGCGCCTTGTTCCGTTTCAGTTGGCTTATGGCAGTTCCAATCTCTTCCTCCGAGATGTCGGCTTCGAGCGACTCCCTCTCCGCCTCCTCTAGCTTCGGCAGATTGGTTTTACTGAGTAGGTCTCGTCCTGCATATTTGCTCAGGTTTTGATCTTCAGTGTACAGTTCTTGGTAAAATTGTCTGAAAACCTCCAGTATTCCTTTGTTCGTTGTTTGGGATTTGTTCGTGCGGTCAGTTATCGCTGCTATCGTGTGTTGCCTTTGTTTTGCCTTTAAGTAGGACGCCAGCTGCTTCCCTGCTTTGTTTGCTGCGCATAGGTTGACTGACTTGAACTTCGTCAGCCAGGAACCCGCTCTTTCGCTTAGGATCTTGTTCAGCTCGTATTTCTTTTTTGTGAGCAAAGTGAGCGTGTTTTTGTCCGTTATGTTAGCACAGTGACCTCTCTCCAGTGCTGTTATTTCCTCCTCGAGCTCACGGAGTTTCTTGCTCCTTCCTCTGTTCATCCTGGCCTTGATGTTTATCAATTTCCCCCTTATTGTCGCTTTGAGGGCATCCCATGCGGTGTCTTTCCCTACTTCGCCATTGTCGTTGTGTTCGAGGTATTCTTTGATTGTAGCTTCAATTTCTTTGACGTTCTCTCTGTTCTGGAGGATGTCATCGTTCAGTCTCCACCTCCTCGTTGGGCTTTCATTGTGTTTCCCACTTAGAGTGAGTGTTATGTGAGCATGGTCTGAGACGGTGATTGTGGCTATCTCCGTGTCTTCTATGAGGTGCGTGTGTGTGTTGGACATCAGTATGTAGTCAATCCTGCTGTAGGAGTTATGTGGGTGTGAGTAGAAGGTGTATTCTCGCGCTGTCGGGTGTTGGAGCCTCCACGGGTCTGCCAGTTGTTGTTTGGTGCATAAGTCTTTCAGGGTGTTGTTGTTGTTGTTGGAGTTGTGACTTGGTCTGTTTGGGTGTCTGTCTGTTGCCTGGTCCATCGTCTTGTTCATATCCCCGGCTGTGATCAGGAGGTCCTCTTGGGGGAGGTCTGATAGCTTGCTGTCCACTCCCCGCCAGAATTGCTTGTCTTCCGAGTTCGGACCATAGATATTGACCATGTGGATTGTGTCGCCTCCTCTCTGGACGCTTGCTATGAGCATGCGGCCATCTTCATCAGTGTCCACTGCTAGTGTTGTTATGTTGGCCTTCTTGCTCAGGATGGTTATTACTCCTCTTTTTTTTCCTTTTGCTGGTGAGCAGAGTACCTCCCCTATCCATCTAGCTTTGAGTAGTTTCGCCTCCTCTTTGGAGAGCTTGGTCTCTTGGAGCATGTACACATCTCCCTTTAGTTTGGACAAGTAGTCCAGGATTTTCCTGCGTTTGACCGGGTGGTTCAGTCCTTTAACATTCATGGACACTATCTTCAAATCAGTGGACAGGCCCACTCTTGTTGGGTTTGTCATGGTGGTTTCGTTGCGTCGCTTGTGCTTTGCGTTCTGTGGCCCCCCCGGGGTGTTGGATGGGAAAAAAGAGATAGGAAAAGTATAGGGTGCCTGTGGAGAAAGGCAAGATTCTGGGTCCTTTGTTCATGATGCAACCGGCGGCTCTGCCATGTACTATCATATCCGCCGACTTCACTCCCCCCCCTGGCCCGACCCCCTCCCCCCCTCCCCCCTCCCCCCCGTCAGTAGTAAACCGGGTGTGCGACAGCAAGGGTCCTCACACTCCCCCCCCCCCAAGTTCTTCCTGAGTCTTTTAGTCCTTAGCGTGTTAGCCAAAACCCCCCGCCCCTCATGGTCACTTTCAAAAGAAAAGGATATGGTCATCGGTGGCTCGCCCGTTCTTCCCGTGGCCACCGTGGCCTTGCTGAGGTAGGTATGGTTGTTCTTGCTGTTTGGTAGCTCACGGCATGTTCTGTGTCTCGGTGGCTGTGGTCAATCTTGTTCTGTGTCCATCTGAGGTAGGATGTTGTTGTTGTGTGAGGTAGTTTCTTTTTTTTTTTTTTTTTTTTTTTTGAGGTAGGTTGTTGTTAATGTTAATGTCAGAGTTTCCTTGCATGGTTGCGCATGCTTGTTACTCCAGCCTATTGTTCGTAGCGGTCAAGAGTCTCGGTGGCTGCTGTTGCTCCTGTACATGGTTGTCTGCGACAGCTTGTTACGTTCAGGCTCTCGGAGCTTAGTTGCACATGCATGCTCCTTCAAAACACTCCTTCTTATTCACCTCCTTCGTGTGTTTCGTCAGAGGATGCCCTTCTCTTTGCCCCCGGGCTCGGCAGCTCCATCTCCTCTGGTTCCGGGTCTCGTAGGTATCGGTGCAAGTCGTTGGGGTCATCGAAGATTCTGCTTCCGTGTCTGTCTGTCACTCTCATCCTGGACGGGCCTGCAAATGTAAAAGCAATGTTCTTTTTCCGCAAATGTTCCCTTTGGGCTAGGAAGCCTTTCCTCACCTCGACTGTTAGTTTGGAGAAGTCCTGGGTGATGGTTACTTTGCTCCCGTTTATCATCATCGGGCGGCCCTTCCTGGCTACCGCAAATATCGCCTCTGTTTGATTTTCTCTTAATGGTTTGCATATTATGGGTCTGGGGGCGTTGCTGTTCATTTGCTTCCTGGCTGGTATGCGGTACGCTTTGGTGATCTCCAGCGGTTTGTCGAAAGTAAGTCCCGTTATTTTAGGTATTAGGGCCTCCAGCATGAGGGCACATGCTCCTGGTGTATCTTCTTCCTCCTCGGGCACTCCCAAGAGTCTTATGTTCCCCTTGCGACTCCTGTCCTCCTGCTCCGCTACGGCCTTTTGTAGTGCCGTTGTTCTCTTTATCACAAGCCCCATGTCCTTATGTGTTATGTTTGCGTTGTCTTCTAGCGCACCTATTCGCTTCTCTGCCTCGTCAATTCTTCCATTGGCTCTGCTTTGCTCGGCTCTGATTGCTATTAGCTCCATCTGGATGCTGTCTACTGTTTTTTTCGTGGCTTTTGCCAGCTCGTTCCCCTCCGTTATTTTCTTCAGGAGCATGTCCAGCGTTATGGTGCCATCCCCATGGTTGTTTCGCTCTTTGCCCGGTGAGGGCGGTGTCTCATTCTTGCTTTTCTTCAAGTCGTTGGCCCCTTGTTTCCCGTCCCTGCCTGCCATGGCCTCTGTTCCTCTTTTGGCCTGGTTGAGACTGAGCCTCCCTTCTGTTAGCGGCTGTCTTTTTGCGGCTTTGTCTCCTCTTTCTCCCTCCTTGCCCCTCGAGGTGCCAATCGGCGTTATAGGGTCGTCTCTGAACCTGGGTGGCCACCTGACCACTCTGGTTTTAGTCCTAAGCTCCGCCAGCCTTCTGCGCTGTTCTTTGCTCTGGCCGTGCCCCCTTTACTATTATGCTCCAGCTCTCGCCGTCGTCTGCTCAGGCTTGTTTGTCACAGCGTCGCTAGCTGTTCCCTCAGGAAGGCCGCCTAGAGCTTCACTTCTGTCTTGAGATGTCTCAAATGGCCGCTGTTGCTGTTGTTGTTGTTGTGGAGCCACTGCCTGTGTCTGCCACTGACCGTCGCTTCCTAGTTCCCGTGGTCACGTCCTCCGCTGCCTCCTCTTGCTTTGGCCAGCTGCTGGGTGGTCGCCTCCTAGACAGTCGCTCTGCGGCGGTACAGTCTGAAAGTTCACGGATTGCACCGCGGAACGCAACACCCGACCGCCCTGGCACCCCCCCCCCCCCCGCCTCAGGAAGAAGGGAGAGAGAGGCAGTCACGGCGTGCGGTGACCGAGCACGTGAGTACCGGCTTAGCGGAACAGCGCGCGCAGGTCAGCGCAAGGAACAAACTGGCAGCTCCTCTCACGCCCTCACAATTCTGAATTCTGACGAGGGGCCGAGACGGCAGTAACAAACCGCGGCCGAGGGGCCGACAGCCGCTTCGGTAGCAGGGAAGACAACAACAACAACAAGGCGGCCATCTTGGTAGAGGGGGAATGAGCAGGGGCGGCCATCTTGCTAAAGTTACAAGCACATCACGGCGGAACACCCCCGGCGATAAACGGCGATAAACGGCCCGACAACACAGCGCAAGTGGGTCAGAGCGGCATACTTGCATCTTTCCGACGCAGCGGAGAACTAAGGGGCGACCAGTCTCAGCCACACAATTCTAACGAGGGGCCGGGCCGCAGCTGCAACGGCAGCAGGAAAGACAACAACAAGGCGGCCATCTTGGTAGAGAGGGAGTGAGCGGGGGCGGCCATCCTGCTATAGCCAAAAGCACCTCACGGCGGAAATTCTCCTGGCATTAGACGAACACAGTGCAAGCAGGTCAGAGCGGTAAGCCCGCGCTTCTCCAACGCAGCAGAGAACTAAGGGGCAATCAGTCACGCACCAGGGACGTACACCACAGGCGGAGGCGGCAGGGAGGCCATCGATAAGGCCACTGATAAGACGGCCATCTCGGCCATCTCGGCCATCTCGGCAGAGGAGGGAAACACGGAGGTAACCATCTTGCGGTCGCATCCCTGAAGCGGGACAGAGGCCGAAGCAAGGCAGACGGAGGCAGCAGGAAGGAGCAGGGCGCAAGCTCGTGGGGCAAATCGCGGACTAGCATTTTATTCTATCATGTTTGGTTGATCGTGTCATTTCAGAATGGGAGTAGCCATAATTTGCCTCTTAGACGAAAAGTGGATGAGATCTGGGATAATGTTCCTCAGTTTGTTGCTCCAAGACTGCCTCATGAAGTCTGCCCTTGCAGGTGACATTTGGTTGGTATTCTGCTGCAGCCTAGCCATTGGCTACGGTTGTAGTGGAATATTCCAGCTTTTTACTCTAAAGAAGATACTGTGGGCCCACACATCTCAATTGCTGTTTCTGATTTTATGCAGTTGCCAGTAGTTCAGTCACAGCTTGTAACATGTCTTCCTTTCACATACAGCCACACATGTGGGGCCTTGTCCCAAAAAGAGGATTTTTTTTCTTATAAAAACTTGTAATCCTTAAATAGCTCAGTAAGCGAAAGTGCCAACTTTGTTCTTGTGTTGCCCTTCCCACAGAATGGTTTGCCCATCTCGAGCAAGAAAATTGTCACTGTGTTTCACTTTCCACCTTTAATCGGACATAATCGTAAACAATCTCCTGATTTTTTGCATAACTTGCATTAGCAACATACTTAAGAAACTACAGAATGAGAGTCATGCCTGTAAATGCATTATGTTATGTTGCATTATGTTATTTTGAGATTGCATGTTAAAAGAGATTTGTATAGCACCGAATTGCTATCCGCAGGGCATCACAGCACTGTCTGGCATGGCAAATAGGTTATTATATATTATGTAATATATGGATCAAATTAATTTATGAACTACTTTTTTCTATATCTAAAATCTCAACCCTGGCGCCGTACAACCAGCATTATATACCCAGCTTGGGCTCACTATGTACAGCATTTATTTCAGATATACTATTGCTTTGCATGGCTCTTTGTGTATGTCTTAAACAGTCTGCCTTAATGGTAGCTCCCAATACCATTGTCCCTCGGATACAGTCATGATGAATAGAAAAGACAGTTAAGTTGATAATGTTAACAAACAAAACAGTTCTAAGCATAAAGTTTCGCTATAATCAAAACCAGATTCTCCTTTGAAAAAAGTAGGTACCAAGCAAAGGAGTAATGGAATTATGTTTCTCGTTTTTCCAGGAATGTAAACCACATTTTCTGTCACAGCTGTGCAAAATTAATGACAGGGTCTGCCCTAAAATGTGTACCAGCAGCAACATACATCTGTTTGTAATACTGTATTTAAGCTAGGAAATACATTTTTTTTACTGTAACCCATTCTTTACCATAGTACGAATTCAAAATAAGGATACTATTAATACAACATAATCTCATAGCATCAATTTAAAGTGCAATCATCAAGATTTTCCAAACATTTTCACTTGTTCTGTTCAGGAGCAATGGTGAAAAAGCTGTGTTATGACACTTATTTACCTCCTAGACTCTTAGGGCCTGATTACAACTTTTGCGCAGCGGGGTCGCGGGGGTATGTCAGCGCCACATTCCCACTGTGCCAAAGCTGTGGTCGGGCTGCCCGCCAGATTAGGAGCTTCCTCTTGTCTGTCAGGCTTGTTTTTTACGTTCCCACGATGGTGCCTCTAAAAATGGGCCCAGCAATAGGAATGCCGAAAACAGTTCCTGTACCCCATGGACTGTTAAGTCCACGCCGTGCAGGAACTGGTGTGCATGCACACAAGGGGCACATGTTGTGGCCCCCTGTTTGCATCCATATGGTGTGAGGCACCAGGGGGTCCTGGTGGGTCCCGTTTGTTTTTTCTCTGCCACGGTTTTCTTGGCAATGGAACTGTCATGAAAACCACAGCAGAGAGGAAACTTGTAGTATGCTTGGAGGGACCACGGCATTCCCACCAAGCATATTGTGGCCTCGGGACTGCTGCACCACCTCCAGGGAATGGTGGTTCCCTGGTGACGTCAGCAGTCCAAAGTTGTAATGAGTGGCTGGACCACCGATTCCAATGTCAGTTTTACACAATAGCTACCATCCTGAAAGGGATTTTTCAAATCCTTGTGTTGTCCCACTACACAAGGAAGACGAGGGTGCTCTGCAAATGTAATGTAATGTGTATACTTGTAAAGCGCACTGTTGCCAGCCAGCGTCCTGGCGCTGTATACCGCTGGGGAACCCGTCCTGGCTTTCCCTGTGGGATGGTCCCTGCTGGGAATCCCCAAGGTGGAGCCAGGCATTCCCAGCGTTGATGGGGCCGTTGTGGAGATTAGGCAAGCTAATGCCCAGAGTTGCAGAGTGGGACCCCTGGTTAGAGTGGGCACTGAGGCGAAATATATCGAGTCCGCTGACCCTGGTCCACGACCCTGCCGCGTCGGGAATCGAACCCTGGTCCCAGGCCGACTTCTGCTTCTGGGTCTGCCGCCTATAACCAGTGAGCCACACCACTCCACTAAATAAAGACTTGTAAATACGAAGCATATGATAAGAACACACTGCAAAACAACTTTACATAAAATGCACTAAAAGAAAAGTAGAATGAGAGACAGCCTGGCTTGTCGGCAGGTGGAGAGGGGTAGAGGAGTCATTATTCCCCACCTCCCCCACTTTTTAACACCCCATGTGCAACATTTTTAGGGCTCGGCCTACGTCACCACTTCATCAGAAGTGGGGGGAGCTCCGAGCCGTATTGTTAAGGGGCAAAGAATCGTGAAGTAAAAATTCCTCAGTGCGCGAGAATTTTTCGTGGTGTTGTGTGCCATCTGCATGGTCATTGGTCCTTTCACGGCTGTCTTTTTGTAAGTGTTCACGCAATAGGCCCTAGGAATTTTTCTCAATTGACTTCCTGCATTTTCCGTACTTATACGCGCATGAGAATGCCATAAATTCCCAATTACCAGATGTCAGGGTCCGTTCGCGCATTCACGACTCTGTAGTTTTCTTGAGCTGTGTGTGCGCGCATGCTGTCTCCCCGTCCAGGAGAATGCCATAAATTCTCAATTAGCAGCTGTCAGAGGTGCCGGTAATTGAAGGCAGATGCTTGTTTTTCAATGCTGCTTTATTGCCGTCGCACGTATTTATATATTTATTATCATGCCGATTCTTAGTAAAGTACATGTCAAAGGCTAATTAAAGTAGGTTATTGCAGTGAACTATATTAATAATGGCAAACCCTTGGTTACGGGACATAAGGATTATTATAGTGTGAGTGCCGAGTGGTGAGTGCATAGTGGTGAGTGCATAGTGTGAGTGCAGAGTGTAGAGTGCAGAGTGAGTGTGCAGAGTAGTGAGTGCAGAGTAGTGAGTGCAGAGTAGTGAGTGCAGAGTGAGTGTGCAGAGTGCAAAGTAGTGAGTGCAGAGTAGGTAGTGCAGAGTAGTGAGTGCAGAGTAGTGAGTGCAGAGTAGTGAGTGCAGAGTAGTGAGTGCAGAGTAGTGAGAGCAGAGTAGTGAGAGCAGAGTGAGTGTGCAGAGTGCAAAGTAGTGAGTGCAGAGTTGGTAGTGCAGAGTAGTGAGTGCAGAATAGTGAGTAGTGAGTGCAGAGTAGTGAGTGCAGAGTAGTGAGTAGTGAGTGCAGAGTAGTGAGTGCAGAGTAGTGAGTGCAGAGAAGTGAGTGCAGAGTAGTGAGTAGTGAGTGCAGAGTAGTGAGTAGTGAGTGCAGAGTAGTGAGTAGTGAGTAGTGAGTTGTGAGTAGTGAGTGCAGAGTAGTGAGTAGTGAGTAGTGAGTGCAGAGTAGTGAGTGCAGAGTAGTGAGTAGTGAGTAGTGAGTGCAGAGTAGTGAGTGCAGAGCAGTGAGTAGTGAGTGCAGAGTAGTGCGTGCAGAGTAGTGAGTAGTGAGTGCAGAGTAGTGAGTAGTGAGTGCAGAGTAGTGAGTAGTGAGTGCAGAGTAGTGAGTAGTGAGTGCAGAGTAGTGAGTATTGAGTGCAGAGTAGTGAGTGCAGAGTAGTGAGTAGTGAGTGCAGAGTAGTGAGTGCAGAGTAGTGAGTAGTGAGTGCAGAGTAGTGAGTAGTGAGTGCAGAGTAGTGAGTGCAGAGTGGTGAGTGCAGAGTAGTGAGTAGTAAGTAGTGAGTGCAGAGTAGTGAGTGCAGAGTAGTGAGTGCAGAGTAGTGAGTAGTGAGTGCAGAGTAGTGAGTAGTGAGTAGTGAGTAGTGAGTGCAGAGTAGTGAGTAGTGAGTGCAGAGTAGTGAGTAGTGAGTAGTGAGTAGTGAGTGCGGATTAGTGAGTAGTGAGTGCAGAGTAGTGAGTGCAGAGTAGTGAGTGCAGAGTAGTGAGTGCAGAGTAGTGAGTAGTGAGTGCAGAGTAGTGAGTAGTGAGTGCAGAGTAGTGAGTAGTAAGTAGGGAGTGCAGAGTAGTGAGTAGTGAGTAGTGATACAGAGTAGTGAGTAGTGAGTAGTGAGTGCAGAGTAGTGAGTGCAGAGTAGTGAGTAGTGAGTGCAGGGTAGCGAGTGCAGAGTAGTGAGTGCAGAGTAGTGAGTAGTGAGTGCAGAGTAGTGAGTAGTGAGTACAGAGTAGTGAGTAGTGAGTGCAGAGTAGTGAGTGCAGAGTAGTGAGTGCAGAGTAGTGAGTAGTGAGTACAGAGTAGTGAGTAGTGAGTGCAGAGTAGTGAGTAGTGAGTGCAGAGTAGTGAGTGCAGAGTAGTGAGTAGTGAGTGCAGAGTAGTGAGTAGTGAGTGCAGAGTAGTGAGTAGTGAGTAGTGAGTAGTGAGTGCAGAGTAGTGAGTGCCGAGTAGTGAGTGCCGAGTAGTGAGTGCCAAGTAGTGAGTGCCGAGTAGTGAGTGCCGTGTAGTGAGTGCAGAGTAGTGAGTGCAGAGTAGTGAGTGCAGAGTAGTGAGTGCACAGAGTGAGTGCGCAGAGTGAGTGTGCAGAGTGAGTGCGCAGAGTGAGTGCAGAGTAGTGAGTGCAGAGTAGTGAGTGCAGAGTAGTGAGTGCGCAGAGTGAGTGCGCAGAGTGAGTGCGCAGAGTGAGTGCACAGAGTGAGTGCGCAAAGTGAGTGTGCAGAGTGAGTGTGCAGAGTGAGTGTTCAGGGTGAGCAGTGTGTGAGCGTGCAGGGTGAGCAGTGTGTGAGCGTGCAGGGTGAACAGTGTGTGAGCGTGCAGGGTGAACATTGTGTGAGCGTGCAAGGTGAACAGTTTGTGAGTGTGCAGGGTGAACAATTCCAATCCAAACCACATAATTCCATTACACACTACATGCATACACTCCATAACACATGACTAAAAGACATTGCCATTTACAATGCCATTAGCTCTAACTCAAATAAATCCGAGACCTATTGCATTTCCAATGCTTGTTTTTATACCTCCAAAGGAAATCATGCATATGCCATGTTTTCGCCTTCCTTGTGGGGCATTATATTTAAACTTTGAAACTGGTCTTTGTCCTTTGAAGGGCCCCACTTCAGTTTGTTGACCCAGGCCACCAGAAAGCTTCTCTGTTCTCTGATGCAGTTTGGAAGCAGCAAACATTGGGGCATATTTACAAGCCCCTAATGCCACCGGAGCTGCACTTTTTCGGACACTCCGGTGGTGTTGCGCTATTCCCCATATTTACAAGGTGGCGCTAAGCCACTTAACGTGACTTAATACTGACTTGCAAGTTTGTCTCTTTCCACCGAAGTTCACTGCGGCCATGGGGCGGTCAATGGGTGTTGCAGTGGACGTTCCTCTGCAAAACATCCATTGCTTTTTGATGTTGCCCCAAATTTACAAGGCTGGGGCAATGCCAAAACTAAGGTCAGGTAATACCTGATTTTAGTATGGCGATGCGAGGAGAAATTGTTAATTTCTTCTTGTTTTTTTGTTCTTTATATGCATCCTGCAATCTGCAGCACACATAGAAAGAGCAAACCATCATTATTGATTGTTTATGTGCAGGAAGGTGTTCCTTCCTGCACATTACTAATCGCCCCTGCAGCACAGGCACTCTTGCAACATGGCGCAAGGGTGCCTGTACTGGCACTAGGCAGGCTTTTTAGCACTAGTGCTAGACAAAAAGCAGGGGTGCACTGTATTTTTGTAAATACGGTGCATCCATGCGTTTTGAAAATATCAGTGCGCTGCGTTGCCAAATTTGAAGTAACACCCACTTTCTTGTAAATATCCCCATTGTCAGTAAATTGACTGCACAAAGAAAGATGATAAAGTGGGGTGCAAATATGGCCCATCACTAGACCACTGCTCTATAATGGTCTTACAAACAGTATTACTAGGGGCTGGGTAGGTAGAATTTCCTTCTGTTGTCAGCAATATCATTCATGTGCTTTAAATGTGGTTAGGTTGGCGAGGTGGGGTAGCGTGAAGCAATATAGAAATGCTGGCAGATTGGTCTGCAATTTTGTAAGTGAGATGCATACACTTGCAAGTCCACGGAAACTTACTTGGAAACCACAAACAAATGTAAACATTTGACATCAACAAAAAGGAGAAAGGCCTAGGGCTTACTTTATGGAATAACCCATTTCCACTCAGTGTGCCACATCACGTAGGAGAGTAAGAAAATGCCTGGATAAATTGAAGATTTATAACCATTAGAACAAATGATTTATTTTTCATTTTCAGATTTTTGTAATGTGTGCATGTTACTGTGTGCCACCTTTGAATGTTTGGATATGGGAAATGGTTAAGTGGTTATATAAACTCACAGTGTGTTGGAATGCTTACGGTGCACGTCCTTGCCCCACGGATGCCAAGGGTATTCTAAGATGACTCTTCAGTATGATGTCCTAAGGTGGGCTGATATGACCAGAAAGTGTTGAGGGGAATGGATCTACAGTAATACAGGTTGGATAGCAGATGAGATGGGAAGCCTCCGCTTCTGGCAGGCAGGGAAGACAATAAATGAAATAGATGCAAACTAAGATAAGCAATGACTTCATGATTGTGCTTTGGGGATTAGGGAAAGCGAATGTCGTGGGCAGATGCAAGAGGATGGTCTTCAAGCCTCTCCTGTTTAGTGTACCATCTTGAACATGGAGGGACAAGAAAGGATGCTCACCACAGTTTCTGTATCTGTCTGTGAGGCTGGTGAGGTTGGATTTTCTGATGTGCCTTAGCAGCTGATAGATAGCAAAAGCACAAGCAATGGAAATACTTGAACCACTTGTGACTACTCTGAGTGCATTCCATATCATTTTGTTTCTTAGCTCATCTCTCCCACTATGAAAGCAGATCAATCACATGCAAATCAGCCTTGATCCTGCCCCAATAGCACAGGCCATACTACAAGGCCATGCTCAGGAACGCAACCATCTCCTCACCTTTTTCATATAGAGAAGGGATCTAGATCTTGGCATACCAATGCCATTTAGTGAAAGAGCAACAACATGCTGAATGGAAAAGCTTAAATGAACAGGAAAAACTGGTAATTACTCTGGGCACATTCAATACCACTATTTTCTACCTTGTCTGTGTCATTGCATTTGGATCATAGGACTAGGAAATCATCTGGAAATATTCACGTGTGTGGCCTTCAATACCTTTCAAACTAGGCGCGGGATCTATAATTGTAGTCTCTCTTTTATTGGGAGCCAGTATAACACATTCAGAGTACCAGAAAAGTTACCATGTTTTTGTGGATATTTTCAAGAGAGTTGAAAGGAAGACGGGAGCCGAACTGAGGTTTATTCCATCTTCCAGTATCAAGGTCCGGGCAGCAACTGCCACCCGAACACCCTGCACGAGCCATCTACCCATTCCACTCAAGGAACACAGCATGCTCCCCCATTGTTCCACACAGGGAACACAGCACGCTCCCCTACCTGACAACCACCCACATGTCCCAACACACCCTTCGTACTTCACAATAACAAACCAAAAAGCAACCAACGTAACCAAAGTTTACGAGAATAAATGGAAACAAATAACAGAAAGTCAAACCATGTCATAATCCTTAAACTTCACTGGATCCCATCTTACCCTCACAGAAATTCTACGGTCAAACATTTTGTCACACTGAGCAGGCTTTTGATAATTCATTTTGCATCTCATAAATTTGTCAACTGGCTCCTGCTCTATTGTGTCTGATTAAATTCTTATTCTGCTGGCTACATACTCAGCCGTGGATTCAGGCACCACTGAAACAAAACTCTTATTCCATGTACTGCCATCCTCCAACACCACCACATGTTCCTTCCCTTCCTTCCCTTGTAAAGGTGAATAAAAACGCGACAACCATCAAGGTTTCTTGATTCTCACCCAGTCCCCCACTTGAACCGCCAAGGTTCTGTGCTGTTCAAGCATACCTGGGTGTGCTACCTACAACACCAAAAGGTCCGGATACATCAAATGCAAGTTTGGACCAAGGGGTGTTTTTAACCACTGTAGGATTAACCGGGGAAGGGCATGTCACCTGTGACTTATCACTAAGCACACACATGCAACACTCACAGACAAAATGATGTTCAATAGACCTGTCTGCCCCAGGCCAACAGAAATCTTCCCTCGCGCTACGCTTCATGGCCCGAATCCCAAGGAGACATTCATGAGCCAAATCCAGATCTTCTTATGGAGGAACGACCAACTGCCCGCCTCTGAGCAAAACGCCCCAAAGAATGGACAATTTGACCCCCACTCTCCTGTATGGAACCAATGCCTCTGGGGTCATACTTCTAATGGGCCAACCATTAGCAACATAATTGGCCACGTCTTGAAAATCTTTGTCATGTGTCACAGCATACAACCATTCCTCCTCAGATAATTCACCTTTCGTGGTAACATCAACTGAACTGAACACACCGACTATCTCCACATTATCTGACGCTTTGTCACCCTCACCTGCCAGTGGTAACCTAGATAGACCATCCACCACAAAATTTATAACCCCGGCTACATATTCCAATTTTACTGAAATTCTTGCAGTCTGTATTGACATTTAGCGATGCGTGGGGGCTTGGCCAAGATGGCGGTGAGATAGGACGTTCTTTTCTATCCCTCCGGCGCCACCAGCCAACAGCCTTGTATTATCATCCACCCTGATGCCCATCCGCACTTACCGATGAGGGGAACGCTTCTTTCCACTGCCCTGGTGCTGGTGTCAAGCTTCTTTTTGGACTCCTCGGCGGCTCTGATCCAGGAAGCGGTCTGCCTGGCCACGGCCTTGCTGCGTCTCGGCGGATCTAGAGAGGGCCTTTGGCGGTTGTGGTCAGCGAGGCTGCCAGATGTGAGTGGCGGTGGATCCGGGGGGTCAGTGTCGGGCCCCCTCCCTGGTGTGCTGCACGGTGGCAGTGCCCCGGGCCACTATGCCTGCAGGTGGACGAGGGCTGGGGAACAACATGCAGCACCCACCATTTTGTGCCTCCCGGGATGGCCTGTCTGTGGCCCTCCAGGCACCTGAAGTAAACCAAGGGTGCTGCGGACCCCGACCACGTCAACGTACTGTGGGCGCCGGAGTGAGGGGAGACGCTGGTGGTGCTGGGAATCCCTTCGTGTGAGCCCGGCCTCTGGGAGTCCTGAGAAACCCTGCCAGAAGAGATGGGAGCGAGGTGAGGAGTGGAGGGGCGGTATGCTGATACCTCCTGTGGTGGTGCTCGGTCTGTGTGTCGGCAGACGGTGGTATCAATGGTGGAGGATAGGCAGTGAGAGCTGTGTCTGCTTGCGGGTCCCCGCCCCCCACCTCCAGCTGGAAAGTGCTTGGGCCTGCTGCGGCTGTGACCGGGAGGCCCGGGTGGCATTTGGAATGCGTGAGCTGCCCTGGGCTGGGCCCGACTTGTGCGGAGATTCCCACCTGCAGTGCCCATACTGAGAGATAGCGGGGCCCTGGTGCCTTTGACCTCTTGCGCCACGGTTACGGTGAGGCATGTGTTCGGCCCATAGCTCGGAGGGTGGTGGTGTGCCTGATGGGGTTGGGGCCTTGCCTCATGGCCTAGGAGGGTTTCGCCCCCGCCCCCTTGTAACATACAGTGAGAGGCGTGTGCCTTCCGAGCTAGTAGAGCGGCAATCTGGGGGCACCTTCTTCATTTACTTGGCCAACGCCTGGACCTGGGTGGACTACAGATTTGGTTTGATAAACCTCGCATCCCGCCTTGACCTTAGTGGATGGGGGTGTGTGTGGTCAAGGTGAGGACTGAATAGCTGACTGGCAGTGACCCGTCCCCGCTGTCAGAGAGCTTTTCCTCCAGCTGGGACACTGCAACATGCTGCTTTTGACTGCACGGAGCCCCCTAGGGTCCTGGGCCCAGGGATGCCGCTACGCTGAGTGCTTCTTGTGGCTTCCCCCCAGTTCTTCTGTGCTGAGCTAATGATACCTTCTTCGACTGGCAGTCCCTACTGAAAGTATGTGCCGCCTTTCCGCGCCCAGGATTACCGGGTGGTCGGGGGCCTAGTAGCCGGCGCACTTGCACAACTCTAGAACCTAATCACAGGTTCTCCGTGGTGGCTTAACGCAGCAGTTAACACACGTTTCTTCATCTACCTAGGCTATTGCTCAGTTCTCTGGCTGGGAAGACTTTGAGTCATGTTCAAATAAGTCCTCCCTTTGCTCCGCTCAACGGTCTCTCCTAGCAGGCCGTGACAATCCGGACACGCCATGTCGTCAGCCAGAGGCCGAAAGGACAAGCCCCCAAAAGATTTCCTGCAAAAAGGAACAGAATACTCCGCCTCCCAGCCAGATGCTAAGGTTTCACGGGCAGAGGACGAAGATGAGCCGGCAACCAGAGCCTTTATGGTTGAGCTGTTCACAGTCATCAAGGATGATATACAGGAGCTGCGCTCCCAACTCTCCTCAGATCTTAGAGAAGTTAGACGGGATGTCAACGCCATAGAAGAAAGAGTCGCGACCTTGGAGGAGCATGATTTGGGTAGAGAAGATGACCTGCACAAACTTCAACAAGAGATGATTCAGCTCAAAGAACAAAATTTGGACCTTCAGGCACACACGGAAGACCTGAAGAACTGCTCCAGACGTAATAACATACGGATCCGGGCAGTTCCATGGCGGGAAGAGAGAGATGACCTTCGGGCTTACGTTACCGCCCTATTCTGGCAGATCCTCAGAGAGGACGAGAATCAGGAGATTCAGATGGACCGAATGCACCAAGTGGGACTGCCGCGAGGCCCTCAGGCCCCCCCCCCCAGATATACTAGTCTGTGTGCACGACTTCCAACTCAAGGAGAGGATCCTCCGCAAGGCCAGAGACTTACAGCCGGTGCAATTCCGGGGTCAGCTCTCTGCCAGGACTTGGCGGCTTCCACTCTAGTTAAGCGTAGAGAGTATAAGTCTATCACTAGTCACCTACGAGACCGGAGCATCCCTTCCTCTTGGGGTCACCCTTTCCGCCTCATCTTTTAGTTCACACAAACTCCTGCAAATTCGCTCCCTAGAAGACGCCTATGCTGTCCTGGGTCTGGAAAGGCCCAGCATCGTCTGAGAACACTCACCCTCTTCCCCGGCATCGTTGTCGCTCATCGGAGTGGCAATGAGTCGGGAAGTCGTCGCCTAGCTCCAAGCCAGATACATCTGCTAGTCAGTGCGAGAGAGAGGCAGCTCTTGCGTCAGTGTCACAGGTCACTGACAGCTATGACGTTCCGTGATTTGCGCAACTCTGCCATCTTTGTGGGTTCAATCAATGGCGCTGGAGAGAGGGAAGAGTCCGACGGTGACTAGTAACTTAGTTCTCTGTTGACAGGGAATTTTCTCAGTCCAATATGGTACAGACTGAGTATGGTCCTTGAGACGAACTGTTGTCCCATCTTCCAACTTCCTATTTTTTCTGTCCTGTTTTACTGTTTTTTCCACAATTGGGTTGAGGTTTTTGGGGTTTTGGGTTTTTTGTTGGGCTCCGCATCAGTTCATGGGTATGATAGGCAACTAGTTGGTTTCTATGAGATGACCCTCTCTACTCGTTCCCCTATGGAGATTGGGCCAGCATCCAACCTTTCCTCCCCCGTGGATCATCCTGGGTAGAGATCTTAAAATTGTGAGCCTGAATGTCCGAGGGTTCAATAATCCGGTTAGGTGATCTGGCATTCTCTCCCTCTTAGAAAACACTGAGAGCGATATATGTTTACTTCAAGAAACCCATCTTTCAGCCAGGGACAAGAAACGTATGAGAGATAGACGCTTCCAGCTGCAGCTGTGGTCCTCTGGGGCATCCAAGAAAAACGGGGTAGCCATACTTTTCAGCGCACGGTCGCAATGCAAAATTCTCTCCACTGTGGCAGACCTCAAGGGCTGTTTCTTGGCGGTATGGGTGCAGCTGGGTGATACTCAACTGACGATAGGGTCTTTATATGCCCCAAATGAGCGGCAAGAACCTTTTCTGCGCCTAGCGCTGTCTGAGGTCCTTGACGCGCCAGATGTAGCACTCCTGGTGGAAGACGATTTCAATGTGGTGATGGATCCGGGGATGGATAGGTCAGCACAGAGGTCTACTCACACAGGCACATTGACATGGGGGGGGGGGAAACAATGGTTGAATGACTGTGGACTGTGTGATGTATGGCGTGTCCGACTACACTTACTTCTCAGCGGCACACAAAACATACACGCGCCTGAACCACTTTTTGGCCTCTTCCTCTCTTTTCCCTTACCTCTACTCGGCAGACATCACCCCACGCTCCCTTTCTGACCATGCACTCATCTCTGTCTTGCTCAGACCACGGGGTTCAGGCCCGACACCACCAGGATGGTGCCTCCGCGAATCACTTCTTCATTCGGAGGACGTCACCAAGCAAATTAGAGATACTATAGTACATTATCTTTTGAAGAACTATCAAGAGGTTACTCCTCTTACCGCAATCTGGGAGGCTCTAAAGCTTGTGGTGCGAGGAGAATTTATTGCAATTGCGGCATTCTATGCGTGGTTGCGCAAAGAGAAATGTGTGGAACTAGAGAGGGAGGTGGGTGAACTGGAAGCAGTTCATAAACAAACTGGGCCTGAGAATCTGGAGAGAATTAGAGACGAGGCGGCGCACGCTAAAACATCTGGATCTTGATAGAGTGGAGCATGCTCTCCTAAGGTTGCGACACAAATTCTATCTCAGTGGGGATAAAGGTGGACGGATGCTTGCACATTGGCTACGAGCGCAAGCTCAGAGGTCGGCCATCCAATCTATCGGGGACATGCACGCAGTAGAGCAAACCACAGATGCTCTTATTGCTAACTCCGTTCGTCAGTTTTATCAACGCCTCTATGCGAAAGAAGATACCCATTTACACAACCCGGGGGAATATGTAAAGTCCTGCGGTATCACCCCTTTGCCTAAGTCGTCAGCTGACGATGTGGACTCAGCCATACACATCGAGGAGGCCATCTCGGCAATAGCGTGATTAAAGATAGCCAAGTCACCAGGTCCGGGTGGCTTTCCGGCACTGTTTTATAAAACATTCTCGTGGAGCTGGCTTCCCTTTTAACAAAGCTTTTTAATTCCTTCCTTGATACTGGAGCAGTGACGCCGTCAATGTCTGACGGGGCTATCTCGGTAATCCCTAAACCCGGAAAAGACCCCAAAGAATGTGGGTCAGACCGCCCAATCTCCCTCCTTAACATAGACGCAAAGTTATTTGCGAGTATCTTGGAGGCATGGCTGAACCCGCTTATGGATGGCCTTATAGACAACGGATCAATCCGGTTTCAGCCCAACGCGTCAGGGAGGGGACAATACTAAGAGACTCCTTCACCTTATTGACTTGACCCATCGATCTCGCACTCAAGCCTTCTTTATCTCAATTGACACAGAGAAAGCCATTGACCGTGTTGACTGGGAGTTTCTCTACACAGTTCTACGTTCCTTTGGCTTTGGAGATAACTTTATCTGGTGGGTAAGTAGCTTTTACGCCTCCCCCATGGCGGCGGTGCGGGTTAATGATTGTAGATCAACCCTCTTTCCTACTGCCCGGGGCACGCGGCAAGGCTGCCCCCTCTCCCCACTTTTATTTGCACTCTACCTGGAGTCGTTTGCCCAACGTATTCGAGCCAACCCTGACATAACGGATATCAAATTTGGAACGGACGTACATAAACTCAGTATGTATGCCAATGATGTCATTCTCTCGCTCACACAGCCCTGGACAACTCTACGGAACCTGTACAAAGAGCTTACTACTATTGGCGTTGTTGCGGGGTTTAAAGTCAATTTTACAAAGTCACAAATTCTTAATATCTCTATCCCCGCGGATGAGATTCAGGACTTGCAGCAGGACTACGCTTTTCCATGGGTCCAAGCGGACTTTACATATTTAGGCATCCGCTGACCACGTCCATCACTAAGACAGTCGCCCTCAATTATGCACTGTTGATTGAGCAATTCACCAAGGCGCTCTCCGCCTGGACACGTCTTAAATTGACATTGTACGGGAGATTCTCAGCGGTAAAGATGACTGTACTCCCACATATCCTTTATCTATTTCAGATGCTCTCTGCTAGCCCTCCACCAGGCGTCCTCCGGAAGTTACAAGGGCTCTTGAATAAGTTCCTGTGGGATAATAAAAAGCCCCGTCTTGCGTCAGCACTGGTCACCGCCTCAAAGAAGAAGGGAGGGTTTGGCTTCCCGCTAGTGGGTGCTTATCATCAAGCGGCATGTCTCCGCTACATCGGCAAATGGAACAGGCCCCTGTCCAGCAAGCACTGGAATTTTATGGATCAGACAGTAGCTGGGCGTAACATCTGGCGTGAATTGTGGCTACCCCGCAAACACAGGGCATGAGGTTTGTATTCTTCTCCAGTCACCTCCCCGATCCTGGCGTCACTAGGGGGGTGCGGGGGGGTGCGGACCGCACCGGGTGACACCAACACATGGGGTGACACCAATCTGCACTGCAGCCTCGCCTCTGCTCTCACCTTTACTGTTGCTACCTGTGCAAGCTTGTTCCTCATGCTGTTCACACTCGCCAGCGTCTCGCAGTAGATCTGCAATGCTTGACTGCAATTTTCTTTGCTCACAAGGCAACTCTATAGCAGCCTAGCTCATCTGAGGGTGCATGGTTTCCTATTTTTCAGTATCTTGTACAGTCTTCAGTTTTCCAGTGAACCAGTTCCAAATTTCAGCTTGCTCTTCACTACAGTGGCACCAGTTGCTCGCACTCTTGTTTATACAAATCCAGGGAAGACAGATGGAGTAAGAGAGAGAGGGAGACGGAGGGAGCTAGAGGGAGTAAGACAGAGAGAGGGAGCTAGAGGGAGTAAGATAGAGGGAGCTAGAGGGAGCAAGACAGAGAGAGAGGGAGCTAGAGGGAATAAGAGAGAGGGAGCTAGAGGGAGCAAGACAGAGAGAGGGAGCTAGAGGGAGTAAGATAGAGAGAGAGGGAGCTAGAGGGAGTAAGACAGAGAGAGAGGGAGCTAGAGGGAGCTTGACAGAGAGAGGGAGCTAGAGGGAGTAAGACAGAAAGAGAGGGAGCTAGAGGGAGCTAGACAGAGAGAGGGAGCTAGAGGGAGCAATACAGAGAGAGAGGGAGCTAGAGGGAATAAGAGAGAGGGAGCTAGAGGGAGCAAGACAGAGAGAGGGAGCTAGAGGGAGTAAGATAGAGAGAGAGGGAGCTAGAGGGAGTAAGACAGAGAGAGAGGGCGCTAGAGGGAGCTAGACAGAGAGAGGGAGCTAGAGGGAGTAAGACAGAGAGAGAGGGAGCTAGAGGGAGCTTGACAGAGAGAGGGAGCTAGAGGGAGTAAGACAGAAAGAGAGGGAGCTAGAGGGAGCTAGACAGAGAGAGGGAGCTAGAGGGAGTAAGACAGAGAGAGAGGGAGACAGAGGGAGCTAGAGGGAGCAAGACAGATAGAGAGGGAGCTAGACAGAGAGAGGGAGCTAGAGGGAGTAAGCTAGAGAGAGAGGGAGCTAGAGGGAGGAAGACAGAGAGAGAGGGAGCTAGAGGGATAAGAGAGAGAGCGGGAGCTAGAGGGAGTAAGAGAGAGAGAGCGGGAGTTAGAGGGAGTAAGACAGAGAGAGGGATCTAGAGGGAGTAAGACAGAGAGAGAGGGAGCTAGAGGGAGTAAGAGAGAGAGAGCGGGAGCTAGAGGGAGTAAGACAGAGAGAGGGAGCTAGAGGGAGTAAGAGAGAGAGAGGGAGCTGGAAGGAGTAAGAGAGGGAGCTAGAGGGAGCAAGACAGAGAGAGGGAGCTAGAGGGAGTAAGACAGAGGGAGAGGGAGCTAGATGGAGTAAGACAGAGAGATAGGGAGCTAGAGGTAGTAAGACAGAAAGAGAGGGAAACAGAGGGAGCTAGAGGGAGTAAGACAGAGAGAGGGAGCTAGAGGGAGATAGACAGAGAGAGGGAGCTAGAGGGAGTAAGACAGAGAGATAGGGATCCAGAGGGAGTAAGACAGAGAGAGAGAGGGAACCAGAGGGAGCTAGAGGGAGTAAGACAGAGAGAGAGGGAACCAGAGGGGGCTAGAGGGAGTAAGACAGAGAGAGGGAGCTAGAGGGAGCTAGACAGAGAGAGGGAGCTAGAGGGAGTAAGACAGTACCTAGCGCCGTACATTTCCGACATAGGTGGTCCATGCGGTAAGTAGTGAGGGGGTGACACCATGAGTTACCCGCACCGGGTGACACCAACCCCAGTGACGCCACTGCTCAAAGCATGGGATCAGCTTGCGCGTCAGAAGGGTGGACCTCGTTTCCCTCTCCTTTGTCCCCTATTGTAGACAACCCCGACTTCCAACCCGGCTGCGCGTCCCCGACGTTTCATTGGTGGAGGGAGGAGGATTGTAAAAGGGTAGGCTCCCTTTTTGATCTTGGTGGGTTGATTTCCTTTCCTCAGCTATGTACAGATTATGATTTGCCGGCTTCAGATGCCTTTCACTACTCACAGCTCGCTCATTGGGTCACACGTCCTGAGAATTTTGCTCACATGTCCCGCCCCATGACAACCTTTGAAAGATGGCTGATATGTAAAAAGGATGATTTTAAACTCATATCTGCTTTATAATAGGGGGTTTTATAAAGCGCTTGGTGACGCACAATGGCGTGTCCCCGCGCTAAGGAGCGAGTGCTGTGGGAGAAGTACTAGGTGGAAACCTGTTACCGGGTACATAATATATACTATGATAACTGCACACCCTAAGAAGCATTGTACAAAGGCACACGTTAGATGGGAGACTGAGTTGGCGAGACGCCCTTACACATTTTTTATCGCACACACCACAATGCTTCCAATACAGCGGGTGCGGAATTGGCCTATAAAGTGGTCCATTATTGGTATTATACACCAGAGCGCATTAAGTCTTGGGACAAGTCCAAACCAGACCTCTGCTGGCGGGGGTGTGGCCTTACTGGCACCTTTGTGCACTTGCTGTGGCACTGTCCGAAACTGGTGCGTTATTGGACAGCAATTCTCGATGACATTGATGAAGCATTTCAGATTACATTGCCACGAGCCCCTTCTGGGACTGCCCCACCACGGGTCATTTCCATTGAAGTCATTGAGGGGCAAGCAGATAGCCATGGCATTGCTGGCAGCAAGGCAAGTACTCTTAGGGCAATGGGGATCTCCGTTAGTCCCAGACCAGTGAGACTGAATACAGAGGCTTTGGCATCTATTAGCAATGGAACCTCTCTCTTTTAGTGTGGATGGACGCTGCAAAGAATATGAGAAATTATGGGCCCCATTTTTACAGATCCTTTCGAAAGACTTGAGGGAAGTAACATGTCCAAAATACCTGCAGGTCCTACAGCTTATACCCTTAGACCCACCTGGTGCAGAGGTTGACTGCCTTTTTAAGTAACACCCAGTGGTTAATAATGGGGGTTGGTAGAGGAGAGGACCTGAACTGATGCGGTGGAAGGGTGGTGATAGGGAGGGGGAGGGGAGGGTTCTTTCTTCTGTTGTTTTTGTGTTTTTAAAAGTGGTGTCGTGGCCACGGCGCCTTGAGTTTCCAATGAGGTTTGCATTACCGCGAAGTCGTCCCCCGGGATGTAGACCTTACACGCTGTGTATTGCTCTCTAGTTTTTGCTCTGCCGGCACCTGGATGTGGGCAGCTAAGCTGTGTATTGTGTACTTACCACCACACAATAAAAATGATTGATTCTAAAGCAATGCATGGAGTAGCCCTTCCTCTGCCTCTAGTGATAAACAAATCCACTAAATGTTTGTGGTCAGTCATTAGAACAAATTTGTTGCCTTACAAACAATTTCAGAAGTGCTGAACACCCCACCATAAAGCTAATGCTTCCTTTTCAATAATAGAATATGTAAATTCTGTCCCTCTCAGTGTTCTGGAAGCAAAAACAATGGTTTCTTCATAGCCATTACCTCTTCTCTGCATCAACACAGCAGAGAACCCCACATTGCTGGCATCAGTGGAGATGATACACATGTCATTGATGTCAAAAGGTCTTAGGGTACGGGCATTCACTCTATCCTTCTTGATTAATTCAAAATTTGTCACACATTCATCATTCCACACATACTATGCATCTTTTTTAAGCAGATTCCGCAGACATACAGTTTTGTCTGCAAAATTGTTAACAAACTTGGCATAGTATTCTACTAGGCCAAGAAATTAGCAAAGCTGCTCTGGTCTGTGGGTGTAACTGCACCTTGGATGGCTTCCAGAGTTTTCATTTTGGGCTCAACACCCCCTACCTGAGACATGCTTGCCCAAATAATCCACACATCTTGGGAAAATGTGCATTTGTCTCTCTTCAGAGTCAACCCACTGCCCTTGATGATGTCCAACAACATCCTCATTCTATCATCGTGTTCAGCCTCCATTTTCCCAAAAATCTACATGTCGTGCTGGAAAAATGTGACCCCACTGCTGTTCATTAAACACTGGAACACAGCAGATGCTGACGCCAAGCCAAAGGGCATCCGAATATAATGATAAGCTGCTTCAGGAGAAACAAATGATGTGAGATGCCTAGAATCCCTGATAAGTTAAATCTTGTGGTAGGCTGGAGATATATTCAATGATGAGGATGCACAAGCTTCACCCAAAGTTGCCAACATCTTGTTGAAGTTGGGGAGAGGTTGAAGAACTACCCAAATCTTTGAAGTGAAATCCCTTAAATATACGCAGAGTCTAAAAAGGCTTGTGCACTTTGCAAGCCAGAACTACAGGAGCCAACCATTCAGACCCCTCAATGGGCTCAATTAGCCCAATGGAACATAATTTGTTCAATTCACACTTTAGTTCGTCACGCAGACTTAACTGAACCTCACGCACTTTGTGAGCTACAGCCTGTGCATTGTCTTTGAGCACTATATGATGCTGGACACCCATCAATTTGTCACAAAACATTTCAGGATATTTCTTGACCCATTCATAACCACTCAAATGAGCGACCCAATTTGAAGCGGAAAGATCCTCCACATGTTGTCCACTCTCGCACAGCAAACCTTTAGATACCACCATGTCAGGTTGATTGGGGTCTAATATAATGCCAAGATCCCCTTGATCGTCCCAGCCTAACAAATTTCCCCCGTTCTTGAATATATACACAAGTCCGACAAGAGACTTCTCATCAAACTCCAAATCAGCCTCAAACTTTCCCAGGACTTCTACTCTTTTGCCCCCATATACAAAAATCTTAATTTGAGATTGCCGCAGTTCCACATCTCTGAATTTGTCAAAATCACTGTTGTTCATCAAAATGAAAGGGGAACCAGAGTAAGCTGTAAAACGAACATTAGTTTTGTTTATAGAAATTACACAAGATGGAAGCTTTCTTTTCCGCAAACCCATTACAGATGACACTCCAACCACACAACACTCTTCCTGATTAGAAGTAGATAATATAAGCACATTACTGTCCTCATCAGAGTCATTAAAATGTCCTTCAATGGTTTTGACCAAATGCGAGGAAGCAGTTCTCTGACTGAGTCTAGCTTTGCACATTTGAGCTAAGTGCCCCTTCTTGCCACACTTGAAACAAGTTTGGTTCACAGAGAAGAAGAAGTTGGCGTTACCCAGGTGAGACTTACTGCCACAACGGTAACACAACAATTCCTGTTTGTCACCCTTAGACAGTTTGGAAGTAGCTTGTAGATTTTCAGAACCACTCAAGGTTATAGCACCAGCTCCCTTTGTAGGTTGCTTATTGGGTTTCAAATTGAGTATTTTCACTTCATTACTCTTGCTACCTTCATTCATCTCTTTCATGCACAACTGCTCGAGTGCTCAGTGCTTCTAGTCAATGTCAGACTTGTTTCCAAATCAGGGTGCTTGGTGGATAAAAGTTTCTCTTGAACTCTTTTTTGTTGGTACATTCAATCAACTGATCACATATGATTTTATCTTTGAATTCCCTATAGTTGCAAGACACGGCAAGAGTTCTAAGGGCAGCAACAAAATCATCAATAGATTCTTTCTGAAAGTGCGTACGTTGAAGAAACTTGTGACGTTCTAACGCTATGGATGCATAACCATCAACCACCATTGTCGAATCGACATCTTCACCAGTACTTATGGGAACATTAACCACCTCCAAAGGCAATGCTTTTAGTATAGTTCTTACTTCCAAACCTAAGTTGTATACAAGAAGAGCTTTTTTCCTTTTAGATGTGAAAGTGTCTCCATCGATTGCTTCCAAATACACCTCAAAGGTATCCTTCCACTGTTGCCAAGTCAGGGGAGGAGCGCCAGGTACTTGAAGGAAAGGCGATGACTCCATGAGGTGACCACGTGTGAGTGAGTTGCTGCCACACAAACGTTGTTGACAAAAAATTCCAATAATTCTTTTTGACTGAAATAGAATGTACAGGTGTGCCTGTCACCATTTTATGGATGCAGACTTGAAAGGAAAGAACAATACATTGTTTATAGTATATTTTCCTGTAAACTTGGCAGGTTTCCTTAACTCCTTCTGCCAATCTTCTCTATATTATTTATTAATAGCTTTTAATTTTTTATTGTGCTTGCAGTTGTGCCCATCACCGATGAGGTGTAGGCCTGGGATCATAGTTGATCAACAAATGCAGGTTCCCAATCTAAAATGGCCACTGAAGTTGCATGTGGAGAGCGTGTTTCTAAAGGAATTAGTTCATGGATGGGGACTATGTTGAGATGTGGAGAAGAATTACAATGCTAGGTAGGGAGATGGTGTTAAATGATGTGGCCGATGCTAATTCATCTTGGTACACGGAAGCGGCCCGCTGTGCTCATCTGAGAGTCACAATACAAATGACCGGCGAGAATGAAGCAGCCCGCTACAGATACGTGGAGCCACTATAGAAACCTGCTGATGAGGAAACACCAGGGAAGGGACTTCAACACTGGATTGTCACCAGTGAAAGAAAGACGGGAGCTTGACAGAGGTGAAAGCCGATTTATTCCATCTTCCAGTGTCGGGGTCCGGGCAGCAACTGCCGACGAACACCCTACATGAGCCATCCACCCGTTTCACGCAGGGAACACAGCACGCTCCTCCATTGTTCCACGCAGGGAACACAGTACGCTCCCCCACTCGACAACCATTCACACGTCCCAACAGGAGTCCATTTCAAAACTGGTGTAGCTGAGAATATTAGAAATATTTGTAGCACTGCAGTTGATAGTGGTGAGTAAAGAGATAAAGGAATCCACTGTAACTTGCTGGCTCACTCATCAAGAAGGATATAAACAAGAATAGGATCGGTCCTCTTCCTTCATAGCAACATAGGTGCATGACTTTGTTCGTGGGTTGTTATAAAATAGAGTTGCTGCCATGCTCATGCAGTGTGGGCGTTACACAGACTGTGAGTCTCTTAACACTCCGTTCATCTATCTGGATCTGTGGCTGAATGTGCATTTGATTTTTTTAGGAGTACCTCTAGTACTGCTTTTTAGAGTGACTTCCTCAGTGGAGGGAGTTGATGAGGTTGGCAAAGTATGATGCTAGTAACAGGATGTCAAGATTGAAGACATTGGTACTTCAAATATTTGTAGCCAGTATGCGATGATCATTGTATATAGCGTTCATCAGAGACTATCTGCAATGCTGTTTACCATGCACACTGTCACTGGCATAAAGCTATACCTGATGAGCCCTAACTAGAGCACTAACTAGGGCAACAACAGTGCTGGGTATGTTGTACTTCGGTTCAAGGAGAACCTGGTCTGGCAGTTTGGGCTGGACTGTCACTATTGGAGCAGAGTCAAGACTGCTTTGTATATGGCTGGGTTCAAACTGAGGTGGCATGGTGTGCAAAATAAAAATGGATTAAACTGTGGCCCTGAGTATTTACCAGTGGCTGAGATGAAATGCAAGCATTCAAACCATCACGTTCTTGTATACTTTATTGCGTAGCCCTAAGTGGGACAGGTATTCCCAGTCGTGGGTCCTGTGCACACTGTGTCACCGGAATCAAGCTATACCTGGCTGATGAGCCCCTACTGTCCTGGGCTGCTTGTATTCCAGTTCTGGGAGGACCTGACCTGGCAGTTCTGGATGAATTGTTCCTAACGAAGCAGGATCAACACTGATTTGCACATGGCTGGATTCAAACTGAGGTGGCATTGTGTGCTAAATACCTATGGACTGGGATGAGGCCCCTAGTAATTACTAGTGGCTGAGTTTAATTCAAGCATTCCATCCAGCACTTTTTTGCGTACCTTAGTGTCTTTTATTTAAAGCCATATTTTTAGAAGAACACATTTGTGGGGTAGTCAAGAAAGTGGCTTTTAAAATGGAGTACAACCACTCATGAAGAGACTGAAAATTGAAAAGTAACTCAAGGAGCTTATATCCGATATTCATTTGTCCACACAAATAACTTGATACATTGACTGGTTTGTAAGCAACAAGAAACTGGAGCTGATAAAGTGATTTTTGAGGTTATGGATCTCTACCTCACGCTAATGCAACAAATGTCAGGTTTTGGGCAAAGTTTCAATCACATCGGGTTTGGAAATGCAGGAAAATGGGCATGTGGAAACTTAGAAATTAAACTTAGTGGAAAACTAGACAACTAAACCTTAATTTAGACTTGAGCTTACTCACTTACTCCCTTCCTGGGTTGGGGTCATATCCAGGTAAAGAGTGGTAGAGCACTAGTTAAGGCTCTTTTTCGGCTTTAGTCTTTGTCTGGCAACGAGTTGCAAGGCTTTCCGAATTTGTAATCAGTTTGCACACATTTTTGCATCCCTCACTGTTATTATTTTACTCCCTCTTAGTTCCTGCAGTTTCTTAGTTCTTCCTAGTCTTGTCCTTTTATTGTGAGGTCTCTTGTCTGCACAGTCTTGTTGGTGTGTTTGCAGCAGCGCTCATGGGCCTCCTCCTGGTTTCTTGTTTGGCTCCCGGCCCATCACAGCATCATCCACTACTGGAACCAGTCAGCAAATTACATTCATTATTGCTTTTTGGTTAAAAGACGGGTATTCCTTCCTTCCTGACCATCTGCCCTCTGTCTTCCAGCTGGTTCAGATCTACCAACCTTTGTAAGCATGCAGAATGAGTTCTGCCATACCCTGAAACAAGGCAAATCGACTCCAGTGTAGGATTTCTCCCTCACTCCCTTTCCCTGCTTCTCCTCAGACCACTGTATCTGGTAGCACATTCCATTCTGCCCATCAGTGTATATATTCAGGGATGTCAGGGGCTTTCAGCCGGTCTACAACTCCAGAACCTGACAAACAATAATATTAAGCAAACATGAACAGATACTCTTAAAGACATAACAGAATCCTCTGCCTACAAATAACTTATAGAACCACTTTATATGCTCATTATCACAACTACTCCTTTGGCCACCTATCAGGTCACTGGAGATGCATAAAGAATAAGGGGGCATATTATCAAGGGGGTTTATCTCCGCTTTTTTAGCTTTAAAAGCCAAGAAAACGGAGATAAAATTATCTCCCTATTACCTAGCTGTCGCTAACACCAGTTAGTGACAGCTAGTAGGAGATAGCGACGATCTTGGGCCCCACTTTGCATGTCAGTGATATTTATCACTAATGACATGCAAAGTGGGCGTGCCAAGATGTTAGCGACTGGAAACAGTCGCTAACATCGCTATCTCCTATTACCAACTTTTGGAGATATTCGCGCTAAGCGCGAATATCTCCAAAAGCTAACACCTGCCCTGAGCAGTTCTTAGCCATGTTATCCAATGGGAGGTGGATAACATGGCTAAGAGCATTAACTCAGTAATGCATGAATATCGCTGACTTTTCAGCGATATTCATGCATTGCGGCCGTTTTTTATCGCATTTGCGATAAACCTTGGTAATACCAAGGTTTATCTGCGATAATTTCTGGCGATGCTTAGCGTTAAAAAATTTGTTGCTAAGCATCGTTAGCAATAAATATCGCTTAACATTGGTAATATGCCCCACAATGTTGACAGCAATACAATTTGTATTAGTCCTGCAATCAATAATTTCACCCGTAGGATATTTAGTGAGTCATCTCTTTAGCCCGCGCTAGTAAAACTTCCCCTAAATAAGGCAATACATGCACTGTAGATATCCTAAAAATTCATGTGAAACTTGAAGAGTGTTATTAGTCTGAGTTTGCATTTGTCAGAGAGGGTTGATTATCCCAGACTCTGGTGGTATGATTATATATTGTTGGCTTTATTTATTTTAATTCAATATAAGTTTAAAGTAGACCTTCAAAGTTCTAGAATTAATACTTCCAAAATACTCTTGCAGACTTTTAAATGCAATGATCGCTATAGGAATTAGAGTGATACAGAACAAAATGTATTGCTATTTCAAATTACGGCTCTAAAATCTGGGGATATAAGGAAGTTAAGGATCTTCAAATAGTGGATTTTTTTTAGAGAAATCTGCTATACGTTCCGCAATCAACACCTTCCTACATTATTCAACAGAAAGCCGGCATTGGTTTTGTGTCAGAATTGATCAGAATGGCCCCCTTACTTAAATGGATAAAGACTTGGATGAATCCTGAATTAGAAATGATTCATGAGATTGTGCATGATTGCCTAGCCTTGGACAGAGCAAGTAGTATCCCCTGGTTGAGCACCGTTAAAAAGTTAGCAACGCAATTACGGAGTCCTGAGCTGTATATTCACCAGATAAGTTAATGAAGGAAGATTTATCTTAGGCCAAGAAATTCTACTTATACATGATACATACTGAAAGAGAGGATAGAGAGCTAATGAAACCAAAGGTACGGGCCCACCAGCTACTGAAAACACACCTTGCAACCGAACCCTATTTAGATGTAGTACCTAAGCCCCATCATCGTTTCCTCTTAATAAGATTTAGATTTAACTATTTGCACTTTTTATTGGCAGAAGCCATGGGATGTAGAAAGGTGGAGGATGGGGGTCACCCTGCTCCTGTGATAATTTTTCTACTCAAGACACTTTGCACTTTGTTATCTTCTGCAAGCATTATTTGCACATTCGCAAAAGATTTATATAACCTATTTTAAAGGGCAAAGGCTTTATGAAGGTAAGGCCTGCGCTAGCATATTTACAGATGCTGAATAATGTTTGGGAAATGTTCAATATTGCTAGTTTCTTGGTTGCGGCGGTTAGAGAAGGAAAAAAAGAGGAACCCCATGTTTTAATATATTTTAACCTTTTTTAATCACAATGAATTGTATGGTGACCTGGTTGATTACTATGTCCAAGAACATTTTATTTATGTAAAGTCCTTGAATCAGATTCTTTACCATGTTGTAAAGACAATGTATGTTGTTTATGTTTTATTGCTGTTTTGAAAATGAACATTTGTAGCAGGCTTTTATGGATTTAATTAACTGAATAAAGTGATTATGACTGACTGAATGAATAAGTAGGTAGACGCCAACCATACTGCTGCAGGAGTTTTGACGTGACGAGGCAGAAGGGACTTCATATCCCATCTCCCCCTGCATGAGGAGTTATCTTAATCACGACACCAGCCCGCGGCTCCCTGTAGCAGCCAACGATTGAGCTGCAGGAGTTTTGCCATGACGAGGCAGGGGGAACTTCATATCCTGTCTCTCCCTGAGTGAGGAGCACTCTTCAGCGTGACGCTAGCCCCTGGCGTAGGATGCGCCCAAGACACGCCCGGTCGAAGTCCGGGACTATGGCAGGCCCGTCCAGGCCCATCGGAGCACGAAGGAGGCCGGGCTGGGCCACCCTTCTAACGTGCATCCAATGCGATCTGTTCTCAGAGACTGAATGATGAGGAAGAGAAAGGCCGTCCCCGCAGACTGTGGAGGTGAGTAAGATTAACACCTTGGATTAAGTTTTGTTAAGATCTTCTGATGCTCTGGAGAAAGAGATCGAGAGCACTGCCCTAGGCTTTCCATGGGGGATGGGGGAGTTTGGTCTGCCACTGGTACCTCCCACCCTCAGGGAACCTCTAGGGGAGCCCTCAGAGATGATTGTAGACACCCCAGCTGAGCTCATAATTATAACTTGCCCCAAAGGACTGAGAAAACCTTCCACGCACTCAAACAGAGTCATCACCTCTCCCAAGGAACTGCCTATGAAGAAGAAAAAGGGAGGGCGACTGAGTAAACGCAGTAACATGGACGTGGCCTCTATTTCGCTCCCCCAATCAGATCAGGAGGATATCCTCCTTAGACTCGAACTGATAATTGCAATGCTCTTGCAGCCAGTTTCAGAAAGACTCTCTAGAATAGAGTCTATTTTTTACCTCATTCAAACCAGGAGGGGGCAGTCTTCCAGAGAGAGCAACCACCTGCTATGCTCCTACCACAACTGCAACCAATGACACTGCTTCGGTGGGGCCCGATTCGCACTTGACGAACATTGTTCTCAACACGCCAGCTGGTAAATCACCAATAGCTACTGGTCCCCCCAGAGACTTAACTGTCACCCGAGCCCAAGGGAAATATTAAGATTGCCTCAATTACCCCATCACCCAATTCCTCAACCTCTCCCTCCATATGTCACCACACCAAGGTAGGCTGATCTAACACAGAGTTATTTATGAGGGCCTCCCATTCAACAATCAAGGTCGGAAGGAATCTAAAACACAGCCTGGGAAGGATAAGACAAGATTCTTGGGGCTAGGCCCCATGTGAGACTTGACCTGCCACCAGCAGCGTGTCCCTATGTGATCATCCTGGCCAATACCCCAGAGTTGATGAGCTCGCAAAATGAATCCACCAAACAATTAATTTTAAAAGCTTGTCATTGGATTAGTAAACACACAGAGGGGTGGTCAGAAGCTTTCACAATCATTTCAATGGCGAGGAGGGCGGGTTAGGTGGCGACCTCGGACCTGGGGATCTGGGTTCGAGTCTCGGTACCGACACCAAAAACCTCCTGTGATTCTGGGCAAATCACTTAATCTCCCCGTGCCTAAAAATGAATGCGTGTCCTCATGTAACGTAACTGGTGCTATGTAAAGCGCTCTGATACCTGATTCAGTTCGGGTCTAGTTCGCGCTATATAAAACTCTGCAAAAAAAAAAAAAAGAAAATTCAGGGGGGACTGTGTTGTTTTACATTTTAAATCAGCAAGTATGGCCCGAAATCTTTTAAGCATCCTACCTAAGGCCCCTTCCATGGTGACTCAGAAATTTTCCCTGTCCCAGGGCTTTTTCTACAAACCTTTAACACCTTGGACGCTCATGACGAGCTGAGCTCGTCATGAGCCACGGCGCTCGGGTGCTCATGACGAGCTCAGCTCGTCATGGCCCGTGGAACACTCAGGTGCGGGGAGAATTCCCCTGCTGTGCTGAGCGTTCCACGGGAGCCAATACACCTGTGACGAGCTCAGCTCGTCATGAGCACCGGAGCGCCGTAGCTCATGACGAGCTGAGCTCGTCATGAGCATGGGGGCACTGTGCGCGCCCCCCTCCCCCCAGCACAGCGGGGGAATAACCCCCGCAGCGAAGGGGTTAACTCAAACTCCACGGGGAAAGGGGTCTAGGGACCCTGTAAGCCACCAGCATTTTGAATGACCAACCAGCTATCACTGAGGCCAACATTTAACCCAATACCAACCAGCAACCATGTTTTACCGCTAGCTGATCTGGAAGCCTGCAATTGACAGTTGACGAATGGGGCCCTCCAAAACACAACTTCTAGTAATGATAGAGAGGGGGTGGAGTATCCATTGTTAATTAATGTGGAAAATGATTGGGTAATGATGTTATGTATGGAATATCACAGGGCTTGATTAAAAAATGTCTGATCAAATATGGTTTCAATATATCACTTCTTTTGATATAATCTGTTTACAAAAAACGTAGAAATTATGTTTTTTTTTATGTGGATGGATATCGAACCTTCCATATTCAAGCGATACAGTCAATATCAGGCTGTGCAAAGGGTGGCATCTTGACGCTATTAAAAAACAGCTAAAAAACTTTTAGGGTGAATGATACACAATATTTCAACATATTACATTTATTATGGCCTGCGGGTAATACCACTCTCCTAATAAATTACCTCAATAACAATTTTGGGGGTGAAATGGCAAAAGTTGCAGATTTGTTGAGGGGAAATTAATCTTAGCAACCCAGAACTGCAAGAAGGTGCCCAGTATTCTATGGGTGGGTAACCTTAATGCGCATAGCTGCCCCTCGGTAACCAACACGAATTAAGGATTACTCGATGAGGAAGGGGAAGGTATTGCGCACTTTATCCACAACCCACACGGTGAGACCCTTAACAGACTTCTTTTTCCACAAAACTTAGAAATAATGAATCCTATTAACAAGTCCTCAAGTCAGTCATAGTATATCTTTGGATCTACCTCCCACGGATCGACAATTGATTATGTAAGTACCTCAGCATCTCTTAAGAAGTCTATCATTGACCTCAAAGTAACTATCACTAGATTCAGGGACCACACGGCTATTACTGGTGGTCTGGCTTGAGAAGGAATACAGGCCCAACAAATAACCCACATAAAACCACGAATAACTAGGAAAAATTGTATTGTGTTAAAATGGAGCAAAATTGATAAGGAAAAATGTGTCCCCTCAGTAGTTGCAAATCAATATAATGAAATCAAGTTATACCTTAATCCAAATAATGATGCAACTAAGATTGTGACAGCCTTTGAATCATTACTTCGTGAGGTAAAAAATAAACTAACAGCAAACAACATGGCAGCCAAACCAATTACCCCACGGTGGTTTGACCAAAATTGTACCAGAGCTCTTTTAAATCTACACAAGGCCATTACGACCGGACCTCGAGACATGGCACAGGTTAAGCTATCATGATAGCTTCATAAAGACGCTAGGAAAGCCAGAATACAAGCACAGAAGGAGGAAGCCTGGGAACAACTTCAGCAGGCTTCTACTACAAAAAACTCAAGGGAATTTTGAAAGGTAATTAATGCCCCATTTTTTTAAATTATCCCTTGACTCCAACCTAGACAGTCACATGGATGAAGATTCATGGGTGGCTTACTTTTAAAAAATATTTGGAAATGGGAGCGAGGGAAGGCAACTGCCCATGAATGCCAAATAGTTTTAATCTACCCCTTTTTCTTACTTTTAGCCTCCAAGAGGTAAGAGAAGCTCTTTCTAAATGCACAGATATTAAGGTCCCGGATCCAGATGGTACACCAATACACTTTATCACAGCGTTCCCGGACATATGGGCTCCAGTTCTGACCAATGTTTTTAAGGTGCTGCCTAAGGTTGGCCCAACAGAGTCATGGTCAAAATCTGTTATAATACCTATATTTAGAAAGGAGGAGAAATCGGAGCCAAAAAATGACAGACCTACCTCATTTCTGGACAGTACGGCTAAACTTATGGGTCTAGTCCTATTGGATAGATTGGATGAATGGGCTATTAGCAACAATGTCCTGATACCTACCCAGTATGGTTTTAAGAAGGGGAAAGGTACCCAGGACCAACGTCTAAATCTGAGTTTGCTCATCGCCAAATACTCACAAACCAATCAAGGCAACCTTTACTTGGCCTTTATGGACCTCTCAGCAGCTTTTAAAAGCGTGCCTCATCATCATCTGTGGAGGATTATGAAGGACATGGGGGTCGACGAGGTCATCATATTTTGTATCAGACAACAATATTACAGGGCAGTGGCTTGTGTCTGCTATGGGAAGCAGGGACAGTGCAGCAAGGGTGTATTCTCACTCCATTTCTCTTCTCTTTGTACACCAACAGTGTTGAGGCCCCCTTGTTAGATTCAACCCCTGAAGTCCCAAAGATGAACAAAGCTCGCATTCCCATACTGCTATATGCAGATGATGGGCTTCTAACAGCACACACAGACCGGGTGCTTTTAGACACCTATTTTAACTTCATGCGTAAATTAGATTTGCAAACTAACAAAACAAAATCTTTTATCTTTGTGACTGGGCCGAAGGCAAAGAAAGCCTCATCATTTTATGTAGCGGGTCGGAGAGTGGCACAGACAGACACGTTCTCCTACTTAGGGATGACATTCGATAGAGTGCTATCTTGGTCCCACATGGTGAGAAATAGGGGCTTAATGTTAGAAATAAGTATTGGAGCTCTACTTTCCTCTACCAAAAAGTTAGTTTCAAAACCCTGAGACGCTGTAAAAAAGGTTTATTCAGCAAAGTTCACTGCAGTAGCAACTTGGGGGGCGGGTGTCTGGGGACATACAAAGCACGCATCACTGCAAACAGTGGAAGATATGTTCTGGAAGAATCTGGTGGGCCTCCCTAAAAGTAGTCCTAACTACAATTGCCATACAGAGCTGAACGTTGCTTACATATCAGACCAGATATCCCTGGCCCCAATCCTCCTATGACACTCCATATGGAGAAGGGATACGGATGATTCAATCCAGCAGTTCCTGGTGGACTGCCTTGCTCTGGAATGCGCAAAGATCTTGTGGCTATTTTATATTTGGCTCCACTGTACCAAAGCACACATTGTAAGAGCTGCCCAAAGTAAGACAACTGTTTTGTTTTTGTATATGTAAGAAATTTATTTTCAATAAAATATTTTGAAAAAAAAAAATAATAATATGATCTCTCTAGGTCTAGAAACTATTTATGAAAAACCGAGGTATTGCCACAACATCTCCAAAAAATCGATTAAGGAACGCTTTTCAAATTTATAAAATAAATAAAATGGCAGAAAAAATGAATCGACTCAACAGTTCCAAATATGTGGTGTGATTATATTGTGAGGAATTGTTATTTATCATTTTCATATCTGCCAGCCATGATAAACCCGCGCCATAGATTTGTACTATTGAGGTTTAGATTACACTTAATTCACTGTATGTTGGGGCATCCATCAGGCATTTTCTCATTACGAGTTTTACCGCCCTGCTCTTGTGATGGGGTGTCCACTCAATCTGACGTACATATTTATTTTTCTGTAAGTTTTATTTGGAACAACGCAAAAGATTTATTCTGCCAATCATGCGCGAACCGTTTTAGACAGTCGCCTTGTTCTGTCGTTTTTAAAAACGCTGCCATATCATTTAGTTTGTTATTGTGTTGCATCCTTTTTATGAATTTCCTTAAAGACCAGAAGATTGTACAATCCCCCGGAATGAATCATAGCTTCTCTTTTAGCATTGAATGTATTGATGAATTATGTGTTTTTTTTTTACTTAAGAACTTTTATGATCTGTAAACACAGTTCGAATTAAGTAATTTCTGAGTGTCTGAGTCTGAATAACTAGGTTAATACCCATCTTAAATTAGCAAACGCACTGTACCATAGAAGGCAATTAATCAGAATGCCACTCTCTCTTTGGGCATGGAATGGAACTGGAAACACATCGGTCCAACAAGTAGATCTCTCCCTGCAGTATAAATGAGCCAGAAAGTGGTTCAAAACTCTTTTACACCCAGGTAACTGCAGAGTTTGGGGAATGCTGGGCAAGCTTTCTGCTTTAAAAAATAATATCAATTCCTTTTTTATATGGTACGACATACAGAACGTCTGCTGTTTCCAAGAGCAGTAAATAACAGATGATTCTATTAACCCAATTTATTGTACTAAATTTACCAGCCCTGGAAGGATGGAAGGCTGAGTCTGCCTTGCCAGAATTCAAGCTTTTGGCAGCAGCAACACTGCAGTTGTCATTAGTGTTCAGTTCACGAACTCATCCTATTGACAATATCTGCTGGCATCTGTTACTTTAATCCAGGTGATTCCTTTCAAGTGACCAACGACTGCAACGCATTAGTCTCTTAATTGAAAAGCCAGAAAACACCTGATATAAAGTGAGATAGCTAATGTAAGCCTCATGGATGATAAAGGTGTTTTATATTTTTTCTTATATTTTACAGTTTATATAACAGGAACTTGGCCCAGGGGCATTGGAGCGCTTCACATGAGCACCAAATTTCATTGCACAAAGTCAAGTTACTTTCAAATCTATAATACACATTGGCCCAGCACACTTTGAAAACAATTTGTTACAGATAGATAAAACAATAACAGTTTTTTTCAATTTCACGAAAAAGTCGATGTTTTCAGTTTGCAGTAATTCTTTATTGTTCAATCTTTTAAAAGCTTTTGGACAGCATCACTTTTGGAACCGCCAACGCGTTTCGTCCCATCCAGGGACTTCTACAGGGCTTGAACAATTCGTATGATCTATACTAGTTGTAAATTTCTTATAAGTTCTGGTTGATAGTGTCTTGTAAATCCTTAATGATGACAATCTAGAAGAGAAATTTCTGGTCAGAGACCCTTTATATATTCACAGTCGCTGTTTGTTAAATTTCACTTTTGGTCCTTAATTTATGTGGTTTAGGACATCATATTTGTTCATGGGATGGTCAATTTGAAAAGGTAACCACCCGGATATGATAGTTCGGGTCCGGAAAAGGGTCCTTCGATCGTCTCAGCTACCAACCAGGGATCATCACGGTTGTAGCTGAGACGATCGAAGGACCCTTTTCCGGACCCGAACTATCATATCCGGGTGGTTACCTTTTCAAATTGACCATCCCATGAACAAATATGATGTCCTAAACCACATGAATTAAGGACCAAAAGTGAAATTTAACAAACAGCGACTGTGAATATATAAAGGGTCTCTGACCAGAAATTTCTCTTCTAGATTGTCATCATTAAGGATTTACAAGACACTATCAACCAGAACTTATAAGAAATTTACAACTAGTATTGATCATACGAATTGTTCAAGCCCTGAAGAAGTCCCTGGATGGGACGAAACGCGTTGGCGGTTCCAAAAGTGATGCTGTCCAAAAGCTTTTAAAAGATTGAACAATAAAGAATTACTGCAAACTGAAAACATCGACTTTTTCGTGAAATTGAAAAAAACTGTTATTGTTTTATCTATCTGTAACAAATTGTTTTCAAAGTGTGCTGGGCCAATGTGTATTGTTGAATTGTTGAGGGTTGGTTTTTTGAATCCGCCCTTAATTTGAGGAAGTGTAGGGAATTGTACTCTCAGCCCCTTTGCACCTTTTCTATTTATCAATACTGATAGGGTACCTTTTAGACTGGTGCTGACATTCTATGCTTTGATTCCCTCTTTTACTTTCAAATCACAGGGACATTACTGAGTTTCCCAGAATCGCAGCATGTTAAGCTAAAGTTGTGTCTCAAACATGCTTCTCTAGTTCCAGAGTTGGCCGCCCTGATAGCTCTGCTGATAAGACCTCATCTCTTCATGTTAGGTGGAATATGACGCCCCACATTCTTCCTGGCTCCCGTTAAAATATACCTGCTCGACAACATCAAAGGGCAACATGTAGTAAACTGTACTTCTCTCAAGTGAAGAATATACCTTGTGATGGGAGGCAGAGGGGCATATTCACAACAGAATGGCGAAGCGTGGTGTTATGCCACAATTGGTAATGCTGCACACCGACATTCTGAATACGCAGGGATGCACGGTATTTACAATAACACGGCACACCCCCGCATTTCCCCTAGCGCTGGCACTAAATTTAGCTGCCTAAGGCCAACGCAGGCGCCCAGAGTGCAAAAGTGCCTGTGTTGAAGGGAATGATTGTTTATGTGCAGGAAGGTGTCCCTTCCTGCACATAAAGAATCACTAATGATGATTTGAAGCTTCTATATGTGCTGCAGAATGCAGAACATACAGAAGTTGCAACTCGTTATTATCTAATGATTGTTTATGTGCAAGAAGGGACACCTTCCTGCACACGAACAATCACTAATGGCAAACTGCTCTTATATGTGTGCTGCAGAATGCAGCACACATAGAAACAGCAAAAACAAGGAGATATCAATTATTTCTCCTCGTTGCGCCAGTTTAAGACCAGGTTTTCCCTGATCTCATTTTTGGCGATGCCCCATATTTACGCCAGCCTTGTCAATAGGGGTCAGCGTCAAAAAGCAATGGGTGTTGCAGCAGAACGCCCACTGCAACCCCAATTGCCCACCCCTTTCACGCTAAGTGGTGCGTGAATAAGGGCATTTAGTACAAGGCGGCGTAAGAGGCGTTAAGTGGCTTAACGTCACCTTGTGACTAAAGCAAAGGGGTTATCGCCACCAGAACATCAAAAAAAGTGACGTTCTGGTGGCAATAAATATGCCCCAGAACCTCTGTTCAATGCAGGACGAGGGAAATACCGGCACCCCTTGAGCGTCCAACACTTTGGGGCTTAGTTACAAGCCCCTTGCACGGTTGGCGCGCCACTTTTTCCCATATTAAAAGTGACGCACCGCCAGCACAAGTGGCTTCCAAATAAGCCCCTTGGTTTTATTGGTTGTGCATCCTATCACAAACAGATACATCAACGAGTTATTTTAACGAGTAGGTTGGCATCTTTGCCTGTCAGGTCATGACAGCCAGCTGTTGGGATAATAAGTAAAAACCCATCCTCGGACAGCCTGACCTTTACTCCATCAACGTTCGGTCATCACCTCAGATGTTTTGTTTTTGAAGCTGAGACTGACGTCAAGATGTAGCTAAACTCTGGTGCTCTGTCTGGGCTGATGGTTCGGGGAAGGGAGAACAGCCTGCCCAGCTCCTGCCAGGACTCTAACGAAGTCTGCACTACTAAATTTCCCTCCCATGAAACTCTCTTGCATCTGAATGCCAGCTGCACCACTGAGCAGTGCACGTGTGCTTCGCACTCAGTAGCACTCAATTGAGAAAATGAAGGGGTGCACCAGCAACTCAATAATTGGCCCAGCCAGCCGAGGCCTGTGCAAGTAAGAGTGGTAGGGCCAGATGGGGAGTAGGGGAGATTTTGACAGATGACGATGACCAGGGAAAATTATTCATTAATCCTCTCCAACTTGTCCCCACCGCCTCAACGCTGTTACGTACATGGGCCACGTCGGGGCCCAGGCAGCAGTGAATAATTATTCTGTAACTCTTAGGTGCCCAATGCGGCTAGGCAAAGTGAGGCATTGATGGACTGACCACTCTCAGTTTATAACCAGCTGTGATAGTTTGACAATCTCGAAGCATAGCGGTGATGTGGGAAAATCACTAGATGCGTTAGTGCAACCCCAGATGCGTGGCACTTGTCAGGGGTGGAGCACTTCCTGCATCCACCCTCGATACTATGACTGAAGTCAAATTTAACTCAGCATAATCGAAGAGAAATTGATCGGAGCCTCCAGTCACACAGCACAATTTAAAGGCAATCTTTCGATTACATCCATCCACTTAAAGTTGAAAGCAAGTCATACATGTGCTCCAAATAGCGATGAAAGAATTGTTTTAGCATCATACCATTTTACAGACAGACCTACAGTATTTCTAATAAATGTTAAGGTTCATTCTCTTCAGTGTTTACATCATTATCAGCTCACCTCATAGTTTCCTTTTGTAAGGGGGCATTTCAGCGTATTATCCAGATGTACACCTAGATACTCGTGGTCAATACCCTTGATCTTTGTGCCTTACACACAGCAACACTTGGTTCCTTTTAACTGTCCCCACGTTCATGTTTTTTTTAAATCGGTCTCCAGTTTAATTACTGTTAGATGAGTAAAATTAGATCTCAGAAAATAGTATTATCTGTTTGGAAGGGGTCAGGGATGCACGTGCCATCTACCCTAAGTGTGGTGAATTCCATACCCTGGCCAAGTCCTCCACAGAGTCTAAAACATGTTAGTTGAATAGCAACGGGACAAAAACGCAGCTCTACATCACACCTGCAGAACAACTATCCCCTGCAGCACCCCTCAACTGTTTATCCTCTCATTGCACGTTTACCTAACATTATACCCTATTTGGATACTTTCCTTTTTTTTAATTCATTTAATAGATTTGGTCTATTTGAAACATAATCAATATACAATTAAAAATTAACATTTCTAGAACAAGGATAAAAATGCACACATAAACAAAACGTTCCATCACAGTATAATAATGTGCTGAATAACCAAATGTTGTTTTCATCAGTGTATTTTTCATGTGTATAAGCACTAGGTATTCAGAGGACAGATGATATTCTTTCCTTGCACACAGGTGGACAGTACCTGCCCGGGGCCCTATTACACATATTAAAGCAGGTGCATCCAGCGCAAACAGGGACAGTGAATGCTCTGCCCCCAGGGCAACTGCAACATCTTGCATCCCTGAGGGCAGTGCATTGATTTGAAGTGAAAAATGGATCAGCATTGAAGCAGTCGCTCAGTGTTTCACTGTGCAGGCGGCAACCCGCCTGCACTTTTAGGATGGGAGCGAGATCTCCTTGCATCCAGGTGCAGTGAGTGCAACTGTCTGCAAGAGGTTGTCTAGGGGGTCCATAGGACCCCTATCCCCCTCCAGAGGGCCGCCATCAGGGGGCGTGCTGACAATGCACCGCCTTTTAGGTGGTGTACTGTCACCAGCGCCTCCAGACTCCTTCTTTACCTTTGTGCCCATAATATGAGGCGGTCACAGAGGCAAAAGTATTTTGGGAACACCCTCTGATGATAGCGCTGGCGCTATCTGTTTAACAGAAAGTGCAGCACAAGCGTCAGCAGCCCTTTCTGCGATACCAAAGTGCCCTGGGGCATGTAAGGCTGGTGCACATGCCCGTTTTGCTCCCGGGGCACTTTCCATAATACTGCCCCTGGTGTTTCTTTTGCCAGTCCACCTGCCACAATATTCCCTTTTTGGAAAAGATTGCTGTTCTTCTTAGCTGCCTAGCGACTTTGCATTTCCCTCAATGGATCATCATGCTACTTGTCTGGTTGTCTTTTCTTCACTGGATATAATAATGCTATTTGCTTACTTTACAAGCTCAAAGAAAAGCAGGGGTAGACTGCCTGATGGTTTGCGTAATACTAGTTTGATTTGTGCTTGGCCATGTTATGCAGATGCCTAAAGAGTTTTACTTTTTGGCAGCCATAATCACTTCTAGAAAGCACATCATGTGAAGACCAAATACTGGAAGCCTCCCCCTGCCACCAATCCTGGAAATGCTGCCAAACCTGTGTTTTTAGAGACGGCACTAGTTTAACAGGTTGACTTATTAATGCCAGAGGCATTACGGGTGTGTTATCATGTTCCTGTTTCAAATATTTAGGCAGAGAATGTTCAACTGAAATGATTGTTAAAACCAAACCACCCCCTTCAACCTGTCAGTGCCCGTTTTGCATATCTTTCTCTATCACACATATCTGGCGCATTTACCGGGGATTTAAATGATCTTTGTCTTACTTTGGGTATATAAATTATCAATGTGTATTTTGGTTGAATTGGTAACTTATCTGCGCCTATGATGTGCACGCCTTACCCCCTCCTCATGCTCCATTTTAAATTCTGATGCTTCTGAATTTTGGCCTTTCATCTGCAATCCTGGCTGTATTTCCATTCATTCCAATAGTTTTCACATGTTTTTAACTTTATCTCACTACAGCTAAAGCAGTATGTAGCAAGTTCTCAAGAATTACTGCATAGTTTGTGAAAGTTATCATGACCATGAAGTGATCGTCTGGATTTTCTTATCTATGGTGTCTTTCTTAATGGATTTTGATAAGCCACTAGTGCAATTTTTATCTCTGACAGGCAAACAGCTAGATTAGTTTCATCAACCAAATGTCCTGCTTGTGGCATATTATTGTGATCTGATCTAGGGTAAGCATTGCACCAGAAGTCTTGATGGACCTTCTGTTTCCAGGCTTCAAATGTGCTGTTTCCACTTTTGACCTTGGTTAAACACCTTGTGACAAAAAGATGTTCACTCCCAGGCCTCTCTATTTACCTCAGTGAGCTCCCATTTGTTCTAATTTGAAGACTGACAAGCCATGGTCTTACAATGACAGTATAATAGGAGTAATTTGGAACATTTTTAAAATTCTTGAGAAAATTACATTGAGGCAATGACACATTGTCAGTTTCATAATTAAATAATAGGGCCAGGTCAGGGGCCTCTATAATGTCCACAAATCCTTTAGTGCCTAGCTGGCCAGCAAATATCAACAGGTACTTAAAATGCGGCACCCCAGAAGGCACAAGGTTGCAAGTGCCAATGGTGTAAAAAAATAAGCCCATTTGGTCATAAACACATTTTCACCACCAGAGAACAAAAGTATTGGCTAGGAGAGTAGATCCTATGTCCTTGGTGCTAGACATGCTGATGCCTAATGTATTGTTTTATTTATTGTGTTACTTCAATTGATTTGAGGAGTAAACAGTGTTTGCTCCTTGTGTCTTTTGAGCTTCTAGTGACAGCGAAGTGATTGTTCAAATTTGTGAATTGGCACAATTGGATAGCCTTGTACATGATTCCTGAAATGTATAAAGTAGTTCTGGCTTCAGCGCAGCGTGATGCCCTAAGGTGAGCAGTGAATGGACTGTAGCTTTTAGTGTTATCTGTTATTCATTTCCTGACCATACTCATAACATCTCCTACAACCACTCGTCCGGCAAGGGGCTCATGAATGCAAATTTACTTAGTTATTTTATGAGCAAGCTCCTCCTCCCTCCTCAACCCCTCCTCCTACCAATTGGTCTTCTTAATGAAAGTTGTGTTTTCCAATTCACAATCCAGTAGGGTCGTTTTGTTTGGGTGTGCGTATACAGTTTCCAAAAGACAACCGGATGCTTGGATTCTTTGTGTCTGTACTATTTAGGATAGTTCATTTGAGATGAAGAGGATCACCCTCCAACACTTGGGACATGTCCGTTCTCTATACTCATGGATTAGGAGCTATATATAGGGCCTTTAATTGACTGCATAGAATTTGAGGCTATTCCTTGCAGCATAAGAGATCTTTTCCATGACTTGGATACCCCACAATTTCTTGTACTCTGTGTTGATATCTAGGGGTGGGGGTGGGGGGTGTTCTTTCCCTACAGAGACAGCAAGACCTACATTGCTGCGATCAAGGTAATGGCCAGTTGTTTACTTCTAAGGTACTTCAGTGATCTATGAGACAGAAAATGCCTAGCAAGCGATACCACCCCTGGGTCACATGTTGTCTGGACTTTGAAGCCTCTGTTACGATTGCAGAGTAGACACCTCCCCCATAATCTCCCAAGCTTAGGGCAATGCTATAAGAGATGTAATAAAGTGCCCACAGCCCCTCAACTTCTCCAACAGTGGTTATCTCTGGACACATTTCATTTTCCAATTCTCTCTGAAGTACTTTACCAATAAGTTAGGATTTTTGATTGTGCTGTTTGAACCTTACTTTAGGCATAAAGGTACGCACACTGTTATACAAATGTTTCCTTTCCTTGTGGGTTAGGACCTGACTCAGCTCCACCTCCTATCTTTTCGGCCCCTGTGTTTTGTTGTGTTGCATGGAGTCGGTGAGATGTCTATAGAGTGTAGATATTAAGGGGCCATCTTCAAGCCACTTTTCCTGGCCTGTGAGTGGATAAGACGTTCCCCCTCTTTCATTGTAGGGTAGAATACCCAGTGATGGAGATGGGTATACGGAAATCTTTCTCTCTCTCGTAAGACAAATTTATCTTTGAGATCTTCAAAAGGGAATGTTTGTTGGTTCTCAAAGAGAGAGACCAAAATGAGGCACTTTCCAAGCTTTTGAAGGTTGAGACTTCCTTGGCTGGTGTGAAATTCAAATTGTCGGAAATGGGTGTATACATTGAGGGGAAGGTTGTGAACCCTTGCCTCACGTTGACCCTTTCCCATATCTTTAAAGTCATACTAGTAACAGGAGCATTATCCCCAACTTCTCTGCTGCTTCCTAATCCATGGGACCAGCCACATTGGGGCTCATGAGATTAATTGGTCCATAAGCACCACTGCTTAGCTGTTTCCTTTTTCCCCTATTCAATGATATATCTGAGTTAGGCCACCTAAACGAAAGATAGAATGTGTGGAAGTGCTAACCCTTGCTTAACAGGTCAATGTAGGATTTTGATCGGGATGTGAGGTGGTTTATTTTGCAAGATATATGTGTGTATCAGAGTTTTTAGTTGCTTTATCACCCTGGGTAGGAGTGGGGGGTGCAATCAGCTACAATAGATAGAGGATCTGGGGTAGAATCCTCGATTTACCAACAGCTAGATGTCACAGTCCAGAAAACCGCTCAATGCACTACCTTTAAAAATGTGTTGTTGTAGCTCTATTAGTTTACAGTAGTTTAGAGTCACTACTTGAGATGTGATGCAAGCTAGTATGATCCTAAGTTATGGTACTGAATCCTTGGAACATGGGATGGCTATGACGGAGTGTAATACTGACTCTTAGTTTGCCATGTGGGGTATTAAGAGTGCCTCCGATTTAATAGGGTTAATTTTGAAATAAGATACAGCTTGGACCCTCCTTTTACTATTTGCAGGGAGAACTAATTAGTTTGTTCCAATGTGGCTGGAGGAGCTACACATATGCAATCCGTTTTTCCTCTTTCCATGTGTGCAGCATTCTGCATGGAATGTTTACATTTCTCCTCATGTTTTCCGTCTTTCCATGTGTGCTGCATTCTGCAGCACACATAGAACGAGGATAATGCCTCTTGTGATTCTTTTCGTGCAGGAAGGTGTCCCTTCCTGAACAAAAACAATCCTGCCAACAACACAGACACCCTTTGCACCATTGTGCACAGGTGCAGGCAGAAAGAACAGGAGTACACCGTATCTTGTAAATACAGTTCATTCGTGCCCTTTCAAATTGGTGTAGGGCAGAGCAGCAAAATGATTTGCGGCACTGCCTTAAACTAATTCTTTGTAAATATACCCTCCAGTCTTTGCAGGACTCCTATCATGTATGTCCAATTGACTCAATCAAATTCCTTTTCCATGTTGAGGGGTAAGAGTAAGATGTTCTTGAGTTTCCTTTGTGCATTTTCTTTCAGGTGAAGCAGCTATTTCGTCCTATCCCCACACTAGCACCCCCGAATAAAGTCAGCCTTATCTGTATCTTTTATCTCAGGGTGAAAGCGCCCTAGCCTTTTAGCCGCTAGGATGCTGGTGAGGAGCTTCAGGTCAATGTTCAAAAGAGAGATAAGTGTCTGCGATGTGCATTGTGGTGGGTCAATGAATGACCACCACAGCCGCCTTACACATCGTGTTAGCCAGTGCACCAGATTCTAGATTTTAGAAATACAAGCAAAGATTTGGGCATGTCTACAGGAATACCATTACAACTATTAATATGTGAAAGCTCCTGAGCCTGGATGGCCACTCTACATTCTTGTGAAGGAATTGTGGATTTTAGTTTTCAATGTGATGAATCTGGAATGATGCTTTCTTGATGGGTGTTGTGATTCGTGGCATGATTGTCAAACATTGGTCAATAGTGATGCCTAATGATTCATCGTATGGGGCTAAGGTAAGTGAGATGACCAACTGATTGAGAATTTTAAGCCCTTTTTCCACCAGTATAGAGAATTACTAGTGTAGGGGAGAAATTCTGTTTTTGAGTGCATGAGCTTCAGAGAGAAATCGCTTATCCAACTTGTCAGCCTTCCAACAAAGTCTTTTTAGGTTATGCTATCTGAGTTGCTTGACATTCCAAGGTAAGGCTGGGTGTCGTCTGCGTATTTGTGAAAGGTAATACCCTCTTCCGGAGGAATCAGATCTAGTGAATCTATATAGAGGCTGGCAAGAGATAGCTGATAGGATTGCACCTTAAATAACTACACATTTTACTAGTAGGGTGGGAGAGCTGAAAGATTCTAGCTTCAGAAATGTTAAATTGTATGTAAGGCAGCTATTAGATCAAGTAGATGATGTCCCTGTCAGATGCACAATAGGTTATTTATTATGAGTTGCATAAACTTTTGTGGTGTGCTTCACCACTATGTGCCTTGTCTGCTGGCTTTAATGATGGCAAGTAAAACGATCCAAAGCTTTACAACCTTAGCAAATCACCTTTCAATATTCAGGAGCTTACTTATGAGCCCTTGCGTCACTTTTGCGCCGACAGTGCGTCACTTTTTAGCCTTGTTGCACCATATTTACAAAGTGACACATCTAGGTAGATGCGTCACTTTGTAAACCCCTGCGCCACATTATACCTGCACCAGGTATAATGTATGCAAGGGGGCGTTCCAACGCAAGAAAGGGCGTAGAAGTGACGCAGTGAAATCTATATGATTTCACTGCACCACTGCTGGGACGCAAATGCATCAATATATTGCGGCAGCCCATGGCAGGCGTAAGACTGACGCAGGCACATTTCACATGGGACTTTCCCATGTGTAATGACCCACTGCTGGAGTAGCGTCCCCTGTGTGAAACACTCCAGCAATGCGTCATTCTTGCGCCTACAGATACGTCAGAAATACTGACGTATCTGCAACTCCTTGTGACATGATGCGTCATACTGTAAATATGACGCATCATTGGTGACGCAAGTAGGGTGCAATGAAAAGTGACGCATCGCTGTTTTCTCGCAGCAATGCTTCACTTTTCATAAATGAGGCGCTGAGTGTGGTACCTGGTGAGTTGGTATCTCCATGCTGCATGCAGGTCAGAATCTAGGCTGAAATTATTTGAGAGCTTTTGACTGGATGCATTGGTAAGAATTGTGCTGATACTGCTTTTTCAATGATTATTTAACAGGAAGGGACATTTGAAGGCTGAGAGTCTAGGGGAGCTAGGTGTGGCTTTTTCAGTGAGGGAGTTATATGGCGGAGCTCAGGTTTGTGGGTAGTGGAGGAGCTGCATCAATACTGCAATATTGTATTAGCTTCACTGAAATGGGGTCCTCAGTTTAGGAGGGGGGATTAGTAGTCTAATCCAATCCAGAGTATGGATTGCTTAATTAGTGGTTGATAATATGATTATTTTGGCGTCTCTTTGTAATATGGTAGGTAGATCTGTTAGGGATTTTGTATTTCATTTTGGATATTTGTAAATCGTTTCAGGGGTAAGTTGTTCATATTGAAGTTGTTTTGAGTGAGTGAGGATCAGATGGTGCTTTTCTATGTCCTTTTGGGCAGTGTATAATCCTTTGAAAGAATGCTCTTCTTGGGTTTGCTGTTGCATTAACTGGATTTTTGGATGGAGCGTCCTTTGTTTTTTAAACTTCCTTCTATCACTCGTTGACTTTATGCTTGTCTTTGACCCTTACAGCGCTCTTCTGCCTTTTGGCTAGGTTCGCACTTTAGGAATTTCATAAACATACATAAATATATACACACATACATGCGCACAAATATACATACATACATACATACATTCGTACGTAGGGAGTCCAGAACATGCCGTTTCCTACATTTTTAATCAACTTCACTAATTAATCAAATTCACTAATTGTTTGCTGCTGTGTAGATTTTTTAAATCACCAAGTGGGGGTATTTTTTTTTTGTAACAGAGGCATGAGTGCAGGTGTGCGAATGACATTCAGGGTTGCTTTATTGCAATACTCTGTGAGATCATTTATAGTTTCTGCAATGCCTGTGGATGCCAGAAAGGTTTTCAGGTCATCAGAGAGTTGTACTACTCCAGCTGTCCTCGGTTAAATGTGTAATTAGTTATTGAAACAAATGATGATGAAAGGGACTATTGGCTGCTCAGACCAGGCTCGCATCATAGCAGAATCAATACTGATGATGTTGACCTGAGCCATTTATTTGCTCAGCATTGTTCATTGCAAATCTCAAACTGAGGAGACTACATTTAAGAGACCAATCTAGACACTAAAGGCTGATCTTTCCGATCAAATATCAAGGGAGCAGATTTACAAGCCCCTTGCGCCTCTTTTGCGTCATTTTTAACATTGGAAAAATTACGCAAAAGTGGCGCAAGGGGCTTGTAAATCTGTCTCCAGGTTCCGACTCAATGACCAGGTCATGTTGAGCAGTACTGAGCAGAGGAATGATACATGACGCGCACAACAAGTTCGGTGAGAGGACATAATGGAATGGGGAAATAGCCCACCGCCCAGAAAGTGCAGTATGAAAGTCCCTGTTCCTGCATGTATAACTGGTTAGCGTTCCTTTACAGTAACTCTAATCGGAATGGCCACCCCCAGAAATACCACAGTTAGCAAGGTAGGGCTCTTGAGCTTATTGCAGTTGTTCAGAAAAAAGAGCTGTGAGCGAGAGGGCTCTCCTGACTAGTCTCTGCATTTAGCATTCCCTTATCAGTGAATATGAATATGGATCTCATCATCTTTTTTTATAACTATTTAGCCAGTCAGTCCAATCACTAGATTTGCAATCACAATTTCGTTTTTTGCTCCTCGTCTAGAACAACAACTAGCTGGCATAGATTTAGCTTACAGCCTCATGATGGCATTAAAACCCTTTTGACTGGGATTTTGTAAAGTTCCCACAAGGCACCGTATAAACATAGCTAACACTTTACACATAATCTTTGTGTCTGTGTTAATGAGTAATATTGGTCATGGTAGCTGGAGGTTGTGCTTCCCCTTAGGAGGAGATACATTCAGGGGGCTGTTGGAAGCAGGAAGAGGAAGCAGCTGCAACCGGAAGGGATTGAACTCCCTGAAAAATAGCCTTATGTCCCTGGTCCCATTCTAAGATGGAGACACTAAACCAAGATGGATGCTTTCATTCTCCCTAGGAAAACCAGATCAAATGAAGTGAATTTAGTTTTTGTACATTACAACTTATTGAAAGGCCTTGTGGAAACAGAAAGTTTTCTTGTAATCCTAATGGTGGATGCTGCTGCCTACGGCTGTTCCAACATAATATATAGACCTCATGATCTACAAACCCTGTACTCTACCCATTGGTAGAAAGACTTTGTGCCTTGTTTGTGGAATAAATGGAAAAGTATTTGTGGAGATTTATACATCTCACTGGGCATATTTTTCCTTTTTTTGTTCATTGCATTCACTGAAGTACACATGGGAAGCTGCTCTGCTTGCAGGTTTCTATATATTCTTGTGGGACTGTTAGACCTGGCACCATTGGCGTGGGTCTCCCTTCCATTTTTGCTGTTGCCTCATGTATTTTTGCTGGTGTTAGATGCTTTGGGCACTGTGCCACTGCTATTCAGTGCCACAGTGCAAGTGCTCCCGATTGTAAATTGATATATTAATCGGTGGTTCCATGTTTGGCTATTTGGTTTACCTGTCAGACCCTAGTCTAGTGCACTGAGTGTGTCCAGGGCGTGTAAATCCAAATGCTGCTGGTGGGCCTGCAGCACTGGTTGTGCCAGCCACAGAAGCAGCCTTGTAAAATGTGTATAAGGTCTGCCATTGCAGAGCCTGTGTGCAGTCTGGTACTGTCACACTGACTGGGCAAGTGCACCCACTTGCCAGTCCCTAAATCTTCTCTTTTCTTCATATCAGTCACCCCTATGGTAGGCACATGGGCAGGGTGCATTGTAAGTATAAGGTAGGACAAGCCCTGATGTATGTGGCATGTTCTAATAGTGAATTACAGCCATTTTCGTTTTTCACTATTGCAAGGCTACCTGTTCTCCATAGGCCAGAATGGGCTGTTAGATTATTACATGTTTATAATCCTAACTTTCTCAGAGAACATGGTAGAAATTTGAGTAAAGTATGCCTGGACTCAGAATGATGAAATTCATCTTTTAGTGAAGTTGATTTTAACATTCTGTGTTTACAAATACCACTTTTAGAAAGTAGGTATTTGCTTGTCTAACCTTTCAAGCCTGCCTCTGCTAGGTTGTGTATTCCTTGTCTGGTTTTGTGAGAGATAGGGCTAGGGGATTCCAGGATGAGACATCTGCATCTAGATGGGAGGGAGTTGCACCTGAACCTTGAATAGGGCTGTGCCTGCCTTCCACAATGCTGGCTCCACCTCCTGGGGAGCGGCGGATGTCTCTGCCCTGCACACCGAAGAAGAGAAGGAGTCCTGTCAACAAAGTGCTCCAGGACTGTACTTGCCTTCCACAATGCTGGCTCCACCTCCTGTGGGGCGTCTGATGTTTCTGCCCTGCAATGTGAAAGGAAAGGAGAAGTCTGGTAAACAGAGTGCTTCAGAAATGGTTTGTACTGGGCAAAGGCCCCTCTTCCCTCAGAGAACAAAGGATTTTGGGGTATAAATATTGGGACCCTGATCCCAAGAAATTAGATCACTTTGGACCACAAGAAGAAACCTTTACTGAGGAGAGGAACTTGAAGAAACTGAGGAGAGACTATTCCCAAGCTGAAGTGCTGCTTGGGGGATTGGCCAGCAATGGTTGCGTTACTGCCAACAGAAGGAGAAAGGAACTTTGTGTACTTTACTTTCAACTTGTGAAGGATCTCCAAGGGCTTGGAAAAGAGCTTGCCTACTGCTGAAGTCTCAGGGACAACAGACTTCAACCCCCAGCTCCCCAGAGTTCTTTGGAAGTGCCTGCTGCTGTTTTGGGCCTTCTGAGTAACTGCTTGTCGCAAGGAGCTGGAAGCGCAACTCATCGAGAAGAAGCGTGTCGCCATCGCTATGCCTGCCATTGCAACTCCGAAGGAGGGTGTCGCCGCTGGAACTGTCGCATTGCACTGCATTGAGGGAAGAATCTCGCAACGAAGTCGGAGCGTGTCGCCGTCGCTGTGCCTGCCGTCGCCACTCCAAGGCAGGGTGTCGCTGCTGGAACTGTCACACTGCACCGTATCGAAGAAAAGCGCCTCGCATCCCCGAGAAGCGCGCCACCTTCGGAGCTGTTGCCGTCGCATCGTGGATGTCGTCGTTGTAGTTGTCGCATCGCGCGGAAGCTTCACGCATCATGGGAGAAGAGTGTCACAAGTGGAGCTGCTGCCGTCGCATCGCGGAACAAGGGTGTCGCCGCTGCAGTCCACGGATCGAATTGAGAACTTCTCGCATCCCCGGAGAAGCGTGTCGCATCTGGAAGATCTTCACGTCTTTATTTCTTTGTACTTGAACTTTGCCGCATTTCCCTCGCTGCGACATGGCTTGTCGTGGAACTGCAACGCAACCTAAGATACATTGACGCAAAGTGTTGCATCTCAAGAACTGAACTTAACTAAGCTAAATCTGCCATCTTAAAGTAATAGTATTGTGTATTTTTGTTGTTTATGGTCTTGTGGTAACTCTATATAAAGTATACTTATTTTTGATATAAAAACCTTTGTGTGGTGTCCATCTGAAGTGTTGTCACTGGGTTATTGTATGTGGTCACAAATGCTTAACACACTGCCTCTTAGATAAGCCTGTCTGCTCGTGCCAAGCTACCAAGGGGGTGAGCATAGGTTATTTTAGGAGTGTAATCCCCTTATCCAGACTAGAGGCAAGGGTTCCTATTTGTCACAAGTACCCACATGTGCCAACTAGAGACCCCCAAATCTAACAGGGACTAATATGATTGGGTACAGAGTTTTCTATAACGGAGAACTCCACCAGGATAAATGGAGCCTCTCGTGTAAAATCACTGTTGTATGTCAATACAGCGCGGGCTTTTACCCCACATGCCATTACAACGCGGGGATTACAACGAAAGTCGTTACAACAACTTTCGCTGGAGGGCGCTGGATAGTGGAATAGTTTAATTTTCTATTCCAACTCCAGCCCAAGTTGACAGTAGGGAAGGTGTTGGATAGAAAAATTAAACTATTCCCTATCCAACAGCGCCCTCCAGCGAAAGTTGTTGTAACGACTTTCGTGGTAATCCCCGCGTTGTAATGGCAGTGCGGGGTAATCCCCGCGTTGTTATGGCTGTTCTCCAAAATCACTTGTTTCTCACCCTGTGGGGGAAAAATATTTGCTGATAGTGAAAACGCTTAACTTGCTTCCCCAGTAAATCTGGCAGTGATCTATTCGTGTCCCAATACTGGAAGGGGAGTTACTCCAGCAATGGCTGGAGTAAATCTCTATTACCTGGGTTGGAAGAGGTCACAGAGGAGTTTGGAGAATGTCACAAACATAAATGAATGGGACTTTACCAAACTTTCAAGGCATCCCATGCCTTGGGATGACCACTTACAACTACTTGATTGAGATTTACTACTACAGATTTTAACACTTGTAGTTTAGTAATCTGCAATGGTAAATGCACATATGCCTTCAAGGAATCTACTTCAGAATTCCAGGCTTGTGTAAAAAAAAGTAAATTCTACGGTAAAACTATGTTTACCATAGAATTTACCTTTGTGAGCCTTTTTTCGGTTTAAGACATTTTCATCAGCTGTCTGATTCTGAATGTGGGACAAACAATCTATTATTTTGGTAGCAAAATGTGGAAGGGATAGAGGGAAGTGGCTTCAAAATAGGAAATACTTACAACTAAGTGGGAGGGTTTGAGTAAGGAGGGGGTTAAGGGAAGGTTAGGGTGTGGTTTAGAGATGGACATGCAGACACCCATAAAAGAGTATGACCATTAATGTTCACAAACTGCCCTTCTAAAGATACTACATCTAAAAAGAGCCCCAAAACAGCAGTGAATTACTCTAAGTCAGAGCTGGAATAAGTCCAGTGGTACTGCAACACCTTCCCATAGAAAATAAGGGAGTTCGGGGCTTAAAATAAAACTCCATAAAACATAAAGTTAGTTAAATTATTCAAAATAGTTGAAATATAAATAAATATGAATTAAAGTAGAAAGCTAGTTAAAATAAATTGTGTTTCAGTAGGAAATATGAACAATGTTTACAATATTTTTTAATGTAAAAAAATGTAATATTTTTAAATTACAAATATTTTAGTTTTTTCTACCCATGATTTTTAATGATTGCTATTGCATAATATTTTTTTTATAATTTAAGGGGAATTTATTTTATATTTAAATTTCAGTAAAATATTTCTATTTTATTTAATATATTAAAACTAATTAAGGTTTCAATTGAAAATAAAGGTAATTGGGCTGTAGCATTATTCTATTGTTCTGTATTAAAAATAAATATAGAACATTGATTTACATCAATAATTAACATAAACATATTTTACTAACTTTTTCCTAGTTAAATACACTTTGTTCATTTTCCTAATACTTTGACATAGAGAGATATCTGCCTCGACTGTTGAGTCACCTTATGATAAAGTAAGTGAAAAGTGAAGAAATGTATTATACTCGAGAAAAATATGTATATAAATTAATTTTAAGTGTAAAATAAAGGAAAGGATGCTACTGCACTATTAAAAGTAAAAGTAATCAACACCCCCACACAACCGCTATTTCTTTACAGAGATTCACTAGAGCTCTCTGGGCTGTCCATTGTTTGAATTTAGTATTCCAAAGTCCTATTCATGATAGTATTTATCTTTTTATTGTATCTCTTAGATTATTTATATTTGTCTTTTTTTCAATTTTCCAAGTGTACTGAAAATATAAAAGACACATTTAAAAATGTCATTGGTTCAAATATACAGTAATTTTATCTGTTGATAAAAATAACCATTCCATGAATGTATTTCTTCATTTCAAAGAATAATACATATATCAGAACAATTAATGTGTCCTCCAAATCAATACCACACAATCATTTTAACCTGTCATACCACCACCACACATTACCAATCTCTCATCACATGCATTCACCACTAAGCCTAGATTGCATACACTATATATATCACGGTAAGAACTACTCGAAAGACGTCTGTGTTGTAGGCTTTAGTATCACAACAGCCAGGTCAACCCACGTTTCGGTGGTGACTCTCAATTTGAAACCACCTTCATCAGGACCACCCATAAGAGGATTAAAGGTGAGTGATTGGGGTATCTGTAAATAGCAAAACACAATATTGTCCATGGGCAGACCCACATAAGAATTATTCAGTTGTTAATTTCTATTATCCTATTTATTTTTTATGAATAATGGTCCTTATGTTAAGAGGATAACATTTTTTTCATTACTCCAGTGAGTGAGGTAAACATCATTCACCACCGAGAGCTCAAAAATCAAAAAACGTAACTGACAAGTGAGAGTGGATGAGGAGTATCCTTTCATCAGAAAGACATATACGTGTATGTAGACCCGCTTTCCGTATTGTAAGTGTTATAAATACATGAAAAGATCTCCAAAGAGTATATATTTTCAAACGAAATAAAAAGTGAAAACCAAGATCCTACTAAGATGCTACTTAGTACTCTTGACTGGTAACAATGTGCATAATTGCCATGCTATTCCACCATCTCTGATGTCAGTTAAAGGGAAGGACTTGCATTTCGCGCGGGAGCACTTACAAATAATGTATGAAACAGCAGATATGAGCCTCCTCTCCTAATGTTCAGGTTAACAATGTACAGAGGTCCCAGCTATAAGTCTGTCCTATAGAGTTCCAGGAAAAGATGCACACCATCTTTTGTTGAAATCTACAAACCAAAGATGAAATACTATGAGGTAGTGTTTTACATTACAGGAACTGCCCTGGGATATTGTGGAACTTGGATAGGCTCTAAATACCTTTTGGACTTTCCCCTTTAAAATTCATGGATTGCAGCCTAGACTTTATATTATGCTTCATTGCAGCGTAATTTGTAAGAGGTAACCACTCGACATCCCAAACCTAAACGGACATAGAAAAAGCACAACACATTGACTAAAGTAGTTTGGTGAGGTAAAAGTCATGACAGGTCAATACATGGCGCACATGAAGCCTTACTAATAATATTGATGAGATGTCAATTTACAACTTTACAAGCACAATAGGGGTAGAGCATGACCCCTTATTGCTGTATGGAAACTGTTAAAGCTACAAAGAAATTTAACTCTCTGCAAGATTGCCACCATATATGCAGAGATTTCAACTTTTTCTTTTAATTCATTGTTCCGTAGTGGGCAATCACACCCAAATTATTCCTGGGTAAGGTTTGCGTCCTACATCACACTCTTATTTCAATGTAGAAAAGGCCATCCCCTGCGTAATAATCAACAGACCACTAAATTCCCTCCAGCAACCACCGCCTACTATCCCTGTAGGCGTATCTCGTGTACAACTACTGTCATATGCTAATTAATTATACTCTGAGACCTCGTCTAGTATTTGGCTTAAGCTTGTCATATTTACGAGCTGCCTAGAGTACGCAGACTTCATGCAATGTCCTCACTTACCAGGATGTAGCCCGCGTCTTACACCACACTCATTTTTCAAATGACAAAGGGGGAACTGTGTCATAGCTCATTGCTATTTCGGGGCTTATTCTGATGCGGGTTGGAAATGCTTCCCGACCGAATCTGCTTGGAAATGGTTTCTAACCCACTCGGATCGGGAGAGTCCGACCGACCAAGTACGATGCATCCGGATGCTTCCAGATACAATTTGGTTGGACTCCCATTGACTTCAATGGGAGCACAAGTTCCTAACCGCATCATAATTGGGCACTGGGTCGCTCCCGATCCTATTTGGAAGGAGAAAATGCCATTAGGAGGCCTTCCTAACCACATCAGAATCATGCCCTGGGTGGGAATGCTTTCCAACCTGCATCAGAATCGGGCCCATAGTGTTAGTGCTCCAATAGGAAGTGGGCAGTATAATGATGAAACTGTTACTGATGAGAAAGTGAGAGGAAAATCGGTGCCATCTTGAAGTATGTACGTATCTACAAATCCAGTCACGCAACTGGTTGAATAAGCTCACCAACATACGACAAAGGTGATGAAAATGTACTAATAGAGGTAATGAAGGATTCAACCACCTTAATGTGCAAACATAAAGAACTTGACGATAATGCAGAACATTGTGAACCACACTCGAGTACAGAGCGCTATTGTGCATATGCCATGCGAAAGAATCCATAGGCATTGCAGGATGCAAATGTGGTAGCATTAACCTTTCCACTTTTTGAGGCTGTATTACAGTGTATTATTATACTTTATGATACTGACCTGTGTAGCGATGGCCTATATCTGGATAGGCTATAAAACCATTTGGTTATTAGATATTTTGAGGAAAAATCTCTGATCTTAAGTATCCCTGTCAACGACACAGTTATGTACATGACTTATTAGACTATATGGTTAGCATTCACCGCTGAATCAGCCTAAACTACAAGGTTTTTATATTCATACTTTCACTTTTTTGCACATGACCAGTCACACTACTGTGGCATTGTACACCCGAGGTAAATTACAGACTGTATATATTAGCCACAAGAGTAATTCTGGCTCTTACTTGATTACGTTTGTCATATGTGACATTTGTTTCAGAAGGCTGCTTACAATGGCCTGAAACATGTCTATTTTGAACAAATATGCACACCAACAGAATGTGCATTTCTTCTTAGTTCAATAATTAAATCATATTGAGAGCATATACTTTTTGTCGAAGGTGAAAATTTTATTAGAAGAAATGTAGGACTGGACCCATTGGACACATATACATTTTAAAATGGCGCCTATGGCATAAGCACAATGTACACTTGGAAAATTGAAAAAAAGAAAAATATGAATAATCTAAGAGATTTAATAAAAAGATAAATATCATGAATAGGAGTTTGGAATACTAAATTCACACAATGGACAGCCCCAGAGAGCTCTAGCGAGCCTCTATAAAGAAATAGATGTTGTTTGGGAGTCTTGATTACTTTTACTTTTGATTTGTTTCCCCCTTACTCCCAGACCTATAAGTGATATCTCTGGGGGTACCTATATATATGTATTGCGCTACTGCACTATTAACTTAATTTTGAATTACATTTTAAATAATTTAAATGTGTTCATATAGATTCAATATTTTTCCGAAGTTTAAATAAAAAATAGACAACCTAAAATTAATAAATAAATATATTTGTAATTCATTAATTACTATTAAAGGTGGTTATGGGGTTAATTTAAAGTATTAGTATTTTAATGATGTGCTGATAAAAATTAATCTTACAGTAATTTGTAAATTCAACAATGTTTGTTATGGTATTTTATGATTAAATAATAAATATGCTTTATTTGTATATATTCTTACATTAAATTATATTTATTTATATTTGTAACTATTTTGCACAACTTCATTTAATTAAACATTGAATCATACGGGGTTTTATATTAAAACTTTGCCCTCATTGATTTCTATGGGGGGCTGTTGCAGTATCAGTGGTGGTCATGTGTTGTGCTGGACATACTTCAGCTCTAAGCTGGAGTAATTTGCTACCAATGGTGTCCCCTTTTTGACTGTAGTAACGTTAGAAGAGGAGTCTGAAATGTTCATTCTTATTTTCTGGACAATGCAATTGCAGAACGTGCAAGAATCATTTTCTAATGCCACACTCTCCATCGTGTCCCATTAATCCCGCCAATATTCTCTTTTCTTCTCTTCTGGCATAGATTAATACACTTGTCTGAGATTTCTTTTTTATAAGTAGTGTGGATCAACCTTATTTTCGGACACAATCTTTTTCCTAGTCCATTCAAAATCATGCCAAAAGGCCACATTTAACGTTTGTAAAGAAAGTGGTACCCCAGACGGTAGTTCCTAAATCAGGGTGTATCAACTACTTGAGATCAAAAACAATTTAGGAACATGAAAATTATCTTAGCGGACCTGAAGAGCATACACAAAGTGACATACATGTACCATTTATTACAAAAATATATATTTCTTATTCATGTTAGATCATAGTTGGAAAAAAGGGGAGGGGGCAAGGAATACATACAGAATAACAATAGCCTCTGAGTCAAATGATGCAGAATTATTTGCATGAGTAGTTACTTCAATTGTTTTGTTACAGAGGGTACAATAATTTGTTTCCTTTTCTAAAGTTCATTAAACATTTACTGAATCATATACAAAGTGCAAATTGCTACTAAAATTGAGAACAGAATGATTTTTAGCATGGTTTTTCTATACAAAAATTCCTACGCGCGTTTTGGCTGGAGCCTTCATCAGGATGCCATGTACATTTATGGTTTGAAACCTAAAAAGGGTACATGCAGACAAGAACATGCAGTATCAGAACAGCAACAGGGCAGTGTTCATAACAGAGCAGGTACATCAGAGGCAGCACATGAGAGGGCACAATGCAGTATCATAACAGCAACAGGGCAGTGTTCATAACAGAGCAGGTACATCAGAGGCAGCACATGAGAGGGCACAATGCAGTATCATAACAGCAACAGGGCAATGTTCATAACAGAGCAGGTACATCTGAGGCAACACAAGTACGTGGGTCAAGCGCACCGTCCCGAGGACATTATTAATGCAAGGGTAGTTACAATGGACAATCTAGACACCAAGTCAAATGACATGTGAGTGATGGGAGCTACACCTCACAGCACAGAATCTGGTGGACTGCTTGACCTAGTCGCCTCGGACACACTGCCAGCACCAGAAACAGGAGTGTGAGTCACAGCCACAGCTCTAGTGACTGACACATGAGCCATAGACCCAGACACACTGCCAGCACCAGAAACAGGAGTGTGAGAACAACCACAGCTCTAGTGACTAACACATGAGCCATAGACCCAGACACACTGCCAGCACCAGAAACAGGAGTGTGAGACACAGCCACAGCTCTAGTGACTGACACATGAGCCATAGACCTAGACACACTGCCAGCACCAGAAACACGAGTGCAAGACACAGCCACACCTCTAGTGACTGACACATGAGCCATAGACCCAGACACACTGTCAGGACATGTCCCTGTACAGAGACCAACAAATACCATTCCAGCATCTGAGAAATGAGAGTGGCGGACACACACACAGTGCCAGTACCTGAAACAGGAGAGGGCACAACTGACACAGTGCTACTACATGAGGCATGACAGCGAACAACAGACACAGTGCCACTATCTGACACATGAGAGTGAACTGCAGCTGACCCACTAGGACCACTGAAATGATGAGCCACAGGGCTATGTGGGCCAGGAGGCAGGGTGGCTCTGGGAGCTGGTGACAGCTATACTGGAGCGACATCGGGTTGGTCAGGTGTCACTGGTGTGTGTCTCCGTTTCTTTGGGATATGTAGGGGCACACAGGACATGACTGGACTGGTAAGTGGATTGGCCTCATCAGAAACATCACCCATCAAAGGTGGATCATGTGCTGGTGGGGGTCTGCTCTCTGGGGACGTGCTGGACCCTACTTGACGTTTGCTGTGGCCCTGCCTTCTGCCCTCTGCATCATGTGTAATGGGAGATGCAACAACAGTGTACTCCTTCCTTTGCCTCGGTGGGGTGTGGATGGGAGTAGAGGTATGAGGGGACTCCACCGCTGACACATGTGTTTTATGTTCCTTCAACAACATCAGCCTCAGGGTAGCCAGGAGTGATGTATGCCTGTTTTTGATGGAGCTCGTGTCCATGGGAGAACCCTTGGCCCTGAGATGTGTCTTGGCCGTAGGAGGTGTCCTGTCTCTGGAATGTCCCTGATCCCTGGGCGGTGCCCTGACCCTGGGAGTAGGCTTGTCCTTTGTAGTGTCCCTGTCCATTGTAGTGTACCTGTCCTTTGAAGCGACCTTGTCCTTGGGAGTGTCCCTGGCCTTGGGAGCTGCCCTTTCCTTTGTAGTGTCCTTGTCCTTGGGAGTGTCCCTGGCCTTGGGAGGTGCCCTTTCCTTTGTAGTGTCCTTGTCCTTGGGAGTGTCCCTGGCCATGGAAGGTGCCCTTTCCTTTTTAGTGTCCTTGGGTGTGTCCCTGGCCTTGGGAGGTGCCCTTTCCTTTCTAGTGTCCTTGTCCTTGTCCTTGGGAGTGTCCCTGGCCTTGGGAGGTGCCCTTTCCTTTGTAGTGTCCTTGTCCTTGGGAGTGTCCCTGGCCTTGGGAGTACCTTTTGAGGGGGATGCTTTTGTTACATGTGTTACATGTGAATCCCTGTCCCCCAACTCCTCTTGAGGATCCAGTGTGTCAACTCCAGGGAAGCTGATGTGTTTGGTTATAGATTTCCTTGTACTAGGGGATGGTGTCTGTGCCCTCCGTGCCCTGCCTTGCTCCCTGTGGCTGCTTCTAGTGCAATAACCCGAAAATGAGGCCTGGTCTGAAATGTCACTCTCCCCTCTGACATCAAGTGGTGTGGATGGGGGAACTGAAGTAGAACGGCCGGCGGTGGGTGACCGGCCATGGCCATCCATGCCAGGGTGACCTAAATGCACAGGGCGCTCACCCACTGCCAGCATCCGGCGGTGGGTGACCGGCCAGGGCCGGCGGTGGGTGACTGGCCAGGGCCAGGGCCAGCGGTGGGTGACCCAGCACCCGGCGGTTGGTGACCGGCCAGGGCCAGCGGTGGGTGACCGGCCAGGGCCATCCATGCCAGGGTGACCTCAATGCACAGGGAGCTCATCAAGAATCATTATGTCAAGTTAATGGCCTGTGTCCACGTGTGTCATACATGTCCATTTGTTGCATGTGTGATCATACTATTGACCTTGCCAGTGGTTAACAAAGGCCAATGATGTGCACCCAAGTTGCGTAAGATGTGCCGGGCGATATGTTACATCTTGGTTTTGTGGACACACGTTTCTATTAGTACACATCTACACAGTACATCACGGCTGTGTACCCACATTCAGGAGCTGTTGTGAGTGTGTTCTTTGTGTGTGCAAGTAGCAATGATGGGGGTATACATGCATTCTGTGTATGCATATGTGTATCGCCTGTTGTGTGCGCATGCTTTTCATGTGAGGATGCCCAGCATTTTAGGTGGGGTCATGGGTGCATGAAAACAAGGAGGGTGTGTTCCATGTTCGTGTTGTGTGTGCACGTCCATGTGTGTCTGTGGGGACGCTTGTCCACCCTTGTGCCCTCAGTCATATGATGTTGGCTGTTCTCTCAACATGTGTGCACGTTACATGGGACATGTTTGCACACAGGATGTTGTTTGTGGGTGAACATTGTGTGTGGAGTTAGCTGAAGTGCCTTATATTTCGGTCACGTCAAACATACAATCAGTGTCTTCAACATGTAATATTTGTATTTTGTTGGTCAAGATGTGATAGTGTGGCACAGCTATGTGGTGTTGGTCAAGTGACATCTGCTCCCATCTACTCCCACACAGGAGGGCTCCAAATGTGCATCGACCCTACACTGTGCTGGAGGACATGGTTTACGAGGAGGTGATCCGCAGATTCCGGCTTGACCGACGTAGATTGCAGGAGCTTGTAGCCCAATTGGCACCTCATCTGCAGCCACGCAGAACATATCCAGGAGCTATTACACTCACAGCAAAGGTGATGGCGGCACTTCACTTCTTCGCAACAGGCACTTTCCAGTACACAGTTGGTCATGCCGGGGGAATGTCACAATCCATGTTCAGCATGGTACCGCGGGATGTGCTGGATGCCATGATGCATTACAAGGATGATTACATCCATTTTCCACGGCCGGCAGAGTTGGCAGCAGTCAAAGGGGACTTCTATGCCCTGGTCCAAATTCCACACGTAGTGGGTGCCATTGATGGCACACATATTGGTCTCATTCCACCCCAGGAACGTGAACCCGTATATCGCAATCCGAAGCACTACCATTCGATCAACGTGCAAGTGGTGTGCCTGGCTGACAACATCATCTCCCATGTGTGTGCCAGATTTCCCGGGTCCGCACATGACTCCCACATCCTGTGGAGTAGCATTGTCCCCCAACTGATGGGCAATCTGCGTCAAGACCGTGTGTGGCTTGTAGGTGAGTATGCAGTGATGACTATTGTGTTGTATGTGTGCCATGCTGTTCCCAACAATCCTGTATGTGTCTGTCATCCCTCCACCTAGGCGACTCTGCGTACCCAAACCGGCCGTGGCTGCTGAGCCCCCTTCGGAATCCAACTACCCCAGGTGAAATACGCTATAATGAGGCCCATGGGAAAACACGTCGGGTTGTGGAACGTACATTTGGACTGCTGAAGTCTAGGTTTCGCTTCCTGGATAAAACCGGAGGGGCCCTGCCATACTCACCCGGAAAAGTATGCAGAATAGTGATTGCCTGCTGCATGCTCCACAACCTGGCCTTACGCAACAATATTGAACTGATCATGTACCCTGCAGACCAACAGGTTGCTCCGCCTCCCATCGCACCCATGTCCAGTGATGAGGATAGTGGGGAGGAAGAAGTTGTGGACCAGAGGCGTGAGCTCATTGCTCGCTACTTTCCTTGAATGTGAGTAACTACCTCTTGTGCTGCTGTTCAATGTGTGGTAAATAAATAAATAATACCCTATTTTTGACTAGACTTATAGCATAACAGATAGCTCAATAAATAAGAGTCAAGATTCGAGGTAGTAGGAGTTTCTGCAGGTTTATTACAGCATAAGGACAGGATCAGGACAACCTGCATAGGAACAGAATGACAGGGCCCAGCAGGACAACTGGGGCCCAGCAGCTGCCGGGGCTTGGTCTGGGATGAGCGCGCTAACATTTAATAACATAACATTGACTTATATACATAGCGCAAACACATAGCATTACATTGCAGTAGGCGTAACAGTGAGTGGAGTAGAAGGCGTGACGCGTAGCAGTCGCGAGAGATAAGAGTAAAAAGGAGGTGTAACTGGGAGTTTACTTAGACATGTGATGCAAAACGTAACCGAATATGTCCTGAATGGGCGGACACATTGGAGGGGGCTACCTAAGGAGCCGGGACCTCTAACCTAATGGTGCGCGAAAACTAGCAATGACGTGTTACTAGGAGAAGCTGGGGGCTACGAACTCTGTGCTAGGAGCAGAGACTAGAGTCTGGAGGGTCGGAGCGACATGTACCTAAACCCTATCTGGTATCTAATGTTTAGGGAACATGTTGATATAAACTAGAAGTCATGAGGGGAGAAGCTAACTTGATTCTAAGACTGGACCATGCATTATTCTACATGTAGTGCGTGAAGAATATTAAATGACCATTAAATACAGTATTTCTCTAACATGGAGACGAGAAGGCTAGACAATGACGGAAACTATTGATGCAGTTCAGTAGCTTAGGAATGCAGAGGAGGAGGACTGAACTGATAGCTGGAACTATAACATACTTTTGGCAGACTCAGAGGCAGAGCCGGGCTGCACCGGGCACTGCGAGGCAGGAAGTAAGTGAAGGGTCGAGGATACAGGTGGGGGCTGTATCGCTCCTCAGCGAGGCTTTCAGGAGACAGGAGCTGAATCTGTGGTCCGGGCCCTTTTGAGGCCTGGAAACGGAGACTTTATAATTGAATAACGTGCACACTGAGAAACGTGGCAACATTACTTACATAGGCCTGATATTCGTAGTATTCACGAGGACTGGAAACTAACATACTAGAGGTGGACACAACTGTAATTGCGTCTTTAATCAGAAATGGGGAATAACATATGCATATTGATCATGCACACATAACACATGATGGATGAGGCGTAGGGACACAGAACATGGCAAAATTTACTTTTCCACATTCCCTCCTTGTCACTACGTTTCCATCAGGAAACATCAATATTCATGATACCGTCTATCATTTCATACAGTACCATTTGCTCGTCTCGAATTGTCTTGGAACGGGATTTGGAACAGGGCTTGGGACGGGGAATACAAGAGGTAGCACACATGCTGCAAATCGCAGGGCCACATTGTATACAGAGGCAGCAGCTAAATATGATCGCTACTGCAATACCTAGAAAGGACAGGACTTTCCATCCCCATGCGGAAATTATATTCCAGAACCAACCGGACCATGTCCAGGTGCCTGGATCTTGGTGTAACAGATGGGCAATTTTATGGAGTCTGGTTATAGCTGAATAAACAGACGGCGCGTTATTTGGAATGAAAATACAACAACTGGATCCGAGAATTCTACAGGCCCCGCCCCTATCGGCCAGTATGACGTCAAGGACGAGACGATTCTGTAAAACGACAATTCTCATAAAGGATTGCTCTTCAGTTAAGTTACCTAGAGCGGAGGCAGTCTCATCTACTACTGCTTCAAGGGTTCTTGTCAACCTACGAATAAGTTTACTATTTACAACTGTACCTAAATAAGGGAAAACACCTTTATCTATATCAATGAATTGCTCTGCGGCGGTTTCAGTATAATCGACAATCGGGAGATTTCTCTTGTGTCTAGTGTGTACTAAGAAAGAATTCCTATGATAGTCAGGTGGGGCTAGAAAAACAGGTGGCAGTAGGAAAGCAATATAACAGGTTCCCTCCCAATCGAGGGGCAGACGGACATATGCAGTTTGACCACAAATAAAATAAGAATGACGTGAAGCTTTGAAAATAGATTTCCCACTGTCACTATACTGGATAACAGTAGTACATTCACTATGACCTATGTGTACAGAACCATAACTACGGACACATAATTCGCCTTTGACTGGTAGTACTGAAATAGCGGGTGAGTCTGGAGTAGTATCAGACTGAACATTCAGAACCATGAAATTCGACGAATAATTTCCTAAATCATATACCTCATTTTCTAAATCTAAACCTGTTCTGTGGGGGAAACCTTGCTTGTCTGGGAAACATGTACTGTTAAGAAAAGACATATCTGTTGAGGATGACGTTAACGTGGACCATGCTCCACACGAACCATTGTGTGAGAATGGATAAGGAAAGAGTGGCAGAACTCCCTTCGGTGTCTGGAAAGGGGGGAGTCGACCACACACCCAACAATTAGTGGCATTGCTGGTCTGGTGTGAATAATGTAACATACGGATAAATGTGTTATTACGCATGGCGAGGCGGTATGCATATTCGTGAGGAGGCAGATCACTAAACGTGTGCTCTACTGTAGCATGAGCAGACATATTTACATGAGGAACTGAAAAACACAGATAGAAAGCATAGCTGGTGCAGGAAATCATTATGCTGAGAAATAATACGAAACTCAGAAAAACGATATATTTGATTGAACTTTGACTGACTCTCTCACTATGGGGGTCTATTTTATACATGTCAGAAACAGTCTAACCGTTTCACCTAGGGGAGGACTTATACAATCAAACTGGCTGACTTATTAGACCTGAGCTTTTGCTTATACTCCTGTTGCGGAGTTTTCTCTAACAAGGGAGGGAATGTAACAGTGTCTTGTGCGGGACAGTCCTTTAAAACAATGTTCTGGCAATCCTTCAAATCCTGGGAAATGTTCTTGGAAATGTTTTTAAAGACTGGTTTCGGTCCTTTGAAAAGTTTTACATGAGAAAGGTGGACCCACCCCTTCCTGCCTTCCAACTTGACGGCAGTTCGGGTGGTCAAGAGGACCTGACGTGGCTCCTTCCAACGTGGTTCCAGCGGACTTGATCTGTCGAAATTTCTGATCATCACAAGGGACCCTGGAACGATCTCGTGCGGTGCCACCTCGGTATTGTCTGGAAATGCGGCGGCAACCTGTGAACGACATGAGTTGAGGGCAGACATCAAGGAAGCTAGGTAATCTGTCAACATATTACATGAAACATCGGTAATACTTCGGGGTCTAGGAGTACCCCACATATTAGGGGGGCGGCCGAATACGACCTCATACGGGGACAGACCTGATCTGGAATGTGCGACCATACGCATGTAAAACAGAGCGACTGGCAAAGCTACTAACCAGTCCACACCCTTGTCTTTACATACTTTTGCTATACGGATTTTCAGAGTCTGATTATGCCTTTCGACTAGTCCAGCTGCTTCTGGATGGCGTACACAATGGAACTTCCACTGGTACCCTAACAACAGGGAAACGTGTTTCATGAGTTCGGATGAGAATGGCTGGCCGTTATCAGAATATACGACTCTAGGGAGTCCATATCTAGGGAAGAATTCACGAACCAACTGCTTGGCAGTGGTCGTGGCTGTGTAATCTGGGACTGGATATGCTTCTGTCCATCTGGACAAGGCGCATACAACTACAAGGACATACTTGAAACCTCGACATCGCTCCATTTGAATATAATCCATCTGGAGGACCTCAAAAGGGTGGTCAGGGGGCTGGAAACCACCTTGTTCCACCGGAACACTTTTACCTGGATTAAACTGACAACATATCATACAGGTACGGACTTTCTGCTTGGCTGCAGCTCGTAAATGCTTGTTGAACCAAATGTTCTGGATACTGTCTAACATAGCTTTTTCTCCTAAATGTGCTGGACTATGTGCGGTATTGATAATGACTTGAACCATAGAATCGGGGAGAAACCATGTGGCTCTACCCTTCGTTAACCATCCTTGATCTGTCTGGACCCCTCCTTGTACAGACCATTTCTTGATTTCATCGGGAGTAGCATGTGACTGGATATCTATGACATCTTGTGTAGGGTCCTTAACTGTCATGCATGTAGTCAGATCTGGAATATGTGTCTGATTAACTGGAATGTCTGGAGTCTGTGCTGTAAGCTTGGCTGTGCGGTCTGCTAAATCATTACCTTGGGAAATAATGTCAGTAACTTTCGTATGTGCTTTGCATTTCATGATAGCAATAGATGTCGGTAAATGTATGGCATCTAACAGGGCTTGAATAAGGAGACCATGCTGAATCTTGGTTCCATGAGAAGTCATAAAACCTCTCTCCTGCCAGAGCACTCCGAAGTCGTGTACAACTCCGAATGCGTAACGTGAATCTGTGTAAACATTAACCTTCAGGTTCTTGGCATGTATACAGGCTTGTGTCAGAGCGACTAGCTCTGCTGCTTGAGCGGACAGAGTATCAATACGGTGTGTTTCAATAACTGCAGTGTCAGTAGTCACTGCATACGCGGCGACTAGTTCTCCTGTACTAGTTCTCATACATGAACCATCCACATAAAGTGTCAGGTCAGGATCTGGTAACGGAATATCTGTCAGGTCTTGTCTTGGCTTAGTCATAATGTTAACTACTTCCACACAATTATGTGTGTCTGGATTTGAACTAACTGATGGTAACAGTGTAGCAGGATTCAGGACGTTGCAGCGTCTAATTTCTATGTGTGGCTGGAACAGTGTCAATTCATAACCTGTTAAACGTGCAATTGTCAAGTGCTGAGTTTGTGTTCGGTTTAAAAGAACTTCTACTGAATGTGGGACCTGTACTGTCAGGGAATGTCCTAAAACTATAGAATCACTTTGTCTGATAGCTAGTGCTGTGGCTGCAACTGACTTGAGGCACGCAGGCAACGCCTGGGCGACTGGATCTAATGTGCTCGAGAAATAAGCACAGGGCTTGTATTGTCCTGCTTGATCTTGTGTGAGAACAGATAATGCTGTACCTTCGCGTTCTGTAACGAAAAGTGTAAAAGGCTTACTGTAGTTCGGTGTAGCTAGAACTGGAGCTTGACATAGGGCTTTCTTTAACTCGTTGAAACTAAGTGTATGGTCAGATGTCCAAGGGAGGACAGTCGATACGGCTGCCTCCTGTGTCGTTAACTGTATCAGTGGCTTGGCTAGGAATGCATACTGGGGAATCCATTGTCTACAATAAGAAGTAAGGCCGATAAAAGCACGTACCTCCTTCTGGGTTCGTGGCTGGGGAAGACTCGCTATTAACTGGATACGGTCGGGTGTCAACTGCCTACCCCTCTTGGACAGCAAGTGTCCTAAGTATACCACTTGCTGGACACAGAATTGAAGCTTCGAAGGTGACACCTTGTGTCCCATCTCGGCAAGGAAATACAGAACTGTAAGTGATGCACGCTCGCAGTCACGTTCAGAACGGGCTGTGATCAGTAGATCATCGACATACTGGAGCAGGGCAGTGTCAGTTGGCATGTGAATGTTGTCTAGTTGTCTCTTGAGTGCTTGACTGTAAATACTAGGGCTTTCTGTGAAACCTTGAGGAGCGCGTGTAAACATATAGCTCCTTCCATTTAAACAAAATCCGAAAAGAAACTGGCTGTCTGGATGAATTGGAACACTAAAAAATGCATTCTTGAGGTCAATAACAGTGAAAAACATGGCTTCGGAATCAATGGCTGTTAACAGGGAAGAAATGTCTGGGACAACTGGGTACTGAGGAATAATACATTTGTTAAGCTCTCGTAAATCAATCACTAATCGATATACTGGGGGTGCATTCGGATCAGTACGTTTCATGACAGGAATGATCGGAGAATTACATACATTGGAGTCAGTTTCTACAACTACTCCTTGAGCCATGAGCTCGTCAATAATTTTGGATAAGGCTGCTACAGCCTCAGGTGGCAATCTGTACTGCCGGATTCGTGGTAACACTACACCTGGTTTGAGAGTCACACGATAGGGTGTGATTTGCATGTAACCTACATCAGTTGGACCTTGCGCCCATAAATGCTGCGGAACATTAGACAATCTTGAATCAAAATCTCGTAATACATAGTGACCTTTAAAGTCACGTAGGAACAGACGTATTCCCTCTGGGGAACAGCAAATAACTGCACCTAATTCTTTCAGTGTCTTAATGCCTAATAGATTTTCTGGACATGACTTAGTAAGTAACAGATCAGTAGTACGGGACAATGGACCTACTTCTAGAGTAACTGGCTTTGATATCTCATTAACTATGGGTTTTCCTGAAAAACCAAGGGAAACATTTCTTGAGCCTGAGAGCGGAGCCCCTGGAACTTCGGCATGACTAATTGTGGTCCTACTTGCCCCTGTATCGATCAAAAACTTTCTGTCTTTTCCTAATACTTGACTATGAACATAGGGACCTTCTTGATCTACAGGTATCTCGATGAGAGGCAAGCCTACCTCCTTCTCTAGGCTGTTTCATGAATATGACTGGTACTCTGGATACTCGGACTGTGCATACTGGTACATCTGCGATGTAACGTGCTGTGTTGCAGCAATAGGCTGCGGTACTGTAACTGTCTGTGGTGCATTCTGTGACTGAGGAGTCTGTGAAACTTGTTCTTGTCTAGGCGGACGTGGTCTTTCTTTAGTCTTACCAGTAGCTATGTTGTGTTTCAGAACTGCACACTCGTTTATAAAATGACCTGGCTGTTTACAATAATTGCAGTTCCCTTTAACGGGAGCCGCAGGATGACTGGCTTGATTCGGACCCCTCTTCTGACTGTCTTGAGGAATAGATTGTGCAACTAGCACTTTCATTTTCGTGTCTTTCATACGTTTTCTTTCGTGTTCTTGCTCTTCTCTGATTCTATTCTGGTGATACTGGAGCATCTGGAGCATCTGGGACGGAGTATTTGCTTGCCAGGTGCTTTCGACTTTCAAAACTCGATTTTTAATTTGTGGACTTGAATTCTCGACTAATTTGGTAACGAAAAGATGAGGGTATGACTCACTACTTGTCTTGAGACCACTGTTAATACTGAAACATTTTTCAAATCTAGAATAAAAATCACTAATGTCTTCATCTTGTTTCTGTTTACAGGCTGAGATTGCATCCCAGTCTTCCTTCCTAGTTGTCAATAATCTGGGTAATACTTGAATCAATAATTCTGGTAATTCTTTACATTTATCTCCAAGACCGGTACCTGGTACTCGTGCCTTGTCTTCAGCTTCTAGAGCTGCCCAATCGATCTTTTTCTCTCCCACCTCCCATTCTTTTTCCTTTAACTTTTCATACACCCCTGCGGGTAGCAGGACCTTTAACATTTTAATGATATCTGGGTAAGTGTATTCTCCCATACGGAGCATGTCTTTTAATTCTCTATGGAACCCCGCTGGATCTTTGTCATGACAGGGAATTAATTTCTTCATTTCAAGGAGTTCCATCTTTGATATCGGAGTGTATACAAACACTCGTTGCATTACGCCACCCGCCCCTTGGACTGGGTGGACTTCTCGTAGCGGATTCTGTCTGTCTATGTAGAATGGTTTACTTTCTGGGGGTGAGACATGAACAAAATGCGGGTTCAAGAACGTTCTATACTTGTGGCGCTGTTCTAGAATGACACTAATTAAATCGGTACCTAGACCTCTCCATCTGTACTGGAGTAACTCGTTCAGGATATCATGTAACGGGCCTGGATCAGAATGTTGACCCTCATACAGGGTAATGAGGTGCTGGATCATATACATACCCACCAGTCGTTGCTCGGCTGGGGGCAGTTTCAGAAACATTTGTGCCACTATTTCGTCTGGAAAAGTGGTAGAATCAGTAATCCATCGGACTGCTGATCGGGCTAGTTCTTGTTCGTGCATGGTACTTAATTCGCTATAACCGACTCGTGATTTCAGAATGTGATCGGTAGCTTGAAATACTTGTTCTAGAGAACCTCGTTCTGGCGCTGGATGATGAAACATAGACTTGGGTTCTGGACGTAAATGGCGATCTGGAAATCTGGATTTTCCTACATACGCTATTCTGGCGGGATTCTCGTCTTCCTCTTCAGGATCAGAGATACTTTCTTTCTCGCTTACTTGTGCTGCTTTACGCTGTTCGTGTAACCTTATTATTTCTTTACGAATTTTCTTGTACATACTTTCCATGGCACTAATGGTCTTGTGCTTACCCTCGGCTATATTATCACTCCACCTTGTTAGGATTCTCATTTCGGCGGGATCTTTAGACGGGTAGTCTTGTTCTCTTATTAGACAATTGATCAGGAACTTTAATATCATGAGCTGAATCTCGGCTTTCCTTTGAGACATAATCTCGCCAATACTTTCTGGATCATCCCCTGTACGGATGAAACGATATATTCTGTCTAGATCTTCTTTCATATTTGGTAAGGTGACTAGATACTCGGTCACCCTTCTTACACGTACGGAATATAAAACCATATTATACTCGCCTGGGACTTTGTCATAGACACATTCGGCAAGGGCTTGTCTGATTTCTGTAACAGACTTATTACTTTTAGGAGTACGCTGTGATGCTTGGGCATGTAATTCGAGTGCTGATAAACGCTTGTGTGGCGGCGGGGTTTGAGGAGGACCTCCTCCTGCGGCCCCTAGACTAGAATCGTCGACTGACATTCTTCGTGCTTGCAGGGTCGGTAATTGTAACGTGGGCTGAACTTGTATGGCAGGCTGACCCGGGGGTACCGTAACAGGTACTCCGGTGTCTGGAGAAACGGGAAGTGCCTGATTTACAGGGACAGGTGGAGCGCGAACTGGATTGGCATATTCTGGAACTGTGTCGTCCAAATAGGACGAAATAAAAATATCAGCTGCGGTCGGTTTGTGACGTAGCTTGGTCGGAACTAATGGTGGCGGGAAATTACTGGGTGCCTCTGGGGTCGCTTTTGGCAAGCCTTCGGCAAGGAGAGGATACATACCCTTAATAAGGGCATGCCTCTGTCTGTCTGACTGTTCGGCTTTGACTTGTTCACCTATCTCGATTAATTCTCTTTCTTGAGCTCGTTCTTGGGATTCTCTACTTAACTCTGACTTTCTGACTTCCTTTTCCGTTCTTCTATGCGCTTCCTTACGCCATAACTCGATGGCATCTTTCTGTGACTGTCTGGCTTTCTTTTTCCATAATGCTTCTTCTACTCGCATGATACATTCGGCATCCCATGTACCCGATACGGGCCATCTATACTTTTCTTCTAACTGTTTGGTATACTCTACCCATAAATCTAGATACAATATGGCGCTTATGCCATGTTTCTGATACATAAAGTGACCTGGACTGTCCCTAGACGGAACGGGAACTGCTGCTTCCAGCAGACCCTTTCTAGTTTTTAACTGACGTAACTTGGAAAAGAGCGGCATTCTAAACTTGAATCGGAACACAATACAATACACGAAAAACAATAACAATTGGGAAAACAATTCAGGCATACCACGACATTGGAAATACATTAAACAACATTATAAATAACAGTTCGAACAGAATACTACCTGAAAATACTGAAAACAGAAACAGAACAGAATTCTCGAGAACGGAACAGACTAGAGTTACTGGATGCACTGCTGTAACAGTACGGAACATACCGGTCCCATAAAGGAACACATCAAGACCCGTATCCACCTAGGTGAACACTTCGTTTGTGGGCTTGGGTACCACCAACCCACGGACCAGGAGTCAATTTAGACTGACCCTGTCTAGACACTACCCCAGCAATGGTACTCACCGGGCAGCACGGAACGGAAGGCCTCGTACGGGACTGGACTACGACGACGAACTTCGGACTTCGGACTTCAATTACGGGTGGACCTCCGGATACCTCGGACCTTGGACTCTCGGCTTGGGCTCTGGTCGGGACTCGCCGCGTTCCTCCACCGTCTCGTTCGGATGCTGGACCGCCTCCTCCGTCTCCTCCGTGGGCCTGAGGGATACTTGAGCAGAAATATCTGCCACTGCGCAGAAGAGTTCCGTCACGACTGCAGAGGGTCAGGGGGTCGGCGTGGCTTCACCGACGCGTGGGGAAAGGGCAAGTCCCTATTCGGGCGCCATTATGTGGTAAATAAATAAATAATACCCTATTTTTGACTAGACTTATAGCATAACAGATAGCTCAATAAATAAGAGTCAAGATTCGAGGTAGTAGGAGTTTCTGCAGGTTTATTACAGCATAAGGACAGGATCAGGACAACCTGCATAGGAACAGAATGACAGGGCCCAGCAGGACAACTGGGGCCCAGCAGCTGCCGGGGCTTGGTCTGGGATGAGCGCGCTAACATTTAATAACATAACATTGACTTATATACATAGCGCAAACACATAGCATTACATTGCAGTAGGCGTAACAGTGAGTGGAGTAGAAGGCGTGACGCGTAGCAGTCGCGAGAGATAAGAGTAAAAAGGAGGTGTAACTGGGAGTTTACTTAGACATGTGATGCAAAACGTAACCGAATATGTCCTGAATGGGCGGACACATTGGAGGGGGCTACCTAAGGAGCCGGGACCTCTAACCTAATGGTGCGCGAAAACTAGCAATGACGTGTTACTAGGAGAAGCTGGGGGCTACGAACTCTGTGCTAGGAGCAGAGACTAGAGTCTGGAGGGTCGGAGCGACATGTACCTAAACCCTATCTGGTATCTAATGTTTAGGGAACATGTTGATATAAACTAGAAGTCATGAGGGGAGAAGCTAACTTGATTCTAAGACTGGACCATGCATTATTCTACATGTAGTGCGTGAAGAATATTAAATGACCATTAAATACAGTATTTCTCTAACATGGAGACGAGAAGGCTAGACAATGACGGAAACTATTGATGCAGTTCAGTAGCTTAGGAATGCAGAGGAGGAGGACTGAACTGATAGCTGGAACTATAACATACTTTTGGCAGACTCAGAGGCAGAGCCGGGCTGCACCGGGCACTGCGAGGCAGGAAGTAAGTGAAGGGTCGAGGATACAGGTGGGGGCTGTATCGCTCCTCAGCGAGGCTTTCAGGAGACAGGAGCTGAATCTGTGGTCCGGGCCCTTTTGAGGCCTGGAAACGGAGACTTTATAATTGAATAACGTGCACACTGAGAAACGTGGCAACATTACTTACATAGGCCTGATATTCGTAGTATTCACGAGGACTGGAAACTAACATACTAGAGGTGGACACAACTGTAATTGCGTCTTTAATCAGAAATGGGGAATAACATATGCATATTGATCATGCACACATAACACATGATGGATGAGGCGTAGGGACACAGAACATGGCAAAATTTACTTTTCCACAAATGCGTGACGTATGTCTGCTGTAGATGGTTGGATGTGGTGTGTGAATGCTGCCTGTTATGTTATGTTTGCACATGGGTGTGGGTCACGAGCAATGCTCCCTGATGTGTGTCCTGTGATCCTTCCTTTGGGCGCTAAGACGCTACCTCACCTTGGACTGCTGGTGGGTTCGACACTCTGCTGCCACTGTTTGCTGCTGTCTGCCGCTGCGACTTGCCGGACCCGCTTCGCGGGTCCCGCTGCGCGGCTGACAGCCTCTGTTTGTGAACTAGACTTGGGCGTTTCCTGACCGGCAGGGCTGCGAGCTTGTAGCGGGGGACTCCGAGGACCAGGAGCCCCCGCGCGCCCGTCACCACCTGGGCTGCTCTCCCTGCCGGCCCCACCCCCATCCTTCTCTCAAAACCGGCGGAGGAGCCCTGGTAAAGCGGATTCCTTTGGGCGCTAAGACGCTACCTCACCTTGGACTGCTGGTGGGTTCGACACTCTGCTGCCACTGTTTGCTGCTGTCTGCCGCTGCGACTTGCCGGACCCGCTTCGCGGGTCCCGCTGCGCGGCTGACAGCCTCTGTTTGTGAACTAGACTTGGGCGTTTCCTGACCGGCAGGGCTGCGAGCTTGTAGCGGGGGACTCCGAGGACCAGGAGCCCCCGCGCGCCCGTCACCACCTGGGCTGCTCTCCCTGCCGGCCCCACCCCCATCCTTCTCTCAAAACCGGCGGAGGAGCCCTGGTAAAGCGGATTCCTTTGGGCGCTAAGACGCTACCTCACCTTGGACTGCTGGTGGGTTCGACACTCTGCTGCCACTGTTTGCTGCTGTCTGCCGCTGCGACTTGCCGGACCCGCCTCGCGGGTCCCGCTGCGCGGCTGACAGCCTCTGTTTGTGAACTAGACTTGGGCGTTTCCTGACCGGCAGGGCTGCGAGCTTGTAGCGGGGGACTCCGAGGACCAGGAGCCCCCGCGCGCCCGTCACCACCTGGGCTGCTCTCCCTGCCGGCCCCACCCCCATCCTTCTCTCAAAACCGGCGGAGGAGCCCTGGTAAAGCGGATTCCTTTGGGCGCTAAGACGCTACCTCACCTTGGACTGCTGGTGGGTTCGACACTCTGCTGCCACTGTTTGCTGCTGTCTGCCGCTGCGACTTGCCGGACCCGCTTCGCGGGTCCCGCTGCGCGGCTGACAGCCTCTGTTTGTGAACTAGACTTGGGCGTTTCCTGACCGGCAGGGCTGCGAGCTTGTAGCGGGGGACTCCGAGGACCAGGAGCCCCCGCGCGCCCGTCACCACCTGGGCTGCTCTCCCTGCCGGCCCCACCCCCATCCTTCTCTCAAAACCGGCGGAGGAGCCCTGGTAAAGCGGATTCCTTTGGGCGCTAAGACGCTACCTCACCTTGGACTGCTGGTGGGTTCGACACTCTGCTGCCACTGTTTGCTGCTGTCTGCCGCTGCGACTTGCCGGACCCGCTTCGCGGGTCCCGCTGCGCGGCTGACAGCCTCTGTTTGTGAACTAGACTTGGGCGTTTCCTGACCGGCAGGGCTGCGAGCTTGTAGCGGGGGACTCCGAGGACCAGGAGCCCCCGCGCGCCCGTCACCACCTGGGCTGCTCTCCCTGCCGGCTCCACCCCCTTTTTCCATCTGCCTCATAGGCATAAAATAGCAGTAGCATCCCCGCTGCGCGGGAGCGCGCGGGAGGGCGCCGGGAGAAGCCCGGGACAAGGGCGGGACCGTCTGTGGCCGTCCGTGGTCGGACAAGGTTGGGTTGGGCCAGAGGTCCTGGTTTGTTATATATCCTGTATATACCCTCCCCACCCAGCTTTACCTAGAGGTCCACTCCCTAGTATTAATTTCATCCCTTTTCTTTGGAAAATGTCTTTAAGATCGGGGAAACAGCGCCTTGTGCACATACAAACTTCTAAGGGTGTTGTTTCAGGTCCCCTAGATGCATTTATTTCTAGAGCGACGGGAATTTTAGAAAAGGAAATTGAACAGGCAGAACACAGACTGTCCCTGGACTTAGTTACAGGGAAACGCTCCTCTATAGGCGCCCTGGCCCATGTAAAAAGCCCCATAACGAACGCAGCGTTTAACTGTATTACAACTTTAGAAACAGAAGCAATTGTACATGCAGATGGGGACGGGGTCAGAACTCATACGGCTAATGTAACTGTGGACTCGACCTCTGATTCTATTCTATCTAGCCTTGAAGATGATAGTTATGACCCCGAGGATGACGTGAGTAGCACGGGTGGTTCTACCACACCAAAGGCCCCTATTTCGACCATTGTACCAGCCCCGCAAACAATCACTATTAAACAGACCTCACGGAAAAGAAAACATGCCTCAAGCCCACAGAGCGTTAAGGAACTAAAACACCTTAAAATAGATCCTGCGAATAGCGTTAGTCACTCCCCCTCACAGATCACCCCCGAACTACCTGTAATATACTGCCCCTCACTGGTTCACCCCGGGTCATCTAATTCATGTCCTACATGCCTTAGCAGTGACGAGGTCTTACTAGCTAAACTGGAAACTATGTTTCAATCTTTATTGCTTCCGGTCCTAGATTTAACAAAGATATTGTCTGCCAAAATTGATGTCCTGGAAGCGGCAGCTAATATTAATATGGACCTTTTGAACAAACTTACAACTTCTAGTGCTAGGATGGGGGGTCCAAATATTGGAGGGAGGGAAAAACAAAAAGGTGGGACAGACACTATACCAACTGTAGGGTTACCAAATAATAATATTAATAAGAAGTCAAATCCGGGGGTAAAGCCTGCAGCTTCGACATCGCTTGCTACAAGTAGAGCTAGCGGCCCAGCAATGTCGAAAGCCAACCACCCTCTGGTACCCAACAACGTGCCGGTAAAACAACAAACTAATAACATCACAGTGCCAACCCCTTTATTAATTAATAAAAAGAAAACTCCCGATCCCAACAGACATCATAGGCAAGTTAACAGGAAAACACCACACCCTCCGAGAGCTAATTTGCCCCCAGAAGCGGCCCAATACACCATCGTCCTAACTGGGGTAACACCGTTAAGAGAGGGCACAAAAGAGTCACATGAGGAACTACGGAACAAGGTTACCTTTTGGCTAAATAAACATCGCCCACTCCCACCATCCTCTCCCACCGAAATCCTCTACGTAAGGAGAGTTGATTGGGTAGGAAAAGGGGATAAAGATCTAGAAGGGGATTGTATTCTGATCTCCTTTAGAGACCCATGGGTGGTGGAAAAAATCCAGAGGAAAGTTAGATTTGCCCGTGTAGGTGACATTCAGACTCTAAATTTAGATTATTTCTACCCTCAGTCACGTCATAACCATCCAATGGACCACAATCATTGGAACCTTCGTGGGGGGAGGCCACGAGAGTACTTAATCCCTCACCGCCAGTACTACCCCCCACTTTCAAACCATTTCGAGGCACTTTCAGACCTGGAATGGGTTGACTGACTACATCCACCGTCTTTGTCACCAACCGCAGCTAGAGGGAACGGGGAAGTAATGTCCATTACATCTAGCCTCAATCTGGATAACGTAAGAGAGGGGGAGTCCTTGCCTCATAATAGTTTTAGATCACAGGGGGAACAAATGGGGGAGAAGATCTCCGCTTCTATTGTAGCAGAAACTAGGCTAGAAAGGGATATTCCAGCGAATCCCCCTCCCACCCCGACAGTTAGTGATGTCCCAGAGGTCCGGGACATGTTAACCTCTCGGATGGTGTCCTGGAATGTAGCTGGAGTCAAGTCACGTCTAGTATCTGAGGACTGGCTGGACTTCATAGGCAACTATCAGGTCGTCCTCCTACAAGAAACATGGGCTACTGCCCCGTTTTTTAGGGCTGGCTTCCTAAACTTTTTTAAACCTGCCATTAAAGGTCCCAAAGGACGGGCGTCAGGGGGGTTATCAATATGGGTTAAACAGGCCTGGTCATATTCCGTCTCTGAAATCTCAGTGGACAATCCAGACATACTGGCCATACGGTTGAGTAAAGCAGGGGGGCAGGATATGCTGATTATTAATATATATTCTAGAGGTCTACCAGGTGGCCGTGGCCCCAAGTTGTTAGGGGCTTTAGATACTTTACTTTCGGGTTGGAACAAAGGGTCTTTTATAATGTTAGCAGGAGACATTAACTGCACCTTTGAGCCACTGTATCAGCCTGAGGATAACTGGGGGTCCGCAGAAGATGTGTCCTGGAAAATTCCGGATCTCTCAAATAAAAATCCAGCCAAAGCAACGGAGGCCGCCCTGAATTGGTCCGCTTTTTGCCTCTCTTGGGGTTTAAGGGCGGTAAATGGTCGCACCAAATCAGATCAAGGAGCCAATTTCACTTTTGATAATGGCGTTAGAAAGAGTCGAATCGACTATATTTTCCTTAATCTGGAACATTGGTGTCTAATCCTTGATTTGGAGGTTGTCACGCGTCCCGAAAGTGACCACAACCCACTGTCCCTTACAATTAAAATGCAGGACCTTTCAAGCCCAGCGGAACTCGTTCCAAGGGGCCAGGGGGTCGTCACCATATCCAATGACCGGAGGAGACTGAAATGGACATCTATATCCAATGATGTACTATTACAGGCTAAATTAGAAAAGGTGGTGTTGAACGCACTTAATAACCTGAGGTCCCTAGATGGTGACATGGGTAACACTCACCTAGATATGACTATGGATATACATGATAAATGCTTCGTAGAGCTCAACACTCTCCTCTCTAAACCTTGTAAGCCAAACGCTGTGACTCAACCTGCTCCTAGAGCCAAGTGGTATAATAGAGAGTGTAGAGAGGCCCACGGCCAGTTAATCAAGGCAGTCAAATCCAGAGATCTGAGTGCAGTAAAGGCGGCCAGGCAAAGGTATAAAAGAGTCCAATGGGAAGCGAAGAGAGAATGGGAGGATGATTTCTGGGCGGACCTTTTGGCCGCCAGTAAATCAAACAACCAGACTAAATTCTGGGACATCATTAGATGTGGAAAGGATGGTGACTTTCGTATACCATCTAATCATGTATCCCCTGAAGTTTGGATAAATCACTACTCCACCCAATTCTGTCAAGATGAGGTTGATCCAACGGTTTTATTCAACCCGCAACAAATCATTCTCACTAGCAATCTGACCATGACCTTTTCTGAAAGGGAAACTGAGATTGCATTAGGGTTAACGAAGCGGGGGAAGGCCCCAGGACTGGATGCAATTCCAGTAGATCTTTTTAAAGCAAATACAGGCCTCTGGGTACCCTACTTAACCCGCATTGCAAATGCTATAGCCAGAGGCGCACGCATCCCACAGACCTGGAAGGGGGCGGAGATTCTCCCAATACATAAAAAGGGCGATAAATCTATCCCAGGGAACTACCGTCCGATCAGCTTAATTGATTGTTTCCAGAAGGTATTTGCTCGCATTCTCCTGGCAAGGGTACATGGGTGGATGGAATCGGAGGGAATACTTTCTCCTCTACAGGCGGGATTCAGATATGGCATAAGTACTATTGACCAGGTTTTACGGCTTTGCATGATTTTCTGGAAAGTCGTTTTACTTGGCGGGGGTACCATCTATGCCGCTTTCATAGATTTGAAATCGGCTTTTGACCTTGTGCCGAGGGGGAAACTATGGCAGGTATTGAGGGACCTTGGTATGCCGGGGGACCTGGTCGAAATGATCATCAGATTACACCAAGACAATTTTGCGAGGGTGAGATGGGGGGCCAAGGGGCAAACCACAGACGCATTTCCGGTATCACGAGGAGTGCGCCAGGGGTGCGTTCTTGCCCCTACCCTCTTCCTACTCTATATAGACCAGGTTGTCAAATTTTTTAAATTGATTAACACTGATGCACCATCCCTGGCGGGAACGAAATTCCCAATGTTGATTTTCGCCGACGACACCCTCCTCTTGTCAAAGACCAGGGGAGGGTTACAGCAGGCTTTAAATCATTTTGAGGAATTTTGTAATAAAAATGGTCTCCAAATCAATGTGGGGAAAACCAAGTTCATGGTTTTTTCTAGGAAAAAACCTATACGTAGTAGTGTTCAACTGAACGGGGCTAACTTGGAACAAGTCGACAAAATGACGTACCTGGGGGTCACCTTGGATTCTCGCCTGTCTTGGGACCCACAAATAGAGACCCAACAATTAAAACTCGCCCAAATGACTGGCTGCCTTTTGCGCGAGCAAAAGAAATCTATCACAAAAAGGGTAGCCCCCGCCCTCCAAATTTATGATGTCAAAATCAACACAGCTACACTTTATGGGGCAGAGCTCTGGGGCCATAAGGACCTCACTAGTCTATATAGAATTCAGTGTAGGTTCCTACGCAATCTGGTGGGGCTGCCCCAATCATCCCCACTGATCCCACTCTGTCACGACATGGGCTGCCCACCAATATCTGACACGGCCAGATTTAGAGTAGTGTCACTGTGGAGGCGAATATGGACATCCGAGGACTTGGAGCTTTTCGCAAAGGAGCTAGCCGAGGTAAAAGCTTTGGGGGGCTCGGAACGCATCCCGTGGCTTCGCTCAGTGAAAATTAGCCTGTGTGAAATGGGGCTTAGTCATTTATGGGTTTCCCCAGGTATTAACAACTTTCCATCAAAAAAGGAATTTAAGTGTTTATTTTGGGCCACAACCCGTATGTCCCTGGTCCAAGCTTCCAGTTTGGTGAACTTGACGGGTCGTTTTCTAAGCTTTAAACAGGACTCTGCCCGTGAAACATACTGGGACCTTATCACCAGACCAATGGACAAAAAGCTTTACCATCAATTTCGGGTGGGGTCCCTACCCCTGAATTCCTTTACCACATCCTGGGATAAATCATTCTCTAACATATGTATATTTTGTTCAGGTTGTAGGGAAACTGAGGGTCATTTTTTGTTTGCTTGTCCCCAATATCGTGCACCCCGTTCAAAATGGTTAAAACCCATTTTTAAACATCTGTCCTGCAGGAAAGCCTCGGAAGCTATATGGGCCCTAAAAACAAACACTTCTAACTTGATTGTGATATGTCTTGCCAAGTTCCTAGGGTGGGCTTGGGCAATAAGAGCTAGAAGGATTGCAACTGTTTCACGTCTATAATGTATCTTGTGTAAATTGAGTTTCCAACGTATTGGTTGTTTTTATCTTGCTGATGAAATCTTTATAATGTCTGGTTTTTCGAAAACATAGTTTAATAATGTCTTAACCGAGGGATATTTTGCCACATTTTTTATATACCCTATTTATTATATAGATACACTCCGTTCTTAATGATTTTGTAAAACTGTGGAGATTTTTATGAATTGTATTTGTTTCGTGTTTAATTTGTCTTTTATGATTTTATTATCGAAATAAAGACATTAAAAACTGAACTGAAACTGTGTCCTGTGATCCTCTGACTTTGTGATGATTGTGGTTTGAGGGATGGTGCAGTACGGGCTTTTGTGATGGTTGTGATTCAGTTTCCTGACCTGTGCTTGTTCTCTGTTTATCCCTAGGTCACTCACACCGAGCCAGGATTCAAAACAACATTGATCCCTGCACCTGCTGATGACAACAACTGAGACATACCTGTATATAAACATGGAGATCACACAGCATTGAGCGTTACAGTGATATTTATTTACAGGGTGTGGAAAAGTGTTTGTGCATATTTACAAGAAGGAGGTGGTGGGGAAGAGCGAGTTGAAAGACATGTCAGATGAAGACACCGATGGGGACACCACATTGTGTGATGTATACCTAGACCAACAGACTTGTGACAATGCTTGGCAATGTGGGACAAGATAGTTCGCAGGGTCAATGCCAGGCTCAAGGAGGGTGAAGTCATTTTCGGCCCCTCTTCGGGCGGGTTGATGGGGCACTGCCACTGCTCTGTGCTGGGTCCAGCCTCGGACGGCCACTCCGTCTTGGAGCCAGAGCAGACCCAGCTGTGGGGGCAGGTTGTTCTGGGTCCACCTCCCTGTCAGTGGCCTCAGGTGATGGTGGCGGTGGTGTTGGTGACCTGTCCCGCTGGGCCCTTGGGGGAAGGGGAGGTGGTGTGGCGTGGGATAACCACTCCCTCCAAAGTGCCGTTTGCTGCCCCATGAGGTCCACAATTTGGCCCATACATGTGTCCATGGACCACAACAGCTGGCAGGTCTGCTGAGAATCCTGATGTGCCCGATCAGCCTGTGCCTGCGACCGCTGGTAGGAGACATTCACTCTGGCAATGGCTTCCAGGGTCTCGTTCCCATGATGGTCTGGGTCTTGCCCCCGACCTCCCTTGCACCTCCACTCCTGTTGGTGAGCTGTGGCCTCACCTGTGTCCTACAAAAAACAACAACAAACTTAGGGGTCTAAATTAAGGATTCATCCGTAGTCCTCTACTCTTCAAAACCTTGTCAATAGTACAGAGGTATGAATACAATGTGCTAACAAACCAGATCACCAGATGTGAAGAACCAGTAACGTGAGTCCCCCCTGGTGTAGGATTCCCATCAACGGTCTTGTGATGATCAATATTATCATTTGGTAGTCCTAATCGGGTATTGTGTCTCTAGATCATTGAGACCGGCATACCCCGAAAACCAGATAAGGGGTAGCGACCCACAATCACTTGGTACTACCACATGTTGTTGATGTGGTGGGAAGTGCAGTGTAAAAATATAGTAAGTGGTGATTTAAAAAAGGATAGGGAGCTCAACCCAGAAAACTTTAATAATTGTTAGCCCCTTCCTTGCTAAAAACAAGAACAGTGTAATATCGTCATCGCAGTACAAACAAATAGCTGCGAGGAGACCAACATGTTTCAGCCACTAAGGGATAAGTCCTTCGGCTTTCGTCAGGGTCTCTGTTCTATACCAATACTACTGCATCAGTCGTGAATAAGGTGTGAAAAAACTATATGAAAAAAACACACAAGTGAAAAAACCAGCAAAGGATACAATTTTCCTTCAGCTGTTTCAACTCCTCTCTTCGGCACCTGGTTGAATATGTACTATTTAGAGAGGACAAACGTACAGGAAAAACACAATCTATTACCCTGGTCTGTATACAGCATAATAAATTCTTTAACAACAATGTATATACCAGCTTATTTACTCACCCAGTGTGTCCGGGGAGTGGACCTCACCTCTTCCTGGACCTGGCTCAGGATATGTGAGACCCCGCTCTACAATAACAAAAACCGACTACGTCAGCTACACAGACCGGGCAACCAAACATGCAGCTACTCTGGTAGTGTATATGTCTACGTAATCCAAGGTATTCTGTATATGGAGTCAATTGGCCCCCATCAATAGATTCACAACACACCTACCCTCCACCTCCCTGCAAACTACAGGCTGAAGTAAACAAGGGTTCACATAGTTACAAATATGTGGCATATAGCTAACACAATGGCATGCCCATAACGTCTAGCTGATAATGCAGGTAATCATACCTGTCCGTCGGTGTCCCGGGCCGTGACTGAGTCAGGGGGAGGCACCGTCCCCAAAGCCCTCTGACTTCTTCACAGTGTGGCCGAGGGACACTCAACCAATCAAAACCGGCGAGGGAGGGGCTGGCCAAATCGCAGCCTCCTCATATATCACCCTGTATAGGTATTATAATACTGCAGTTGCCGCGTACCTCATTGTTAATGCCCGCCGTTGATTCCAGGACAAGATACCACATCTGTCCCGCGCGGTGTTTACACTCGAAATGAGGCCCTGAGCGCGTCCTCTCGCGAGAGCGGGCCGGACTAGAACTACAAGATGACATCACGTCATGGATGTTTGTAGTTCTTGTCAACAACGCGGAAGTAATTCCGGATTGTTGTTTCTAGCGTTGCCCAGAGCGGTGTCACATAGGCCGCCTAAACTCAGGACCGACTGGAAAGTCACTCGGCCTCGATACAGTTAGCTTCCCAACCCTAGGGGTATGCATAAAACTGGATTCTGTGAGGCGCTCGTTCAGCCAATAAAAAAGAACTACACGATGACATCATGTCAGGAATAAGTGTAGTTTTTCATTCTAATTCTGGTTGTGGGCTTCTGAACTGGAACCAGACTCTGCTAGTAGTCACAGGAAAGACGTGAAAAATCCCAACTAGCGTCAAAATTGCAAATACATTAAGGCAAAATGACTGGTTGCTAATTAGACATTATCAAACATAGTGCACCACCGCAACTGGGCACGTTGGAAAAATTAGAGCACGCTCTACAGGGATTTCTAGACTACACATGACTTGTGAGCTAGAATTAGACGGTTAGTATTCGCACGTGACAAACCCTGCTCCGGCATCGGTGCACATCCAGATGGGCAGGTGCACCGTCGCATGTGACAGAAAGGGAAGTACTCTTTAAATACTCAATAGTTCTTGGGCTCAAAATGCTGTAACCAGAAACCAACTCGAACTGTCCCCCAACGGGAATATTACTGTTAAGTATGGGGACAAATCCTCTGATTTACAGTGAAAGTCGCGCAAGGTGCTATTCATAGAGGCACAAATCGAATTGATCAAGACAAAGAGACCCACGGAATGTCATCGTTCAGCCCTTGTTTGTGTGTCCCCAATTTGAACACCCACCTTTGCTCACGAACGAACAGATATCTGGACACGTCACTCACATGTGGAGGAATGTACGGTTTCTCGAGAACATGCCATTTGAAATCTGTTTCGGCATGATTACACGTGAGGAAGTGCTTCGTGAGTTTGGAGACATCTTTCCTGCAACGGAAAGTGCTCTTATGTTCCTGCATCCTCACACGTACCTTCCTCGTGGTCATACCCACGTATCTTTCATTGCACGTGCACGTGATGAGGTAGATCAGGTTGGTGCTGTTGCAGTTCGTAAACTGCCGCAGCTCCCAGGGCTTATCTGTACCAATGTCTACACTCGTGATTTTCATTGTTAGAGGGCAAATGGAGCAACCTCCGCAAGGATGATGCCCTACTACTGGCGGGAGATCCCATAGGGTACCTAGTTCTCTCCTGGGTGTACTCTTGGGACGTGTATGTACCAGGAGGTCCCTCAGGTTGGTAGAGCGTTTGAAAGCGAACAGAGGAAAGGCGATCTTCTCTTTGCCACTGTTCAGAATTTTCCAATGTTTTCTGATCAATTTTTGGACCAAGTTCGATTTGGTGTTAAAGGTACTCACTAGAGTGAGACGATCCAATGGTGGTTTCTCTATGCGTGGTTCCAAGAGGGCAGCCCGATGGTTGTTAGCTGCTCGTTTATATGAACGTTGGACCAACTTCTTGGGGTAGTGTCTCTCTCTCAGCTGTTCAGAAAGTTCCTCTGCATGGAGTTTGAAAGTGTCTGAGGTAGAACAGTTCCGATGGACCCGGAGAAACTGTCCAAAGGGCAGATTGTCCCTCAAAGACTTAGGATGTTGACTCTCATACAGGAGCAATGAATTCCTCGCCATTGGTTTTTTGTACAATTCACTCTCCAGGCCCGTCGAGCTGCTGTAAATAGAGAGATCCAGGAACGGGAGTCTGTCTTTACTCATTTCCATCGTGAAACGGAGGTAGTTGTTCTTGCTGTTAAGCCATTCGTGAAATTGTACAGCCGATTCACTAGTCCCTCTCCACACCATCAGGATATCATCAATATACCTTTTCCACCAAACAATGGATGGAAAGAAGGGATTGGTGGGATGTAAAACTGTCGACTGTTCGAATTGGTGGACGTAAAGATTCGCCAGCGAAGGGGCAAAAATACTGCCCATGCTGGTCCCAGAGACTTGATGGTATATCTGGTCCTCGTACATAAAAAAGTTCTCTTTCATGGCTATAGTTGCTAGAGCCATAATAAACGGTACAGGAGTGATGGAGTTCAGTTCCGATTCCCCCAGGATGGACCTGATGGTATCCAGGGTCGCATCCTGGGGTATTGAGGTATACAGAGACTCAACGTCCAGAGAGATCAGATAATCTGTCTCTCGATTAAAGGCAATGTCGGGAATCACTCTCAGGACATCAGCAGTGTCCTTAAGAAACGTGGGCATCTTGCTCACCAAGGGTTTAAGAAAATAATCAGCAAACGCCGAAAGCGGTTCAAGTAAAGAGCCCAGGCCTGAAATAATGGGTCTCCCTGGAGGCGGTCTCTGTGGCTTATGCACCTTAGGCAAGGTGTAAAAATAAGGCATGATGGGATGCTTAGCCTGCAGGAAAGATGCCTCTGCGGGGGTAATCTCACCTGTGTCCTCGCATGTCCACTCTCTCTACTTGCCTGAGACGTTGATGGCCCATCATCGTCCGATGGGTCAGGCAGGGTGGCACTGGCAGGCGTGGTGATGGTGGTGGTGGTAGCTGCACAGCTCACAGTGGCAGTTGTTTGTGTAGTACCACTGGCCAAGGTGGTGAAGGCAGGGATGTCCTGGGAGCCTGATGGCCCTGGAAGTGTGCTTGGCACAGCATCGTCCTCTGCACCCGAGGTGTCCTGGGAATCCTCTCCAGAGAGACCTGGCTGTGAGGGGGGCGACTGGTGCTGGCGGTTGTTGTTTTGCCGTGTCAAGTCGTGATCACCTGAGGGACAAGAATGTAAGAATCAATGCTGTGGACATGACAGGTTTCTTGTAGTTACATTTCAAATCTCTATGGAATCAGGACATGGTTGTTAGTGTCATCATATTGGTGTTGCACACGAGTGGACATTTTGGTGGTGTGGAGGGGGGAGACAATACTTGGCTATGTGAGGTCCTGTCCTGCTATTGGATGGTGCCCCTGTGCAGATGGCTACCTACCTGTAAGTTTGAAGGGGGAGATGCACTGATCACCAATTGGTGGGCGGACCACATCTTGCTCTAGGATGGGACATGTGGGCCTGTTGGGAGTTGTAGTGCAGGACCCCCACCCCCACCCTCCCAGGAGACATGTGGGTCTTTTGGGAGTTGTAGCGCAGGACCCCCCCCCCCCACAGTCCCACCCTCCCAGGAGACATGTGGGCCTGTTGGGAGTTGTAGTGCAGGACCTCCACCACCACCCCCACCCTCCCAGGAGACATGTAGGCCTGTTGGGAGTTGTAGTGCAGGACCCCCACCACCACCCCCACCCTCCCAGGAGACATGTGGGGGCTGTTGGGAGTTGTAGTGCAGGACCCCCCCACAGTCCCACCCTCCCAGGAGACATGCGGGCCTGTTGGGAGTTGTAGTGCAGGACCCCCACCCCCAACCCCCACCCCCACCCTCCCAGGAGACATGTGGACCTGTTGGGAGTTGTAGTGCAGGACCCCCGCCACCACCCCCACCCTCCCAGGAGACATGTGGGCCTGTTGGGAGTTGTAGTGCAGGACCCCCGCCCACAGTCCCACCCTCCCAGGAGACATGTGGGCCTGTTGGGAGTTGTAGTGCAGGACCCCCACCACCACCCCCACCCTCCCAGGAGACATGTGGGCCTGTTGGGAGTTGTAGTTCAGGACCCCCCCACACAGTCCCACCCTCCCAGGAGACATGTGGGCCTGTTGGGAGTTGTAGTGCAGGACCCCCCCCCCACACAGTCCCATCCTCCCAGGAGACATGTGAGCCTGTTGGGAGTTGTAGTGCAGGACCCCCACCACCACCCCCACCCTCCCAGGAGACATGTGGGCCTGTTGGGAGTTGGAGTGCAGGACTCCCACCACCAGCCCCACCCTCCCAGGAGACATGTGGGCCTGTTGGGAGTTGTAGTGCAGGACCCCCCCACAGTCCCACCCTCCCAGGAGACATGTGGGCCTGTTGGGAGTTGTAGTGTTCACTGCTTGACCACATGCGAGCATGGGAAGGTAGGAGGCAACATTTGTGGTTGATCATGGTGGGTGCATTTGAGCCCTGGCATTCACATTTGGGTGACTGTGTGATTCACATGCATGGTTTGGAGCCTGGGAGATGTGTCTTAGCAATTGTGCCAGTTCCAAGTCCCTCTTCTATTCCTTCCAGGCTCTCAGGGTGCAGTATGCCAAGCACCTTCTCCTCCCATTCGGTAAAGGGTATGGGATCCGGGGGCGTGCCGCCGCCAGTGTGGTGTGCCCGCAGGTGGTTCTTGGCCCGGATGCCCTTCACCCTTGTCTTGAGGTCGTGCCACCGCCTCTGGATGTCGTGTTTGGTGCTTGGCACGGTCCCTGAGGCATTGACTCTGGTCACTACCCACATGGTGGTTTTAGTTGCCAAGGTGGTCTGCTGGACTAGGGTACCAAACAAATGTGGTTCCACACGGATGATTTCATCCACCATGACCTTCAACTCACTCTCTGTGAATTTGGGGTTTTCCTTGGGTACCATGGTGTGTGATGTGCAAGGTGTTGGTGGTGTGGGGTGTGCAGGTGTGTGGTATGTAGGGATGGTGCTGTGAGGGTTGGTGTGGTGAGTGTGTTGGTGTGCAGGTTGTATGTGTGTTTGTGTGTCTCTGTTGTCTCTGATGTTGTGCCTCTTTGTTCCAGCTGTGCTGTGATGCAAAGGATTGTGGTAATGGGAGGGATTCCTTTTATACTCTGTGTGGTGGTTGTGTCCCAATGGTTTATGGCGGTCAGGTGTTTTGTGGGTGTGTTGACTTGGGTGCTCTTGTTTGTGCTGGGGGGTGTCATTGGAGCGTGTAGTTGTTGGAGGTGGGTGTTCCAGGTGGGTGTGTCTTGTGTTATTTTTTGTTTGCTATTTACTACCGTCCGCCATTTTTTCTTCGGTTTGACTGCAGGGGTGATGTTCGTTAGGTCCTTCCGCAGCCAAGCTCCGTTTGTCGTTGCTTTTTTTCCGTGGCGGTCGTGGATGTTGATGAGTTCCGTTGGGATGGTGGGGTTATCCTAATCGTGCGTCCGGAACCTCCGAAGGTGTGGCGTCAGTTGAGCCTGTTTCCGCTGCCTTTGAGTCCGCGGCAGACGGTGTTTCAGTGGTTCAGTCCGCTTGCGGCGGTCTTTGGTGTGATCCGTCCGCCGCGGTCGGTGAGTGTTGCCAAAAATATCCTAATCGCAACGGCGGTTTATCTGCGGAGCGGTCGGGAGTATTTTTGCCGCGACCATGGCGGACGGAACCCGTTTCCGTCCGCCATCCTAATAGGCCCCTAAGTTAGACAATTCACCTGTGAGAGTTCAGAGATTGTATGGACAGATATTAGGACTTTGAGAACATAGAATTAATGTAAAAGCTGTCCTTCAGCATCCCTAGCTGGAATGTCACACAGTAAATTTAAATTCCTAATAGGGATTTCGTTTCATACACCCAATCAGTGTGCACTCCAAAGGCACTCCCATTGTCAACCTAGTGGCCTGCCACAGTGCCAAAGAAGTCCCATATTAACAGTGGCGTCTGTGGTTGTGAAATGAGCACCATTTAAGCAGATGAAAAAGAGTATGAGGCCAAGTCAGTAGGCCTCGGACCACAGCTAAGGTGTAAATCCTGAAGGTCCACAAAGCAAAAAGTGCAAGTCTTGGTTGCCTGACATTGGTCCCATTATGGACAAATGCAAAAATGCTTGCACGGGCACGTCCATGCATGTACACCTTTAGGCCAATTTTTTGTAGGTATATGTTAACATTGAAAAATTGCTTGTGCATCCAGGGAGTGTCTTCTGCATTACATACCAAATAAAGGGCTTTCTAAACCAGTCAGAAGAAGAATCAGACTCTTATTTGAAATGCAGCTTAATGCATATTGTATGATTGAGAAGCCATTACTGCACTTTGGTTAATTTATTTTCTATTGCTTATATTTTTATTCACATTGATGTGCCAGGGGAATTCTGCCAAGGCACTTGAATCCCGAGGTGTGTTTCTGTACTTCCCACACACAACTCGTGTGGCATCCGTTTCTTTCAACACTCTTGTTACACTTTATAATAGCTCCTGTTTCCAGTGAAGCACTCTGCAGACTGAAACCACGATGTCTCACTGCCCATAAATGCTTTTTTCAGTGTATCACATTTTACAATTAAAGACCAATTTTTTCTACAGTATTTGGGAATATCATTTAGGGGGTTCAGCTACCTGACTGCATACTATCTTCAAATGTTTTATGCAGGAAAATTCAGGTATGCATTTTTCAAAATGGGAATATGCTAATTATTTGATGTATGCAAATTGGTGACAGATGGCTTAGCACACTGACAAAAAGTAATTTATAATACAATTATTAAATAAATAATACATTAAAAAATAACAATACATACATAAAAACATCTAATACAACTAAAATAATAAAAAAAAAACAATATTTTTGTTTTAAAATAATGAAGTAATTTTTTGAAAAACAACATTCGCATACATTTCACACCTACAATAAAAACATAAAAATCAACTTATGATTCTGTACTTGATGTTAATAAAAAACAAATTTACAAAAATCCACAGAAAGAAATCACAAAATTGTAAAAATTAAAAAACTAAATTTAAATTAACCAAGTTATTCCAGAGTCCTAAGAAACCATAAAAAAAAATTAAGAACCGTTTTTGGAAAAATGGAAAGGAAATGAAAAACGAATTATGGCTAAATATAACCAAAATAAGTGCAATTAAAAAATTCAGCCCAAAACAAACAAAATTATTCCATTCTAATCAAAAGACCTCTATAAAAGAAAAAAAAGAAAACACACACAATAACACCTACAAAACATAATAAACAATACAAAACACAACTGAAAACTATACTCACATCATTAACATTAGTAATGAAACGTAGGGGCCGATTATGATGTCGTTCATAAACTGTTCCGAATAAATCGGTCTCGAAATTGTTTCCGAATGAATGGGGTTCTGCGGGTCCGAGCAGCCGATTATGATGCTTCCCAACATTGTTCGGTCGGACTCGCATTGACTTCAATGAGAGCCTGTGTTCCGAACAAGAACACAGCCTCCCATTGAAAAAAGGGGTGGTTGGGGAAAACCTTGCACCCTGTGGTGGACCCTCTATGGTGTCTGCCACATTGTGCATGTTTGGGAAGAAGGGTCCCTTGGGTACCACCACAGGCCACTATCAGACGCCTAAGGGCAAAGGGGGCACACAACAGGCCCCCAAAGAAAGATTCTGACAACTGATTAATGTTGGGCAGACCGAATCAGAACAGCTGTCCGAATCGGTTATAGTAATTGCTCGTTCGAAAACCGTGTCCATGTAGCAGAACGATTCGACTCCGAATGCCTTTCAGAACTGATTTGGACTGCCAGTACGGTTTCCGGGCATTGTAATTGGTTGTTGGTAAATGTGTACAATTTGTTCGGAAGCAAGGGTTCCGAACTGGATTCTGCAGTAACGAATCCCATTCGGAGCTTTTCCGAACGACATCATAATCAGCCCTTAAGTACACTTTGGATACCATACTAAGGCCTTCCTCACTTAATTATGTAACTAGAAAACACAACCTAATACAAAACTGCACTACCACAATAAATCCGCAAAATATACTACACTCACTCTAGTCACACTCTAACTACACCCACAACCCCAAATAATAACTTAAAAGTAGGCTTACCTTAATCGTAGACCAGCAGCAAGCACCGCAACCGACAGGAGCCAAAATTGCCTTGAAATAAAGATAATAGAGTAAAATATAGATAGCCATAAAAACTAATGGCCACTAAATGAAAAAAATTGGAAACTTCTAAATAATATTAAAAAAATACACTGTATATGTTCAAAATGTTTGTAAAAATATTCAAAAAGGTTAAAACATGTAATAAGCATGTTAAAGAATATTAGTAAAATATATATTAAATTACATATAAAGGTACACTAATACTGTTATAATGAACTAAAAGTGGTAATTGAAATATATAAAACATATATATGTTATTACAATAAAATGGGCATTTCGTAACTAAAAATGTATACGCAAAACATATAAATTGTATGAAACAAGGTTTAAGAATGAGATAATATAACTATGTGCAACAAGATAAATTACTTGTCAACATTTAGCATAAGAAAATAAATATGTAAAATGTATTGTACAAGAAAACTATGTGAAACAATATTTTTCCAATTGTTTGTAAGAAATAGTTGTATGTATGAAGTTAAAAGCATGTATGTATGTGTATGTTAGAGACGGGGATTCCCGGTTGGCCAGAGCATGTGCCAAAGCCAGGTAGAAACCCATGTTCTAGACAGGGCAAGGGAGTTACACACTGAGGATAACCCCTACTCACCCCGAGCCACTCCTTTCAGGATCACTCCCTAATGCCTCCAAAGACTCTCTGGCATTTACCCAGAGTTCTGCCTCCAGTGCAAGCTCCCTGGGATCAGAGAGCCCACATTCCAACAGGTGCTGGTGTATCTCCGGGAAACAATTACTGAACATGTGTTCTCTGATAATCAGATGGAACAGCCCTTCAAAATCTTTTGCTGTGCTACACACCACCCAATCCTCCAGTGCATGCCAACACACATCCACAAACTTCGCCCAGGACTGGTGAGACAGTTTTCTACTGCCCCTGAACTTCAATCTGTACCCCTCTACCTGGGAACCAGGCACCATACTCTGAGATCTGGGAGTGGGACTTCCTACACTGGACTCCTTATCACTGCCACCACTGGACCCCACCCTCACTGGTGAATCCAGACTCCTGAAACTACTCTCAGGGGACAACCCTCTCCTGAGCTAGGAGCCTTTCAGTCTCTAGCTTTTTCTCTTCCAAACTCAGCTGTGCGAGCTCCACTCTGAGCCTTTCCAATGCCAGCTAATGCTCCCTTTCTTCCCAACTATCCACCCACTCCTCTGGGGACCAGGAAAGGGATGGGGCACTGCCCCCGGCACTGGCCCCAGCAAGGGACTCCCTATCTATGGGGTCATCACTACCTATTGGCGTCGCCGCCCTGTCATTTTCTTCCTCCTCTTCAGGGCCACCGTCCCCAGGGGTATGAACTGGGAACCCTCGCTCTCAGAGTCCTCCCTACTCTTGGGATCCTAATCCGGGTCTACCTCAAACCCACCACTTAGGTATGCGGAGGGGTAATCTGAAAGGTCCTCACAGGGCTCTAAGGGTTCTCCCCTTTTAAGGGCTTCATAGAGGTACAGTTTTCTGCAGAGGTTGCCTTCTATTGATATTCCCCTTTCTCTGCAGGAATTCATTACCTCCTCCTCAGTGTATTCCCAAAGGTCATCCTCATTAAAGACTAACCCGATCTTGGCGAGATACACCACCCACAATGCAACAGAGGAACACAATTAAAAAATGACACTTTTTGACAAAAAAAATTACACTTTTAGGAGGAAAAATAAAATCAGGAAAAATAATCCCCGACCCTGTGATTGTTCTAAATGCAGAGTTTGTAGTGCAACCAGTTGTTGCTGTGGTACTGCGCAAACACAAGTCCTATCCTCACCGCTGACAACAAATGTTAGAGATGGGGAATCCCAGTTGGCTAGGGCATGTGCCAAAGCCAGGCAGAAACCCCCGTTCTAGTCAGAGCAAGGGAGTTACACACTAAGGATAACCCCTGCTCACCCCCCTTGGTAGCTTGGCACGAGCAGTCAGGCTTATCCCAGAGGCAATGTGTAAAGTGTTTGCGCAACACACGCACACAGTGGCAACACACTTATTTTGTTCCATTTAGGAGTTATGCCATAAGGGGGGGTTCCCTATGGAGGGCAGAGAGCACAGGCACCTCGCAATGCTAACCAGTGATAAAGTGCCCAGAATCCTAAAATCACCATCACCATGTTAGAAAAAAGGCTAGGAGTAATGCAATTAGTTCAGGATGACCCTGCAAAAAAGGCCAAGTCCAACAGTGTATTAAAAATTTACAAATGTAAAAATAAAATATATTTTAAACTATACAAGTTTACCATCGAAATTTTAAGACACTCAAGCATTACAAACCGGCTACAGAATATACAATAACTCAATAAAACCCATGCATTTACACTATCCCACTCACTAATACATTATGCATTCAATAACATATTGAATAGTTTAATACACCCATTAACACAAAAATCTTTTAGGAGCACATGTCCATTAAAAGCAAAATGCATACTATTCCTGCACCAAACTAAACTACACTAAATAAACTGTTCAAGTTTAAAGGGGTAACATTAGCTACTGCAACTCCAATTTTAACAACCATGGGGAAGGGGTTTAACATTGAAGGGTTCATATTTACTATTCAAACTCCACCATAAACCATTTTGGGGATGGTCTAGGACCCTGAAGGGTGCAGATTAACTATTCCCAGGCTAATCTAAACCATTTTGAGGAAGGTGTAGAACATTAAAAAAGTCTGATTTACTATACCCACTCCAACCTAAACCATTTTAGGGAAGACGTTCGGCACTGAAGGGGTCAGAATGACCATTCCCACTGCACTCTTAACCATATTTAGAAATGTGTAGGGTGCTGGAGAGGTCAGGTTTACTATTCCCACTCCAACGTAAACCATTTTTGGGAAGGTGTTGGACACTGAATGGGTAGGATTTATTATCCCCACTTCAATCAATCAAAGCCATTTTGGGGAAGGTGTTAGATAATGAAGGGGTTAGATTTACTATTCCTTCTTCATTCTGAACCATTTTTTAAAAGTGTTGGACACTGGAGAGATCATAATTACCACCAATCATATCTTAGCCATGTTGGGGACGGGGTTAAAAATGAAAACAATATAATTCAATTTTGTAAACCATTTATAGAAAGTTAAACATATTAAAAACAATACAATCATCAACTATGGCTGTATGACATTACAACGCATGCTTTTACCACGCATGCCTTTACAACGCTGTTTTTACAACGCATGCCTTTACAACGCATAGTGCTTTGGGCCGCTGGATAGTGAATAGTTTAATTTACTATTCCAACTCCAGTCCCCGTGGATAGTAGGGAAGGTGTTGGAAAGTAAATTAAACCTATTCCCAATCCTAGAGCGCCCCCCAGCGCAATGCGTTGTAATAGTTTGCGTTGTAAAAGTTGCGTCGTAAAGGTACTGCGTGGTAAAATTTGAGTTGTAAAGTATGATTCCCATCAACTATACATTGATCCAAGTTTCCAACTTACATATATGCTTCCAAATTATTAGAAGACCTAAGAGTCACCACGATCCAGAAAGTATTTTCTTAAACTGTGTAGTTAGCTTGTTTACCAATTCTAAATATAATGAAGAAAATGTTGAGATAATGAGTCAAATATTAACCCACAACAATGATTTTTCAGGTCGTTTAACAAATATCTCGGCAGAAAACAAAGTTATGGAAGCAATTAAAGTCATTGTAATCGTGTCTATGCACAAGGAAAGCTGGTATTCCAACTGGGACACATTATGGGATAACATCTTTGCCTTTAAAACTACTGAAGTTATTCCTACAAATAAAAGGGTTTGTAAACATAATCATACAGACAGTTTGATACTTAATGAAGAAAAGGCTATTTAGGAAAAAGTTAAGAGTGTTGATGCATCATTAAAGGAGCATCTATCAAATAAGAATGAAATGACAGTCAGACAACTGGTTAGCTCATCATACAACAGGGTCTCCAGAAGATCCCTGACCCCCATCTATGCTAACATCAATTCCAGAGATCTTAGCCAAAGTATTAACTAATATTTTGTAACTCCATGTTTAGCACAGGTTTCTTTCTTACTCCCTGGAAGAGGACTTCTATCCTCCAATTTTAAAAAACAAAACACTCTTGACCCGGAAGATCCATCAAACTGCTGACCTATCTCCAGGCTCTCCTTTCTGGCAAAAATAATTGAAAAAGTCATGAACAGTTAACTGAATCAATTTATTATATAGAATGATCTATTAGCTCCCACACAATTTGGATTTAGGTCGGAACACAGCACTGAGATGGCCCTGATTAAAGCAACTGATGAACTAAAATTCACCCTAGACGGAGGAAGAACAACTGCTCTCATCCTATTGATCTGTCTGCAGCCTGTCTGAGGCCATCCAATGCTGATATCCTGTCTGGAGGATCTAGGCTTAAAAGGCACAGCCTTAGAGATACTTAAATCATTTCTAGAGAACAGAGACAACATCGTGAAATTGGACAACTTCAACTCCAGTTCTTTCTTTCGACCTTGTGGGGTGCCACAGGGATCAGCGGTTAGCCCCACCCTGTTCAATCTTTATGTAAGAGAGCTTGCCCCCTTGGTCCAGTCCTTTGGTTTCTCTCTTACTTAATATGTATATGCCACGCAGATTGTTCTATCTGCTGCTAACAACACCAGTTACATCACCCATTGGCTTCACAACTGCATGGGAGAGATTGGCACTTGGATGAGGAAGCACTGTCTCAAACTTAATTCAGATAACACAGAAGTGATTCTTCTGGGAAGCAACCCACATTTCTGGTCCGCTGCCTGCTGGCCTTCGGGATTGGGTGCTTTACCCAAAACCCACCAAAAAGGCTAAAAGCCTTGGGGTAATGCTGGATGACAAGCTTAATTTTAGTAAACAAGTCAACATAGTTCAATCCTCCTCGTATAACACTCTTAGAATCATAAGAAAAATCATACATTTTCTTCCCACCAATTCTAGAACATCCATCATATCCTCTCTAAACTGGATTTTTGTAATGGACTTTACATTAATCTTCAGGCACAATATCTCAGGAAGCTTCAGGTACTACAAGATGCCGCCGCCAGACTACTTCCTGACTTTCCCAAACATCACCCAGTTTCCCAAGCGATCAAAGAAATACATTTGCTAACGATCAAGAATTGTATCAAATTTAAGGCACTTTGCCTTTCCTTCAAAGCTCTGCATGCCACAGGACCAGACTTTCTGAGGAAGTCCATTTCTTGGTATGTTCCCAACAGGAAACTGAGATCAACTGAATCCTACCAAGTTACCACCTTCAGATTTAAGAAAACCAAATGGGGTGGAAACAGTTTCCTTGCAGGAGCAACTAAACAATGGAATCTTCTTCCAATACACATAAGATCAGCATCTTTTTTACAGGTTTTCAGAAAGCTTCTAAATACCTGGCTTTTAACACTTTAGCCCTCCCTCTGTATCCTCCCTGTTCTCTGCTGAGCTAGCGCCAAGACACCCTAGGGTATACGTAGCGCTCTACAAGTATTACATAAAATAACATTTAATATAGGAAAATAACCGTAAATTCTGATCTATAATATCGGCAGGCTTGCAGCAACCTAGACACAAGTTTGAGTATCATATATCATGCGGTAAATGGAAACCTTTTATTGTGTCCCTATATGGAGAATAAACAGTCCCGGCATAGGCTCTTTCCAGAGATATCAATTCTGAGCACTATATTTTCAAACCAAAATTGGTAGATCGGCTAATAAGTTACAGTTGAGAATCCCGGGCCGGTAGCCCTAATAGCACCCCTATGGCGATCATTAAATAAGACCCTAAAAATTGGAATTATGTCTTGTCATTATTATACAATCAATCAATTTTTCTTGCCCAAATGTTACCGTCCTAGAAAGGTTCTTATTTACAACAAATATATAAACAAGCTTTGGCAAAGCCAATTGGTCCGGCCCCTGGCAGGCTGATGCCGTTCATATTTTTTTATGGCAAGCATATTTATTTTTTTAATCCATCACTTAAAAATTGCCACTGTAGGGGGGCGTGGCCAGCAGCATGGCCGACTAGACGTGCCTTGCCGGAGCTCCGGCCGAGCTGCACTTTCATCCGACGATTCATATCCCCCACGATCCCAAAACGACACCAAATGGAAGAAACGACATCCTAGTACCTGGGAGGAGTGCCTCAGTAGCTGTGTGGAGCTGCTTTCACTAAGAACCAGGCGGCACGACGACCCCAGCGGCTCCCCGGCGGCCATGATGATGACCGCGGCGCTTGGCGGAGCGCGACGCTTCTAGTGCCCCACCTCTGGTCCAGCCACACGGTGCCCAGCCGACGGGGGCTCCGCGACCTGCCTGGCCGCCTAGAGTGTCCAGAATATCGCCGCTGGAGGGAAGGAGGTGACCTGAGGCGAACGCGGACGACCGGCTACCTGCATCAAGATGGTGGCCGGGGGTGTGTGGGGCGGACGGTGAAGACGAAGCCCCCTCTCTGCTGCCCTCCCCGGGTAGCGGTGGGACCGAGAGACGCCGACGGGGCGGAGCGGAGGTGAGCCTGGGGCAAAAGAGCCGGGGGCCGACCCCACAGACCACGGGGAGCAGAATCCGGCTCACGCTCGGTATCCGCCTTTACCAACATGGCGGCCGAACTGCAAGGACGCCCGGAGTGACGGACACAGGCGAGGGGGACGAGGGCCGCGACCCACGTGGAGAGTAAGGGCCCGGGCCCCCCCATTGGGGCATAGTCTGCTGAGCGAAGTGGGTGAGGGCCGGTCACACGAAACCCTGCCTGTAGCAAAGAACAAAGACCATCAGCACACAGTGGGACGCCTGGGGGAGCTCAGGGCTGAGGCGGGAAGAGTGCCAGGGAGACCACTGGCGCGACACAGCGGACAGGGGCACCCGGAGATATTATCGCCATTCGCTACACGTGACCGGGCCCATCAGCACCGCAGAGGAAGGAGACCTGCATAGGGAGCCCCCTGGCCTACAGACTGAATCAACATGGGGAAGGGTGACCCGGCGCACAGATCCACGAGGCGGGGCCCCATGGACGACTTCACGGCAACGTGGTCTGGGGCGGCACAACAATCTCTGCAGCTCGACGCGCGCAACGACACGGCCATGTTGATGGAGGCCATCCAGGCGTCCAGGACTGACATACAGGCATCCCGGACGGCCCTGGAGACGAAAATCGGAGAGGTGGGGTCCGAGGTGACGCTACTGCGGCAGGACTTCCGAAACCTGACGGAAAGGGTAACGGCGGCCGAATCCAGATTGACTGACAATGAGGACTCGATCACTACACTCAAGAAGGACATGGCGGAACTACAGGCCTCTCACCGTCAACTGATGTGGAAGATGGACAATGCCGAAAATAGGGCAAGGCGCAACAACCTTCGCTTTGTAGGCTTTAGAGAAGGGATTGAGGGAAGGAACATGGCCGCCTTCCTCCTCGCATGGCTGAAAAATACCTTCCCAACAGTGCAATTCTCCCAGTGCTTCATCATCGAAAGGGCACACAGGGCGCTTCTAGCCAAACCTCCGGAGGGAGCACGACCGAGACCAGTTATAGCGCGCTTCTTGAACTATGCGGACAGAGACCTGATCCTACGGGAAGCCAGGAAAATGGGGGAGATCCGCCTGGAGAATAGCACCATAATGATCTTTCCGGACTACAGTCAGGAGGTCTCGAAGCAGCGCCGCTCGTTTGACTCGGTGAAGGCAAAGCTGAGGTCTTTGAACATTACGTACATGCTCCTTTTCCCCCGCCAAACTCAGGGTAATCTATAAAGACAAATACATCTTTTTTGCTCACCCAGAGGATGTGTGGCAGTGGCTCGAAGAGCGACCTATTCTGAACAGTAGAGAGGCAGCAGGTCGAGCTGCGCTGGACAAATCGGTACGAGAAAGGACGCTCTGGGATGTGCCGAAACCACAGCGGCGAGGAGCACGGAGGGCGCAGAAGAAAGCACCGGCGACACCGTACATGCCACGGGACAAGGAGGGCGAGAGAGGAAGCAGATCGGCGTCCCCGGGCAATGACTCTGTGGCGGGCTCGAGATTCAGCTCCCTGAGGAATAGAATCCGTTCAGAAGGTGATGAAGTAGAGGACTCGGAGGACCGCATGTCCGGGGGAGAGGAAGAGGAAACAATGAACGACGCAGTACACCCGCTGGTCACAGAAATCCAGCAATTGGAACAAGACTCCTCAGGCCAAGGGATGAATATGGACACTCAGGACTCACATTCGTGATCATTGCTGCATAGGGATCGGGGAAGATAGCGGCTCGGTGCAACGGAGCACGCAAGTTGACACACCCCCTACCGTTCTTTGAGTTTTTTAGTACTGGTTCTTTTTTAGCGAGGGGAGGGATGTGTGGGATGGTGACAGGCCTTCTCCGTTGGATAGTTTCGGCCCAGGTTGGGATGCAACTGGAAGGGGAGGGAGGTGGGGAGGGGGGTGCGGGGGGGAGTTGGTTCTTGTGTTACCTCCTGTTGGGGTTTACGAGGGTTGTGGGGGGGAGGGGGGAATCCGTTGAGGAACAGCAGAGACATGCCATCCCACAGTTGGTGACATCCCTACTTCGAGGTCCCCCCCGGGGAAGACACGGTGCAACACAATGGCAAGTACATTAGACACCCCACACATGGGTGACACAGGGGTCACGGTGCTAACATGGAATGTAAACGGTCTGGGGTCGAAAATTAAGAGAGGTTTAGTTAGTGCGTACCTCAAACGACTGGCACCTGACATTGTCCTCCAGGAAACGCACCTTAGAGGGAATCAGTGCGCATTTATTGCGCGAGGACGCTATGCCGTCCTAGCACACGCAGGATACACGACGGACTCCAGGGGGGTTGCGATCCTTATAAAAAATTCGACGCCGTTCACAGTTACACGCACCTGGCTAGACCCACAGGGCACATATGCGGGAGTCCAGGGGATGTGGAAGAGACGTAGGTTCACGATACTATCAGTATACGCCCCACCCAAGTTACAGTCTCGCACACTGAAGGCAGTCGCTACTATCCTCCTAGACACGGCCGACACGACTCAAGTAGTGGGGGGGGGACTTTAACAATGTCATGTGCACCTCACAGGATAGATCGGGGACACTCCACACGGTAGGGTCCACAACAGCCCTAGCCCGGCAAATGTATACCATCGGACTCACTGATGTATGGCGATGGCTCCATCCAACGCACGAAGCGTATTCATTTTACTCCGGGGCACACAAAGTCTTCTCCAGGTTAGATTATATTTTCGTGTCCAGACAGGAGATCGCGGCGGGAGATCTCGCAGAATACAAGGCATGAGGGATCTCCGATCACTCCCCGCTATATGTTCATCTGGGGCGAGGGAAAGGGGAGAGGCAGAGCCAATGGTGACTAGCGGCATGGGACATCCAAACGCTGGAAATACTTAGGGGTATGCGAGCGGACATACGAGTCTACATGGCAGAAAACGAGGGATCGGTGGACTCCGGAGTTACCCTCTGGGAGGCAATGAAACCAGTCCTGAGAGACCGCATTCAGAGTAGGCTGGGGGACGCTAGGCGGATTCGACAGGGCCAGATAGCGAGTACAGAGGTATCCATCTTGAATTTAGAAGCGGAGTACCACCTGCAGAAGGGAGAGGCACGCCTCAGGAAATTGCTAGACACAAAGAGACAATACAGGGAACTAGTCACGGGCGAGGCGCGCACTCAGGCACTGGCAACATTACACCGGCTGTACGATGTAGGTGACAAGTCGGGCAAACTTCTGGCTTGGTTGAGCAGGAGGGAGAGAGCGGCACGATGGGTAGATCAGATCGCGTTAGCAGGAAACAGACAGGTGAACACGGATGGAGCCATAGCGGACGCCTTCGCGGCCTACTATGAGGACTTCTATAGGGCAAGGGACCTGGGTGACAGAGAGGACGCCCAACGCTACCTGTGTGATATGGAGGTGCCGACATTGTCCGCAGAGGCTACTGCAGCCCTGGAGGCGGATTTGACGTTAGAGGAAATCTCTGAAGCTGTAACAGCGCTGAAACCAGGGAGGACTCCGGGGCCCAATGGTTTCCCGGTGGAATTCTTTAAACAAACGGCGGATCTGTTACAGCGACACATGAAGACCTTGTTCACAGACTCATGCCGGGTGGGGAGTCTCCCGCCAGATTTAGCCTTGGCCACTATTGTCCCAATCTACAAAGAGGGAAAACCTCGAGATGATTGCTCCTCCTACCGCCCAATCTCCCTCCTCAATACGGAGACGAAAATTCTGGCCACTGTACTGGCTCGGCGGCTGAGGCAGGTCATTACGGAGTTAGTACATATGGACCAATCCGGCTTTCTTCCGGATAGGGCGACCAAATTAAATCTCCGTCGGACCCACAATTGGCTACAGGAGGTCCGCGAGAGAAGTGAACCCCACTGGTTTCTCTCCCTGGATGCGGAGAAGGCATTTGACGCAGTCCACTGGCCTTTCCTGATGGAGACCCTCCGACGATTTGGGTTTGGGCCCAAGTACTTGCAATGGGTTCAGCTCCTGTACTCCGACCCGAGAGCACGAGTACGGGTCAATGGAAGGTTGTCCCGCGAATTCCCAATTGGAAGGGGTACGCGTCAGGGCTGCCCATTGTCCCCCCTCCTGTTTACCCTTACGATTGAAATCTTAGCGGTGCGGATTAGGCAGAATCAGGATATCAGAGGCTTCATGTGGGGTGTCTCGGACGCAACGCAGGAAAAGATATCTTTGTATGCCGATGACGTACTATTGTTCGTGACAGATCCGGACAGGACAATCCCAGCACTGTTCGGAGAGCTAGGCGAGTTCGGGGCGAGGGCGGGACATACGATCAATTGGCACAAATCGGTCCTTTACGACCCACAAGGCAAGGAGCGGAGGGAGTGCCTACCAGAACTGCTTATCCACACTAAGGACGGCTTCCAATATCTAGGCATATTTATAACACTGGACAAGGAACGTTCCTTCACTGCGAACATAGCCCGAATAATGGTAGAAGCAACGACAGAGATGGACAGATGGAGACAGCTCCCTCTGACCCTGTTGGGTCGCGCCGCACTATATAAAATGGTCCTATTGCCTAAGCTTCTCTATGCACTCCAGAACGAGTATTATCCCCTGCCGACTGCGACTTTGAATAAAATACATGCGGACCTGCGCACCTTCCTGTGGCTGGGGAAGCAGCCAAGAGTAGCTCTTTCCACATTGCAGCGGCACCAATATAGTGGGGGAATCTCGCTTCCCAACCTGGAGGCGTACTACTGGGCGGAACACCTCTCCCCGATTAACGAGTGGCTGCATACGGCAGCCGATCACCCCACCTATGCACTAGAGAGATCTAAATGGTCACGCAAGTCTATACTACACTACCTTTATGGGGAAATGGTGGGTCCGCAGTTCCTACCCGCCACCAGGATTACGTTAACGGCGTGGCATAGAGCGACAAAAAGAATGGGTTGGGACAAGAGGATCACCCGACAGACACCATTGTGGTGCTGCAAGTGGCTTGGAGAGCTTCATAAGCTGAAGGGCTTTAGACGATGGGATGACATAGGCATCTCCACTGTGGGAGACGTGATAGCAAGGGGGGAATTAAAAACCTTTCAGGCGCTCAGGGATGAATTTGGCCTACACACCACCCAGTACTATAAATACTTTCAACTGAAGCACGCATGGAGAGCACAAAACACTACACTTACAGATATCCCAGAATATGCACCACTGGAGGGTAGATTGCTACAGGAACAGGTACAGGGAGGGGCAATATCCCTAACGTACAAAACTCTGACCAACAATATGCTAGGTGACCTGCAGGCCCTAAGAGACAGGTGGGAGGCAGACGTGGGAGACATGGAGGATCTGGACTGGGAACTCGCCCTCATGCACCCCCGTGAGGTGGCGATTAAGTCGCGACTCCGTCTCATACAATTCAAAATACTCCACAGATCCTACTTTGACAGGGTAAGACTTTTTAAAATGGGTAAGATAACGGACACAACATGCCTCAGATGTCGTCGGCAAACTGGCGATTTTTTCCATACGATCTGGGGATGTGAAATAATCCAAGAATACTGGGAGGGTGTGTTCCTGGAACTGGAGAACGTACTGGGGGTAGATTTACCACGAGACCCTAGATTGGCGCTGTTGGGTACGGTCACGGAAGTGGACCTAACCCGCCCCTTGATTATCTTTCTAGCATTGGCCTTAGTAGTGGCAAAAAGGGATATCGCACGACGCTGGGGAGCGCCCGACAAACCGGATATGGAGGAATGGAGGAGAGGATTAGATTTGTACATGGCGGCAGAGAGAGTTACCTATCGAGCAAGGGGCTGCCCCAAAAAATTCAGGAGAGTCTGGGCTAAATGGAGACAATACCATGGACTAGAATGAGACTTTGCGGACTAATAAACTGAGGTCGAGGCGACCCTGGGCGGGATGGTATGCACGTTGGAGACCCATAAGTGATCTGCGAGTACTTTAATGCCCGTTCTTGTATATGAGATTGATGGGTGAACCACATCGGAGGAGGGAGGGGACCAGGAGGGGGGAGGAGGGAGTGGGGGGTTGCCGGGCTGCTGTTTCGGGGATTCTGTTGGTTTCTTATATTTTCTCTCTATTGCTAGTTTAAAAGCAAAGTCTTCTACTGAGGGGTATGACATACAGTAATTACAAGAAAAGTTGCATGACTGACGGCCAGGGCGGAATGTTGACGCCCTACCGTCTGCTCGTTTATTACAGTTGTGATACTCCTGATGCAACAATAAAAAGAAATTTAATAATATAAAAAAAAAAGAAAAAAATTGCCACTGTATGCTTGCAATACAAAGTTTGCATTTTAAAAACATTCTCTAGTGTAGATGTTTCAACAAGCCCTCCAGTTGTCCCATGCATGTTATTAATACTTCTTTAATTTTGACGTAGACAAGAATAAATCACCACTTAACCAAACACTTAAATCGCAGGCAGCTACTCTAAAACATTATAATGTCACTTAATCACTTTATAACATAAACTTTAAGGTTTGTAGGTAAAATAAATAACCAGATTAAAGTTAATATAAAAATTAAATTTGAAAAATGCACACTTTGAATCAGCTTTGCCACTGAAAAGAAAGAAAGTACTTTCAATGTATGTGAACAATATGCACAGGCTTTTTTGCAGTCACCCCAAGTAAAGAAACCAGTCGGTATAGTGGGCTGATCATTTGCCCTGTGCTGTGGTGGGTGTAAGCAAAATGTGAATGATTATTTAAAAGACCGATGTATAAAGCCTGCTAACCAAAAGTATGAATATTGTAGAAAGGCAATGGCTTGGCAAGCCAGCTAAAGATGTCTAAGACTAGGCCAATCCGAAAAGAGCAAGCAGGTGGTTTGGTTTGGCCATTTTTGCCAGGCTTTTGGTGCCCACTCCGGGCCTGTGAATATACAATTCAAGACAAAAAAACATGAGGATTGCTTGTTTCAGTTGTAGCCAATGACTGAATATTTGAATGTGAAATATGACCACAGTAGAAGTATGTTTTCTTACCGTAAACTAATTTTTAAAACAAAGAATCAAAAGTGATGAAGGAAGAATGAGAGACTGGGCTGAGAAGCTTTGTCTGTAGCTTTCACGAGGAATCTCCTGATCTGAGGGCACTGTAGAAGGCCAGTCTCCTCTAGATGTTTTCATATAATGGACGTTAATCTCAACAAAGTGCTTCCCAGAAGAGAAGGATTGTTATACAACATTCTGGTATGAATTGCCTCTGGGATTTTTTTAGAAAGAAAATCTAGAATGGTATTAACTTCAAGACATTAAGGGTCAAATGTGTGACCATTGGCATTAGCGAAGTGCAAATTGCCAAAAATAGCGAGTCGCAATTTGCGAGTCGCTGATGCAAATGTACAACAGTGTCAGAGACACTGTTTGCGATTCCCAATGGGGTCGCATATTGCATGCCTCATCAATATTCACGAAGCACTCGCAATTTGCGACCCCATTGGGAATGGCTGGCCCTCCGAGGTATGGTGGCCTGCTGGGCTCAGCAGACCTCCATGTCTGGGACTGCTTTTAAATAGAGCACTTTTTTTTAAATGCTGCCCCTTTTCCTCAAAGGAAACCAAGATGCATTTAAAAAAAGAAAAGTTAGAAGTTTTCTTTTCATTTTTTAAGGGCAGGTAGTGGTTCCTGGAACCACTGCCTGCCCTTAAAAATATTTTTCCCTGCATTCACAAAGTGGAAGGGGTCCCCCTTTTGCAAGTGCTTTACAACCCTCTTGAAGAGTGCGGCAAATTGCGGTCGCAAAACATTCTTACGTAGGGTAGTGAGTCGCTATTAGGAAGGGACACCCTTGGAACACCCCTTCCTACTAGCGAGTCGCAAATCCTATTTAGCAAGTCGCAAATAAATTGCAACTCGCTAAATAGGGTTTGTACGTGGCCAATTGGTATTTTTGCATGCGCAAACAGGTCACAATCCTATTTGCGCATTCAAAAATGGGTCGTAATTCTGGCCCTTAGATGGTTAAATGTGCTGAAAACCTAGTTCAAGCCGAAGTAAAACTGCAGATGTTTGTCATGATAAATTAAAAAGTGGTTTATGAGGATGATCTATTGAGATAATGAGTAACGCAAGAAAACCCTCAAAGTTCCACACAGTACCACTCGGTGTGCAAGGTGTCCAATGCAGCTGCAGCATGATAACCCCTTTGCAAAGGCTTGTTATCCAAACATTTACCATCTGCATGCGCAATGTTCCCAATAAATTATTTTGTACTAATTTCTGTTCCTTTTAGATTTTTATGGTTGTCATGAATCCTGGGCATCCATATTGTGTATTTCTTGTGTAAACATAAAGAACGTAGGAGTATTTTTTAATCACTATTTTGTAATTTTATTGTTTTCTAAAAGTGCTTCAGAGCATTTGGAATGGATGAAAAAGTTTAACGAAAATATAGTTTTTGCAAAATCGAACTCACTGAAGGTTCAGAAACAAATTATACTTTTTGTCTCCTTTTTATGTTTGTATGCTTGGGCTTTTGCCCAGAAAGTTCATGTCTGAATGAACACTGCAGACGAGAGCGCTTCACCGGTGTAAACAGTATCAATGAAACCTTGAGGAAGTGAACTATACCCTTACCCCTGCCTGAGATACAGCCTTCTCCTGGTGTGCTGCTCAAGGGCTGGGGACCTTCTCTATAGTCTGATGTCTCTTACATTCTTTTGTAACATGATGTTTGTAGTTTCATCTTTTGAGCTGCTTTTGCACAAAAATCAAGATTCCGGAGGTTTGAGGCAGCAATATCCTCCAAGGATGAAATCAGGACAGCAACGCCATGCCATTGAAAAAGGTAATTTGATAATTTGACAAAAGAAAAGCTATTAGGCTCTTTTACCACCTGTGCTGTAAAATAAAGACCACAGGCAGTAAAAACACTTATGGCGTTATTTACAAAGGTAAACTTACACTTTAAGTTTATGATTTTTTGCAATTCACAAAGGAATTTTATGAGTAGTATCTTTACAACTGTAGAGTATCTGCACTTGTGGCGGAGACTCTGCACACAAAAGGCAGGCAGTAGTAAAGATTTTACTCAAAAAATTGTTTTGTAAATTGCAAAGAATTTAAAAATGATAAAATTACATTATAGTGCATGTTTACCTTTCTGAATCAGGCACTTTGACTCGAACTTAAACAAGCGATACCTTTAAAGAAAAAAATGTAGGGACTGATTACAAGTTTTGTGGGCCGCCACACTAGTGCCCCGCAGGAAGACTGACAAACTTGTAGTCGGACTGCCCATCGGATTACGAGTTGAATCATAGTGGGCGGAGCTTGCTGCAGTGATCTTTTTGGGGAGAGGAGTTGGCCTAACGGCTAGGGCGCTCGACCTCGGACCTGGGGATCTGGGTTCGAGTCTCGGTAACGACGCCAAAACCTCCTGTGAGTCTGGGCAAATCACTTAATCTCCCCGTGCCTAAAATGAATGTGTGTCCGTCGTCATGTAACGTAACTGGTGCTATGTTCGGGTCTAGTTCGCGCTATATAAAACTCTAAAAAAACAAACAAAAAAAAATAATCCCATGATGGTGCCTATTTAAGGCTCAAAGGACAGCCTTCGAAAGACACCGTCGTGGGAGCGCCACTACACATACCTGCACAGGTAGAATTACGCCATGTCGTACATTTCTTCCCATGCAGGAACGAGGTGCAAAAAAACAGTGGGCTGCTTGAATCCCTGTGCACAGAGGTGACAGCAGGGCCCTTGTAGTTTCCTCCATGCCACCCTTTTCATGGCAGACTCACCACTATGAAAAGGAGGGAGATGAGGTAACTAGTAATTTGCTTGCCGGTGCTGCAGCGGCACCACCAGCATATTACTTCCTCGAACTGCTGCACCACCGCTGCAAGATTACAGATCCCTGACGGTAGCAGCAGTCCAATGGCGGTCCAACCACCTAATTTGTAATATGGCAGGTAAACCGCCAGTCTAGCAGTCCATTGACTGCCACTGCAACTACGGTGGCCCAATGGACCACTGTAGACGTAATCAGGCTCTTAGACATCTTACTGCCAGCGCCCTGGGTGAGTAGACAGAAACAGAATATTGGGATGGTCTCTGTGGTATCGAATGAGTGCGCAGACCAACACACCTGCAGAGACCCTGCACTCTTAATCATCAACAAAGACAGATACTAATAATGAACACATGCGCAAACGCACAATAATAAATTCCTATGCAATTGCTGCTTGTCAATACAGAATAAAACGAGGAGACGGTTTCAAAAAGACAATAAAAAGTGAAGGGATATTATTGTGGCATACAAAAAACATATAGAGGCTGAGTAAAAAAAAGACTAGAGGGATCGTCTGACAAGGACTCATTTGCCTGCTGGTGCTTCTCCATGCATTCAAAAGTAATCAGGCCAAATGCAGTCACTCACATTGCAAGCAGCCAATGGACGCAGTGGGTTCACCTTTTGCCACACGCTGTATGCTAGGGTGGGTGAAAGCAAGATGTGAATGACACTATAACAGACCAATAGAGTAAAAATGCTGACCCACAAGCCTCTCTCTGTATGTATATAAATATGCTTTTGTTTTTTAAAGATATTTTTTTAAAAAAATGAAACAAAAGGTTTTGTCTAACGCCAGACCAAAAAAGGACCACAGTAGCTATCGGCTTATTTCTTGCTATATTCAGACAATAAAATATTTGCTAAGCATCTCCAGTCTTTTTTTCATCCTGAGCTGAAGGAGGGAAACATATACCGATCAATCTAACTGATTTTAGACTAAACTGCTCCACCATCGAAAATGTACTAACTTTAACTGCTTTAGAGACAGCAAAGCTCTTGCACACAACAAACAAGGTGTTACAATTTTAGTTCAGTAAAAGTAACCATAATGCACATTTGGCCAAATGACAGATGCAATTCTCGTATAAATTCTTGAAAGATGGGTAGTTTAATGGTTCCACAACCATCCGACACGTGTTTCGTCGTGTGGGAACAACTCACAACGACTCTTCAGGGCTTACGACACAACCTACACTCATGTAGGTCTGGTGGGAAATATTCAATTGGATCTGGTTTCATTAATCACAGTAACACATGTTTGGTTCTTTGTCTTTGAAGTAGAGTACTAGTGAATCTGGCAATCATGAGCACATAGGGTCAAAGTGCTATATGAGTCACGCTTAATAAGTGTGAATATTAAGCCTATAACCGGGAGGGGATCCACAATAGGGTTCCAGATCCTGCGAGTACAGCTGGAATCGTGGAATTATCAAGAGCGTGGCATCCCTCCTCCTTTGGTTCCCGGTCGCCGTTTTCCAACAACGGACCGTTGTTGGAAAACGGCGACCGGGAACCAAAGGAGGAGGGATCCCCGCCCGGTTATAGGCTTAATATGCACACTTATTAAGCGTGACTCGTATAGCACTTTGACCCTATGTGCTCATGATTGCCAGATTCACTAGTACTCTACTTCAAAGAGTTGTTCCCACACGACGAAACACGTGTCGGCTGGTTGTGGAACCATTAAACTACCCATCTTTCAAGAATTTATACGAGAATTGCATCTGTCATTTGGCCAAATGTGCATTATGGTTACTTTTACTGAACTACCATAACACCTTGTTTGTTGTGTGCGAGAGCTTTGCTGTCTTCATTGTCTTGAAGGTCTGTTTCCAGATCTTCTGTTGAACGGTTAAGGGGTCTTTTCCGCTTGCTCTTCCGCACCACGCCAATACTTAGCCTTAGATACATACTAATCGTTTACACTAGGTAGCGCGCCTTTCCTTTCTGAGAACTCTAAAGACCCCACAAGCTGTACTTTAACTGCTTTAGTCTACCCTACATTACAGTAACTTAAGCAAACCAATCTGTTTTATGGATTGCTCCACAGCTTTTAATAAAGTCTTAAGACACAAGCACTGGTTAAAACTATCAAAGTAAGGTATTGATTGTGCTCTTTTCATATGGATGCTTGGATGCATGTCAAGTTAACACAGGCCCAAGGATTTTCACCTAAAATTAAGACTTATAATGGCCTCAAACAGGGATCTTGGCACCTTGCATCACTGATTCTTAATAAGGAATCCTTAATTTCTTGAACTAATTTTATTAGGGTTTTGTACTCTTGTTGTCAATGCGAGGAAGCACAGGAAAATCTACCGGCATAGAGGACATACAGGACTGCCTACTCTCCTTATTCATAGATCTTTATAAGGAGAACTTGAGCCCCTCAAAACAACAAATACAGGCATGGCTGAGCACTAAATCATTATCTTCCCTAACGCAGGCTGGTAAAGATCTCCTGGACTCACCGATCTCGTTGGAGTAGATAAAAACTCAAATAAAGATATCTAAAAATAAGAAAGCATCCAGTATGGATGCCCTCCCAAACGAGGTTTATAAACTTCTGTCGGATGAGGTAACTCCTGCATTGGGGACTTTATTTCAGTCAATCTATAACCCAACAGGGCAAATCACCAGCTCATGGAGGAAAGCAACTATTGTTTTAATACCTAAACCTGGGAAAGACCCCCTGAGAGCAGACTCTCATCGTCCAATCTCCCTGCTGAATGCCAACTATAAGATCTTTATGGGCATATTAGCAGGGAGATTGGCTAAACTGGCCCCTGGATTGGTCAATGCTGACCAAAAGGGGTTCATCAATGGATGTTACATCCAGGTACAGACGCAGCTGCTTATTGGAAACATAGACCTGGCCACAGTAAGATCAGAACCCTTGGCGGTAATCGCCTTAGATTCCGCCAAGGCGTTCGATAGGGTCTGCTGTACTTACCTCTGGGAGGTATTGGAAGTAATGCGCTTTGGCCCTGTGTTTATTCATACCTTAAGACAATGCTACCAGGGAGCCTCAGCAAAAATTTTGATCAACGGATCACTCACTTATAGTTTTGAAATTAAGAGGGGAACTAGGCAGGGGTGCCCGATTTCCCCCTTGTTATTTGATTTATGCATAGAGCCGTTGGCCCAGGCTATAAGGTTAGATGAACTAATCCTTCCGCTTAAATCTCAGCAGTATTCGTCTAAAATAGCACTATATGCTGATGATATTATTCTCTGTACCAGCAACCCAGAAGTAACAATATCACGGGTTGAGATCCACCTGGGGGAGTTTGGTTTAATCTCTGGGTATCTAGTCAACTCCTCCAAGACGGCGGTAATGTGCTGGAATATTGAGCAGTGGAGGGGGCAGATCAGTACAGAGTTTAAATATCTGGGCATTACAATAGTTAAAGAGCTTTAGAAGATTCCCCCTATTAATCTGAAAACAGTTACTAAAAAATTAGACGGTCTTTTCGTTAGGTGGAAGAATCTCCCCTTAACTATATATGGGAAGATAATCTAGTAAAAATGACTATACTCCCCAAGTTGACTTACCTATTTAACGCTGTCCCCCTGACGTTTTCCCAACATGGTATTTCGAAAATCCAAAGAAAGATCGGGAGTTTTGTATGGGGAGATAAGGGAGTGAGGCTGTCATGGAAGAAACTGATGCGGAGGTTAGTCAAAGGCGGGTTAGCCCTCCCAGACATTAGCTGGTATCTGGTAGCATTTCAATTTAAAGACACCCGGATGCTGCTGAAAAAACCTGCGGTTTCAGCTTGGGGGCTATTGCTTAGTGAACTGGCAAGGAATGAAGGTGGGGGTAGCGCAGAGGGGTTTCTTTACAAATTTGGGTCACCTAAATTTTTTAAAAGAGTGCGCCTGAAGGTCCTTAAAAATGCATTAGGAATCTGGTTCAAAGTAAGGACTGAGGCCTCCATTAGGATGACGGGCGGACTTTGTCCGCCCGTCATCCTCCCGGGGATGGGGACCGCCCGCCATAAGGGCGGGAGTCCCGTGGGGGGTATTAGGATGTGCCCGCCACAGTGGCGGGCACATCCTGCATTTTTAGCATTGTGCTGAGAGCACCGCCCGCCACAATGCTAAAAGTGCATTAATGCATTTGCATAGACAAAGCGGCAGGCACCGAGCGGTGCCTGCCGCTTTGTCTATGCAAATGCAGGGGGGTACCCCCCACCTCTCCTTTAGTCTGGGGGCCTGCAGGGGCCCCCCAGAGTAAAGACCGCATGCCTTTCCGCCGCAGAAAGGCATCTAAAGCAGCCCATCATAATATGGCTGGCGGTGTCAATTAGACACCGCCACCATATTAAACCTTTTCCGCGGCAGACGGTCTTTCCGTCCTCTGCGGTCCCCCCCGCCATCCTAATATGGCGGGGGAAATTTAGGTGCGGATGGCGGGCAGATCGCCCCCACCAGGCTGGCGGTGGCTACTGCCAGCCTGGCGGGGGCAATACACCCGCCATCCTAATGGGCCCCTAGGTGTGGGATAGGTTACTATTCTGACCAAGCTTCTGTTTGGGACTTCCCGGGGACCCCTCTCTGTCTCAAAGACGGACTGGCCAGCTCTATTAAGAGAGCTGGAGTCTCTATTTGGTCAGATTTGGGGGACGCAAATGGTATCTACTTGTGGGAAATATTGAGAGCCAGGATAGGCCCCGGCATATCAAAATTTAAGTTTTTACAACTGAAATCCTGGTTCGAGGCGGATTGCGGGGGCATTAGGGGAGATTAGGATGCAGAGGTTCTATTTACATCTGGCAAACAGCTGAAGAAAGAAGTTTCCATCTGGTATAGGAAGCTGGTTGAAGCAGATGATCAGTACATCCCAAAATAGGCATCTGCTTGGAATCAATCCCCCTTTGAATCTGTAATAGGGGACCTCTTAGAACCTTCCCGAAAATTTCTTTATAAATATACCAAATCAGCTAGCTTAAAGAAGAATCACTTTTTTGTGACTAACCGTATTTACTATACCCCAGCGAAAATAGCAAAATTTGCCCCAAACCCCGAGCCGAAATGTCACAGATGTATGGCGACTAAAGCCAATGACATTCATATTTTTTTTGAGTGCTCAGAGCTGGGTCCGTTCTGGAAAAGGATCGGGGACTATCTGTGCAGGGTTTTTGATGTCAACATTGTGGTAAATGGATCTTTAGTCTTCTTTGCTAACAATAGACTCTTAACAATGGATCTGGCAGCGACTAATAGAGGATTATTGCTATGTCTTATCCTGCTGGCGCGCAGGGAGATATGTATGAAATGGAAATATCCTAGTCCCCCAAGAACGGAGGATTGGCTTAAATCTGCATTTGCGATGGCTCGCCTTGACCTTGTTGGCTGTAGCAACACCTCAATTAGTCTCTGACAACCCCTTATTAATATGGGCCGGGATCTGAGACTGTTTTGATAACTATGCGGAAAGGTACCCGGTCCTATGATTACACTTTAACTGTAATGAAAGGACTAGTTCGGGAGACCTAAGCATGTGCAGTTAGCCGGGGGGCGCCCAGGTTTATAACAACGGCTGTAACATTCTGCAATATGCTTATAGGTGAGATGAGGAAAAAAAAACACAGGCCCAAGGATTAACACCTAAAATTAAGATTTATAATGGCCTCAAACAGTGATCTTGGTACCGTCCATTACTGATTCTTAACAAGGAATCCTTAACTTCTTGAACTAATTTTATTAGGAGTTTTGCTCTTGTTGTCAATGCGATGTATGTTTTTAAAGTCCTTCTTTTTTCTCCACATCAAGTACTTTTTCACTAAACTGTGGGCACTGGGTGTATAATCCACATGTATTGATATAGTGAATATTGTTAATAAATTAACTGTTTTACAATGTTCACCTATGTCCCGTCCTATACATATCTAAAGCCCCAGATTCTATTGACAGGGGTCCCCTTGTTATGTAATACATATCAACATCTTCTACGCAACACATCTCAATTATATTAGAGTTTTAACTTACTCAGCTGTTTTAAACTATATAAACATAGTTAACTATATGTGTTACTGTGAGAATAAGAAATAAAACCAAGAGCAAGATTGATGGCCACCGAAACCAATCTGGAGCTTAAATTAGGAAATCATCAATTGCCTAAAATACACATCTTCGCTGCAGTTCCTAAGATGACTAGAAAGATGCTAATAAAGAGGAGCAACCTCTTGCCTCCAACCTAAATCAGTTAGTAAAAAGTTTTTTTTAAACATTTTTATGCTCTTATACATCCCACTGCTGCAATTTGAGGGATCGTAGATTAAGTCTGGAGATAGCAATAGACAATGCCATTTTTGCAACGCATCCCCAGAAACTATAAACCATCTCCTCTGCCTAAGTCCTTATTTACAGTCAGCCGCGGCCCGTGCAGGTAAGAGCGGTGGGGGTGGGGCCGGGTGAGGGGGCATTTCAACATACGACCACGTGGGAAAATCAAATAAATAATACATCTTCCCTCATGGTCGTATGTCAAAATCCCCCCACCCGGCCCCACCGTTCTTACCTGCACGACCCATGGCTGTTTACAGTACTTGAGAAACAAGTATTTGAAACCTCTTTTTTAAGAATCTGCATTAGAACGCTCAAAGAAGCAACAATATACTGTTTTTTTGGGAGTACTAACAAATTAATTGTGTGTGTGACCAGATTTCTTTCTTTGTCACGGATGCTTCCTGAGGACATGTCAGAAATAATGCACTTTGTCCATGCTATATTTTAAAGCTTCACTAATATATTTTACTTTCTGACTATTTATGATTGCATTTTATTAGTAATGATTAAGATCAAGTGTTTTTGTATTGTATTGTATTGATTTTCAATATATAAATTATGCAATAAATATTCACCTATCTAAAAAATGTATGATATGAAATCCCCCCAAAAAGGAATTTTACATTATTTTAAAATTACAAATTAAATATAGTATTAATACAATTAATTGCATCCATTTTTTCAAAATGATACTTACAAAATAGTATGCCCTAAAAATAATAAAAACAACCAAAACAATAACTTAAAATGTTTTATTTCTTATAAAATTCGATGAATTTAAATATTTTAAAAGTAACAAAATACAATACCGATGAGAAAGCTCAGGTAACCTTATATATAATAAATCGATTGGCGTACAGCATTGGAACATTTATCTCTACCCATACACAAGGTTTCAGTTCAAACTCTCACTCTCCTATGCACTCTCTGTCTGGGGATCCACTCTTCTATCAGGGGTAGAAGCAGCCTCTATCAGCTGGTCATCTCCTGCCAGAGTTCCAGATCCCGCTCTGCATATTCACCCACAGCACCTGATATAAGTGGTGCTCCTGCGCCACCTTTCACTCATGCATATCTACACTCCATGAGTGGAAGCTGGGGAGGGGCTGGTAAGAGCCAGTGTATGTCAATCCGCCTATTAGCTAGTAGTAGTCCAAAAAGTGCAAATCTATTCCACCTTTTGCAGCAGTTTTTGGCCAATTTCTTTTTATTAGAGTATTGGCACAGCCCAGCCAGCAGAGTTTAATTGCCCCCTCCATGTTTATAGCTGTCACTCCCCTGAGCTGCAGAAACCACTGTCATTCGGTAGTCCTGCAGCCTGTTACAAGACCTGGTCATATGTACAAAGGGCGATTCTCTCACACCACATCACGCTCATGCTGCAGACCTACTGGGGAATATCCTGTTCAGTCTCTGGGGTGTGAGACAAGTGCAGTGCAGATAATCAAAATGAGGCAATTTAAATCGGGAATTACTTACCACCTCTTGTATCAATGCTCATGTCCTTGTTAATTTGCTATCTGTGAGTGGGAGCAAGATGGCCACGTCCCTAAGGCCACACGCCTTAAATGGATAGTGTAGTTTGCCCTTCTTTAAAGCTACATAGAAATGCAAAATTATAGTCCTGCTGGACCCCTCGTCAAGTACCAATTTCAACGAGTACGACTCCGGTGACTCTTCAGGAAAACCCGTCCAAATCTCAGGCACTATCATGGAAAGCTTTTCAAATGAGAGAAACTGCCCCAGCCCCAGCTAAAATTACTTTCTTGCATTGTCCAATGTAGTAGAAGCACCATTTTACTGAGGGCTATCTGAACCATGACGACAGCAGCAAGGTGTTCCAGAACTTTATGGATTTCTTCAGGACATGAATGACCCTTCTTATGTTATATGCATACTAATACCAGGGTTATGGGTAACCTGAATGCTCAAGTAGCAGAACACCCACTTCAGGAAGACATGCCAACTTGGTACCCACCAAATCGGCCAGGGGAAAGAGAACAGGTAGGTTGTTATTAAAATAGAGTCCTGAGGTAGTCCGAATGAGTCCAGCGCTTGCAGTAGGAGATTGATCAATCACTGTGGAAGGTTCAGATAGACCAAGGTGTCCTCAGCATACACTAATACAATGTGTGTATTGCTTCCAATCTTTATTCTCCACGATATTAGTGCACCCTTCAAATATATTCCAGTGGCTCAATTGCCAGAACAAAGAGCAGGGCAGACGAGGGCATCTCTGCCTTGTGCATCTTCTATGTCCCATTTCTCTGATACACGTCTGTCAGCGCGGGCCCCGGCCACTGGCTTAGAAAACAGCAGTCTTATCCATCCCAAAAACTGTGGTCCAAACCCCATTTTTCTCAATACCGTGGTGAGGAAAGAGGTTTATTATATGGTGTAGGTGCGCAACCTCACCGTGTAATAAACTCACCAACCAGTCTTGGGTCCAATCAGGTTCGTCTGAATTTATTTATTTATTTATTTATTTATTCAAAGTTTTATATAGCGCGAACAAGATCCTTACAGATATCAGAGCGCTTCACAAAGACAGGGTAGGGGCAGTAGGAGTGAACAGAGATAATGAGAGCAGTATAGTAGTCACTAACATGGTAGGATAATAGTAAACATACATAAAACATATCAATATTCAATCAGGTAAACAAGTAATATAAGACGGTACAAGTCATTGATCCCACTACAGAGGTGTTCATGTGCACCTTGGGTATGTGGATGGCTTGTACCAAAGTCTTAGTGTAGCGAGAACACTGAGCGGGGGCATCGGGAGAGTGAATCAGTAAACCCACGTGTATCATATATTGGTAGTGACAACATCAAGTTAGAAGTATAGTGCCAGAGGACAAGGTGAACAGTGATACAAAGCAATGCAGAATCTCTGATCCAGCACCAATAATACTAATACTAAACTTGTTGGCCTTTAGGAAGGGGCTCAAAACTTGGCTTTTCACCTCTTAGTTTTTTTCTCTGAGCTCTGACGGTTTTCTTTCTGTTTTTATCTGTTGTGTTGTAGATAGCTTGCAAAACAAAGCGCCGGGACACTCTTTGAGTAGCCGTGCGCTATATAAAACCCCAGTATAACATAACATAACATAACATAACATAAGGTTCAGGAGATCTTGGCCAGAAGGATGGTTTTCACCTATTTCTTGAAGAGTGCAGTGGAGGAGATCAGCCTAGTTTCAGGCGGGAGCGCATTCCAGATCCTGGGTGCCATTCCAGAGAAGGAGCGCTTGTATGTTTTCTCTTTCCGGAATCTACGAGGTTTCAGGAGTAGGTTTTTTGTACTTCTATTGGATCTCGAACCTCCTGATAGAGACAACTTTTGAGCGAGGTAGTTGGGTGCATTGTGGTGCACGGCCGCGTGTGTCATAACTGCAATTTTTAGCTGTATTCTAGCTTCAAAAGGCAGCCATTTTAGAGACTTTAAGTCTGGGGATATATGCGAATGTTTTCTTGAGCCAGTAATGAGTCTTGCTGCAGCGTTCAGGGAGGCTCTTAAGGGTGCAGTTGTGGATAGCGGGAGTCCGCTGAGGGCCACAATTACGTAGTCTATTCGAGGGATGACTAGAGCTTGTACAGCAGTTTGGAAGTCTTCGGCAGGGAGGAAAGGTTTAATTTTCCTCAATGTGTTGATTTGGAAATTAGCTGCTTTTGTGGCTTTGCTAACGTGCTGTTGCATGTTGAGCTTGTCGTCGAGTGTGATGCCTAGGGATTTCGCCGAATCCACGATGGTAGGTTGGACATTGAGTGCTGTTAGGTTATTGAGCCATGTTTGGGTGGTGGAAATTTTCGCCGGGGGTGAGATGAGTAGGAACTCGGTTTTCAGAGCATTTAGTTTGAGGTGATTATCTGCCAGCCAAGATTGAGTGTTAATAAGCGTGGAATTCAGATGTTTGATATCTTCCGGGGATTGTAGCTTTAGGTAGAGTTGTGTGTCGTCGGCGTACATATGGAATTGGACATTGGAAGCTTGGAGCAGGGTGGCGAGTGGTTCCATGACGAGGTTGAACAGTGTGGGGGAGAGGGAGGATCCTTGTGGAACACCTAGATCTGCAGGCACAGGTGTAGATAGCACATTGTCGATCTTGAACTTCTGTGACCGGTTGTGAAGGAAGGACGAGAACCATTTGAGAACAGTTCCCGATAGGCCCATTCTGGTGCTTAGCAGCTCCAGCAAGTTCTCATATTTGACCGTGTCAAATGCTGACGAGAGGTCAAGAAGGATGAGGAGGCAGGACTCATTGCGATCAAGAATTTGGAGGGCGTCATCAATTATGTGTGTCATAGCTGTTTCCGTGCTATGTTTCACTCGGAAGCCTGATTGATGAGGGTTGAGGAGGTCAAATTGGTCAATGTGTTTAGTTAGTTGTAGTTGGACACATTTTTCCAGCAGTTTGGCCAGGGTGGGGATATTGGTGATGGGCCGGTAATTGTTTAGGTCAGACGGATCAGCTGTAGGTTTCTTGAGTATAGGCGTGACTTGCCCCACCTTGAGGGAGTCCGGAATGAGGCCTTGTTGCAGGGAGCTGTTGATGATTTTGGTCCAGAGAGGGAGGAGCAAGGGGATGAAGTCTTTTACAGCATTAGCAGGTAGAGGGTCTGTGAGGTGATTAGAGGGCTTCAAGGTGCAGAGCAGTTTGCGTATTGCTTCTTCCGAGTAGGTATCGAAAAACAGCCAAGATGCCTTGTTTTTAGGTTGAGTGTAAGACATTCTGGTGTTGTTGGGGAATCGACTTACATCCATGATGAGGTAATTTCTTATGTTTTCAGTCTTTAGCTTAAAGAAAGCAGAGAAGGCTTCACAGTGTGGGGTGTCGCTTGTTGTGCTGTTTGATTGTAGGGATTGTGTCTTTGTTTGGGTCTTGATTAGGTCGAACAGCTTTCTTGGCCTGTTTTTTGCTTGGTCCAGCTGGCGGCTAAAGAAGTCCGCCTTTGTGCGCTTTATTTTCCTGAAGTAGGCATTTCTCTTGTTCTTAAGCCTTTTGAGGTGCAGTGCTGAAGGGTCCGATCTCCAGGTGCGTTCTGCCATTCGCATGGTACGCCTGTCGTCATTGATTGAGTCTATCATCATACCAGGGGTTAGAAGTTTTGGTGGAGACTCTCTTCAGTTGCAGTGGGGCGACTTCATTGACTACTGTGTTCATAGAGTCAAGGTAGTGGTCCATCAGTCCATCCATCAGAATAGTTATTGTTTCGAGCCGTCAGGTTTTGTCAAAGGAACAAGCTCAAATCATTTAGAAATACCAAAACAGCTGAATAAGTGAGAAACACACCAACGAATATTTTACACCAACTTATAAAAATAGCTCTTTTTAAAGACTTTTCTAGATACCAAAATAACCGAAATTCACTATAGGGTTCTGGAAACATAAATTAATAAGCAACTAACAAACCACTAATTGTCATTCAAATTGCAAACAAGCAGTGGCAACTACTGTGGTTAGATGTTATTTGCAAGATTTTTGAAAACGTTTTCTAAAGTCTTAGACAAACACTCCAGCCCATTGTGTATGACCAATTCTAGCAGGGAGTGTTCCTACAAATCTATGAAGGGTCTGCGCGTTTAGACAACATAAACTAAGGTATTCCAGATTCCAGACACCACCCAAGAATATTTTAGTCTGTAGACCAGCTAGCTTACCAAGGAGCAAATATTTTCTGGCAATGATCGAACATGACAACCCAGACCCCTCAGGGATTGTGGAAACAGTCGAGTGCTTTTTCGCTCAGTCACTCATGCTCACTTTGTCTCAGAGAGATAAACAGAATAAAGGGTGGGGACATTTTCAATGAGTATTTATTGAACCATTGTCTTTCTAGTATAAAATATGTGTGCTGCGACAACCCTTAGACACATACAGATATATACGATTACAAGCACTAACAGAGTAAATAAAAGGTAGAATTCTACCATGGTGCTAAAACAGTGAATATATGCAGGCATATAGATACATGGCAGTAATCATGTGTACTCCTACGATGAAAACCCTAACTAGATGTACCTAAGTGTACTGAGCATGTATGAAGGTGTATAGCCAAGAATCCCCCTGCGAAAGAGCCAACCCCATTACCGGTTAGGAGAGAATGAAGGACCCCATCTTGGTCTCGAGTTGGGCACCCCGAAAGGGCTGCGTGCTGGAGTGTCTGCGTGCAGGGACTTAGCGTCTTGTGTCAGCATGGAAGTTTCTCCTCTGGTTTATCCAGCAAAGATGTGGTACTAATCCCTGAAAGGTAGCCTCAGGGGTTCTACCGAAATATGTCATGGTACTCTGGGCATGTCGGCCAAGGATGATGATAGTAGTGACTTTTGTACAGAGTTATTATGCAGAAGATGGTAATCCTGCTGTGATACTAAGAATCCTCATGCATTATAAATGAGGCTAATTTTCGAAGAAACCATGCAACATTTATTTGGCACCTAACTAGGTAAAAGGTCAGCACCAGAGCCATTATGTAGAGCAAGGTAGGACAAATTCAGGTAAAAGGTCATGGAACTACCTAGGCCTACATTGGGGCTCATAACAGGAGCGCGTCACATGGGCAAATAAGGCTTGGCAGGACAGTTACCTTGCAGTCAGAGTAGTGTCCAGTCCAGATCAAGGCTCAATGGGCGAACCACCATACACATCATTGGAGTAGACTGATTCAAGTGATAGAGGATGCTGAAGATGCTTAGGATGCGGTGCCGTTGACAGGGGTCTTCCTGGGGCTAATCTTCAATCCACAAAAACAGTGGGCTGACTTTGGCAACAGGGGACAATGTCCCTCTAAATCCAGATGGAATCCAGCCAAAAACGAGTCGCCACTGGTCTTCTGGTCTTCTGGTCTGGTCATATCAAAAACAGTGGTTCCCTTGAACTAATTCTAGTGTTCGTCTTGGTGGACCAAACTGCACTCCGACAACTTTCCTGGGTCCAGCAGGCTTGGGTGCAACTTTTGAGTGTTGCAACTTAGTCTCCCACACTGCCCATGCGTGGTCAGCGGTGGTCCAGCAATTGTGGCTTCCAATCCATCAGGGTGAGCTTCTTTTGCTTTTGTGGCACTGTAGCTGGAACAGGAAGACAGCCAATTGACTCTTGGAGTCACTTCTTCTGTCTGAGGCTCAGGGATGACTTTTCCTCAAGCAGGGCACCCCAGGCACAGTCCTCTCTTTCCTAGCCCAAGGATCAGAAGTTGCAGTGCAGTCTTTGGTGCAGCATCTCTTTTCAAGTTCCTCTCTGCAGTGCAGGCGTGATCCGAGGTCTAGGTTCCGGGGTGCCACTTTTATGACTAGACCTTGCCCTCAGGATGCAGTAGCTATTAGCCAACAAGCTACCAGATCCCCCCATCTGCTGACAACTTCCCATCTGGCCATCCTAGAACAGACTACTCTGTCCACTCCCAAGATGTCAGAACTCCTCTTCTGGTATGTGTAGTTTGGGAGCCACCACAGACGTATTGCTACTTGAGGGCTCACACTCCGTTTGGCCATCCTGCCAGGAAGAGATAACACCTCTTCCAATGGCAGGACCTTTGTGTTCCTTCTTGAGAGTCATTCACACTTTCCCCCAGGAGGGCAGAAGGCTGTTTTGTGGCCAGCAACTGTCAACAATTAATGGAGTACTTGGGCAACCGAAAAGTTATATAAAATTGGAATTGAGCATCAAGTTTGGTTTAATGTAACAATTCTTTTGAAATCTTGAAGCACCAACTTTAGTAGTCCCATTTCTGACCTTAGCACAGTTGAGTTCTCAGTGTGTAGCCCTGTAGTTGTCAATGAGGCTGCTAACCTTTCTTAATGGAAAAAACACCACTTAGGGTCTTTCTATTAGAAGGTGTAAAACGACACATGCCATGTTTTAATATACAGGAGTCTTGCTTTCCTTTGCCACATTCATGGTGCCACAATAAGTGCTGCAGTCCACGAGGGATGCTTTATTTGACAGATTCTAGGTACCTCGGTACCATATACTAGAGACTTGTAAGGAAGTTAACAAATGCCAATTCTGGGTGAGCCAGAATTACATAAATATTTTAAAGGTCAGAGCACCGGCACTGAGGCCTTTTTGGCAGAGCTCAGAGCACACTGATTTAAAAAAAAAAAAAAAAGGCAGCATCAGTTTAACACGTGGGGGTGATCAGGCAAAAAAGAGGCATTTCCTTACAACCACCAATAAGTATTCCCACTTTAGGGTGCCAAATGCTTTTTCGATGACAAGTGCACCTTCATTCTCTTCATTTTTGATAATGAGCAGGACATGAGAAAGTCGTTGTAGCATCATGTGTGCCCCCCACCTGGTAAACCCACATTTATCAACATCAGTCAATCATGTCACCATCTGTTGTAGGTTCATTGCCAAGGTTTCGGACAGTACTTTCATATCCAAATTCATCATTGACAGATGTCTATAAGAGTCTGGGTGCTTTGGGACCCCACCCGGTTTTGGCACCATGGTGATTAGTGCCTCTCACATGGAAAGCAGGAACTTGCCTGCCCTACTGGCCTTGGGAAACACTGCCAGTAGCCTGGCAGCAACCTGTATCACATAAGTCTGATAGAATACCGATGTTAAGCTATCAGTGGCCAGGGCCTTACGTCCAGGCATACTTTTAATAGATTCTATCAGTTTCTCTCCCTGCAGTCAGCAGCGGCATGTGCAGGTAAGAGCGGTTATTTGACAGATGACAATGAGGGAAAATTAAATAAATAATTATATTTCCCTCATCGTCGTCTGTTAAAATCCCCCCCACCTGACCCCACCACCCCACTGCTCTTACCTGCACGGGCCGCTGCTGCCTGCAGTTCAGCATATTGTTTCCTAGTAATTCTAGAACATCCATGAGGTCAAAGAAACTACAGACCCCTGCCACGGGCCCAGCTGCCGGCACTGTGTATAGCGCCGTAAAGCGTCTCATTGATACCTGACTGTGTTAACAACACTGTATCATCTGACCTGACCAGAACCAGCATCACAGGTGGGAGCTGTTGCCTTTTCTGGAGTCATGCTAATAATCTACCCATTTTATCTCCTTTTTTGTGGATTTTCTGTCTATAGTCTTAGTGAGTGAAGTGGTCTAGTCTGTCTCAAAAGTCTCCCATATTCCAGCTAGCACATTGCCTTGCAGGTTTCCGTAAACCACTATCCTGCTCTGCTCCCTGCAGCTGTGAAAATTGCTCCTCCAGCTGTTGACGTGTACCATGAGTTTTAGACACATACTCCCCTCCTCGTTACCACTTTGAATGTATCCCATTTATTGTCCGGTGTTCCAGTGGTGTTCCAGTTATCATCAAAAATGTTTGTTAATGTGTCTCCCCAGCTCCATGTGGAACACAGCATCCTGCTGGGCCTCTGGTTTTAAGCACCAGAGCGGAATTCTTGCCAGTCCCCTGCACATATCATATTGTATCAACAGTGATACGTGGTCTGATAGAAACCTCACTAAGTATCTCTCTGTCTTTGATCGCCGACGTAATCAGGAAGTGACCCAGACAACATAGTGTCATGGACCAACGTATAACAGGAGAACTTTCAACCTTCAGGGTGCAACACTCTCCAGATGCCAATGTAGTGTATATTTCCCATAATTTTCTCTAGGGCTGCAGTGATGTTGGGTTTGATTCCAATTCTAGCTGGGTGCCTGTCCCCCCCCCTTTTTCTTGTTTCTCGCGTGTAGTTAGTTAACCAGCACCACTGACCACGAGTTGGTCTATTGGGGTATTTTTTGTTATTATTAATTTGCCTGTCTAACTGCCCATGTAGCACAGCCCATACCAGACAACCACATACAGGAGAAGCACCTCCTGCAGAGAGGCAAATAACTCCTTGTCATTCACATTAGGGGTGTATACATCCAGAAAGAATATCTCACATCTGTCCATCATGCCATACCCTCAATATCTGCCTTACTGTATCTCAACTGAAAGGATACATCTTTTGACATCCATACCAACACTCCTCACGCATACAAAGAGAAGGTGGAGGAATAGAGCTGACCCCTCCACTTTCTCCCCACTTTTTTCTACTCTGTTTCAAGCAGAAGAGTCTCCTGGAGGAAAGCTATTCTTATCCCATGCAGCTGCAGGAATGTACACATTCTATATCATATTATAAAGGTAAAGGCCAAGTACTTTCAATGTGGCCATTTCCAGTTGTCAAAACAAAAATGTAAATTGTGTTCAATCCCTTTACACACCTATGATGTATTAGAAGCACGTGTGTTTTGTAAACTCTTACACTCATTTGCTGGACACAGGCTGTACAAAATTAGGTCAAAAAGTAATAAGGTAGTTACCTGCCACACCGAAAAATATATATTAAACTAGCATACTCATTGGATTATGTCATCAGTGATGTCATCCATTATGCCCCTGGGGCCCATCCTCTGGAGAAAAATAATACAAAACGGGGGTGGATCTTGTGGCCTCTCTCCACGAGCCTTCATGGGCCCCAGGGACCCGATCCCTGAGGCAGTTTTTGTTTAAAAGAGGAGGGGGGCCCCCTCCATGAGCCTTATCAGGCCCCGGGGACCCCATCTCCCCTGAGTCAAAGCCAATTAAAAAAGGGGAGGCAGTGTGTGCACCCCTCCCTAAGCCTTATTAGGTCTTGGGGACCTCATTGACTGTGGCAGAGTAACCAATAAAGGGAGAGGGGCTGAGCAGACCCAATCCCCTTGGGCCGAAATGTAAATAAAGTGGAAGGGGGGCCTCACTGTCCCCTCCCCAAGCATTTATAGGGCCCTGGGACTCCCATCCCCAGGAGCTGTACCTTATTTTAAAGGAGAGGTTGCAATGTGGCCCCCTCACCGAGCCTTCTTAGGCCCAAGGGACCCTATCCACGAGGCCCATATATTGTTATTTAAAGGGGATGCGATGCACATCCCCCTTCCCAACCCTCAATAGGTCCTGGGGACCCCACCACCCAGGGCTGTATTTATTTTAATGGGGGGCCCCCCTTACTGAGCCCATTATGGCCCTTGAAACCCAACTCCCCGGGGTTTGCATCATTTAAAGGTGGGTGTCCCAGTGCCAACCCAGGGTACCCATCATGCACACGTTGGGGTCTGCGGGGGAGCCTCAGGGCCACCTCAGACCAGCCGGCTACCAGCATGGTGCTGGAGCTGTCGCTGCTCCAGCCCGCCAGCCCGAAGGGAGCAGCTATTTATGCTGCTCCCTTATGGTGGGACAAACTGGTATTCTTTTTTCCTGACAACATCACTGCAGGCAGGGAAACAGAATACAACTCTACTCATGGACATCATTTGGGGTTAGTCATGGATCTCAGCTGTGACTTCAAGCTTGCTCCCTGTTTCTCCTGGCACTTCCTTTGTGACCCCTGCCCTCAAGGGGGCAAAATGTGTGCCTCCTCTGAGGCCAGGGGTCGCAAAGCAAGTGACAGGTATAGCAGGGAGAAAGCTAGAAGTCACAGCTGCAACCCCTGACTACCCCCAAATGACATCATGACTCTGCTCCCAGTTGGGGGGAGTATTTTTAAAGCTCCGGCCTAATGGGAGCAGACATTGTTTGCTTCACTTTGGCTGGAGAAAAAAAAATGCTCCAGACAGATGGGAGCAAATACATATTTCCCTGCCCATGACGGTGTGGGCAGGGAAACCACTGTGTCCCAGGTGTGGATTTCCCGGGGCACAGCAAGTGAGCTGACCCGGGGAATAGTGTCCCCAGGGCCATCAAAGGCTCAGAGAGGGTGGCCACATGTCCATCCTCCCGTTTAATTAAGTAGCGTCCTGGGGCATGGGGTCTTGTGGGATCATGTCAAAAAATGCCTTTTTTTAACATTTTGACCTGGTGGGGTTCCTCTTGTTCTCCACTTATGGGCCCTAGAGGGGACAGGGCATCTCTGCCGTGCCCCATTATATCCGTTTGTCTTCAAACTTCATGACAGGGGACTTTGGGGCATATTATCAAGGACCGGTGTTAAAATTATCGCCGTTTTATCGGCAGGAAACTGCAGATAAAATGGCGATAATGGGCTTGATAATACACCCTTGTTAATTCCCATTGAAACCCATGCTCTGGTGGGAACATGGGCTTCTATGGGAATTAACAAGGGAGTATTATCAAGCCCATTATCGCTGTTTTATCAGTAGTTTCCTGCCGATAAAACTGAGATAATTTTAACACCGGTCCTTGATAATATGCCCCTAAGTCCTTGAGTCCTGTAATGGCTGCCAGGAACATTTTTCTCAAGTTGCTGGCATCGAATTGGTCCCTCATGAGTCTAGGCTCCTTCTGGCTCCTTCTGGAGTGAATTGACCCAAGGGGAAAAAAGCTCCCTAGACCAATCAGAATGCTCCATTGCTAAACTGGTGCTCCTGCAAGACTCTTGCGAGCCTCTCACAAGCTCAGCTGTCCAGTTATACAAATAATTGTCAACCTTAATTTCTCAAAAATTACTGAACAGATTTACCCCAAATAACAAAAAGCTCAACCTGCGGACCAAGGTCTAGCTTCCCGCCAAATTTGATGTAATTCAGTTCAGCAGCTTTTTGTGGTAATGCTTCGTAAAGAAATCTATAGCAAATACATAGACATTTTTGTGTTTTGGGACCCTCCTTTTTCCCAGCCCCTGAAAAATCCCACAATAAAAGAGAAACTTTTATCTTAAAATTATAAAAACACAGATTCTATAACAATATTAAAAACAACAAAACATGAAAATTGAAAAACTCAAAACCAAGTGATTACACTAAAAAAAACGACAGTTACAAAACAGCAAGTGCAACAGCAAATATTGCCATAAAGATCTGTCACTAGAAAGAAACAGCAGCCAACAGCAAAGCACAGCACTCTGTTGGACACAAATGCCTTCGTAGAACATGTATGCAAAAAGAAATTTAAGAAAGCTGAACATTTTTCAAAATTGTCCATATTGTCAAAGTAGCAGGAATTCGAGATATATTTTGGTTTTAAAATGCAAAGATTTCGAAAACGGAGCAAGAGTAGAACAAGAATGACGTATTAATGGAAGGATAAAGAACGAATGGCTGTTAAAACAGTAAATCAGCCAGCCCAACCATGCCGCCTTCCGTCCTCCATCCCACCACTCCTGAACTCTATCAGCTCCACCTCCTCATACACTAGACCTGAAAATCTCAACATTTCGTAAGTTGATAATTACATATGCTTTAATGAAATAGAATAGTGCAATCATCTATACTTAAAAGAAACTTTTCTTAAGAAACTGATAATATTATCATTTATTCCAGTGGCGTCTGCACCCAGGCAGTAGTAGTGGGACGGGGTTAAAAAAAAGAAAAGAAAAGATAACTTACCTGGCGGCTGGCCATCTGGCCATCCGCTGCCTCTCCTCCGTCCTCTCCTTCCCTGAACCGGAAGCGCACAGGCTCCCAGACTCCCCTAGCCAATCAGCTTGCCGCTGTCATCAGCATGGCAGCAGCGCTGTGACTGGTCTGAAAGCCGTTGTTCGGCACTCCGAGAGGGAGTGGGAGCCTGTGCATGTTTTCCATCTAGGCTGTGCAAAACAGCCGGTGGAGAACATGCTAAGTGCGCATGACTGTTTGTCTGGCCCAAGACGGCCAGCCAAACCGTCATGCACACTTAAGGGCACTCACCACCACTCCCCCTGCTGGAGGTGATGACAGCTAAGCCCTGCCCCAAATCCACAGTTACGGGAGAACTGACGAGCGGAGGCTGCTGCCAAACAGGCGCCCGGAGTCAGAGCGCGAGACTAGGACCACGAGCGGGGACCAAACTGCTACTAGAGACACTAGACAAACTTAAGAGCGAAGGTTGCGGCCAAAGAGGCACCTGGAGCCAGAGCTTGTGATTAAGACCACGAGCTAGGGGGGCAGAATCATTGTCGGAGTCACCACACAGACTTAAGTGCGTGGAACGCACAGTGACAGACATCTCCAGCGAGGCAGAGATTGAAACCGTCCCCGAAGCAAGCGGGGTTCGCCCTAAGGTCTAAATAACCCCGCACCATAGGGAGACGTCCAGGTCCGGACCCCTAAAACGATATTGAAGATAGCAGCGCGCAAAACTAAAATCCCAGTGATAGGAACATCCAAACTGGCTACAGTGAAGATAGAAGTGACAAGGCCCTGAAGAGAACCCATAACAGCTGTATGGAGTTCGAAACGCGTCGGCAGAGAAGGAGTTTAAAAATCCTTTACTAATAATTAGTGAATCCCAGAAATAATAAGGCTTGATATCTCCTTCTAACTGTGTTTTTCCACTATTGTTCCATTTAATACTATTCATTTATGGTTATTTAGGCAAAGGATTGTCACTTGCCTTGTTGAACGAGTGGTAACAGAATTACATGTATTGTTGTGTATAGTGATTGCACATAGTAATTTGCACTGTTTATGTACTAGTGATTTTTTCTTTTGCTTTATTGTTGAATCGTCGTGTATATATATTATATGTTGTGTTTTCTTACTCTGACATATGACTAAAGATTGTCTTCCAAAAATATTTTTTTTAAAAAAGAGGTAAATAAATATACCGCACATGTTTAACTAAGATTTATGTGTTGCCTATCAGTAAAAGTTCAAAAGTAAGGTGGGGTGGCATTTTTTGCATAATATAGTATATATGGTCCAGCCAGCCCCACAGTTTTATGGGCCTAACTCCTTTACATTTAAAAGTCATCAGCATGGCAGCAGCGCTGTGACTGGTCTGAAAGCCGTTGTTCGGCACTCCGAGAGGGAGTGGGAGCCTGTGCATGTTTTCCATCTAGGCTGTGCAAAACAGCCGGTGGAGAACATGCTAAGTGCGCATGACTGTTTGTCTGGCCCAAGACGGCCAGCCAAACCGTCATGCACACTTAAGGGCACTCACCACCACTCCCCCTGCTGGAGGTGATGACAGCTAAGCCCTGCCCCAAATCTGGCTTCAGAAAAGGGGGTGGTGATGAACAGAGTGTCTGAATTAAGCAGACCACTCTTACCCAGTCCAAAGATCAGGGCTTGATCCATTACCGTTATTTAGCTCACTGCCCCATCCCAGCTCAGAACCTGGCTATATGCAAATTAGTCTGTCCCTGGCCCAGTGCATCATGGGAACAGGGCAGACCAAACTACCAAGCCAATTCTTCACCAGAAAGGAGACAAGCTTCCGGGGACCGGTTTCTGCCATTTCAGGCGTCGTCGGCCCGGCTTGCTTGAATCCTGATGGAGCAGTGAGCAAGGGACTCATGTCTGAGTATACCCTTCCACGCTTATGGTGGACAAAATGATTCAGAAAAGGGGGTGGTGATGAACAGAGTGTCTGAATTAAGCAGACCACTCTTACCCAGTCCAAAGATCAGGGCTTGATCCATCACCGTTATTTAGCTCACTGCCCCATCCCAGCTCAGAACCTGGCTATATGCAAATTAGTCTGTCCCTGGCCCAGTGCATCATGGGAACAGGGCAGACCAAACTACCAAGCCAATTCTTCACCAGAAAGGAGACAAGCTTCCGGGGACCGGTTTCTGCCATTTCAGGCGTCGTCGGCCCGGCTTGCTTGAATCCTGATGGAGCAGTGAGCAAGGGACTCATGTCTGAGTATACCCTTCCACGCTTATGGTGGACAAAATGATTCAGAAAAGGGGGTGGTGATGAACAGAGTGTCTGAATTAAGCAGACCACTCTTACCCAGTCCAAAGATCAGGGCTTGATCCATCACCGTTATTTAGCTCACTGCCCCATCCCAGCTCAGAACCTGGCTATATGCAAATTAGTCTGTCCCTGGCCCAGTGCATCATGGGAACAGGGCAGACCAAACTACCAAGCCAATTCTTCACCAGAAAGGAGACAAGCTTCCGGGGACCGGTTTCTGCCATTTCAGGCGTCGTCGGCCCGGCTTGCTTGAATCCTGATGGAGCAGTGAGCAAGGGACTCATGTCTGAGTATACCCTTCCACGCTTATGGTGGACAAAATGATTCAGAAAAGGGGGTGGTGATGAACAGAGTGTCTGAATTAAGCAGACCACTCTTACCCAGTCCACAGATCAGGGCTTGATCCATCACCGTTATTTAGCTCACTGCCCCATCCCAGCTCAGAACCTGGCTATATGCAAATTATTCTGTCCCTGGCCCAGTGCATCATGGGAACAGGGCAGACCAAACTACCAAGCCAATTCTTCACCAGAAAGGAGACAAGCTTCCGGGGACCGGTTTCTGCCATTTCAGGCGTCGTCGGCCCGGCTTGCTTGAATCCTGATGGAGCAGTGAGCAAGGGACTCATGTCTGAGTATACCCTTCCACGCTTATGGTGGACAAAATGATTCAGAAAAGGGGGTGGTGATGAACAGAGTGTCTGAATTAAGCAGACCACTCTTACCCAGTCCAAAGATCAGGGCTTGATCCATCACCGTTATTTAGCTCACTGCCCCATCCCAGCTCAGAACCTGGCTATATGCAAATTAGTCTGTCCCTGGCCCAGTGCATCATGGGAACAGGGCAGACCAAACTACCAAGCCAATTCTTCACCAGAAAGGAGACAAGCTTCCGGGGACCGGTTTCTGCCATTTCAGGCGTCGTCGGCCCGGCTTGCTTGAATCCTGATGGAGCAGTGAGCAAGGGACTCATGTCTGAGTATACCCTTCCACGCTTATGGTGGACAAAATGATTCAGAAAAGGGGGTGGTGATGAACAGAGTGTCTGAATTAAGCAGACCACTCTTACCCAGTCCACAGATCAGGGCTTGATCCATCACCGTTATTTAGCTCACTGCCCCATCCCAGCTCAGAACCTGGCTATATGCAAATTATTCTGTCCCTGGCCCAGTGCATCATGGGAACAGGGCAGACCAAACTACCAAGCCAATTCTTCACCAGAAAGGAGACAAGCTTCCGGGGACCGGTTTCTACCATTTCAGGCGTCGTCGGCCCGGCTTGCTTGAATCCTGATGGAGCAGTGAGCAAGGGACTCATGTCTGAGTATACCCTTCCACGCTTATGGTGGACAAAATGATTCAGAAAAGGGGGTGGTGATGAACAGAGTGTCTGAATTAAGCAGACCACTCTTACCCAGTCCAAAGATCAGGGCTTGATACATCACCGTTATTTAGCTCACTGCCCCATCCCAGCTCAGAACCTGGCTATATGCAAATTATTCTGTCCCTGGCCCAATGCATCATGGGAACAGGGCAGACCAAACTACCAAGCCAATTCTTCACCAGAAAGGAGACAAGCTTCCGGGGACCGGTTTCTGCCATTTCAGGCGTCGTCGGCCCGGCTTGCTTGAATCCTGATGGAGCAGTGAGCAAGGGACTCATGTCTGAGTATACCCTTCCACGCTTATGGTGGACAAAATGATTCAGAAAAGGGGGTGGTGAAGAACAGAGTGTCAGAGTGTCTGAGCTGGGATGGTGCAGTGAGCTAAAAAACGGTGATGGATCAAGCCCTGATCTTTGGACTGGGTAAAAGTGGTCTGCTTAATTCAGGCACTCTGTTCATGAATATACTCAGATGTGAGTCCCTTGCTCATTGCACCATCAGGATTCAAGCAAGCCGGGCCGACGACGCCTGAAATGGCAGAAACCGGTCCCCGGAAGCTTGTTTCCTTCCCAGTATAAGAATTGGCTTGGTAGTTTGGTTTGCCCTGTTCCCATCATGCACTGGGACAGGAACAGACTAATTTGCATATAGCCAAGTTCTGAGTTGGGATGGTGCAGTGAGCTAAAAAACGGTGATGGATCAAGCCCTGATCTTTGGACTGGGTAAGAGTGGTCTGCTTAATTCAGGCACTCTGTTCATCACCACCCCCCTTTCTGAACCAAAACTGGCTTCAGCAGGGAAAATAAAATGATAATAACATAGTGTTATCATTTTATTTTTCCTTTTTTGCACTGCTGAAAAGCAGTGGGGCAACACTCCTCTGCCTTAGAAGAGAAGCTGACCCTGCTTAATTCTCTCACATGTATACATGCAAGGCATTATTAACAGCTTTCGAGCCTCTAGAGACCAATTAGAAGATGACATGAGATGGTTTTTGGAGAGTAATTGATGAAGAATGTCCAAATCTTTTGGTAATTGGTGCATAGTTGTAGAGATACCAGACATGTATATTTTGAAAATGCAGATTAAATAGGCTTTACTCAAGAGTCCGCTCCCAACACTGTGGGAACGGCACATGAACACAGCTTATTGCTACCTTCTGACACTTATTATGATCTTATGCCTATCCCCAGTTGCCCAAAGGATATTTGGGCCCCTATCAAGCATTTCTTGTGTGTACTGGAGAGGGTGGGTCTGCCGATATGAGGAGGGCAATGTAGAGCCACTGGGAGTGGACTAGGAACTATTGCTGTAAACCCATTGGATGAATGGATGGGTGGATGAATGGATGGATGGACCTGTGAACACTACGCTGCGTGGTGTGGCCCTGAGGTACAGTGGTGATACTTGGATGTCCCAAAACGCAGTTGTGACTGTAGGGGGTTGTCAGCTGTTTGGATCTCAGACCCGAAGGGTAAAGGCATTATGGGGACAGTGGCTGGAATGCTGTACCTCGTTATGGAGTATGGCACCATGTATTTTTAATAGCTACCCTGACTGTTAGATCTGTCATCAGGTTGCCTGTGCTGATAACACTTGAAAAGTATGTCACTCGACAATGATTAACGTGTCATTATATGGTATACGGTTGTTGAAAATGAAAAAAGTTTTTTATTGAATATCTCTCTCTCTCTCTCTCTCTCTATCTCAATATATATATATATATATATATATATATATATATATATATATATATCAACTAGTCTCACAGCAAAAACAAGTTCTGCAAATGCACTCCGCTCCGAAAAGATTTACCACATCCACGTGAAGTTGCCAAAAAGGATTAATTTATTCCTGCATGTTCATTAATGAGAGATGGAAAAAACCCAACGCGTTTCAGCGATCACCTCGCCTTGATCACGGGTGATTAACACATGGAATTCAATGTTTAAATAAGGTTATTTCAAAAAACAAAATGCATGACATCACAGTGTAAACAACATGAATAAAGGACTTCAGAACAACATACAAACATCGCGGCCATTTGTAAACATGTTATTTGTGTAACTCATAACACAATAGTTGCATCTAGTTCTCAATCACTTGACAAACCAGGCTAATAATTCATTGTCCCAGGTTGCAAATATAATACAGCTGAAAGAACAAAAACATATTATATGTGGAGAAGTCTAATTAGACATGTCCCCGCTAGAAGACATATTTCGTCAATCAGAGCATAGTGATGCAGTCAGTATGGGCCAATGCATGCAAAATAATAATCATATATATCCAATATTTAAACAAATCATATCCCAAGTGGGGAATTCTTGCAAAATACAAAGAGGCAATGAATGCAACAGCCCATAGCGTACGTCGAATTTTTTCATTCCCAGTGGAAAGATAATGCACAACTATACTATAAACAGAATCATACGCATTCTATCAATTCTCACAGTCCCAATGTGACAGCGAAAAGGTTCAAGAAGTGGTTAATGTGAAACCCTCTTGCTGCTTCATCCCCAGTGGGTAAAATATATATATCCACCAAGAACTCCTTTGAAAAACGCAGGAGACAGACCACAGGACCAAATGCTGAATTTCTTCATTTATTGCTCATTACCGTGAGAGAGTGCATTACGCGTTTCGGGCTCCCTGAGCCCTTGTTCACATGCCTATATATATATATCAACCAAACCTCCTCCAAATGAAAGAGCAGTGACCCGAGGGGGAAACAGACAAAAGCGCTTTATTGTTGAGCATTCCGAGCGGCGAGTGTGCCTTCTTCAGCGTCCCTCACTCTGCGCTTCTGATGCCGTGGCGTAGGCAGTCCTGCCTCATTGATGGTGAATACCTCCTGCTCCGCCCCCGGTTTTAATTAGGTCCTCCTGTGCAGTTCCAATGGAATGGACTGCAAGTTCCATGATGCCTCTGTATCGTGCATTTAGGACCGGAGATGCTGAATGGGGTAACACTGTTGGAGTAGGAAATGAAGACAGGCACAGCAAGAGAAGTAATGCGGGAGGTGGGGTGGTTCAACAGTCCGGCGCCTCCCTCTGCTCCCCCTCATGACCACAGCAACCACGCTGCCAGGAATCAATTGCGGGGCCAGCACGGCAGTCCATGTCGCCCAATCGAGGTAAGACTATCTCCTATAACCGCGTTGTCAGCCTGGCGTTGAGGTGGGTACTAGGCGTAATTGCTACCGCAATACAAACAACAGAGCTCTCCAGAGCATGCCAGGCGCCTAGACCTCTTGTGCTGCGGGGGTTCACTGTAAATGCGCTACTGGCAATGCGCATAAAATGTCAACCAAACCTCCTCCAAATGAAAGAGCAGTGACCCGAGGGGGAAACAGACAAAAGCTCTTTATTGTTGAGCATTCCCAGGCGTATGCATTTCAGCGAGTGTGCCTTCTTCAGCGCCCCTCACTCTGCGCTTCTGATGCCGTGGCATAGGCAGTCCTGCCTCATTGATGGTGAATACCTCCTGCTCCGCCCCCGGTTTTAATTAGGTCCTCCTGTGCAGTTCCAAGGGAATGGACTGCAAGTTCCATGAAGCCTCTGTATCGTGCATTTAGGACCGGAGATGCTGAATGGGGTAACACTCTTGGAGTAGGAAATGAAGACAGGCACAGCAAGAGAAGTAATGCGGGAGGTGGGGTGGTTAAACAGTCCGGCGCCTCCCTCTGCTCCCCCTCATGACCACAGCAACCACGCTGCCAGGAATCAATTGCGGGGGCCAGCACGGCAGTCCATGTCGCCCAATCGAAGTAAGACTATCTCCTTTAACCGCGTTGTCAGCCTGGCGTTGAGGTGGGTACTAGGCGTAATTGCTTCCGCAATACAAACAACAGAGCTCTCCAGAGCATGCCAGGCGCCTAGACCTCTTGTGCTGCGGGGGTTCACTGTAAATGCGCTACTGGCAATGCGCATAAAATGTCAACCAAACCTCCTCCAAATGAAAGAGCAGTGACCCGAGGGGGAAACAGACAAAAGCGCTTTATTGGTGAGCATTCCCAGGCGTATGCATTTCGGCGAGTGTGCCTTCTTCAGCGCCCCTCACTCTGCGCTTCTGATGCCGTGGCCTAGGCAGTCCTGCCTCATTGATGGTGAATACCTCCTGCTCCGCCCCCGGTTTTAATTAGGTCCTCCTGTGCAGTTCCAAGGGAATGGACTGCAAGTTCCATGATGCCTCTGTATCGTGCATTTAGGACCGGAGATGCTGAATGGGGTAACACTGTTGGAGTAGGAAATGAAGACAGGCACAGCAAGAGAAGTAATGCGGGTGGTGGGGTCGTTCAACAGACAGGCGCCTCCCTCTGCTCCCCCTCATGACCACAGCAACCACGCTGCCAGGAATCAATTGCGGGGGCCAGCACGGGCAGACTATCTCCTTTAACCGCATTGTCAGCCTGGCGTTGAGGTGGGTACTAGGCGTAATTGCTACGGCAATACAAACAACAGAGATCTCCAGAGCATGCCAGGCGCCTAGACCTCTTGTGCTGCGGGGGTTCACTGTAAATGTGCTACTGGCAATGCGCATAAAATGTCAACCAAACCTCCTCCAAATGAAAGAGCAGTGACCCGAGGGGGAAACAGACAAAAGCGCTTTATTGTTGAGCATTCCCAGGCGTATGCATTTCGGCGAGTGTGCCTTCTTCAGCGCCCCTCACTCTGCGCTTCTGATGCCGTGGCGTAGGCAGTCCTGCCTCATTGATGGTGAATACCTCCTGCTCCGCCCACGGTTTTAATTAGGTCCTCCTGTGCAGTTCCAAGGGAATGGACTGCAAGTTCCATGAAGCCTCTGTATCGTGCATTTAGGACCGGAGATGCTGAATGGGGTAACACTCTTGGAGTAGGAAATGAAGACAGGCACAGCAAGAGAAGTAATGCGGGAGGTGGGGTGGTTAAACAGTCCGGCGCCTCCCTCTGCTCCCCTCATGACCACAGCAACCACGCTGCCAGGAATCAATTGCGGGGGCCAGCACGGCAGTCCATGTCGCCCAATCGAAGTAAGACTATCTCCTTTAACCGCGTTGTCAGCCTGGCGTTGAGGTGGGTACTAGGCGTAATTGCTTCCGCAATACAAACAACAGAGCTCTCCAGAGCATGCCAGGCGCCTAGACCTCTTGTGCTGCGGGGGTTCACTGTAAATGCGCTACTGGCAATACGCATAAAATGTCAACCAAACCTCCTCCAAATGAAAGAGCAGTGACCCGAGGGGGAAACAGACAAAAGTGCTTTATTGTTGAGCATTCCCAGGCGTATGCATTTCGGCGAGTGTGCCTTCTTCAGCGCCCCTCACTCTGCGCATCTGATGCCGTGGCGTAGGCAGTCCTGCCTCATTGATGGTGAATACCTCCTGCTCCGCCCCCGGTTTTAATTAGGTCCTCCTGTGCAGTTCCAAGGGATTGGACTGCAAGTTCCATGATGCCTCTGTATCGTGCATTTAGGACCGGAGATGCTGAATGGGGTAACACTCTTGGAGTAGGAAATGAAGACAGGCACAGCAAGAGAAGTAATGCGGGAGGTGGGGTGGTTCAACAGTCCGGCGCGTCCCTCTGCTTCCCCTCATGACCACAGCAACCACGCTGCCAGGAATCAATTGCGGGGGCCAGCACGGGCAGACTATCTCCTTTAACCGCATTGTCAGCCTGGCGTTGAGGTGGGTACTAGGCGTAATTGCTACGGCAATACAAACAACAGAGCTCTCCAGAGCATGCCAGGCGCCTAGACCTCTTGTGCTGCGGGGGTTCACTGTAAATGCGCTACTGGCAATGCGCATAAAATGTCAACCAAACCTCCTCCAAATGAAAGAGCAGTGACCCGAGGGGGAAACAGACAAAATCACTTTATTGTTGAGCATTCCCAGGCGTATGCATTTCGGCGAGTGTGCCTTCTTCAGCACCCCTCACTCTGCGCTTCTGATGCCGTGGCGTAGGCAGTCCTGCCTCATTGATGGTAAATACCTCCTGCTCCGCCCCCGGTTTTAATTAGGTCCTCCTGTGCAGTTCCAAGGGAATGGACTGCAAGTTCCATGATGCCTCTGTATCGTGCATTTAGGACCGGAGATGCTGAATGGGGTAACACTGTTGGAGTAGGAAATGAAGACAGGCACAGCAAGAGAAGTAATGCGGGAGGTGGGGTGGTTCAACAGTCCGGCGCCTCCCTCTGCTCCCCCTCATGACCACAGCAACCACGTTGCCAGGAATCAATTCCAGCACGGCAGACTATCTCCTTTAACCGCATTGTCAGCCTGGCGTTGAGGTGGGTACTAGGCGTAATTGCTACCGCAATACAAACAACAGAGCTCTCCAGAGCATGCCAGGCGCCTAGACCTCTTGTGCTGCGGGGGTTCACTGTAAATGCTCTACTGGCAATGTGCATAAAATGTCAACCAAACCTCCTCCAAATGAAAGAGCAGTGACCCGAGGGGGAAACAGACAAAAGCGCTTTATTGTTGAGCATTCCCAGGCGTATGCATTTCAGCGAGTGTGCCTTCTTCAGTGCCCCTCACTCTGTGCTTCTGATGCCGTGGCGTAGGCAGTCCTGCCTCATTAATGGTGAATACCTCCTGCTCCGCCCCCGGTTTTAATTAGGTCCCTCTGTGCAGTTCCAAGGGAATGGACTGCAAGTTCTATGATGCCTCTGTATCGTGCATTTAGGACCGGAGATGCTGAATGGGGTAACACTCTTGGAGTAGGAAATGAAGACAGGCACAGCAAGAGAAGTAATGCGGGAGGTGGGGTGGTTCAACAGTCCGGCGCCTCCCTCTGCTCCCCCTCATGACCACAGCAACCACGCTGCCAGGAATCAATTGCGGGGGCCAGCACGGCAGTCCATGCCGCCCAATCGAGGTAAAACTATCTCCTTTAACCGCGTTGTCAGCCTGGCGTTGAGGTGGGTACTAGGCGTAATTGCTACCGCAATACAAACAACAGTGCTCTCCAGAGCATGCCAGGCGCCTAGACCTCTTGTGCTGCGGGGGTTCACTGTAAATGCGCTTCTGGCAATGCGCATAAAATGTCAACCTAACCTCCTCCAAATGAAAGAGCAGTGAAAAAACCATAGGTTTTACAGTCGTTATAGTTAGGAATTAGCATTTAAAAAACCTTAGAAATTCACCAACACACCCATACACACACTAACTTACCCATACAGCCCTTCCTAGATGCACTTTTGAATCCATACAACTAGTGAATCACCCACTCAGACATCCATGCACAGTCACAAACCCTCCCAGCCACCCACACAGACACTCAAGCACCCATACAGATACTCAGACAACAAATCAATGAGCCATATAGACACTCATGTAGCTACTCACCAACCCATGCAGCCGCTTACACACGAACTGAGAGACTAATACAGACTTTCACACAGTTTAGTCACTAACCCATGCATTCAGTAAGACACGTTCAATCACTCACTTATACACTCACTTATACAGTCAGTCAGTCACGCTCCTACTAAATAATCCATTCAGGCACTTGTAAATCCACTCATTCTTCAATACACCTTGGCATAGATATATATGAAAAATATTTACATTTTCCAGAAACACACATTCACTGGCTGATGTCATCAGTGATGTCATTTGAGATGTCATCAGTGATGTCACTGACCATGTCATGAGGGATGTAATATGTGATGTCATCACCAGTGCATTGCCGCCGTGCGAGTTATAGTTAGCTCAACTAACTATAACAGGCGACTTTCTCTGGTTTTATATGAGTCAAATGTTCAACTAACTGTAACGTCCCTGCAACCTATGTTTTTTTTGTGAATTTGTAAGGTTTTTTAAATGCTAATTCCTAACTACAACGTCTGTAAAACCTGCGTTTTTTTCAGTGTATTTCAAAGGTTTTTTAAATATTAATTTCATATTTTAATGTTTATAAAACCTTTATTTTTTCTATTATATTTTTAAATATTTTGAAACTCTATTATACTTCTTTTTTAACTTTTAAAATTATGTAATGTTCTATATCTTCTCCCAAAAATATGTATCTCTTTTTTTTTGTTTTTGAGAAAACTGCACTCCCATCCCGGGAGCGTACCAAGCTCCATCACCACGCAAATCCCATCCACCATATTGCTAAACTCGTAAATGATGTGCATTACGTATCTGACGGGTTTGTGACACTGCGTACCGCGGAACATCATATATGTATGAAGTTGCCCCAGCTGCTACTTTGGTATCCGATGGGTACACAGTACCAAGCCACGCGTTACGTCATGTACGTATGGGGTCGCGCCCGCTGCGCGTTGCGTATGCAACGAGTGCATGCCGCCAGGCCCTGTGTTACGTCACAGACGTATTGTGTCGCACCGGGTACACCATTCCTTTTTTTTTTTGTCTCAAAAGTATATATAAATAACTTTAAACGGTATATGACAGCAAGCGATAATCTAAAATATTTTAAACATTTATATATTTCTAACTGTAATAAACTTATATTATGATAAATATATTTTCTCAAAATCGCTTCGGGTGCGGCCTCCTTGCACGCTCAGTGCGCGATTGCCATGCGACCTTAAAAAAAAGCATTTGATTGCTTCATAACATATCCCATTGTAACAGTTGGACGACCCAACCCATTTTAGTCGTTCTCTCTACAGCGTTTGATGAGAGACACCACTTCACCGTAAACAGCTTTTTTGAAGAAACAAAATCTGTGTACACACATCTTATACTACACACAACATGCAACGATCATCTTGATCATTATTCATGGTCTGTACATTAAGTCTTCCACGTGTGATGGCCATGCATCTGAAACGTTACATCAAAAAACAAATGTGTGTTACACGATGCCCCTGGTGTGTGTGTGTGCACATTATTGTGCTGCCTTTCGGCCTGGGTATTGGTGGCTCTAAGGAGTATCATCAGCCACGGGCAGAGTGCACATCCTAGCTCACATGTGACAAATAGTAATCAGTAATGTGTAGATTTGTATTTCTGTACGCTCTGTTGTCAGGCTTTACCAATATAGTAGTGTATTATATGTGAGACTTTCAGATTCACGTTTGACATACATTGCTTGACTGTGATGAGGGTTATCACTGTGTATGACGTAGCCTCAATGATGATCCTCCCTCCATCTGAGCACATTCACATGTGTACACTTCGCGATAGCAACACTTTCAATAATACCGCACACCATTGAAATGCATGTCTGTGCATATCCCCAACCTTGACAATGACATGTGATGTTCGTCATTCAATCTTTTTGAACAGCATCTCATTAGCGATAGTTGCCGCCCTACCGATACATGCTAAAATTGGCACTTCCTGGTTACCAGAGACGCGCACAGACGCTGCACTTGAGCCCTCCGCAAAGTGTTCACTCCGATTTAATCGGATAATGATAGCGGATTGTTCCGCCTAATGTCCCGAATGTTTACGCCTTCGTGGTGGAGTCCTTAGATGATGATTACCTTGAATTCCTAATCTATTTTATCTCGAACGATGGATACGGACAGCAGCTTGATCTTTTGTGACTAATTCTCCATAATACAGATTGTCTGCGGACCCCGTTTGGATATACCTCCTGCCCCGCCAATATATCAGGAACCAGCCCCTGTCCTACCCCTTCCCACCCGTCTGACGAAGACCCGTGCAGTAAGGATCCATTATCCTACAACTTCTGGGTCGAAACGTAGACTGCTATCTACCTTATCAATTCCTAAAAAGAGCATGATGAATACAGCTGTTTAGGAATATGTTTAATATGACAATGTTTTGATTTGTGTCTGTTTTTTGGTTTGGCCTTCTTTGTGGGGACCATTAGCATTTATTTACTGTATTCACGAATTTATGTGTATATTAGTAACCCATGATTAGTGCCTTACTATGTGTGAATATTACCGTGCATCCCCTTCCCCTTTCCTGTGTGGGCAAAAAGAATTGTATAAATTAAATGCTTTGATACGCATCCACTAACCATTGAATGGTAAAGAGTACAGTGAAAATAAAAACACTGTACTTATTCAGTTTAATTTTTGAGTTATGGTGTTTGTTTAATATGTTTGCGAATATTGAAAATATTCCTGTGTTTGGTCGGGGACCCCTATGCTTATAACGATTATCCACCCAGGTCCCACTGACTATATGGGTTTGACCCCAATATCTATAACAAACCCTACCGATACATGCTACATCAATATAAATTGCGCATTCTGCAATGTCAAAACTGCAAAAGAAACACACATAAGTACACTTCCTGGCAAGGCAGGAACTGAACAATGCCCAGATCCCCGGAACAATTATTCACACCCCCACGCTGGCCTGGCATACGCAAGCCCAGCCCACTTTGCGTACTTATAAATAGGATAACGACTAAGCCACATGTCCCAGTTCTTCCACACTGCCTCAGGTGATATGGCTGCTTCCACTTCGCATATCACAATGCACAATAAAAAAAGGGATCCACGAGGTGTACACCATCCTGGCAATCAACACTGGTTCTAAATTGTGAACCTTACTTCCCGTTGTGTTTCCAAAGAGATCCATGAGGTGTACACCATCCTGCAATCAACACTACAACTGAATTGTGAACACTGCTGCCTGTAGTGTTTGCACACACAACAATGACAGCAGGGGAGCAGTGGGGCCTGGGTGCACAGCAGCTCCAATTGAGCGCGGTCCTGCGGGAGGGGTGGGCTGCATCAGCCTGAGTTCGCAGATGCGAACAAGCGAAGTTCCCTGCGTAATGATGTAATCTCTGAACCTCATTCAGTCACATCTCTGTCTCTTTTTAAAGACTTGCTGGACCATACTGTAGGCCTGCGCCAGCGGGCAGCGTTGCTCTACAGACACGTGTTGAGCACAGTGCTGCGGGAGGGGTGGGCTGCATCAGCCTTGGTGCGTAGGTGCGAAAAAGCGATGTTGACGTGCATAATGATGTGATCACTGACATCATTCAATCACATGTCTGTCTCATTTTAAGGACCTGCTGGACCGTACTGTAGACCTGAGCCAGCGGGCAGCACTGCCCTACAGACACATGGCATTGGCTTTTAGGGCACTGTAGTGAGCTCATTACTAAGTGTACATGCACACAGGCTTCCACCACTGCATTACATGCACACATTATGATTCTAGCATGCGCTCTGTTCCTTTGTATGTGAATCCTTGGTATAACATATTATTATTTAACCTTGTGTATTGTCGTGCACTCCAACTCCTCTTTGAACCACGATTACCACTAACAGTTGGCAGATCGTACTTCTAAAACGAAGGCTGCACTTAACTGGTGTTTTCTATTAAGCTTTAAATAAACCTTCATTTACCTCCAGACGTTTCCACCTTTAAATTATTCCTCCCTTTTCAGACACTGAAGTGATTGAGTCAAAATTGGGCAGTGGGTGCTAACCCTGTGATGATGCCCCTTAGCATTCTGACGCCTTCCATTATGGTATCAAGATACCGTCCCCGACCGGAGACCGGTTCTACTACTCTACAAAGGTACCCCAGAGACAGAGCTTGCACCGGCACGTCGTTGGACACACCAGTGGTGTCAGGTGAGCAGTAAAGCCTTGGTGCGCAGGACCTACAATTAAGCACAGTGCGGGGGAAGGTGCTGGGGTGCAGCACCCTGGATGCACAGGTGCAGGCAAGCGATGTTCCCGTAGCTAATAATGTAATCTCTGGCCTCATTCATATGTTTCATTTTAAGGACTTGCTTGGCCACACTCTTTCTCGCGGACCCCAGCGTCCTAGACAAACGGGTGATGGGATGTAAACACTGAGGGCTTGGTGCAGTAGGCTGACGCTCTGTCTCCTCCTCCCTCTGATCTTTTGACTCTCCCTCCCCTTCTCCCTTCCACCCACTCCCTCTCCCTCCCATTCTCACTATCTTCCTTTCATTCGGACTACCTTTCTTTTCCTCTTCCACATGGCACACATACTTATGTTTCATTTTTGTCTTTCAGGTTTTGTACGCTGCTTCGGAAGAGTCCCACCCACGTATTTAAAAAAAAAAACGGAGGCTACATTATGCATTATTCCTTTAATGCAGAGTAAGCAGCCGCTTACATCACAATATAAAAAGGTTCTAGAATAGAACAATGGCAACACTTGAAAGGCTTGAACCATCAACAATCTGCCTCGTTTAAATGGGGCTTCAAGCAGATAAGTTCATTTTCCTTCATTACCATTATTCATTTTTATCTCTATTATGAAGTTCCCTTGTGTGTGACTTAACCCCACCCCCCTTCCTACTGCCTCTATACCGATCTCCAATTTACGGAGATCTCCTACACCCCCTTCCCTAGTCCCATCCTTGCGTGACTGACCAGATTATCCTGCCTTTTCTTTAAGCTTATGTACTATTTCTATTGTTTGAATATATTGAAAGATTTTTAGATGTTTAATCGAAACATAATATTTTGGTTTTTGTGTTAACGATTATTCTTCAATTTCATCCTTGTTCTACTTCCTCATGCCATAATGAGCTTACCTAATGTCTTCGTTTAACTCCGCACATAGTTATTGTTTTACAACCTTATTCATAAAAAAAAGGGGGTTTTAGCAAGAAATCCTCATTTAACTGGCCTTTTCTACATTCTATAACAAATTAATTATAATAAGAGAGGAAATATTCTCTTGACATTCCTTTATCTATAAACCTTGTCACCATTATTAAGGGACATTCTCCCTAATTCTCTGTCATTAAAGGGTTTTACCACTTTTTATAAGTTAACATTGCCTATATACCATGTCTGACTCTGACTCTGCAAAAAATCCTTCATGAGGAATTTAGGTCCTGCATGTTTGAGACCTTAAGTCAGATCATGTCCTCTAAAAGGTCACTCCCTGATGAGAACGAAATCTCAGAAATTCCAAACCCCTACTCTGACAACATCATGGAATTAAGGGGTAAAAGACTTAAGAAAAGTAAAAACATTGATAAGAGCAATATAAGAGGTCCAAGCACCTCATCAATTCGAGGAGGTCTTAGCACCTCAACTTCTAATGGAGGTCCCCGCACCTCGAACTCCCAAGGTGTCCTTAGCGGCACAACTTATCTGGGTGTCCTTAGCGGCACAAAACATCTGGGTGTCCTTAGCGGCACGAAACATCTGGGTGTCCTTAGGGGCACAAAACATCTGGGTATCCTTAGCGGCACGAAACATCTGGGTGTCCCTAGCGGCACAAAATATCATAATGCTCTTTACAATATGGAAGATAACAAATGTAATGATATAGAATCCTCAGACACACCTGATGAGTATGTCCTTGATCTTGATCAAGAATTTTCCAATCCAGAAGAGGAACTCCCATCATCCTCTAAGGACATTATCCTTGACCCCTTAGGAGAAGAAATATTTTCCCTATTAAATCTGAAACACCCAAGAAGTTCTGAGTGGTATCCTCAGGACCATGCCGCAAAATTCATTAAAAAATGGATAAGAAACCTCTTAGAAAAGGACACTCGTAACATCCTTAGAGCTGAATGCTCTAGACCTTCAATCGAGGATAAAAGCTGCTATACCCCCAATTTGAACCCTGAACTCATTAAATTCCTATTCAAACTTGGACGTGATCCAAGAAAAGGGCCGGAAAAATCCCTGAAAGGGTGCCAAGACCGTCTTCTCGACATACTGGGACATCTAGCCAGAATCCTAGATTCCGCAGAAGACAGCCACATCAATGGCACCCCTCTCAACACCAATCTCATCAAGGGATGGAGCCAGAGAGCATTAATTCTACTGGGTAATGCCAACGCTAGCATTAATACAGAAAGACGAAATGTCGTTTTGACTAAAATAAGTCCCGAACTAACTGACGTGGCGGATAAAGAACCCTCGCAAAACCCAAAAGGTCTTTGGAGAAGACCTCATTAAATCCTTGAGGAAATACGTCTCTACTTTCACCGCCCTGAACATGGCACAGCAAAATATGCGCAGAGTTTTCATTCCTAACCTTTTTGGGCGGGCCAGAAGACTGGACCTCTCTTCCAGCTGCTTTTTCAATCTAAGGCCATTTCCAAGATCCCGTGGTTTCGGAAGAGTGTTTCAGCAGTACAACGTGCCTCAATTCTACCCCCAGAGAATTAGAGGCCAACACATCAGAGGATTTATATCCTGTGGAACCTTCATCTCAAACAACCCTGTAAGTGAGTACTCTCTTCCCTCTACCATCCCCTGCTTTCCCCCAAAAAGTGGGTGGCAGACTCAAATACTTCCTTCACAATTGGAGATTGATCACTCAAGATACTTGGGTTTTTTTTTTTTTTTAGAGCTCGCGACCGTGATGGCCGCGCTTTAGCTCGGCTCCGTTCGCCCACCTGTGTTTTCACATTTATCCTGTTGTTATCCTGCCCCGGGAAGCCCCTTTTGCTGTGTGCTGGTGCTACAACGCTCTGCAGGCACTTACCTCTTGCTCCGGTTGTCCTGGCTGCTGTGGTTCCGGCGCAGTGCCTCCCCGATTGTTTTGGGGAGTGGAGGGCGGACTGGCCTGGATCTTCTTCCCGGCTCCCGGGCCGGACAGAGCCTGCGGATCTCCCCTTCGGGGCGCTGTGGAGGTGGTCGGAAGCCCGTTGTTCGTGTGGGCCGGAGGTCCTTCCTGGCCGCATCCCGTTGGCGGGAGACCCATGTTGGAGGCGCTGCCTTCCGTTGTCGGAGCTCCTTGTGTGTCCGGCTTGCTCTCCCTTTGTTCTCCGGTCCGGCCATTTTGATTTTACCGCCCGGGCTCGGAGAACGGGACCGGCGGCGTTGGGCGGCCGGCGCACCCCTTTCTTCTGGTGGCCCTCCTTCCTGCCTGGGGTGCTCTGTTGCCGGTCGGTGGGACTTCACTTGCCTTGCTGCCGCCCCGGCGGAGTTTGTCGACCGAGCGGCCTTGTTGGACTCTCAAAATGGCGACCGGCCCCGGGTGTCCTGGCCGGGCCTGGGCGAGCACTGGGGGCCCGCCGCTTGACCCGGGTGCCGGACACTGTGAAGGTTTTTCTACACTTAATGAGATCCTGGACGCCTTGCTCTCCTGGCGACTCTGTACAACCGCGCCTGTTATGGCTTCGGAGGTGATTCCTCACGACGGGCCTCTGGGGCCCCCACGGCTGACTGCGACTTCGCCGCCGCGGGGTGCGGCTGGAATTATCCTGGCGGGATTGGCTCCGGTCACGACCGCGTCTGCGGATGTGTGGGACTTCATGGCGCCTCCTCCTCCTGCGCTCTCTCCTTTTTCTCGGGCCCGGGAGCTGGATTTTGTTTGGCCGGACCTTCATGACTCTCCCGCTTCCTTTCGGCCGCTGCTGCCCGGAGATGTCTCCTGTTCTGGCCCAGATGGGTCGGTTTCTCTGGACATATCCTTGGACTTGTGCCTGCATCGTTTGCTCCACTTAGTGACTTTCCTGGATCTTCCGTGTCTCATTTCCCGTTCCTTTTCTGGACTGCCGTCGGATCTTCCTGCTGTCTGTCTCCTGTTCTTCGTGGCCTGGTCCTCGCTGGATCGGGCAGTTTCCACTTTGGACAAACAAGGACAGGGCTGATGTATGCTGGAGTCTGTGTGCGGTAGTCTTGCACTGATTTGGAGGGTCAACATGTCCCGGTATGGTTATGTATGACTGGCTAGTGCCCCTGGACTTTACCCGATGATTTTTGGCTTCCCGGGTACCTGGTTTTTCATTCAGGCGGGTGATGGGGTACGTTTACTTCTGTCTCCCGGCCCTCCCCCGTATATGTGTGTGTGTGTGTCTCCCATCCCCTGTTCCCTTCCCTCCCTTCCCATTTTTGTCTTTTGATTCCGACTTCACTTTGCTCCGCTATATTTCGGGTTCTATTTAGGGCGACAGGCACGCTGCCGGGGGGTAGGCCGTAGCCTTCTGCAGGGGTGCAGGGTGGGCTTTCGGGGTGGGTTGGGGGGGTCTGTTTGCATTGGGGGGTCTTTTTCCTCCCTTATGTTCCCCTTTTTTTTTTTGTTCTATGGCTCTTGTGTGTTCACTTTTTCGGGACTCCGTTTCCTCCTGTGTCCCCCTGGGGAGTTTCTGTGACTTTTGTAATCCGGTGGGTGTCTGACTGTGGCTTGCTGGGTTATTCGGTATCGATTTTTGATACGTTGCTGGCCGGATTCTATTATCCTGTTTTATCTCCTGGGGGTGCATGGTTTGGTGGGAGTCCCTTCTTTTATCCCTTTTTCTCTCTCCCCTTTTTCCTCCTTTATGAGGGTCCTTTTATTTCTGTCGGGGTGCGTTTCGTATTGTTTTTACACTGCGGGCCCTTTGATCATGCCTCCTCACTTTGGGTGGGGGCGGTGATGGATGGGCGCGGTTTGAATATTGCCATTCTCGTTTCCTTATATTCCGATTTTGTTTCTATTTTGGATAGCGATGTTTGTATGGCTTCTTTTTCATTCTGTGTTCCTAAGATGGCGGCTTGCCGCGGCCCCTCCTCCCTGGTTGTTTCCTACACGACCCGTTGTTCTTCTGTACCCCGCCCCGCATTAGAAAATTAACCTTTTATTATCCTGTTCTTTCTGATTGCTCGATGTCTTTTATTGTTTTACCTATGCTCCTGATCGTGTCCTGTAAAGAACTTATTTTCGGTTATTATGTTTTCTACCATGTGGTGGCCAGCCCTGGTGGGTTGTAGGCCCGTATTTGTGAGCTTCATTGTACAATAAAGGTTTTAAAAAAAAAAAAAAAAAAAAAAAAAAGATACTTGGGTTTTAAGCACTGTCAATGGGTTTATGATAGATTTTACTCGCATACCTTTATAAACTTCTTTCCCGAGAGACATGCCTCTCTCTCCAGAGCAACAAAAAATAATAGAGGAGATCTCCTCTATGCTTCAGAAAGGAGCCATAATAGAGGTCCCATTAGAAACTTTAAGATTTATAAGCACATTCTTTCTTGTAAAAAAGAAAGACAAAGTTTGGAGACCTGTCATAACCTTAAGAGAACTAACCAAATATTTGGTTTACAGACATTTCAAGATGGAGGGCATCCATCTCTTGAGGGATTTACTTCTAGAGGGAGACTGGCTAGTCAAACTGGACCTAAAGGATGCTTACTCCACCATTCCTATGGCCGAATCCCACCAACCCTTTCTTCAATTTGTCTGGAAAAATCACCTTTACCAATTTCAGACTCTCCCCTTCGGACTCTCCTCTGCCCATTGGTGCTTCACCAAGGTCATGAGAGCTGGTGCCTCATCTCTAAGAATAAGGGGATTTGATTAATCATTTACTTAGACAACATTCCTATAATGTCTCAAGATCCTACACAACTAGCCAAAGACCTGAAGGCTGTGATGGATCTCCTAGAAGGTTATTCATCATAAACAAAGAAAATCAATTCTAACCCCTTCTAGATCTCTGGAGTTCCTACGTTTCACAGAAGACACATTGAAATGTCTCCTTTTACTACCTTCCAAAAAGATTATCAAAATCAGAAAGGAAATAAGACACAGCAAGACTTATCTCTGAGAAAGCTAGCCAGACTTCTGGGTCTCCTCTCCTCCATCCAAGCCATCTTTCCCGGTCCCCTCAACTATCGGGCCCTCCAACGGGAAAAGGCGAGAGCCCTATAATCTGGTCTCTGGTACGGAGATTGGATCTGTCTGGATCAAGAAGCCAAATCCGAACTAGCCAGGTGGCTCGAGAACCTAGACGCTTGGAACGAAAAAGCAATCTTTGGTTCAAAACCAGAGTTTGTTTTAGAATCAGATGCGAGCCTTCATGGCTGGGGAGCTTGTCTTCTCAATCAGAACACTGGTGGTATCTGGTCACAAGAGGAATCATCTACCGACATAAATTATTTAAAACTAACAGCTGGACTGCATGCCCTCATGAGCTTCAAACACTCTCTCCAGGGGAGGTCAGTCATTCTAAAGATGGACAACTTGCGGTAGCCTATATAAATCATCTGGGAGGCCCCAAATCTGCAGACCTCTCGAATCTAGAAAAGAAACGTTGGATGTTCTGTCTGGAACACAAGATCGCTCTCAAAGCTGAATACCTTCCGGGGAAATCGAACATCTCTGCAGACTGGAACTCAAGATATCTGTTATTTCACAGGGATTGGAAACTGAATGTTTCCGTGTTCTGTACCCTAAACAAAATCTGGGGCCCTCTAGAGATAGACTTATTTGCGAGCAGACTAACCTTTCAACTGGAGAACAACTTCAGCTGGATGCCCGACCCGGGTGCTCTAGAAGTCAATGCCTAACTACAATCTTGGAATGGAGCCAAGGTGTATGCATCCCCTCCCTTTGCCATGATTCAGAGAGTTCTTCAGATAGTGAGTCAAGATCAGTGCTTCCTTGTCCTAATAACTCCCTTTTGGCCATCCCAAGCATGGTTCTCCACTGCTCTAGAACTAGCTTGCAACCCCCCCTTCTTAATTTCGACCCTAGAGAATCTTCTTGCAGACGTAGGTGGAGGAGTTTAGCCCCTAATTCAGAACGGGAGTTTAACCCTTCTTGCCTGGAGAGTGTCAGGAGATCCAGTGAAATCTCAGGATTTTCGGCGACAGCTGCAACTCTCCTCAGAGAGACTTGGGCCCCAGGCACTCACTATAGCTATAACATATGGAGAATCTGGGTATGTTGGTGTGGGGAAAGGAACCTGGATTTCTTGGAAGCACCAATTGTTGACATAGTTAACTTCCTTGTTGAACAATTTGATAAATGCCTCAGCTATAGAACTATCAATTGCAATAGATTGGCTATTTCTGCTGGTCATGTCCTTGTCAATGGTAAAACGGTAGGTAAAAATGTCATTGTTTGTAGAAAGATGAAAAACATTTGTTTAAGAAGACCTCCTAAACCTAAATATGAAAGTCTTTGTGATGTCAAACTAATCCTTGATCGTTTCAATAACTGACCTGTTAATACTCTCTTCAATAAAAAAATTTAAAAAAACTTTCCGTTAAGCTGGCTACTCTACTATGCCTAATTTCATGCAGGAGGGTCTCTGATGTCAAAGGCCTGGAGATTACGAATAGATCTTATAACATGTTCGGAGTCAAATTTGAGATTTATAGAAGAACTAAGACTATGTCTGATTCAATCTTTTACCCACGTTTTGATTTATGTCCAAAACTTTCTGTTGTGGACTGCATGAGAGAGTATGATCACAGAATGTTTGCCCTTCACCCTCAGGATGTTAACCAATTACTTATATCCTTTGTTAAAACCCACAAAGGCATAACCTCGACCTCTATTGCTAGCTGGGTTAAGACTGTTATGAGTTTAGCAGGTACTGACTTAAAGAAATTTCAAGCTCCCTCCCTTAGAGGTTCTATGGCCAGTAAATCTCTCTGGTCTGGAGGTAAGTTGGACGACATTCTCAAAGCTGCTTACTGGTCAAATGCTAGCACCTTTGGACATCATTATTTCAAGCCTATTGAACATATGTCTGATGTTGTTTTACAAAGCTACCAACATGCATAATGTAGCCTCCGTTCTTGTAATGAAATTGCGATTCTCATATTACCATGACTAGAGAATCTGGATTTCATTAAAGACACGGAGGCTGATATTATCCCTCCCATCCCACCCCTTGGTGGTCTTACAATGATTTAATGCTGTTTTTGTTACAGTTTATTACTGCACGTTATATTAACAGTACTTGTTTCATCTCTTGTTCTTTTAGCTTGATAAGCTGTACACTATTTTTTACATTCAAGAGATATTTACTTCTGTCTCTTTTCAGGTAACGCTCCTTAACTGCGTGTCATCTGACCTTTGGTTTTACCTTCGTTCTTCCTCCTCCTTCATCCTGCTCATCAGAAGATCGTTATGTTGTTTCAAGTTTCATGAACTTATTTTCCTCCACATTTAAAAGAGGCAGATTGTTGATGGCTCATGCCTTTCATGTGTTGCTATTGTTCTATTCTGGAACATTTTAATATTGTGATGTAAGCGGCTGCTTGGACTGCATTAAAGGAATAATGCATAATGTCAGCCTCCGTGTCTTTAATGAAATCCAGATTCTCTAGTCATGGTAATATGAGAATCGGAATTTCATGTTATACTGTTGTTTGTTCTAATAAACTTGCATTTCCATTTATTTGTGTTGTTTTAATAAAGATTATTTTTTCCAATAAATAAGTGAGTGTATAGGTTTTCTTTTTCTGACAACACTTGTCTGTAGTTTATTGTGAAATCATCTGTTTATAGAAGGTTATGAGGGAAAACATTTGTAATTTTGCGGTGCATCTACAAAATATAAATAAACCAATAGACTATTACATAAATGAAGCCTGCGTAATTCTACAACTGCAAGGGTTCTATGCGTGTATCACTTTATAACACCATGAGTACTGTCTGTGTGATTACAGAACCAATAAGACACTGCCTAGGACCACCGCGACTTCAGGGACTGCCGAGGTCCACCCTGCATATTTGAGTAAAGCCCCAGAGGGTGGCGATCCCCGAACTTCAGTTGGCCTCGAAGCCCCCCGAACAATTAGTAAACAATACCCGGGAAGGTGGCAATCCCCTAGGCTATTAAACGTCTCTCTGCCCTTCCGCGTCTAATTTACATGTGACATTAAGATCCCCAGTCCTAAAGAGACCCCACAATATAATAATAGGATTATCCAAGGAACATTACCCACCAGGAGCCTCATTTAAATCAACAAGTGAGAACCCGCTTTTTTTCTCTCCATTTTTACCATCCAGATCCGCTCTATTAAAGCGATACGAGGTTTTCCCCCTCTCGCTTCAACTAGTCAAACATGGATTTGCTAGCACAGGTTGGAAGCCATGCACCCGCCCTCTAATAGCAAACATAAATGTCCTGAGGATGAACACCCCTGGACATTGTATAAGCTGCACCTGGGAGGTTGCGCTCCCTAGGACCATGATGCATTGGTTAGTATAAATGCATACTAAAACTACTTACACACATGTAGTACAGCAAACAGAGTGTAGTGAAGAGGCAGAGGAAGCGCAAAATCTAAAAATATAAATCCTAACAGAGGTCGGATGGCATAGTTCAATGAGCCGACGACCCTGGGATAAGTAGAAACAGCTACACAAAGAAAACGGGTCTTCAGCACAACGCAAGCAACTTTGAAGTATTGGATGAGCACTGCCTTCTTTTTACCTTCTCCCGCTCATCGCCAAATTAATGTAGTGAAGAGGCAGACTGCAGTGGATCCGATAAATAGATTTATTGCAGGAAAACAAGACACCTTAAACACCCACCAACAGGAGAAGATAGCAAGGCAATCGTCTTCTCCAACACCGTGTACAAACTCCCCAAGGTTCCCCTCATGACAGTCCTACATTCTAACATTACATACTTACATTCTAGTAGAATTACATACTAACATTCTACTATGTCTTACATTGGAATACTACACAGAGCACATGACTTTCCAGCAATGAGCTCATGGTTTCATCCAGGAGTCTTGAGACCGGTAGGGGTGAGTAGTTCGCTTCCCACTCCCTGTATGATATGCAACGCAAACTAACACTACTTCCACAGGTATACTACAGCTCCCAGAGCACATCACTTTACAGCAATGAACTCCCAAGTTGGGCTCACGGTTTAATTCCCGAGTCTTTGTACCAGTAGGAGAAAATAGTTTGCTACCCACTCCCTATATACTATAAACGAATACTAACACTACTTACACAGTTATACTACAGCGGCTAGTATCCTATAGTGCACCAGAGCCCATCAATTTACAGCAATCAGCTCGGTTTGATCCCCAAGTCTTCACACCGGTAGGCGTGAGTACTTCGCTTTCGGTATAGTATAAACACACGGTAGCGGTCAGTAGTTCGCTTCCCACTCCCTGTAAGGTGTAAACGCCTATTAACACTACTTGCACACGTATACTACAGTGCCCAGAGCCCATCCCTTTACAACAATCACCTTGGTTTGATCCCAAGTCTTCACACCAGTAGGCGTGAGTACTTTGCTTCCCGCTTCCGGTATAGTATAAACTCACGATAGCGGTCAGTAGTTCGCTTCCCACTCCCTGTATGATATAAACGCCTACTAACACTACTTGCACACGTATGCTACAAAGACCAGAGCACATCACTTTAGAGCAATAAGCTCACGGTTTAGGCTCTCGGTTTCATACCTGAGTGTAGCAGCATATCATCTCAGCACCATGCCACTCTGAGCAACACCACACTTTCAGACCAGTAGCAGTGACTACTTCGCTTTGCACTCCCCCATAGAGCTTACAGTGCTCCTACTCTCCTTTACTACTTTTTCGCCCTTTTTTCCCCTTTCTCGCTTCAACAGAATCACAAAATGGCAGCCAACACTTCCTAGTTGCAACCGCTCGCAGCGCTCGCAACCAATAAGCAGCAAGCTCATGCTCTTAACGCCTCAGCCAATCAGATGGCAGAATTCCCAAATATCAATATCTGTAAATTTCGATATTTCTCGAAAACTACTGAACGGATTTACACCAAATAAACAAAAGCGTGCTTTCTAGACCAAGACCCTTCTCCCTGCTAAATTTGGGGTAATTCCGTTAACCCGTTCGATCTGTAGCCTTGTCTAAAGTTTCCTATGGAAATTAAAATGGAGAAAACACATTTTGGGACCCCCTTTTTTCTCAGCCCCCCTTGACGAATCACCCCCAAACTTTCAACAAAGGAGCTGATATGAACAAAGAATTAGTTTGGAAAATTTCATGAGGATTCATCAAACGACGCCAAAGTTATAAGCAACACAAAAAAAGCTCTTCCTATGGAAACTAGGGGGCATATTATCAACAAGTAGCGATAATTATCGCTAAATAGGCTTGGCGATGATTTTTTTATCGCTGCCTATCGCTGGATATGTTAGCGGAGAAAACATGCTATTAGCAACGTTTTTCTCCATTGTGCTAAAATATCCAGCGATAGCGGCGAAATGCGTGAATATCGCTGAGAATACAGCGATATTCACGCATTAGTGACAAAATACTCTTAGCTATGTTATCCATCTCCCATTGGATAACATGGCTAAGAACTGGTCTGAGCAGGCATTCGTTTTTGGCGACAGCGGGAATATTTCCATTGCTACGCCTGCCTTGCTAATAGGCGATAGCGACGTTAGCGACTGCTTTCAGTCGCTAACAGGTTGGGTACGCCCACTTTGCATGTCATTAGCGATAAATATCGCTGACATGCAAAGCGGGCCCCAAACCGCTTGCTATCGCCTAAAAGCTGTCACTAACATCAGTTAGCGACAGCTTGCTAATAGAGCGATAGAATTATCGCTGCTTAGCGGCCGAAAACGGCTGCTAAACCGGCGATAATTGCCTATCGACACCGTTGGTAATATGCCCCTAGGTCCTAACTATACCTACAGGCGACCTCCAGTAGGTAATATATATAAATATAAATATCACGTTCTCCGTAGGCTCTTGCGATTCTTCCCAGCCATATATATATATATATATATATATATATATATATATACATATATATATATATATATGTACATATAAAGATATATAGCTGTTGATATATATGCAAAGTATTCACATTTTAAGTTAGTGTTTACTTCAACAGGAAGATGAATATGTACTTTGGTAATGCATGTTTCGGTGTTTCAATTGTGTATCGAAAAAGACTAGCAGTTATTTCTGTGCATTATAAACTCAGTCTGAGAAAGAATTTAAATGAGGCTTTACCAAGAAAAGTAATTCGCACTTGCATTTAGGATTTCTACTGCAACAAATTAAGCATTGAAATGTAAAGTTCAAGTTGGTGTAATGCCTTCCAATTATGTGTATGGAGCTTTTTACAGCATTCTGAAAACAAGCTTTCATGTCTAAATGTTGAAAATGAGAGAGTTTGCAGGTCGTACCTTCTGGAAGTGCATTAAAAGCTGGATTTCTTAAGGGTACATGTTTTGTAGAGTTTTACATTTTGGAAGTGCATTGTGGGGTCAATATCGAGGGGCTACTTGTTTTGTAGTTAGGGATGTCACAGACTGCTTTCATAAAGTGCATTGAAAGTAGTGAGAAAGCACATATTACCGTCGGGGAGTGCATTAAGGGCTAGATTTCCAGGGGCTAATGCATTACTGGATAGCACTAATCTTTGGGCAGTGCACTTGCATGGACTTCCGTTGGGAAGTGCAGTGCTATGAATGTGAAAGATGTACTTCGTGGCTGCGTTTCATTTATTTATACCGTAAGGTTCACCTTGGTTCAGTGCGTGTGTATCCTTCACTCAGTCTGTATTTGATGTTCAATGTTGTCAGTGGTTGAGTTTCAGCATTTATGTTGTTGTTCTTTCTGCAGTGTAATGGTCTGTTGCAGATGGGCAGTGTGTGAAGTTGTGTCTACTGTGCCTAGTGTAGGGTGTGTTCACCATGTCTGTGATGTTTTGCATTGCAGCGGCTCAAAGCCTGTGTTGCTTGGGACGTGTGGAATACAGTCCCTGTTCTGGGTATAGCACATAAAGCTGTTGTGGTTGCATACTTCGTTTGTAGAGGAATTCAGCAGTGTAACCAAGCCTTTTACCTGTGAAATTGGGGATAGAAGCCTGCAGGTCCACCTGTGTAAAGTTCTGCAATTATTTGTATTCTTATAAACTTATGTCGCCATCCCATGTGCCAAGGGTCTGGCAGCCTAATGGACTAATGCACCCACTGTAGGGGCTTGTGTTTGGCCTCATGGTCACTTGTTAAAATCCTGGTGGGTTCACTCAGCCTTTCATTCTACTGAGGTCGATAAAATGAGTACCATTGAGTTGGGCAACAATAAACATCTGTTATTCAGCACCAATATACCCTTCTGGGTGAACGTGTGCTTTACAAATATACGTGTTATGTTAAGGGAGTGGATATATGCAGTGTGTATAACTATATTTTGTGTTAATTTGGATGCCCTTGGCCTGGTCTAGCAAAGATGGAAGGTGATGAATGTGCTCCCAGACAGCGGCAGTGTGTTATCTCCATTCGTGTAGCCCGAGGGAAGCAATCTAAACACTTCTGTGAGAAGGATGGACAAAGGTCTACCTTTAGAAATTCCATGAGGAATTTTATTAGTAGGGAGGTGCTTTCTAGTCTTTCTCAACTCAGCTATTTGGTGGCAATTGAAGGGGCTTCTGACTCTCATGCAAGAGATGAGGAAGTTGCTAGGTGGAGCCTCCCCTTTAGACTGTCCCTCATAACTCCTTCAGTTGGGATAATGAGTGCCAGGTACAGAAACTTCACATCTCTTTGCGCCTCTATTGCGGGTGCTCTAGTTTGGAGACATCCCTAATGTTATCTCATGTGAGAAGCATCACACTACACAAAGGCGGTGTTTGGAGAGCAGCCAGAGGAGGACACATGAAAGAAGGACCACCCCAAATTAGTTCTGCAGTTTGATGCAGTGGATCAACATTCCCTGTCTAGAAGTTGTGTATACAATTGGGACCCAAACTACCCCACTTTGTTCCAGTTCCTAATCCTTTATGACCAAGGAAGAGAGTGATCCCCAGAGTACTCAAAAGATGCATGGCAACCGGGGCTGGTGTTTGACAGCCAGTCTCCGAGGGGTCAGGTGGCATCATATGAAGTCTATACATTTTACTGGAGGAGATGTGTATCTGTCATAAAGCACCTAAAAGCCTGCCAGCCTACTGAGAGAGGGCAAGAACCTGCATGGTGCTACAGGAGGAGAGATTGTCAAGGATGAGAGGCCCGGTGCTGCCCAGGAGGCTGTTGGATATCCAGTGGTCTCTCATACTGGAGGTAACTGCAACACTGGGCTCATCATCAGCCCAGGACGGGCTGCAGCTGCACATTTGCTGTATGCCTGGGATGGATCTTCAACTGTGTGATTGTCATAGGATTAGGATGTGGCTGAAAATGTGTTATTGCCGGTGTTCCAGAAGAGGGCTGCAAATGCATGATTACTGTAGGCCCGGAAGATGGCTGTGGCTGCATAATTTTCATAGGCCTGAGCGGGGTCTGAAACTGCCTAATTGCCTTAGAATTGACTGGAGCTGCATTGACCTCAGGTTCAACCAGGCTTAAGATCAATCACTCAATAAGGATTTATAAAGCACGGATAAACACCTGATAGGGTATCCAGGTGCTTGCAGGCCCTGGAGGCTTATTCGAACAACAAGGTCTTGAAAGGCATTAATTACGAAAGTGAGGTGTTGGTTCAGAGGTGCGTGGGGAGGCTGTTCCAGGTCTTTGCTGTGATGTGGAAGAAGGAGCGTCCACCACTTGTGCTTCAGTAAATGTGGGGAGTGTGGGCAAGAGAAAGGGATGTGGAGCGTAGTCTTCTCGGTGGTTGGGGGAAGTTCAGGCAGTGGTTAATGTAGGCAAGTCCTTGGTTGTGTGGAGCTTTGTGTGCGTGGGTCAGCTGCTTGAATTGGCATCTTTTCTGTACAGGGAGCCAGTGGAGTTTGCTTAGGTGGGGTGTGATGTGTGTTCATTGGGGAAGGCCAAGGATGAGTCTGGCTGCGGATTTCTGTACGGTCTGAAGTCTCTGTAGAAAGTGTGCGGCGAGTCCTACATAGAGGGCATTGCCGCAGTCCAGTTGGCTGGTGATGGGAGCTTGTTTCACAGTGCGCCTGTGTGTAGGGGTAGTCACTTGAAGATCTTACGTAGCATGCGCAGAGTGAGGAATCAGGCAGAGGAGACGGCGTTGATCTGTGATTTCATGGTGAGCTTGTTGTCTATGATGATTCCCAGGTTTTCGGCATAGCTGGAGGGAGTGGGCGCGGGTCCTCGGTCTGATGGCCACCAGGAGTCATTCCATGTGTTGCTGCTGTTGCCAAAGATCAGTACTTCCATCTTGTCTGTGTTCAGCTGCAGGCAGGCGTTCTTCATCCAGTTGGCGACATTTGTCATGCAACTGTGGAAGTTGATTCTGGTGGTGGTGGAGTCATCGGTCAGTGAGAGGATGAGTTGGGTGTCGTCTGCGCAGAAAATTATGTTGAGACCATGGGATCTGATGATGTTGGCCAGGGGGCTCATATATACGTTGAAGAGTGCGAGGCTAAGGGATGAGCCCTGGGGGACACCGCAGGTGATTTCCTTGGGTTCAGAGCTAAAAGGTGGGAGGTGGCTCCGCTGGGTTCCTCTTGTGAGGAAGGAGGTGATCCATTTGAGCGCATCCCCTTGGATGCCAGTGTGGTGGAGTATTTCACTTAGTACGTGGTGGGATATGGTTTTGAAGGCTTCTGAGAGGTCAAGGAGGATCAAAGCTGCTCTTTCTCCTCAGTCGAGAAGGGTTTTGATGTTATCGGTGGCTGTGATCAGGGTGGTTTCGGTACTGTGATTGCTATTGAAGTTAGATTGGGAGGAATTGAGTAGCTGGTTCTGCTCCAGGTGTGTGATGAGTTGATTATTGATGATCTTTTCCAGTAACTTCACTGGGAATGGGAGCAGGGAGATTGGCTTGTAGTTTTTGAGTTCGCTGGGGTCGACAGAGCTTTTTTTGAGTTTGATGGTAAGTTCCTGGCCGATCCTTTGGTTACTGAGGTTGAAAATGTGGTGCTGGCATGGGTCTCTGCACCAGAGTGGATGGATTTCATGGTGGAGGTAGTGTTTTTGGTGGAGAGGATGTTCCAGATGGTCAGTGTGTGGTTCGTGTCAGTTACAGCGGTGGCGTATCTGTCAAGGAAGTCCGTAGGTGTGGGTTGGTGTTCAAAGTTTCTGTGTATGGTTGCGATCTTGTACTGTAAGAAGTGGGCAAGGTTGTCGCACAGCTCCTGTGAGAGTGTGATGTTGTTTTAGCTGACAGCCAGGTTGGAGTATTCCTTAACGATGCAGAAAAGTTCCTTGGAATAGTTGGCATTGGTTTCGATGTGTGTGGCAAATGCTGTCTTCTTTGTTGCCCTCAGCAGGCAGTGTTAGATTTCAGGGATGTCTTGACGGCTGTCCTGTCGGAGGTATCCTTGGTGGTGTGCCATCTCCTCTCCAACTGTTTGCTGTCTCGTTTCCCTTTTCTGAGTTCTTGGGTGTACCAGCTGGCCTTTATGTAGGATTATCTCTGGATGTTGCGCTTGGTGGGGACGATGCTGTCCGTGCAATTGGTTATCCGGGCGTTAAAGATTTTCACTTCCTGTTCAAGGTTGGTGGCATATACAGGGTTGGAGGTGTTGAGGGTGTTTGCCCAGCTGGTCGGTGAGATTTTGTTCCACCTCCTGTGGGGGGGCGTTGGTCATCTTTGGGGTGACGGTGTGGAGGCTGTAGATGCTGAAGTGGATGATGGAGTGATCAGTCCATGTGAGTTCTGTGACATTACTATATTTGACATGTTTTCTAATGGTGAAAATTGGGTCCAGAGTGTGTCCTGCGGTGTGTGTAGGGTCATAGGCGATCTTGTCATATTGTCGAGGAGGTGTGCAGTGTTTTTGCCGTTATGGGTCTTCCATGTGGAAATTTAGAATTCAGAAGAAGATGTAAAGATTGGAGTCTAAGGCTAGGGGAGCAATGAAGTCTGCAATGGTGTTGCAGAAGCTGGAGTGCAGGCCTGGGTGTCAGTATGATAGGGTGCCTCTTATGGTTGTTTTGTCGTCCATGTGGAGCTTGAAGTTGAGATGCTCCATGGTGGTGGTGGTGTTGTCGGTGGTGGTGGTACACTGTATGGTCTCTTTGTGGATGATGGCTGCTCCTCCTCCCGGTTTGTTGGTGTGGTCCTGGTAAGTCATTGTATATCCATCGATGATCGCTGTGGCAATGTCTGGGGCGGATGTAGAGTTTCGTCAGGTCTCAGTGAGGAAGGTGATGTTGGGTGTGAGGGTGGCAATGAGGTCGCATAATTCAGTGTAATGCTTCCATAGTGAGCATGTGTTGAGAAGGGCACATGCGAGTTGGTGTTTTTGTTCAGGCGGTGTCTGTGGTATGTTTGAGGTGGGCCTGGTCGGTGAGCTGGTGTGTGTGCAGCGGCAGGTGAAGTGACAGTGGGTGCAGGTGAAAGGTCCTACCATGGAGCGTGGGTCGGTGTGGTGGCAGTGTTTGTTGCAGCATCCGGGGTTGATGGTGTATCTTCAGGGATGGGAGGTCAAAGGGTCGTGGCACTGGGAAAGGTCCAGGCACAGACGGGTGCAGACAGTCTTGCCTTTGGCATGCCAGTGGTGAGACCGCTGTATGGTCATGATGTGGTCCACATTAAGTTGGTCTTGGGGTGGGCGGGGCTTATGTTGGCAAGAAGAACGATAGGAGGGAAAACCCCAGTGGGAAAACCCGGGCAGCTGAGGTGTCACTGGATCAGTCTGGAACAAGCAGGAAGTGGAGGCAATAGGCAAGTAACAAGGTAGGTGTTCAGGTGCCTAATAATTATGACTATTCCTAGTACAGCCAATGCTGCATCTGTATCTGAACCAGGCGTGACCTACTCCCTGAAACACTTCAAGATCACAGGCCCCTCACCTGTTCCTATGCTGGTCCCGACATCACAGCTACACACACTCAAACTATGTGGTCATGCTGATGGATGCACACTGTGCCCAGACCCAACAGGCTTCAACAGACTTTTTGATTTGATGTTCAGGATACATGAAAGAGTCACCTCTGATAACAGGAGGCGAAATAGAACTCTAAATGTACCTTCCATCCCTAAAATGGGGTAAAAGACTAGAGCCTATTCACAAAGGTAAACTTACACTTTGTGGTAAGTTTAGTATGCTTTGGTATTCACAAATTATGAATGTAACTTTCCGAATAGTAATTTTATGACTACGTAGACTCTGGAGTCAGGTCAGAGAACTCCACACATAAAAAGATGAGCCATTCATCATGTGAGTTACTGTTACCCTGGTTTATACTTTTCCAAACAGTAATCTGGTAGCAAAACACAACATAAACAATCTTTTAAGGGAATTGAAATACTTATAATTATAGTAAATTCTGCTGTTTATAATTTTATATATATAAAGGAATGGTCGTTGATGAAGTTTTTAGGGAATACACAATTTCAATATGGCTATTTAATACAGAGAAGTAAACCAGCCAGTCACAGGGACAGCATCCTCACTCTGTTAACAGTATTAGTGTGTCCTGCTTGCAGCCTTAGACAAAGTGGCATGAGGCACGCTTTCATCAGCATCGTAATAGGTGATGCATGTGATGGGGGAACCATTCGGGCCCCAAAACCCTTTTCCCCCAGATTATTGTGGCCGCTAGATGCGGAGATCCCCCCAAACACTATCGATACGGCCCGCAACCTGGGGATTAGGTTTGACGAAGCATTATCATTTAAGCAACAAGCAGGGGCTGTAGCAGGGTCCTGTTTCAGTATCATCAGAGGACTCAGAAAATTCTCCCACTGGCAGCCAGGAAGACAGTGGCGGTAGCGCTTATAACATCTCATCTGGACTACTGTAACAGCCTATATGCAGGATTAAATAGATCAGTCCTGCATAGGCTACCGATGGTCCAGAACGCTGCCGCCCGTCTGGTCCTGAACTGGCCAAGGAGGTCATCTGCCTCGGCTGCGCTTAGGACCTTGCACTGGCTGCCTATCCACAAACGTGTACTGTTCAAAATCTTGGTCATCACTTTCAGAGCATACCACCAGCAAGGACCCAAGTATTTCCTAACCCGGTTCAGACGTTATGTACCATCTCGTACCCTCAGGTCCTCTAACATGAACCTGCTGCTGATCCCCAAGTTCAGGTTATCCACGAAGGGAGGAAAATCTCTCAGAGTACTGGGTGCTAGGGCTTGGAATAAGCTTCCACCCAATCTGCGACAAACCAATTTAGAAAGGCCCTGAAGACTTGGATCTTCAACCTCCCGGATAGAGCATGTATGACTCTGGTATAAACATAAGGATACAGGCGAAGATGGGACTGATGTGTGAGTAGTTTTTCCGGCCTATTTCCATCCTAGGTTACGGGCTACAGCGCCAAGATGCTCCTTGGAGTGATAGCTGCGCTCTATAAAAGCTTACTTACATTACATTACATTAATGGTCATAGTTCTTAAATTAAAGTTGCCACTGAGTACTCTAGAACAAGAGTGTGAACTATCACCAACACCGGAATGTAATTCTTTTTTTACTAATAAACATAGTGATACATGAGCGGATGAATTCATACATGCAATCTTTGTCCCATATGTTCTGAATTCCTCTCTTGAGGAAAATGCCCAAGCTGCCTTTATGGTAATGACTCTGTACACATGTTCCTCATGAAGGCATATTGAACAGTAGCTGCTGCTACTGAACAGGGATGGTGGTGTGGGGAATAAAAGAAAAGAAAAGCACTTACCTGGATACTACTGGCTGCTGCCTCCCCTTTGTCCTCTTCTCTTCTCCGACAGCAGGAAGCACACAGCCTACTAGAATCCCTTAGCCAATCATGATGCTGCATTACAGCAGCGGTGTGATCGGTCTAAGCGCTGTGGTTCGTTGCTCAGTCAGGGGCTGGGAGGCTGCGCACGTTGACCCAGGCTGTAATGTACACCCTGGTGGAGAACATGCTGAGAGCATGTTCCAGTTTGGCTGGCCCAAGATGGCCGGCCAAACCGTCATGCGCACTTAAGTGAGTGCTCACCACTCCTCCCAATGCTCTTCTGTAACAGCCTAGCCTCGCCCGCGACTACCACCCCTACCCAGCTGAGCAGGGAAAAATAAAATAATAACAATGTGTTATCATCATTTTATTTTTCCCTTTTTGGGCGACGCTCCTCTGCCTTAGCTGATTGTTCATAGGCTTTGGAAGAATGTCTACTTCCGTTTTACGGCAGTTTCATCCGCCATGTCTTCTCCAGTATTGTGCACTGTTGCTGAGCAGTCAGTACTTGCAGTCCAATTAATATGAAAGATACGTTGTTGGCGTGCTTGAGTCTGTGGAAACCTGGCCAAGGAATAAATGTGGATAACGGATCAGGAAGCAGCCCACGCTCACGAAAACATATTTCATTAGCCTGTGATTGTGAGCCTGTGTGATCTGATATCTATTCTTAGATGGAGCTGGCAGGATGAAGGGGTGTTCCATTCCAAGATGTCGATACCAAGCCAAATCGTCTGTCAGTTTCAAGGGCTCTGTTACTGGCGGCCTTTTTTAAAGGAAAAAAAAACCTTTTCAGTCTTTGGACTCAAATCATGTTTATGGATATATTCATCATTTGTTCTCTACGATTCTGACGCTCACTTAAGTGAAGCATTCAAATTGGTGCACCTGGGAGCAGTAAACTTCAACAAACTGAAAAGAGGAAACGTTTTAGAGATCATTCCCACATTGACTATCAGGGATGTATGGCAATAGTCTGGATAACTTAAGTTCAGTCGTTGGAAACAGAAAACCAATGACGTAGTCAAAATTGTGATACTTTTATGACGAGGTGTTATGCCTCCATGCAAAACAGCAGCGCAGGGTTTCAGGACAATGAGGGGATCGCCTGCAGATTCCATGTGTTTGGAAGCCTCTTGCTTCCAGAATGGCACCTCAGAACAGCTAAGGGGCGTTGCAACTGAGCATGGCCAAAATCCATGCCATGTGCCTGCTTGGTACAGCCACGTGCTGCAACCAGTGGGCATGGGCACCTTATCAGAGGATACGAGAACGTATGATAACCTGTGCTGGTGGGTACTGCCACGAGGTGCGTGGACGGGGTACTGAGGCAAACCATAGCTATGGGATATTTTGCGAGTGAATTTATTTAAAGTGTCAATTCTAAATCTGCTGGTAGTTTTTTTTCTCACTGTAATTCCTTGTCATAATGTGTTAACTTGTCAGTGTTCACTGCTATGTTTGGCAACTATTTAGGCAGTTAGTAAACACCGCATCAGCCTGTTACCAGATTTTCTTTAGCTAGGACAACTTCCTGCATTGGCTCATTAATTGCATAGGGAGGGCATGTTACAACACAAACATTTACAACTCATGCTCTTACAACGCGGTGTTTACATCGCAACATCCATTACAACGCATGCTTTTACAACGCATGCCATCACAACGCATTTTTAGAAATTACATTTACATCATATTCCATTACAACGCATACCATAACAACGCATACCATTACAACGCATAATACTTTTAGGGCAACTGTAGTGGTAAGTGTTGGCTAGTGAAGGGGTAAAAATTACTATTCCCACTCCAGTGAGTGCAACAGTAGGGTAAGTGTCAGATAGTGTAGGGGTAAACATTACTAAGTGTTGGATAGTGTAGTGGTAAAAATTACTATTCCCACTCCATTGAGTGCAACAGTAGGGTAAGCGTTGGACAGTGTAGGGGTAAAAATTTACTTCCCATGTACCCCAAAACCCATACCCACCCTAAAACTTTAAAAATCCCCATTACTTACCTTATAATGGGTTGTAATGGCATGGGTTGTAGTGACATGCATTGTAGTGACATGCGTTGTAATGGCTGAGTTATAATGGCATGCGATGTAAAGGCTGATGCGTTGTAACAGCCGTATTGTAAAGGTAGTGCATTGTAATGACTACGTTGTACTGGTTGTTTCCCATAGGGACCTGATTCACAAAGGTAAACTCAGACGAAAGTCTGACTTTATGGCTTTCAGTATTCACAAAGGGCATTTATGTGTATTAAAGTTAGACTTTTGGTCACAGTTAAACTTAAGACCGAAACTTAAGTTTAAGTGAGACAAAAGTCTAACTTTACTATTCGTAAATGCCCTGTGTGTACTCAGACAAAACAGTGTGTACTCAGACAAAACAGAAGTCCTCATCTTAGGTAAATCTCCCTCTGCATGGGACGACTCCTGGTGGCCGGAAGCCCTCGGAAATGCACCCATCCCGACAGACCACGCACGGAACCTTGGCGTCATCCTGGATTCTTCACTCTCTATGAATAGACAAGTCAGCGCCGTATCCTCTTCCTGCTTTAACATTCTTCGCATGCTCAGAAAAACATTTCGCTGGATCCCCACCGAAACAAGGAAAACAGTCACCCATGCCCTGGTCACGAGCCGACTGGACTACGGAAACACCCTCTACGCAGGTACCACCGCTAAACTCCAGAAGAAACTACAACGAATCCAAAACGCCTCAGCCAGGCTAATATTAGACATCCCACGCAACGAACACATCTCTGGTCACCTTAAAGACCTCCACTGGCTACCCGTCAATAAGAGGATTACTTTCCGTCTGCTTACCCACGCACACAAATCACTCTACGACATCGGACCAGATTGCCTCAACTATCGACTGTCCTTCTACACCCCCTCCCGCCAACTTCGCTCTTCCAGCCAAGCCCTCGCCACTGTACCTCGCATCAACAAGACCACCATGGGAGGCAGATCCTTTTCATACCTGGCTGCCAGAACATGGAACTCACTCCCCGCTTACCTTCGCCTCACCCAGAATCACCTAGCGTTCAGAAAACAGCTTAAAACGTGGATTTTTGAAAAATAATCCTCCTCCCCTTCCTAAGCGCCTTGAAACCCTCTGGGTATGTAGTGCGCTATATAAATTTTATGACTTGACTTGACTTGACTTGTGTGAATATTGAAAGTCGTAAAGTTAGACTTTCGTCTCGGCTTACCTTTGTGAATCGAGACCTAGATATTTTGCTGCTATCAAGGGGTTCCATCTTAGGGTTTCCTGTTGGGCGGCAGGGAAAGGTGGGCAGTGATGTCAGGTAAAATCCTCTTTAGCTGCATCTCCAGTGTGTTTTTGCAGCGGACGCATGCAGTGGACATTAACCAGCAGTCAGCTACTTTGCTCAAAAACTAGTTTTAATGATGGTTTTCCAAAATATGAATCGTATGAACTGAGGAGTGTTTCTTTGTTACAAAATAAGGGTCGCGCTCAAAGGATGTCTGAAAATACCTCCAGCACAGGCCACAAATATTCCATCAGGGAATATCGTGACATCACTGATCATCAGTGAGTCATTTTACCTTTTCTAGCAAAAGCTTTGAGTCATAACAGCATCGGATTTTATTCAAGGTGAGGTCTTAAAATATTTTACTAGCACCAAAGGAGCATTTAGACTTCACCATTCAGCCATTTAAAAGTATTTGCAGTATAGAGATTGCATTAGCAGTGTACGCTGGGAACATAAAATTCAGAATGTCAACAGAACAGAATACCATTACATAACATAACATGTGTATTTGTAAAGCGCACGATTACCCGTAGGCGTCCTGGCGCTGATTAACAGATGTTTATTGTTACCCAACTCAATGGTACTCATTTCATCAACCTCAGATGGATGAAAGGCTGAGTTGAACCTGTGACCATGCATTCGCACACAGGCCTCTGCAGTGGCTACTTTAGTCCACTGAGCCACCAGACCCGGCTATTACAACACTATCGAGGGACAATATATTGAAAAGTAAGTTTCTACACGTTTTCTATACCTAACTCCACATATATGTACCTTGATGCTATATGTACCTTCAAGATACCTAGGCGCGGAGTTAAGAACAGTAAATCCTTACCTCACTTTTGTGTCCTTACATTTTGATTTTTTTCCCCTCGATATTGTTATAACAATATGTTGCTCGTTCGATATTCTGGATTTGATATTCGCTACTATAATCATTTTAGCAACTTCTACATAGGCCAAAAACAAGCCCTGCTGCGTGAATCACCGTTAATCAATTATTTCTATCAAATAGCCCCTTTAAATATAACATGTTTTGTTTTTACAACAGGCTAATGAAGGAAAGCATATGATGCCAGGAGATGGGCTGAGAAGTTATCTAAGTGGACTGGGACTCCAAAAGACCCAGGGCCTCATTTATGAGAAATGACGCATCGCTGCATGAAAGCAGCGATGCGTCACTTCTCATTGCGCACTCCTTGCGACATACATGATGCATCATATTTAATGTATGACGCATCAAGGAGTTACAGATACGTCAGTATTTCTGACGTATCTGTAAGTGCAAAAGTGACGCATTGCTCGAGTCTGTCACAAAAGTGACGCAACTCCTGCAATGCGCCCTTTCACATGGGGCAAGCCACATGTGAAAGGGCCTGCGTTAGTCTTACGCCTGCTGTGAGACAGGCGCAAGATTTTGACGCAACGGCATCCTAGAAGTGACGCAGTGAAATCTCATAGATTTCACTGTGTCACTTCTACGAGGCTTTTTGCGGGGGAACTCCCTCCCTGCATACATTAAACCTGACGCAGGTTTAATGTAGCGCAGGGGTTTACAAAGTGACACATCTGCTTAGATGCGTCACTTTGTAAATACTGCGCAACAGGAGGCATGTCAAAAAGTGACGCACCTGCAGCGCAAAACTGACGCAAGGCCTCATAAATGAGGCCCCCAGAATTTATTAGGAGAGCTCTGTTACATATGCATTAAATACGAATTCATGAACATGCAAATGCCCTTCAGTACCGGGCTGTTGTCAAGGTTAATATAACTCCTAACAGGATCACCAGTTGGAAACCAGTGAATCCATGGTTGTGCTCCAGATATTTAGAACCAGATGATTCCTTCAGACTGCTCCCTGTGCACTGGGATAATATATTGGCTCTATCACTTTAACGACAGGAAGTGAACATTTTTGAGATATCAGCACTGTAATTTTTAGGTACAATGAAAGTCTTATGGCATTGTATGCAGTCACTATAGCAACACATTTAATAGCAAATGCTTGAAAAAACAAGGACCTCATCTTTTGGGAGTGGTAGTGGGAACTTAGTGAGGCGTAAGCGTTAGATTACTGTGTGTCACCCTCTAGACACTGCCTGAAGAAGTAGAATAAGATGTGGGACTGCAATATCCCAGACTGCATTTTTATCGAATAATTGTTTAATGAAACATAATTTATTCTTATTATTCCACTTTTAAAGAAAATCTCACTAGGCACGTCAGGCTTAGCACTGTCCACATTTTATCAATTAGAAACGCCATTAGTTTGCTACGTCCTTGCATGCTTTTTTTTCTGGCCGCCCTGAGAACTCGCAAGGTGCATAGCACATCATCTATCACCTCTTAAGACTGCCATTTTAGGTACCTGATCGATCACTAGATTGTTGTTATACTGTTTGATGTTTTAATCCCATTGGCCCTTGTAGTGTATTCATTATTTTACTGGATTTTTTTGTAACTGTATTTTAAATCTTAACCTAAATGCAATTAAATGTTTTCGCTATTTATTGTATACTTTTATGCATTGTTTAAATGCGAAATAAAGTCGACGGATGATGATAATATAATAAGATTTTGGACTGCATTATCCCAAACTGCATTATTATAATTGTTTAATGAAACACAACTGATTTTGTTCTATTTCTATTGTTAAGTTTAGTGACTATCTGTAAGCTGAGTCTTCTCTTTTACATTGAATTCTAAGTTACATTATATCTTTTGCAAAAGATTAGTTCTGTAGAATTATGCACTCATCAAATTCAGGTAAAATTAAAGCATGTAAGGTTTGATTCTACTTAAAGGAACTTTGTTAAATATATGTGTTGGACTTGGCTCTTTCTGCAGTGTCATCCCAAAACATTTTGCCTTCGCCCTCATGTTTTCTTAACCTGTTTTTGTTGGAATTTAGGACTCTACTCCCTTTATTAACCCAACCAGTGCTAAAGTGGTTGTGCTCTCTCCCTTAAACATGGAAACATTGGCTTACACCCAGTTGGCATTTTTAATTTACTTGTAAGTCCCTAGTAAGTAGCACAACATATGGACAGGGCCTGTAAATGAAATGCTACTAGTGGGTCTGCAGAACTGATTGTACCTCTCACTTATGTAGCCTTTTTAAAGATGTTTCAGTTTCAGGACTGCCACTGCAGCCTGTGTGTGTAGTTTTAAACTGTCATTTCAATATGGGAAAATAAACCTTTTGCAAGGCCCAACCCTTCCATTTTAATACATATAAGTCACTCCTACAGAGGGTCCTAAACAGTCCACAGGGCAAGATGAAGTGTTTTTAAAAGGTTGAAACACACAAACAACCCAGGACCAGTTTTGCCCTAGTTATGGGCTCATCGGCCGGGTGCAGCTTGGTTCCAGCGACACAGTGAGCATGGAACCCTTATCTGGGTATACCTATCCCACTTAGGGCGGTACATGAAAAAGTAATGTGCATAAGGTGATGGGAGGCTGCTTGCAAGTATAACCACTGGAAATCATTCGGGGCAGCATTCCAACCCATCATTCTTCTGCTCACCATGCCACCTCAGTTTGGACCCAGCCATATGCAAATCAGTCTTGACCCTGCTCCTCATGGGAATAGTCCAGCCTGAACTGCCAGTGACACAGTGAGTATACACATGCCACTTAGGGCAGTACACAAAACACACAAAAGGGGATGGGAGGCTGCTTGCACCACTGGTAATCACTTGAGGTATCACTCCAACCCATTGTTCTTTTGCTCACCATGCCACCTTAGTTTGGATCCAGCCTTAAGCAGATCAGTTGTGCCAGCCACTTAAACCGACCTTTAAACATGTGTTAGGCCTGCCCTTGCAGCCTCTGAGTGCAGTTAAAACTGCAATTTCGACATGGCAAAATGTTTATTTTAATACATCTTCTCTTTTAATACATATAAGGCCTAGGGTAGACCGTAAACAACCCATAGGGATGGGTGCAGTGTATTTAAAAAGTTGGACATGTACTTTTAAGTTTTACATCACATCACAAAGGCTCTGCCTGAGCACACTACCAAATGGTTTGACACTAGTCTTTTGTCTTCCCAGGCAAGCTAGGGCCAGGACAGTGAGAAAGGGAATGCCTGACTCCTCAATGGGCCTCTAAACATCTCTCCTACTTCAAAGTGGGCACTTAGTATAAGTATTGGACTTCAGACCCCAACTCTTCAGTACACATCTGGATCTGTGGAAGACTCAGATGAAGGACTGCTGTGCTGCTTTGCTGCAAGAAGGGCCACAACTCTCCTACTTTTATGCACTGCCGTCCTGCCTAAGTGAGAAGGGCTGGACCTGCATCTTGAAGCCAGGAACACCAGTGTGACTCCAAGGGTTAGGTGTCTGGCTTTCTGAACATTCGTCTCAGGGACAGAATGAGGCTTCCTTGATCTTGAACCCAGCACCTGGACTCTGCCAGCTGCGAGTCCTGCCCTCCCACGTGGTGCCTCCACGGTTCTGGACCCTTGGAAGTGGGCCTGAAAGTGCTCTGCTAGCCTAACTGTATTGCCAGCAAAACTAATGCATGCTTCACAAAAACTCCTCACCAGAGCCGCTGCACGATGCATCGCCTCACCAAACTGCATTGAGACTGCTGCATGACTCATCCTTGTAGCAGGAGTTTGCATCACCACCTGCCGCCTCCCAGGAACAGCAGCTGCATGACAAATCCTCGACCCAGGCCTTTGTTTCACTAGCCCCTCGTCCTGGTAAATTCCTCCAGCGTTTAACTTCCTGCATTCCATACTAGAAATATGCTATTAATGTTTCGTAGCCACAAAAGGAGGTTGGTGTTGGCAGTAGCAAGTATATGGCCTTCTAGTTTGCCTATGAATATGTTATGAATATGTTTGCATAAGATAGAGCCACCCAAGTACCCAAAGGAGTGCTCTGTATCTGCAGATTGTGTTTACCACAGAAAGTAAAATTGCTGCATTTAATGATGAGTATTGCAAAGTTGGCAAAGAAGTGCATGCTATGAAGAGCCTGTGGGCTAATTCTTTGTAACAAAGTCATGAGGGACATGTTTGACAAGATCATGCAAACTAGGTTACAGTGTTTGTAAACATAAACTTATTTTCTGTTTGCTTGTGAAACAAAATGTAACCTGTGAGTCATGGATGGATGCTATAAGCTTTTAAGTTGTCCTATCACACTTTGAACTTTACCTAATGTATGAGCATCTCGTTTATTTAGATTTAAAATACAGATTATGAGCTTTTGAGCTTTACATTATATGGCTTGAGTTAAAACAGAGTCATCCAGTGCCTGGTTTTAGTTCCTACTCACTTTGCAGATGAGTTAAGTTTAAATTTATGAACAGACAGCCTGGTGCTACACAGTCTTTGTGAAATCCTTCAGTAATTTTGTTATGATTTTTACAGTCACAGTGCGGCTCAGTAAATACTGTTTATTGAAATTGTTAAACTTAACAGCCTTATGGTGGTCTACCCCAAACCGCTTACCTCCCGCCTCCTTTTTGCTTAACTTATTTTGTTGGCCTTAGGACTCTGTGCACTTTACCACTGCTAACCTGTGCTGAAGTGGGTGTGCTCACAGCCCTAAAACTGATGTGATTGGCTTACACCTGATTGGCATATTTAATTCACTTATAAGTCCCTTGTAGTGTGGTATACCATATTCCCAGGGCATGTAAATTAAATACTTAGGGCCTCATTTATGAGGCCCATGGTGGCACTTTTGCACCACCAAAACAGCACTTTTTTGATATTTTGGTGCTGCGGCATATTTACAAGGCCACGTAAAGCCACTTTAGTTGGCTGTTCATGGCCTTTTAAACATGTGCCCCTTTTACGCAGAACACTGTGTGAACGGGGCATTCCATGGGTGTGGCTGTGGGTGTTCCCATGCAACACCCATGGAATCTGGAGCATTTCCAGATTTACGAGAAATCGTTAACCTGAGAATTCCTCAGAATCTAACGCCACCCCAGGGGTGGGGTTAGGGAGGCGCAACGAGGAGAAATGTTTTAAATTCTCTTTGTTTTTTCCTTTTTCTATGTGTGCTACATTCTGTAGCAGACACAGAAAGGGGAAATCGCCTGAATTCCTTGATTTTGTGCAGGACGGTGTCCCTTCCTTTACAAAATCAAGCAACCCCGCAATGCAGGCACCCTTGCACCATGGTGCAAAGGTGCCTGCGTTGGTGCATGGCAGCCCATTGTGCACAGGGGAAAAGGACTGGAATGTGCTGTATCTCATAGACACAGTGCATACCTGCCCGTTGCCCTGCCCGTTCGGGCAGGGCAACACGATTCCTTGAGGCACTGCCCTATGCCAAACCTTCATAAATGAGGCCCTTATTGCACTACCCACCGAAGTAGCACTTTAAAACATGTCCTAGGCTTGCCATTTCATCCTAAGTGCAGTTTTAAACTGCCATTTTGACATGGCATTAAAACCCTCTATTTCAACAACAAGAGAGCCAGGGACATAGATGGTCACTCTCCTACCCCAATTCAATATATTTCAACAACAAAGGAGTGACTGTCAATTAAATCACTGTGTGCTAGTGAAAAAACAAATAAATTAAACAAAGAGACAAGAACAAGGTCTATAGGAAACAGTGATTGTTACAAAAAATATCACAGTCTCCTCACTTGTTTTTATTGTGACCAACAGACCTTTGAATAAAGTTTTTTAAGGCACTGTTGATCTCTTTTAACTTCCCACTTAATTCACTGAGCACATAGCACTGACATCACTATCAACCTGCTCCGCTGCAATCGCAGGCGTTGTAGCAAACGGGGGAGATATTCGGTCTCCCCCGTGGGAACCCCATGATGAAGCATGTCATCACTAGGGTGAGTGAGGGTTCTTTTTACAAATAGTGTTACTCTGATTACGAATAGAGTTTCTCTGTCTCTTTGTTTAATTTATTTGTTTTTTCATTAAAACCCTCTAGTCAAGCGTTAGGCACCTTTTTTATTACAAATAAGTCACCCCCCAGGGAGGGCCCTACGTAGACCGCAGGGCAAGGTGCTGTATAATTAAAAGGTTGGACATGTACTCTTAGGTTTTAAATGTTGTTGTGTGAAAAACTCCTGAATTTGTTTATCACTACTTTCAGGCTTACCCTCCCATAGGATAACATTGGGATTCCTTATTATATTTAATAAACTACAATTTCTAATTGTGAGCATGTATCTATGTCATGTTTGGTGTATTTAGAATAGTAAGGAACCCCCTATTTAATGGTAATGTCAGATTTTTGATTACAATCTTAAAAACTTTACTTTTAGAAAGTTGCCATTTTTCTGCCCTTAGCTTTTTGTGCTTGCAGCCAGCTTGGGTCACATGGCTGGGTGTAGCTGACAGTTAGACTTTGTGAATTCCTCCCAGACAGTCATACAATAGAGGCATAAGATGTGCCTGGACAGACCATCTGCTGGCGGGAAGGGAGGCGGAGTTTAGCACAGCACAACTTGAAACTGAATAGGGAGTGCTCTGCCTTCATAAAGAAAAGGTTATGCTGTTCCTTTTTTTTGTTTTATGCTAGGTTATGCTGTTCTGGGAGACAAGATGGTGGCCGCTCAGGAGGCTGATAGCTGTACTAGCTGGCTGTGGTGGGTGTTTGTTCGATTTGAGACCTAGGTGAAGATGAAATAACCACCCAACGTATGTCTTTTTTCTTTTGGATCCTCTCCCCGCTCCTGATGCGAAACCCCCGTAAGGAAGTTTGGAGAACTTACCCCGGAGCTGAACTTCAGTTGATCAGGCGGCTTGTTGAGGATCACCTGGTGCGGCTACTGTGGCAGATTGTTGGATGTGGTCTGGTGATGGCTCCGAAGGTGGTGACGAATCCGGCGGTAACGAAGGCGGCAGCAGCAGCGGCCGCCTTTAAGGCTCGAGGCGAGATCCTGGCAGGCCCGGGTGCCTCGGAGGGCTCTCCTGGTCACCCGCAATCGATTCTCTCACTAGATCCACTGGCACTCAGGAGAGAAAGAGGCGGGGTAACCTCCAAGAATCACCCAGCTGTTCCCTAAGTAGCGGAGGTTCTTGAGTGGACGAAGGAACCGCTTGCCGTGGTGGAGTCCGGAGCAGCAGACACAAACGCCGTGAACAGCACTTGGAAAGGCGGGGCTTGGAGCGGTAACAAGGAGGTGAGTCCTGCAGATATCCATGAAGAGGCCCAGGGTGCCCCGGACTGAGAGAGCATAGAGGGCACTGATATGACTTGTGCGCTGATACATGATCGCGCGTTAGAGCCCTCCCCACACCGGTCGGATGGTGCGGGCGAAAAAGGAGCAAAGGGGAATGAAATTGACAGTGTTGCTTTTGTGGAGAAAAGCAATCCCGCTGAAGCAGGCCCTTGTTTAGTAGCCCCCCTGAGCACTTGGACACCATAGAGGTAATAGAGAAATGTAAATCTGGGAATAATGGCAATATTGGCAACAGTGGGAGTAAGGGGAGAGGGACTAACAATAATCAAACGGCCGAACCAGTATTGGTTCAAGAAGAGGAGATTCAAAGCAAAAGGCATCCCACAATGTCTGGCCCAGAAACGAATAAAGCTACCGTATTAAATGATCTGTCATTGGACAAAAATAGGGGTGAATCAGTTTCAGAGGGGGCGGAGTGGTCGGATGATGCCGTGAGTACGTCACCGTGGGCTAGTAGCCTAGAATCGGATCCCGAAAATAGTGAGGAAGATCGCCCCTCAACAGCTAAAAAAACTTTGGTACAAAGTGGTACTCAGAACAGGGGGATGAAAGACTTGAAATGGGATTATACATCAGCCACCTCACTATCAGGTTCACTATCAAGCAAATCACTGGCGGTAGCTGATAGGACCCCCCCCCCCACGCTGGATATAATACATCAAGCGATCCTGGCACACAGGGAGGAAACACAACAAGATAGACGAAGGGCCCCGGCAGGGATAAGGAAAATGTAGGGAGTCATCAGGAAGCTTTCTAAAGCGTGTCTAAACATGGGAGAGAGAGTGATGAATCTCGAAGAGAGAATCTTAGCAACGGAAGCAGAAGAAACAAGTGCTACAGCCCTGGCGGAGGCCCATGGTTCACAAATTGAAGACATCCAATGATAACACCAGGGTGCTAGGGGTCCAGGAGGGCCTGGAGGGGTCAGACACAAGGAGCTACATAATCGATCTCTTTTAGGTGGCTTTTCCCGAACTGTCGGAGTGGAACTGGGCAGCAGAAATTCAAATAGCGCACCGCACTCCGTTTAAGTTACGAGCACCAGCAAAAGAGGGTGATAGGCCATGGGCTTTATTGGTATTTTTCGGGAATTTCCTTCTACGGCAAACAATCTCGGAGAAAGCAAGACCTGACTCCAAAAGATCAAGCAGAGGGGTCTCATTCTTTGTTTGGCCCGATTTCTGCCACTCAACGGTAGATGGAGGCTGAGACAGCTTATAAAACCTTTTCAGGACAAAAACATCCAGGCCTACCTCGTTAATCCAGCGCAACTTAAGGTTATCAATCAGGGGAATATGCAATTTTTCTCATCAGAGATAAAAGCAAAAGAATACCTGGACTCCCTGGACAAATGAAGATGCTATTGTGTTTTTCGAACAATGGGGGAAAGAAGAACTGAAATATATGAACTGTGTGTTCTAAAAGGTTTAGAGAGTAGAGGGCGAGGGGTGGTATATTATAGTTGGGTGGTTTGAGATTTATGATGTGTTATGGTAGCTACTAGGGTCTAATATAATTTAGTTATTGATGTGTTGAAAGAACCCACAGGCCACTAGTGCTGCGCACATCACATGCACAGACTAAGGTCTGAGCCTGTCTATGGGGTGGAGGGGCGAGTGGAGCTGGAGGAGGGTGGGGTGGGGGGTTCACCGGGCTGTTGGGTGGGGGGAAGAAGGGGGAGGTGGGTTGCACTTCACACGGAAGGGAGGGTAAACAGAAAAGGAAAATACCTGGTGATATAATGTTTTTGTATGGCTAAAGATATGGGATAATTAAGTAGAGAATAATGGGGAAGCTTAAACTTTGTTTGGGGTTGGGGCAATTTGTTAGATCAAATCAGATAGATATGATTTGCTTACAGGAAACTCATTTACCCTGGGTGAAAAAACACTTGTTGAGTATTAAAGGTTTTGACCTGCTGGCCTGCTCCTCACAGACATCCACGGTCAGAGGGGTGGCAATATTGACTAAATCCAGCTTGGGAGGAGCTAGACGGCATCTGTCAGACACCTTAGGAAGGTGGGCTCTTGTGGAATTGGAGTTGGGATTTACATTGTGTACAATTTATGGCTCCAATCAGGATGAACCAGAGGTCTTTGACCAATTAGAGGGGAACTTTTGAACTGGCCATGTCCCCTCGTAGTGTGTGGGGATTTCAATATTTCTGTGGACCTTATAGATTTTGGCAATAGGGTAAAGTATGTTGGCAATAGGGTAAAGTATGCTGGCTGTAAGCCTAAGATATTTAGAGCATTGAGTTCATTGATTAAATCACACAGTATGATGGATATATTTGGGATAAAGAACCTAATAATCCAGGGTTCACATATTTTTCATGCCCTTTTAAGAAATACACTAAGCTGGATTACTTTCTTATCTCTTCTACTGAGGCGCAAAGAGTTGGCATTAAGAAAACTACCAAAAGTGATCTCCGACCACAGCCCACTAATTTTAAGATATGAATTAGATATGCTAAATAGGCCCTGTACTAGGTGGACCTTTGAGAGGAGATTGCTAATAGACCCCAATTTTGTAGAACATTTAAGGAACTGGGCCCAAAACTATTTTGATATAAATCATTATAGTGCATCCCGAAATATTGTGTGGGACTCATTTAAAGCAGCCTTGAGAGGTGAGACGATTAGTTTCTCCGCCAGGCTGAAGAAAGAGGCTCGTGAGCAGAACGAGAGGCTAGTGGGCCAGCTGGCAGAGGCAGAAGAGTTGCATATGAGGGATATTGCACAGGAAAGGGATGCTGATAGAAGCCACCAGAAGATTCTAGTTATTAAAGCGGAACTATATAAATGGATAGCTCAGAAAAATGCCGATGAGTACCAGACGCATAGGGTGAAGATGTACGAGACAGGAGAGCAGGTGGGCAAACTCCTAGCACTAAGGATTAGGCAGGGATGTGGTAGGAATATAATAACGAATATACAAGAAGGGAACCAGGAATATTCAGAGCCAGATAATATCCATAAGGTTTTTAAGAATTTTTACCAAAAATTATATATGGAGGAGGACAGGGCAGATTTTGGTAGTTTGGCGTTTGAAGATCTAGGCCCACAACTGGCCAAGCAGGACAGAGCCGCGTTGGATAATGATGTGGTAGTAGGGGAAGTAATAGATGCAGTGCAGGATTTATCAGCAGGGAAGGCTGCGGGGCCTGATAGTATCCCGCTTGAAGTATACAAATGTTTACAGGATGTGATAGCCCCCCTGCTGCTGGATCTATTCAATTGTATAATCTGTTCCGGGGAAATTCCAGATTCCTGGAAAGAAACAAATATTATTGTATTCCATAAAAAAGGTAAGCCTAAGGAAAATCCTGGCTTGTTCCGTCCAATATCCCTCATAAATACGGACACCAAGATCTGTGCGAAGGTCTTGGCTAAAAGATTGGGAAGGGTCATTGGCGGTCTGGTTTCATCGTGGCAGCATGGGTTTATCCCAGGTTGAGGGACAACAGATCATATTAGGAGGGCCATCACGTTGTTTGATGTTCAGGCTGTCATGGGGGGATGGATGGCCATGATCCTTCTGGACGCAGAAAAGGCCTTTGATCGCGTCACATGGAAGTATTTATGGGAGATATTGGAACGAAGGGCCTTTGGCTCTAAAATAATGAATGCTATTAAGGCTATGTATGCTGATCCTAAAGCCAAAATCCAGTTGATGGGAGGTAGCTCAGAAAAAGTTTATATTTCACGGGGGACGCGACAAGGGTGCCCCTGTTCACCCATCCTATTTGCCATGTATATTGATCCGCTGGTACGGAGGATACTAGTGTGTGAGGATATTAAGCTGGTAGTTTGTAACGGGTTTCAAACCAAGCTGTTGGCTTATGCCGATGACTTGGCCATAACCACCATTGAACCAGATACGCTCTCACATCCCTGACAGGGATAGCTACGGAGTTTGGGCACTGTTCGGGGTACCTCCTTAATGAAAGTAAAACCCAGATAATATGTACCAACAATATTGTAAGGCAGGATGGAAGATATACGGATTCAGCGGTTTATCTTGGGGTTAGGATAAGTCCTGTAATGGATGCAGTTATTGAGGAGAATTTTACCCCACTTGTTAGTTCAATTGCGGCAGAGTTAAAAAGAATAGATGCCATACATCTGGCTGTAATAGGGAGAGCCAATGTGCTCAAGATGACTATGCTCCCTAAAATACTATATCTATTTCGCTCTATCCCGCTTATGTTGAGGGAGGGTGTGCTTAAATCTATAGAGGCAGTATTTGTGAGTTTTATTTGGCAGTATGGCAAAACCAGACGATCTCTGACATATTTGTCCCTGCCACAAGATAAGAGAGGGTTGGCAGTCCCTAATATTACATTTTATCATTTGGCTTGTTTATTTAGTCAGAAGGCGATATTATTAGATCTGTCCACAGATTTCCCTGACTCCTGTTTTGGTAATCTAAATCCCCAATCCATCTTTGAATTGCTTTTAGGCAGGGAAGCCTTTCGGCTCCTGCTGCGTAAAACTGATAAACGCTATTATAACAAAATGCAATATAAGGTGTTATATGGTGTTTGGGGAGTCTGGAAAGTAATTCAGAAAACAATGGCAATCCCTAAAATTAATCATTACACTCCCCTCTGGAACTCCAGTATTTTTCCACAATTTAGTAGTAATAGGCTGGGGAGACTCTGGGAGCAGCAAGGAGTCAGAAGAATAGGGACCTATTTGCAGGGGATATCCTGATGAGCTTTGAGGATATCCAAAGGAAATTTGAAGTCCCAGTCAATCAAGGCTTTAAGTTTCTTCAAATTTATTGAACTTTGATTGGTATTAGACCACGGATCTCCCCCGGTGGTAGAATCAATATGATTGAGTATTTATTAGGAGGGGGTACTAAAATTAAAATGGTTTACAGGTCACTAATGTTAATAATACAAGATGATTTGGATAAGGTTGAGGCCTCATGGATGCCGAAAATAGGGGATCCAGATGTTGACCTAGACAAAGCGCTCCAATTGGCTGGGAAACTGTTCAGCTTCACAAATCTGAGAGCCCAACACTATAAAACATTGTTTAATTTATATTTTACACCAGCTAAGCTATTTGATTGGGGTAAAAGGGATGATGACAAGTGCCCGAGGTATTGTGAAGGCCCGGCGAAGCTGGTGCATATGTTTTATCATTGTGAAAAACTAAACGGAATCTGTACTGAGACTCGGAGGTTCTGGGAGGGGCTGCTAGGTGTTAAGATCGACCTATCCCCTACCCTAATGATAATAGGAACTGATACCAATTTGGGGCTTAATAAGGAGGAGGAAGCCTCTGTTTTTATAGGTGGGCGGTTCTCCGGATATTGCTAGCGGCAGGATGGAAGGATACGACAGTACCCTCCTTCCAGATGTGGCTGGCTAGACTTCTAGGGATTCATAACATCGAATCCTCCATATACACCTGAAGAGGTAGGAGGATGAGGGAGTTGGGATTGAACATTTGGCCCCCCCTCAAGGGTTGGAGGGATTCCCGCCTTTAACTGGCCTAATGCTAATTTTTATCTTAGATGTTAATCCACTGATGAGGCCAGCAGCTGCTGTGGGGATTGAAGGCGGGACCTATGCCCCCTAAATATGAGAAATATGATTTCTATGAAGCAATGCTGTGTATATATATGAATTTCCCCTTAATTTTAATGTTGAAAGCCAGGTTTTAACATACATTTAACAAACATTTTGTGTGATTCTAGACTGTTTAAATATTTCTATAATGACTTTTTAAACTGTATCAATTATAAAATGTATGGATTGCTGATTGTACCAGGTATCTAAAATAAAAAATAAAAAAAATTATAAAAAAAAGAAAAGGTTATGCTGTTCCTAAGGAGTGAGAGTCAGAAGGTAGGGAATCTAAACCAACCCGACCAGTGTGGTTCAAAGTTGAACCACACTGGTCGGATTGGTTTAAATTCCCTTCCTTCTGACTCTCACTCCTTAGGAACAGCATAACCTTTTTTTATACTTGCTCAGGGGCATTTATGCTCGACCTTCCCAAAAAGCCCCCTTGTCCCTTCCTTGTGTATTGCTCTGCCTTCACACAAATGACCTAACACCTCCACATTCTCACTGCACCAGCTTGGAGCCAGGTTAGGGGAGTCAGGAAATCCCATGCACTTCAAAGCCACTGTCTGGAAGCTTCTCCAACCTTCCAGAAGGAGGGCACCAGGGTATAAAAATAGGCTGTCAAACACCAACTTTTCAGCTCACTACTGGACCTGCGGAAGGACTCTTAGAGGACTGCCTGCTGCTGTGACCTGCTATGCACTCTGCAAGACTGCTACTACACCCAGAAGGACTGCTGCTCTGTCTGGAGCTGTTGCAGGGATTCTGCTCTTAGAAATGAACTATGCTTAGAACCACAGAACATCAGTATGTAGGGACTGAGTCACAATACCACCTCAGCGCCTATGAGTCTGAGTCCGACTAGCTATAGTGCCTCACTTGTCCTCCTAACCTTTCCAGAGAAACAAGTGAACTGGCACAACCCTCTTGACCCTCTCAGGGATTGTGGTAAAAGGACACACCATTTCGCTCTCTCACTTGTACTCATCCACAATAAGATAACCAGGAGACATTAAGGCAGTTTAGAACATTAATTTAAACTATTGTGCTCCGAAATGAAGTGTCACAATGAAAAAACAAATGTATACTAAAAATACTGTTTGCATGGTTTAAATCCATATATCATGAAAAGCCATGCCATTTTGTAGGACCGAGAAAAAGAAACCCTCCTCCCTTGCTAATGAAGTTATATGATTATATATCAAAGAGCTCTGGGATTACTGGCAGGCCCCGTCCCTTGGCATACACAGGTAGACACCCTACATCTCAGCAGATGCAGTACTCTTGTCTCAGAATTCCTTTTCCTCGTATCTGTTTTAATACTCATGTGCTCATCTATATGATAGGATGTGTGTGCACATAGGCAACAGCTGCATTCTTGTGTTATGTCTTGGTGCTAATGCCTGGACAGGAAGAATAACAAGGGACATTGTTGATTGACCTTGTTTATGGTGTTTAGACTAAATCCCAGGAAAAGAACAGACCGCTAAAATATATGCAGGTTCCCTGTGAAAGTGCAAAATGGCACAAAAGCAAACGTGCTTATATAGTAACGTGTGCAAAGGAAAATAAGGCCCACAGTTAGGCTAACATATGGAAAACTACAATGGGTCATGCAGGAAAAACACACAACAGAACCTGCCTCGAACCCTCAGAGGCCAGCCCTGCAGTTGAGCCTAGCATCTTCATCTGCACCCAGAACTATCAGAAGTGACACCAAGGGCTAATTTGCTGGCCTCCTGTTCAGGGCCACAGGAACATAAAAGGCTCCCACCATATTGAAACTGCACCTGGGGGCGTGGTCTGGCCATGCAGTAAGATGGCCGCCTGAGAATCGAGCTCCGCTGTGGGAGGGACCCCATACGGTATACCCCCACATACCTGAGCAGCCGGATTCTCTTCTTCGTGCTCCGCTGTCGCCGGAGGACATGTGGATGGTTCTGGCGGCTTTCTCTTGCGGGGAACGCTGGTGCTACTTGGTTTCGGCATGCTGGTGAGATAGCCGCTCCGCTCTGCTGATGCACTCCGAGACCTGCGCTTCGACTCAAGCTGGCCTCCTCACATCACAGGGACGCGCCTTTTACTACCACGGGCCGCGCCTTCTCACTTTACAGGGCCGCGCCTCCTCGTGCATTGTGCACGTCCCAGCTTCACATCGCCTCCTCCTGTTGTCATAGGGAGAGGCTTTTCTTAGCATTGCCGGCAAGGTTCTTTCTTTTGAGGAAACAAAAAAAAACAAATAACTTCGTGACATTTCCTCTCGTATAGTGCCCTAACAACGGAGCCTCACGGTTTTTGTTTTTCACTCCCTGCCTTTAAAGCTGTGCTTAATATAATTCAATTTGACTTGTCTATGCTTTTGTGAATGAGGGAAAATATTATTGTATACGCTACTTTCTCCTCACACATGGTACCCAAGACAGTCTCCTCATGGTATTTACACAGAGCAACTAACTATATTACTGGAAGTGTGTCTATATTTTTCTCAGGGCCAGTTCTTCCTGTACTGTTCTTGTATGCTATATATTCCACCTCAATTGTCTTTAGCCTTTTGTTTTACGACATGGTCCTATGAGGAATATACCTCTGCTATATGTATTGTGTGTATCCATGCTCACATTGCGCCTCCTCTTAATGTTGTGACTCTGTTTCCTTATTCATACAGGAACTATACAGCTCTCCCCATCAGCCATCAGCGTGCTGCGTCTTGTTTTAATTGACCTTTGCTGCGTATGCTGTTCTTTTTCCATGATGTTTTTTGGCGCGCAACACTTTCTATTACTGTAATGAGCCTGTATATATGACAGGGCCAATTTTTTCCTGTAATACTATTAATGTGCTTTTTCCATTTTGCCAGCTGTGGGGTTGGAGCCTGTATATGACAACTACCTATTTCATATGTTGTAATGTTCCGTGCTTCAGGCTTGTTGATTTTCGACATGTATCATTTATACATACGTTATGTGTTACCCATTTTCACCATTGCCAGGCCTGATGTTATGTGCTCTTTGATATAGATATTAAACCTTCTCTTATTACAAGCCTTTTCTTCATTGACTTGCTGCAGTTTACATACGCTTATTTGTTGAAGAACAGAGTGTTTGTTGTTTTCCTCTTTTGGTGGTGCATAACTCCCCTCCACATCTTTCTTGTGCAGAATTTACTTACTGTTTTCTAAGTGATATCTACTCAGCTCTGTTTGCCACATTGTACTATATATTGTACTACTCTCCTTACTTCCTGTCATTTATTACGAAGTCGCTCTCATCATTGCTTCATATCACGCTACCACATCAATTAATTTCTGTAGAGCGCCTGTGAAGCAGAAAGTGACAATGTCTAAAAACGGGAATGGTAGTAAAATACCTAAACAACCACTTTTTACTGATGTTGTAAAACAATCTGCTAGTTTGTCAGCCAAAGGGAACTTGTCTTCATCATCAAATGCACTCCAAGTTTTGTCACCTCATGGTGACCAGTCACTATCCGACACCATGCAAAGAATATTGCAGGAGCTTTCTGGGGTCAATCGTAGATTGGAGGGGCTAGATATCACAATCACATCCTTGGCTGAAGAAACCAAAACGATTAGAGCAGACCTCACCACTTTTCATACAAGAATTCAAAGTCTTGATTCTAAAATACTGGCCATGGAGAGTCGCTTGGATTCAGTTCGAAATTCGGATCAGGATCTTCTTTTTCTGCACAGCAAAATCATCGATTTGGAAGACCGCAGCCGAAGAGACAATGTCAGTTTTTTTGGATTTCCGGAAAACATTGAAAGAAATTACATGAAATGGTTTCTCTGCGATACTCTTCCACTCATGACTGGTATTTCCTTTGCTTGGCCTCTTGAAATACAACGCGCTCACAGAATTGGCCCTCCACGTCCAGATTCCTCTGCGCGCCCAAGACCAATTATTGCTTGTTTTCTTAGGCATGAACAAACTCGACAAATTGTGTCTATGGCCCGCTCACGAGACCCCTTTCTCTTTCAAGGTCATACTATTCATATAGCTGCAGATTTTTCTAAAGAGATGAATGAACAACTGAAGGCATTCCTCTCCATGCGGCCTCAATTATGTCAGCTGGACATTAAATATGGATTGTTTGAGCCTGCACGCTTTTGTATTACCAGGAATGGAGAACCAAGGAATTCTATGACCCTGCACTTCTGCAACAATTCTTGGATGACATCAAATCTCACAACATGGAAACGCAATCTTCCCATTGTGAACAGTCTCAATCGTCTTCGTCTCCCTCCTCACATATGCCAATGCAACACCCACGCAACATTAGTAATTGCAGGCAGCGTGGTAGAGATCTAAATCGTCTTAATCGTTCTCAGGATGATAGGATTTCAGCTCTGCAGTCCATTTCTACTCTTACTAAAAAACCGCAGAGAGACAAATCTAGATCACCTCTTAAAACGCCAGCAGATGCTGACTGAAAAATCCTTTTTTGTTCAATTGTTTACTTCTGTGCTTTGCTGTCTCTTTAATCGTATCTTATATTCAACTCCGCTCTTTTTCTCATATTGCAGTATCTGCTCTAATATTATTACGTAATTTATAATCAGCATTATTTTACTTTAAAAAAAGCATATTTCCCCCAAATCAAATTGTTTATAACATGATTAGACATAGTAACCAGCATTTCGCATGCTTTCTTTTTATCACTCCCAGTTATCTCAAGGATTGTAGTTAGTATTGATATCCACTTACTTTATGTCTAAATGTTATTAATATGCATACTTCACCTCTCTTTCGTTACAATTCGTATGTTTACTTCTTGTCATTAGTTTTAGCTGTTAGAATAATTCTATCTTTTCCTAAAAAATGCTCACCACTTCATATTGTTTAATGACTATGGTAAATTCTGCTATCTCCTTTCTTTATATATCCAAATCTCTTATTATATATTCTACAACCTGTTATATTCTATTGTATAAATGTCTTTTATACTTTTCTAGTTTTAGTTTGTTTATCAACTGCTAATTTATTTCATTCTTCTGTCTTCGTTTATTTATGGATATTCATTTTCTTTTTCCTACCTCTTATATTATGCATTATTGCTCTCCCAATTTCTCATTCTTTTGTCCTCACTTATTGCACTCTTCTCTTAATATCTTCTTATAGTTCTATTATATTGTAGTCTTGATTGTTCTTATCTCATAACTTTGTAATACAATGTTGTACACTATAGTTTACTATGGTTATTATAATACTGTATTGAATATTTGATATTTTTGATTTTTTTTATATATTCTATATTGTCCTCTTATATGATCCGTACTTTGTCTTCTCTCCGATGGGGTCCTGTCCCAAGGCGTTGCTTTAGTGCGCCCAGTTAGGGAACCTAGAGTTAACAGTCTAGGTTCCCTAACTATCCTCCTATCTTATTTTTCTATCCACTTCTTCTAATTTACCTATCCTATTTATTTCTTTTACTTCTTTTTATTATTTCCTATACGAAACATTTGCCTTGCTTTTGTTATTTACTTACATCCTTTTATCCTTTCTACTTCTTTCTTTCTATTTCTTTTCCATCAGATTCTCATAATTTCAATACTTTCGCCACTTGATAACCAGAGTAACATCCCTCCCTACTCTTCCTTTTGCCCCTATTCCTCCTCCTTTTCTTTATTCTGTTTTTGAGCTCTTTTAACATGTCTCATGCTCATTCTCTATCAGTGGTTACATGGAATGTTCATGGTCTTACCCATTATATTAAAAGAAAAAAAGTTCTCTCATATTTACACTCCAAACAGTGGGACATAGCTTTACAACAGGAAACACACTTAGATGACTTTGAATCTAATAAACTAAGTAGAGACTGGGTTGGGAAGGTTATCCATAGCAGTATCTCCAAAAATGATCCCACCAACCCTAACCCTGTGCGTAAATGTGGAGTGGCCATTCTGGTCCAAAAATCACTTCCCTTCACAATTTCTAAGACATGGTCAGACCCGGATGGTCGCTATGTTTTCGCTAAATTGAAAATTGGGAACTCTTTCATTTGTCTTGGTTCCATATACACTCTAATTGGTGCTAAAACACAATTTTTTCACCGATTGAATCGTCTTCTTACAGAGATCAATGCTTCTCAATACCTCATTGGAGGAGACTGGAATTTGGTTCAAGATCCTATCCTTGACAAGACTGGTCGATTTGATAACGTCAACGCTGCAGATAGAGCCATCTTGCAAGATATTCTTGCCGACAACAGTCTGGTTGATCATTGGCGGCTCAGTCACCCACAAGATAAGGAGCATACTTTCTTTTCTTCCCTACATGGCACATTTTCTCGTCTAGATTATTTCCTTCTATCACACAACGCAGTTCAATTGGTCACAGATTCAAAAATCTTGGAAGCCGCCATATATCCGACCACTCTCCTGTACTTCTGTCTCTCGATTTGGGTCTATCTAGACCAGGACGTATGCCATGGAGAATGAGGTTGCAAAAATATAAGAGGCCTAGGGGTAAACTTCTTTTGCAATCTCATCTTCGAGATTACCTTACTATTAATGTGAATTCAATCTCTTCCGAGAGAACAGTCTGGGCAGCAGCTAAAGCTACCATTAGAGGACAATTAATGCGTGATACTGCTCTTATTAACAAAAACAATGCTGCTAAGCAAATAGAATTCGAACAGGATAATCAACATTATTCTCATTTGTATATTAAGAATCCTACCTTGCAGAATCGCAAACTGTTGGAACAAGCACAAATGTCTCTTAATAGTCTTTTTACATCAAAGGCTGAATATACCTAGCAAAAGATGAAAGGGAGACATTATGAACAAGGGGGAAAAGCTGGTCGACTATTGGCTGCGCAATTAAGTCAGAGGGAGGCTGCTATGGCAATCCCAGCTATTAAGTACAATCACGGCGAAATACTTACCAGAACTCAAGAAATAGTTGAGGAATTTGCTTCCTTCTATAGATCTCTCTACTCCCCAAGCGATCAACTAGATCTAACTAAAATGTCCACCTTTTTAGATCAGGTAACTCTTCCACGACTTTCTGACGGATCACTGAAATAATATCGACTGACAAAATATCGACTACCCAAAATATCGAGGAAAATTTATCTACAGACAAAATATCGAGTTTGTATGTACAAACAGGTAAGTACAAAAATATCGAGTACAAAATATCGTTTACAAAAATATAGTTGTAAAAAATATCGACTTTATTAAAAACAGTGTTAAATTAAATTAAAATGTAAAATTAATTACTAAAATATACATAAAAATAGTTACATTAAATTACTATAATTAAATATTTAATTAAAGTTATAAAACAAATTTAACTATCATATTTGTTAAAACATATATTTATATATATTACCATAATATAACTAAATAATATCCAATATTATTAACATACAATAGCAAAATGTAAAAAATACTATTCCCACTCCAGTGGGTGCAAAAGTGAGGAAAGCGTTGGATAGCGTAGGGGTAAAAAATACTATTCCCACTCCAGTGGGTGCAACAGTAGGGAAAGCATTGGATAGCGTAGGGGTACAAATTAATATTCCCACTCCAGTGGGTGCAACAGTAGGGAAAGCGTTGGATAGCGTAGGGGTTAAAATTACTATTCCCACTCCAAATAGTGCAACAGTAGGGAAAGCGTTGGATAGCGTAGAGGTAAAAATGACTATTCCCACTCCAGTGGGTGCCACAGTAGGGAAAGCATTGGATAGCGTAGGGGTTTAAATTACTATTCCCACTCCACAGAGTGCAACAGTAGGGAAAGCGTTGGATAGCGTAGGGGTTTAAATTACTATTCCCACTCCAAAGAGTGCAGCAGTAGGGAAAGCATTTGATAGCGTAGAGGTAAAAATTACTATTCCCACTCCAGTGGGTGCAACAGTAGGGAAAGCGTTGGATAGCGTAGGGGTAAAAATTACTATTCCCACTCCAGTGGGTGCAAGAGTAGGGAAAGCGTTGGATAGCGTAGGGGTAAAAATTACTATTCCCACTCCTGGGGGTGCAACAGTAGGGAAAGCGTTGGATGGCGTAGGGGTACAAATTAATATTCCCACTCCAGTGGGTGCAACAGTAGGGAAAGCGTTGGATAGCGTAGGGGTTAAAATTACTATTCCCACTCCAAATAGTGCAACAGTAGGGAAAGCGTTGGATAGCGTAGAGGTTTAAATTACTATTCCCACTCCAAAGAGTGCAACAGTAGGGAAAGCGTTGGATAGCGTAGGGGTAAAAATTACTATTCCCACTCCAGTGGGTGCCACAGTAGGGAAAGCATTGGATAGCATAGGGGTTTAAATTACTATTCCCACTCCAAAGAGTGCAACAGTAGGGAAAGCGTTGGATAGCGTAGGGGTTTAAATTACTATTCCCACTCCAAAGAGTGCAGCAGTAGGGAAAGCATTTGATAGCGTAGAGGTAAAAATTACTATTCCCACTCCAGTGGGTGCAACAGTAGGGAAAGCGTTGGATAGCGTAGGGGTAAAAATTACTATTTCCACTCCAGTGGGTGCAAGAGTAGGGAAAGCGTTGGATAGCGTAGGGGTAAAAATTACTATTCCCACTCCTGGGGGTGCAACAGTAGGGAAAGCGTTGGATGGCGTAGGGGTTAAAATTACTATTCCCACTCCAGTGAGTGCAACAGTAGGGAAAGTGTTGGATAGCGTAGCGGTAAAAATTACTATTCCCACTCCAAAGAGTGCAACAGTAGGGAAAGCGTTGGATAGCGTAGGGGTTTAATTACTATTCCCACTCCAAAGAGTGCAGCAGTAGGGAAAGCATTGGATAGCGTAGAGGTAAAAATTACTATTCTCACTCCAGTGGGTGCAACAGTAGGGAAAGCGTTGGATAGCGTAGGGGTAAAAATTACTATTCCCACTCCAGTGGGTGCAACAGTAGGGAAAGCATTGGATAGCGTAGGGGTAAAAATTACTATTCCCACTCCAGTGAGTGCAACAGTAGTGATAGCGTTGGATGGCGTAGGGGTTAAAATTACTATTCCCACTCCAGTGAGTGCAACAGTAGGGAAAGTGTTTGATAGCGTAGGGGTAAAAATTACTATTCCCACTACAGTGGGTGCAGCAGTAGGGAAAGCATTTGATAGCGTAGAGGTAAAAATTACTATTCCCACTCCAGTGGGTGCAACAGTAGGGAAAGCGTTGGATAGCGTAGGGGTAAAAATTACTATTCCCACTCCAGTGGGTGCAAGAGTAGGGAAAGCGTTGGATAGCGTAGGGGTAAAAATTACTATTCCCACTCCTGGGGGTGCAACAGTAGGGAAAGCGTTGGATGGCGTAGGGGTACAAATTAATATTCCCACTCCAGTGGGTGCAACAGTATGGAAAGCGTTGGATAGCGTAGGGGTTAAAATTACTATTCCCACTCCAAATAGTGCAACAGTAGGGAAAGCGTTGGATAGCGTAGAGGTTTAAATTACTATTCCCACTCCAAAGAGTGCAGCAGTAGGGAAAGCATTGGATAGCGTAGAGGTAAAAATTACTATTCTCACTCCAGTGGGTGCAACAGTAGGGAAAGCGCTGGATAGCGTAGGGGTAAAAAATACTATTCCCACTCCAGTGGGTGCAACAGTAGGGAAAGCATTGGATAGCGTAGGGGTACAAATTAATATTCCCACTCCAGTGGGTGCAACAGTAGGGAAAGCGTTGGATAGCGTAGGGGTTAAAATTACTATTCCCACTCCAAATAGTGCAACAGTAGGGAAAGCGTTGGATAGCGTAGAGGTTTAAATTACTATTCCCACTCCAAAGAGTGCAACAGTAGGGAAAGCGTTGGATAGCGTAGGGGTAAAAATTACTATTCCCACTCCAGTGGGTGCCACAGTAGGGAAAGCATTGGATAGCGTAGGGGTTTAAATTACTATCCCCACTCCAAAGAGTGCAACAGTAGGGAAAGCGTTGGATAGCGTAGGGGTTTAAATTACTATTCCCACTCCAAAGAGTGCAGCAGTAGGGAAAGCATTTGATAGCGTAGAGGTAAAAATTACTATTCCCACTCCAGTGGGTGCAACAGTAGGGAAAGCGTTGGATAGCGTAGGGGTAAAAATTACTATTTCCACTCCAGTGGGTGCAAGAGTAGGGAAAGCGTTGGATAGCGTAGGGGTAAAAATTACTATTCCCACTCCTGGGGGTGCAACAGTAGGGAAAGCGTTGGATGGCGTAGGGGTTAAAATTACTATTCCCACTCCAGTGAGTGCAACAGTAGGGAAAGTGTTGGATAGCGTAGCGGTAAAAATTACTATTCCCACTCCAAAGAGTGCAACAGTAGGGAAAGCGTTGGATAGCGTAGGGGTTTAAATTACTATTCCCACTCCAAAGAGTGCAGCAGTAGGGAAAGCATTGGATAGCGTAGAGGTAAAAATTACTATTCTCACTCCAGTGGGTGCAACAGTAGGGAAAGAGTTGGATAGCGTAGGGGTAAAAATCACTATTCCCACTCCAGTGGGTGCAACAGTAGGGAAAGCGTTGGATAGCGTAGGGGTAAAAATTACTATTCCCACTCCAGTGGGTGCAACAGTAGGGATAGCGTTGGATGGCGTAGGGGTTAAAATTACTATTCCCACTCCAGTGGGTGCAACAGTAGGGAAAGCGTTGGATAGTGTAGGGGTTTAAATTACTATTCCCAATCCAAAGTGTGCAACAGTAGGGAAAGCGTTGGATAGCGTAGGGGTTTAAATTACTATTCCCACTCCAGTGGGTGCAACAGTAGGGAAAGTGTTGGATAGCGTAGGGGTTAAAATTACTATTCCCACTCCAGTGAGTGCAACAGTAGGGGAAGCATTGGATAGCGTAGAGGTAAAATGTACTATTCCCACTCCAGTGGGTGCAACAGTAGGGAAAGCGTTGGATAGCGTAGGGGTACAAATTACTATTTCCACTCCAGAGAGTGCAACAGTAGCGAAATTAAATACTTCATATATTATATCAATAAATATAACGTAATATGTATCAATAATTAATTAAAACTAATTACGATTTTTATATAATATAATAATTAATCAATTAAAATTACAAATTAAATTTAATTATTACAATTATTTAACTATTAATACAAATTAATGAATAATTAACAATTAATAATTTAACATTTATAAATTAATTTACAATAAATTCAAATTAAATTCAATAAATTGAATTTGATTTATTTAATTAATTATAAATACATTAATTCCCATCATATTCCCCTATAAACACACAACCCACTACAGAAAATAAATTAATAAATTAACATAATTGGCAATTAATCAATTAAATAAAATTATTTAGCAATTCTAATTTAATTAATTACCCATAAAATAATTAATTAACAATTAATTCTACTATACCAATAAATATGTTTGCATATTTAATTAATTATAAATAAATTACTTCCCACCCAATTCCCCTATAAACCCACAACCCGCTACAAAAAATATTTTAGAAAAATTAACATAATTAGCAATTAATCAATTAATTTAAATTAATTGCCAATTAAAAGTTAATTAATTACCAAACATAAATTAATGAACAAATAATTAAAAATGAATATCAATAAATAAAGGTACATATTTAATTAATTATAATTAAATTACTTCCCACCCTATTCCCCTATAAACTCACAACACGCTACAGAAAATAAATTAGTAAAATTAACCTAATTAGCTATTAATCAATTACTTAAAATTAATTGCCAATTAAAAGTTAATTAATTACCAAATATAAATTAATTGACAAATAATTAAAAATTCATAACAATAAATACATTTACATATTTAATTAAATATAATTAAATTACTTCCCACCCTATTCCCCTATAAACCCACAACCCGCTACAGAATAAAATTATGCAAAAATTAAAAAATTAAAATGTCATTAATTAAAATTATTTATAACATAAATACACACTTTTAACACACATAATAACATAAATATCACTATAAAAAATTCATTATTATCAAAAAATCGATAATTTTTTTAAACTATATTATATACTTCGATATTTTAAATGTCTATATTTTTAACAATCGATATTACATTACTTACCTTAATAACGATATTTTTAATGTCTATATTCTGTCCTGTCGATATTTTGTCCATTCGATATTTAAAACTCGATATTGTGTCCAGTCGATATTTTGTAGTCGATATTTTGACTGTGCACCCTTTCTGACGATGGTAGAGCTTTACTTGATGGTAATATTACAAGAGACGAGATTTCTTCGGCTATTACTGCCTTGCCGTTTCATAAGGCCCCAGGAGAGGATGGTTTCCCTCCTGAATTTTATAGATGGACCGGTCAGAGTATGATAGATACTTTACATGCTGCATTTCTAGAAGCTGATAAAGAATCCTCTTTAGGTTCCCTTTCTAACAAAGCAATTATAGTTGTCTTGCCCAAACCTGGCAAAGATCCTCTACTATATGGCAGTTATCGGCCTATATGTCTTTTGAACTCTGATATCAAGATACTAGCTAGTATTCTTGCATCCAGTCTTCGCAAAGTTTTACCTTCTTTAATCCATAATTCTCAAGTGGGTTTTGTTCCGGGTCGTTCATCCCGGAATCATCTCCGCACTTTGTCCCACACGTTATGGTCAGCTAAGCATCTGACAGAGGATGCTCTGGTTCTCTCACTTGATGCTGAAAAAGCATTTGATCGCATCGAATGGGAATATCTCTTTACAATAATGCAACAATTTGGCCTGGGTGATCAATTTATCAATAAAGTCTGTTTACTATATGATAGTCCAATAGCTCAAGTCAATTGTGGAGGCTTCTTATCTACCCCCTTTCCTATTCGTAGAGGTACTCGTCAAGGTTGCCCGTTGTCCCCTCTTCTCTTTCTCTTGGCTATGGAACCTCTGGCTGCGGCAATTCGACAATCTAATGAAGTTGTAGGTGTTCCTCTTCCAATTGGCCATTCCAAAATGTATTTATATGCAGATGATATTCTTCTTACTCTTACTGACCTCCCCCATTCTCTTCCTGCCCTTCTTCAAAATATTACTAACTTTTCCTCCTTCTCAGGTTATAAGATAAACTGGCATAAAAGTGAAGCGTTACCCATTTCAATAGGTACTACGAAGAAAGCAATTTCTGGATTCCCTTTTCATTGGCAACCGTCACGTTTTACGTATTTAGGAGTATTGATCAATAGAGGTTTGGACAATATGGTTACAGATAATTTGACTCCTTTATTTACCCAAATGCAGAGGGACTTTGAAAAATGGAAAGCTTTTGGATTATCTCTTTGGGGAAGAGTTCAAGCGGTTAAGATGGTCACTTTGCCAAGATTCCTCTATGTTTTAGGTATGCTTCCTCTTCACTTTCCTTTAGCTACTCTTCAATCCATTGACTCCAAAACAAAACTCTTGATTTGGGGTTTAGCCAAGCCGCGTCTTGCTATTGCTAAATTAAAAGCCCATCAGCTATATGGGGGTATGGTCTTCCCTCTATTGAGCATTATTCACTTGCCCTTCATATTTCTCAACTCTCATTTTTTCTACCCAAATCTAAGGATATTCCACACTGGGTATCAATTGAACGTCGCCTTTTAACTCAAGATACAGGATTATCCCTTTTATACGGTACTGGGACTAGCTCTTCTGATCCTAAAAATCCTATGTTATCTGCAATGCATAAATCTTGGCAGAGAGGTCATCGCATATTAAGTTCCAACTCGCGAATCCACATTAAAGCTCCCCTGTGGAACAATTCAGCTATTCGTATTGGTGGCTCTACCTTGTCGTGGCCTTTATGGAAAAAGGCTGGCATTTGTTCCATAGATCAACTCCTGCATGATGGAGATTTCAAAACTTTCCCCCAACTATGTGAGGAATTTCATCTCCCACTTTTACAATCTTCTAAATACATTCAACTTCAACAATGTATTAAAAAACATCTAGGTTCTCCTGCCAGGTTGCTTCAAGTATCTCCCATTTTGTCTTATTTACAGTTGTGGGGGAATTTCAAAGGAGTGACTTCTGGTCTCTATAAAACGTTTTTACACCCTCTTTTCTCACTGCCTCTCTCACATTCCCTTCAGATGAAATGGCAATCCCGTCTATCTATTAAATATTCCAACACTCAATGGGATCAAATTTTAGAGGGATTGCATAAAGGTGTTAGAGAAGCTCGTCTTAAATTCAGTATTTTTAAAATCCTTCATGAATGGCATTGGACTCCTGTTAAGTTACATCAAGCTAAGTTATTATCGCATACTTCTTGCTGGAGATGTTCTGCTCCTGGTTGTGACATAACACACATCCTTTGCGAATGTTCACATACCAGACCCTTCTGGCTCTTTGTGGGGAAGACATTGAACTTTACAATGTCATTAACCTTGCCTCTTACACCTGCCACCATTATTCTACATGATTTTCGTGGTTTCCCAAAACTTTCTAAGCCACAAATTTGCATTCTGCATACTGCTTTGGCCACAGCCAAGATTTGCATTTTACGTCACTGGAAATCTCCCTCGGTTCCTTCTCGGGAAGAATGGTTGGTGGCAATGATGCAAACAGCCCTCCATGAACGCACAATCTACAATCTTCATGACCAAGCTGCCATTTTCCTTCATACCTGGTGCCCATTTTTGGAAACCACGGTAGATGATGACTCCACATTTACTCCCTCTTATTCTACATCTGCTACATCTACCTAACTTAATCCCTTCATTGTTTCCTCCTATATTATTCTACTCTGGTTATTCTTTCCCTTTCTTCTTTCCCTATTCCTATCTCTTTCCCCCTCCTGTTACTCTGGTACTTTCCTACTTTCTTTCTTACTTCCATTTTTCTTATTTTCTTTTCTTCCTGCTTTCGGCTTTTATATTTTCTTTTCTTTTTTCTTTTCCATCACTCTGATTTTACATGCTAAGCTAAGTCCATTTCTTTTTCTGTTGTTACCCCATACTAGGTCAAAGAATATGTGCTGTTCATTTTTTCTTTTTCTTTTCTACTAGGAATGTATTTTGCTACACCTTCTTTTTCCTTTGTATAATGTTTATTTTTACCTGTATTTTTTATCACTATGATATTTTATCACTTTGATATTGACTATGTATTTTATTGAATAATCCAATAAAAAATTTCAACCCAAAAAAAGAATCTGCACCTGGACCCAACGTGAGTGAGTCCTGAACCCGCGAGAGGCGTCAGACCAGTTCTAGACCCTTGATTGTGGTACTAAAGGTGCCCAGATGGCCAATTTCCCAAACTCTGGAATTAGCCATAATTTGGCCAAAAAGTGCCCTGAGAACCAGGGGAAGACGGGGACCAGTGTGCTCACCTCTCCGCCCAAGGTGCAATGCTGGTCAGATTGACTTCACAGTTTCTCCCACAGTCCGACATTCCAACTTAGCTCTTTTATTATGATTATTAATATAAATGTGTAGAATATTGTGCATTGCAAACACGTATCAAACTGCTATGTGTGTTGCTAATTCACAGGCTATGGGTAGTTCCCTGCTGTGCTGGTTCAGGACCCCTTCACTGCTGGATTTCACTTTCACACTCATTAACATTTCTGAAGGCAAAAACGTGTGCTGGAGCTTCTTGTGCAGGAGATCTTCATAGCTGCTCCCCCCCCCCTGAGTTATCGTATCACCAAATGCTAACCACTCACTGGCCCCTCTGTACAGCTCACATACAGTGTGCGTGTGGTGTGTGTGAGGAACACCAAGCCAGAACAGCTCCCAGCTTCCCAGCATGCCCTTGTGAATAGGAAAGATAGCAAAGCTGCATGTGGCCCCCACCTGAATCACAAAATAAAAGTCTGCCAGGACCCCAATCCCAGGTAGCATGATCGACAGGGTGGAGAGCTAAGTGGCGGGGTGCTCTGACCCTCATCAGTAATCTCATCATAAGCGGCAATAAAAACAAACACTGACAAAGCCAATAAGTCTTGCCTTTTGACTTTGCAGACATATCAACTTTGCTAATGTGTTTTGCTGATGCTAGTCAGCATCTGCAAAAATAAATAAATGATTTTGCCGAACGGTGAAAAGCATGGATGAAAAAAAGTAATAACAAATTGAAAGGTGTGATTATGTATAAGTGCGGATGATGGATAATGCACGTCTGCATTTGCGTCATCACACTACAGAAACTCCTTCATAATGCCTAATGCACGCACATGTGTCACTATCAACACATGCATCATGAAGCAACAGCCATTTTGTTTTTATTTTAGTCTACCGGTCCAAGATGCCAGACATCCATCTTGAAGTAGTAAATTAAACTTTTTTTTTAAAGGGTACCAAAATACTTTTTTTTAACAGATCGACTCAGCTGCAAATTGCAGATCCTCAGTCGTCTAAAAAAGGAATACAGTTAAAAATAAAATAAAAAAGAACAGGATGGGGAGGAGAGGAGCAACAGTGGAGCTGGTGCAACGGGTGGTTGTCGGTAGAAGTAGCATGTTAGGTTGTGGGTTATGTTTAAATAAAAAAGACAAAGTGGGACAGGGTAGCTTGGAGGAGCAACACAGAGTGCAGGAGTGGTGATGTAAGGGGGAAGTAGCGCACATGGGAGAGAACTAGAAAACAAAAATTCCTTCCACAAAGGGCTGCAAGTACCAAAAAAACCTAGCTCCCTGAGTTGGCACCTTGAAATGATACAAGTCATCTTATTAAATGAATGGTAACAAGTTATGCCCCAAGTGATAGACAAACACGAGAGCAGGAAGGAAAACCCTCAACTAAAATACAAACAAATTATAGGCAGAATCGCATTTACAAGCATTATAAAATAAGATAATGTTAACAACAAATCATATTTTGTAGCACTAAGGCTCAGAAAGCTGCCTTGCAGGCACACCCATGAAGTTTGCCTAATTGTGCATGCTCCACTTACAAAGTATGATGAAAGTCCAACTTTATTTTTATAAGCAATCTTGTAGTCAAGTAATTACACAATTATTTATATTCAAGTCTGGACATGGGCTATCAGTCTGGTTATTCCATAGCACAATACCTTGCCAGGTCGGGCGTGTATCCTATCACAGGTTATATCTTGGAATAGAAAAGAAAATATGACAATGCAATCCTTTAATAATATGAGGTCTCTGAAGCTCATAAACACAGGAAGGAATGGCCTGGGGCATATTTACTTTTGCAAATTTCTTAAAACCAGGCCGGTGGTCACCAGTGTGTATGCCCAAAGCAACTAGACCCTGAGTGGCATGCCGTTTGGCAGGGAGTGTGAAGAGTCTCTTGTGGTGTGTTTAATAACCTGCATGACAACAATGGCTTCAATTAGGTACCCATTGGAAGTGTAGCGGTTTTAGGGTCAAAGGGGCATGTGATCGCTCCATCTTATTTGTCTGGTTGTATATGTATTCAAAGGAGCGAGAGTGGTCCTGGCAGACAGCACTCCAACTACCAGCATGCAAAGGGGCGGACCTACAGGGGCACAAGGCGGTTTCTACTAAAGCACCTCCCTCCCAAGAGGAAGGTGCTTGTCAATCAATCCGGAGTGTTTGGGAATGGCGGATGGTGATCCCCGCCGGAATTCAGCTAGAAGAAAGAAGCCCGCTTTGTTTGGAATCTGTCTTTGAACTTTCGTGTCCTGGCTCCTGTGAAACGCGCAATATGATAAGTACTGATTAGTCGGAGTGCGGGCTCGCCTCCGTTGTGCAGACAGTGTATCTTGATGAGTATATAATCGAGAGAGACCGTGGTGTCTGTTTAAACGCGCTTTGACGTTTATCTGGCATACTCGAGTAAACGAAGGTATTTGCTAGAGATCGCGTCTGCAGTTAAGACGTGCTCTCTGACATTTCTTTCGCAGCTAGCACGAGACGCTTGTGGTGTGATTCGAATCCTTTTTATTTTCCCGGACTGGGTTGTGAACTTGCAGAGGACATTGACTCAAAGAAAAAGGATTCATTGGTGACTCGAAAAGAGGAGTATCTTGATTGTCACTGCGACTAGCTTGTGTCATCAAACAACCTAGTCGGCTGTTGAGGATTTTTTACGCTCCGTTGATTTTGGTTCCAGCGGCAATCGAACTTTTGGTGCATAAGGGATTAAGACAATTAGTATTTCTACTCAAGAAGGAGTACATTTGCAGCGCAGGTCTTATCTAAAATCTGTTTAGCACCTTTCCCCTGAGGCGGAAGCCGGGGGCGCTCTTCTCTCTACCCTCACCTGTAGTTGTATTACGGAGTGTGTGATACTTATTCTGGACTTGTTTTTAGACTTGTAAATATTTTATCAGGCGCTATTTTAAAATTTCCGGAATTGCTGTAAAACGACCTAGAAGGTGAGATCTACTTCACCAGGGTCGATATTGTTGCCTGATCCTACCGGCGCAGCCGAATTGAGGGCTGACGCCGGTAGACGCGGAAATTACCACCGCCATCTTGGGGAAGGCAGGAAGGGTAGCGGTCCAGCTTCTGGACGATTCCCGCCCTCCCGCCTTATTTAAGGTTTGATTTCCTTCCTGTGTGCAAAATCTGTTTAGCACCTTTCCCCTGAGGCGGAAGCCGGGGGCGCTCTTCTCTCTACCCTCACCTGTAGTTGTATTACGGAGTGTGTGATACTTATTCTGGACTTGTTTTTAGACTTGTAAATATTTTATCAGGCGCTATTTTAAAATTTCCGGAATTGCTGTAAAACGACCTAGAAGGTGAGATCTACTTCACCAGGGTCGATATTGTTGCCTGATCCTACCGGCGCAGCCGAATTGAGGGCTGACGCCGGTAGACGCGGAAATTACCACCGCCATCTTGGGGAAGGCAGGAAGGGTAGCGGTCCAGCTTCTGGACGATTCCCACCCTCCTGTCATGCATAAAAACAACTACTCCTCTCGTCCGCGCCTAAGGCAAGCCCGTCTGCGCCCGTCCGCGCCAGGCACGGGCCGAGGGCCAGTCCCCCTGCCCAGGTAATTATTGAGAACCGCGTAAGCTGGACTAGAGACCAGCTTATACAAATAGGATCGTGCTCCTGTGATATAGCAGTCCGCTGCCTCCCTGAACACTTAGATGGCCATTCCTTCCAATGCTCTCAGTGTAACTTTACTCTCCCTCCTTGGTGCGAACGCACCCATCCACTACCCTCAGCCCCAACTGCTCGCACCTTAAAAGCAGCGCTGATTAACTGTAGATCTCTCCCTCGTCACGCTAATGAAATTTGGTCGATTCTGAACACTTACAACTGGGATATTCTATTCCTTACTGAGACTTGGACTAAGGATACTTCAAATCCGGATATTTATCTAGCCACCCCCCCGGACTATCGCTTCTTGGGCATTCACCGAGAAGGCAAAACTGGGGGTGGACTGGCTATCATGTTTAAATCTTACCTCAATATCACTATTAAAAAATTAACGAACATTGGGTTGATTGAAGCCTTGTATTTTTCGATTGCCGACTCTGCTTCAGCCTACCTAACCGGCATTTTAGTCTATAACCCTCCCAAAGCCTCCCCCTCCTCTCTGACGCAGCTGGTTCACATTATAACTGACCTGTCTCTCAAGCACCCGCACCTTATTGCTTTAGGTGATTTCAATTTACATGCTGATGACCCTACCTGTGCCTTAGCCACTCGATTCCTTGACTCCCTTCAGAACCTGAACCTGACACAATTAATTCAAGGTTCGACGCACGAGGCGGGCCACACATTAGATCTAATTTTCTCTAACCTCCCAGGTATCATCACCCACCCCTCCATTCCCCTCACCTGGACTGACCATTACCTCCTCTCAGTCGACATCTCACTCCCTCAGACACCCATGCCGGTGGGACTGGGAACAGACTACAGGAGGAAATGGCACAAAATTACTTGCAAAGCCCTAGAGTCGGTATTTAGTTGCCCTCTAGAGCTTCACATAGACAACATTGATGCTGGTGTTTCTAAGTTCAATGCTGCACTATTATCTGCGATAGACGGCATTGCGCCATCTCTACCGGTGTCTTCTGCAAGATCTCGTCCCTCCGCTCCTTGGTTTTCAGCTGCCTTACGTGAAGAAAAAAGCCGCTGCAAAAAATTAGAACGCAGCTGGAGAGTAACTTATGATATAGAGGCGAAATTCATATACAAAACGGCCTTAAAGCAATTTACTAAGCTAAAAAAATCTGCCATGAAAGAGTTCTTTTCCTCGCAAATTAAAGACGCAGACAACTCGGCAAAAACGTTGTTTAAAATTGTCAAAGACTTTGTCAAACCTCCTGCAATGACACCCAACAATGTTGCCAACCAGTCTCTTTGCAACGGCCTATCAGATTTCTTTCAGGAAAAAATTGAGAAAATCGCAGCAACCTTCCCTCCAGCTGTGGTGTCTGATCACTCCCTTTCCCTGACTTCAATCAGCCACGATACTGCTCCTGCCCTAGTAGCATTCAAGGACCTCACCCCCGATCTTGCACTTAAACTTCTTACACAGTGCAAATCGGGCTCTCCTTTGGATCCGGTTCCTCCTAAGATCATGAGTGACTTGGCTACTCTATTATTAGAGCCGCTTACTTCATTATGGAATGCCTCCTTACAATTAGGCCAATTCCCCTCGGCTTGGAAAGAAGCCTTGCTGGTGCCTATCCTGAAGAAAACAGATGCGGACCCCACACAATTCTGTAATTATCGGCCTATTTCCCTCCTTCCGAAACCAGCGAAGGTCCTGGAGAAGGCCGTCCAACTTCAACTTGCAGAATATCTCCAGACTAATTCCCTACTCCATGACTCCCAGTCCGGTTTCCGTGCGGGCTTCACTAGAGGTATCTGAGACTGTTCGAGAGTGTGTGGATAAGGGCGAGGAGGCCATGTTGGTACTCCTCGACTTGTCCGCCGCTTTCGATACGGTGTCTCATCAAATACTTCTAGATCGACTGGAGCAGATTGGACTGAGCGGCTCGGCACTACGGTGGATCACTTTTTTCCTCCAGGGTCGATCTCAGAGGGTTCTTCTCAGACCTTTTAAATCGGAGTGCAAACCTCTTACTTGTGGAGTCCCGCAGGGCTCGGCCTTGAGTCCTTTATTCTTTAATGTCTACCTTGCACCGTTGGCCAGGGTAGTGGAGCCATGCGGAGTCAGAGTGATTTCCTATGCTGATGATACTCAGCTGATATTCTCCTTTAGAGATCACTCTGACTCCAGCCTCTCTAGTTTCCGCCACTGTTTGGGCGAAATCTGCTCTTGGATGGCCCTGAACCATCTCCGTCTTAACACTGACAAGACGGAAGTCCTGTTTTTTAATCAAAAAATGACAATACCCCCCTCACTTTGGTGGCCTATGGTTCTCAACCCCCCCCCAATTCCGGTGCATTCTGCTCGTAATCTGGGATTCCAGTTTGATGATACGCTCTCCTGCAGCCCACAAATTAATAAAGTTACTGCCGCCTGCTTTGGAAAATTAAAAATGATGAGAAAAATCTTTCCATTTCTGCCAATGGATGCGCGCAGAACAGTTACCCAGGCCTTAATAACCTCTCATTTGGATTACGCCAACAGTCTGTATGCGGGGGCCCCATTGTACCAAATTGAACGCCTTCAAGTAGTCCAAAATGCGGCAGCAAGACTGATTGGCAATATCCCTTTCCGACACCCGATCTCAATGTTTCGCAAACAGCTCCATTGGCTTCCTATAGCCTGCCGCATTAAGTTTAAAATTCTCACTCTTGCGTTCCGTGCTCTGAACGGATCCGGACCTGAATACTTGAGAAAGAGATTGACATTATCGCACTCAGTAAGAGACCTACGTTCGAACAGTCTTCATCTTATGGTGGTGCCACGCTTCCGCCGCGCCCGAATGGGTGGCAGAGCCTTTGCTGTCCTTGCTGCAAAACATTGGAACAGCCTTCCCTTAGACCTCAGATTTGCAACTTCTGAAGCACTGTTCCGTAGACGCTTGAAAACTTGGCTATTCTCTTCTATTTAGACAGGCCCTTCTTTCTTTTCTGCTGACGGTTTTTAGCGCCGGGACACCCCCGACTGGGGTAGCTGTGCGCTCTACAAGAATCATAAATAATAATAATAATAATCTACAAAAGTGCCCTAAGCTGCTATTTCCCAGTTTGGGTGGTGTGAGACTTTGGTGAGTGGCAGAAGAGGGTTATTGGGCTTTACCATTGCTACTGCTCTAAAGACTGTTGTAAACCTTCTGTTTGTCCTTCCTGTACATAGGGTGGACGCTCCTTTCTGAACATTTGAAGTCCGCTGACCAGAACATAGAGGGACCCCCAGAGAACAATCACCGCCTGTTTATTGTTTTCTCCACTTCCCCTTTTCCCGCCTGGGCACGTATTCTCACAGAGAGTTTGTACTGTCGCTGTTGGAGTCGTGTTTAGGTGGGACTGGGGGACTTATCATCAGACGTCGTTTCTGCCGGTCATCAAAGCAAGGTTAGTGGCGTACTTTATACTTTCACTGCGGCCAATCACGACGGATTGACAAGCCTAAGTATACACGCCGGCCTAGACGATGGATATCGAGGTTGTGTTGGTCTCTGTGGTGGAAAGCCTGGCAGCTTTGCAGCAGGAGGTACACACATCTAGAAAAGAGAACCAGACACTATATAAGTAAGTAGGCACTTTGCGGAGAGAGGTAGCAGGTTTGTCACGTAAGGGTACAGGTGGGAATCCCTATATTAAACCCGCTACATTGCCTCCTCCTGTTTCTACAACACACACACCTTCCAGGGGAGCAGAAGGGGGTGGGTTTTTTGTTCCTCCTCCCGTAGACCCCCCTTCTATGACACCCCAGATAAATCCCGTTCATACAGTTCATGTTGTGCAAAACGTGGGAGTTCCATTGGCCCCGCCTGAACGTTTTTACGGGGATCCTAGAAAGTTCGAGACTTTTTTGAACCAGTGTAGATTACACTTCCTATGTAAACCTGGGGTATTCCAAGATGAACCTGCTAAGACAGCTTTTATGATGTCCTATATGGGTGGAAATGCCGCAAGCTGGACCATACCTTTGTTGGAGGAAAACGACCCAGTGTTGCACAGCTTTCCTGCTTTTTGTCTTGAATTACGTAAGCTTTTTGATAGAAAGTCGCATATGATGACCCTGGACAGAGAATTACTAACCTTACGTCAAGGCACTCAAGACCTGTTATCCTATATTACTTCATTCAATAGACTAGTGGTCGAAACCGACTGGCCTCCTGCAAAAAGAATCACACTGTTCTACCAAGGATTAAGAAGAGGGGAGCTCAAGGATGTCCTGGCACAAGTGGTGCAGTTACCAGACACCTGTGAAGAACTTATAGGTCTAACGGTCCAGTTGGATCATAGATTTCTTGAGCGTAAAGGGGACAGAACCAAAGGAGACAGTTGTTCTTTTTATCCACGTTTCAAAATCCCCACAGAAGAACGCTCCAAAGCATCGGAAGGAATAGAACCCATGCAGATCGGCGGCATACGTGGCCCCCTCTCTCAAGAGGAGAAAGAAAAAAGACGCAGATTGAAACAATGTCTCTATTGTGGCAAAGGAGGACATTTCATCAAGGAATGCAGAGCCAGGAATGCGTTACCAGGGAGATCTTATGTGCCTCGAGCTCAAGCGCAAGCTCTCGTACAGTCTGATAAACCGACGGAAGACTAGAGAACCCAAATCAGGAAGAGGTCTCTGCCTTGGGTTGTCAGCCTCCAATGATCTCACCCTCACTAGCAAATACATTACATTCTGCGGTGGCACACTTGAACCTTAAGGTGATTTTATGTGTCACTTCCCAAAACGCTTTGGACATTGATGCATTGGTTGATTCAGGTGCCACTGGGAATTACATTGACCAAGAGTATGCTATGAAAGTCGGAATCGCTTGTGAAAAGAAAGAAAAGCCTGAGCTGGTGAAGGCAGTTGACGGAACCATTCTGTCCTCCGGTCCTGTGGCTTACCACACATGTTCTATGTTGATGCAGATCAACCAACATCATCAGGAGTATATTCAATTCGATCTTATTGACGCTCCTCAGTTTCGTCTGATTTTGGGCATGCCATGGTTAACGCTTCATGATCCTAAAGTCAGTTGGGCATCACGTACCATCACTCTGTCCTCTGAGTATTGTAAAGAGCACTGCATTCAGGACATTCCTGTCACCAACACCTCTTCTCTGACATCTTCATTGTGTTTGGCAACAGCATGTTCTCAGGAACGATATTGTTCTGCTACAGTCCTTCCAGAAGAATACACTGAATACCTTCCTGTGTTCAATAAACAACAGGCTACCCGTTTACCACCACATCGGGTCCATGACTGCCGAATAGAACTGGTGCCTGGAGCAGATATCCCGTGCAGTCGGGTCTATGCCATGACAGAGAAAGAAACACAATATTTGAAAACATATATTGAGGAGAATCTCGCATCTGGTTTTATTAGACACTCGACATCACCAGCCTCATCCCCTATGTTTTTCATTCCCAAAAAAGATTGCGCCGAATTAAGACCTTGCATCGACTACAGAGCTATTAATCGTGTGACCATCAAGAACCGATACCTCTCCCCTTGATACCAGTACTCATGGACCAACTCAAAGGAGCCCGTTTCTTCACCAAACTCGATCTTCGTGGAGCATATCATCTGGTGCGGGTCCAAAAAGGGGATGAGTGGAAAACAGCGTTTCGAACACGATTTGGATTGTTCGAATATAGAGTGATGCCTTTTGGGCTGTGTAACGCCCCTGCCGCGTTTCAGTTCTTTATGGACGAGGTGTTACGAGGATGTCTGGAAACATATTGTGTCGTATATATAGACGACATTCTGGTGTATTCCTCGACCCTTGTGGAGCATGTCTCTCATGTGAAATTCGTGCTTGGCAGATTACAACAGTATTCACTTTATGCAAAACTCGAGAAGTGTCTGTTTCACGTTCGGGAAGTGTCTTTCCTGGGTTACGTGATCAATGCACAAGGCTTCCAAATGGACCTGAGTAAGGTCGAAGCTATCACGAATTGGAATACTCCTCGGAATGTTAAGGCGGTGCAGAGTTTTCTCGCCTTCGCGAATTATTATCGGAGGTTTATTAAGGATTTCTCCAAAATAATACACCCGATTTTCAGCCTTTTGAGAAAGAGTACCCCCTTTGTGTGGAGTCCAGAGGCTGCATTGTCGTTCCAGTTCCTGAAAAAACAGTTCACCCATGCTCCCATCCTTCGCCATCCTGATCCGCAATTACCTTACCTTCTTGAAACGGATGCATCTTAATATGCTGTGGGAGGTGTGCTCTCTCAACCTCATCCTGTTACGGGCCAAATACATCCTGTTGCCTTTTTCTCAAAGAAACTTACGCCCTGTGAGATTAATTACACCATCTCAGACAAAGAGCTCCTAGCTATCAAAAGAGCATGTGAGGAATGGCGCCACTATCTCCTGGGCGCCATGCATACAGTAACAATCTATACGGATCATAGGAACTTGCTGTTCCTAAAGACAGCCAAGGCGCTCACCCCGTGGCAATTACGATGGACTTTGTTCTTCTCTGACTTTGATTTTGTCATCAAGTACAAACCTGGCCCCCAAAACGGGAAGGCGGATGCCCTTTCTCGTATAGGAGAAGTAGAAGAACTAGAAGGATCTGAAACGGCCGAACTGCCCTTGATTCTAACGGCAGTGGATGAGCCTACTTCGCAGGCCACCTTACTGTCATCACAAGACTTTTTGGAGGAAGTCAAGATTGCCTTGGCGGATTGGAACCTGTCTCAATGGGTTCAGGAAGATCCAGAGCATCGTACAGAAAAAGACGACCTTGCTTATCATGGCAGTGCTTTATTCGTGCCAACAGAAGCATTACAACAACAAGTGTTAGTCTGGACCCATGATTCCATGTTGGGAGGGCACAGTGGAATGTATAAAACCATTGTTAGTACGGAACGGTCCTTTTGGTGGCCCCGATTGCGAGACGATGTCCGAAAATATGTCAAGAACTGTGCAGTCTGTGCACAGGGGAAGGCCATTCATACTAGACCTGCAGGCCTCCTTGGACCTTTACCCATTCCTCCACACCCTTGGCATACGCTCTCAATGGACAACATAGTCGAAATGCACCCTGTGAGGGGAAGACTGTGATCCTAGTCGTCGTGGATCATCTAACAAAGATGGGTCATTTTGTGTCATTGGCAGGATTACCTACATCTGCAGAATTGGCAAGGGTGTTTCTCCAACATATTGTATGGGCTCATGGGATACCCTGTGTGATAATAACCGACAGAGGGACACAATTCACCTCTCAATTCAGGAAGGCTCTTTGCAAGACTTTGAACATTGATGCAAGACTCTCCACCAGTTACCATCCCCAGACGGATGGTAAGACAGAACGTCTGAATCAGACGCTTGAACAGTATCTTCGATGTTTCACTCTCCAAATCATGTGGACTGGCCTACTTTGTTATGGATGGCAGAATTTGCCTATAATAACGCTGTGCACACTACTTTGGGTTGTTCTCCTTTTTTTTGTCTCCATGGGCATCACCCCAACATACTCCGTTTTGACTGGCCTATTCATTCTCCTGTACCCAGCATTCATGAACATCATGCCCACCTCAGAGCAGTGCTCATTGACCCCAAACATAGCCTGGCAAATGCTCAGACCGCGCAGAAGGTGGGTGCTGATAGACGGCGAACTTTAGAACCGGATTACAAGGTGGGGGATAAAGTTTGGCTTTCTACTAAACATCTCCACATAAAAGGGGTTTCTAGACTTAAACCGAAGTACGCGGGTCCTTACACCATAGTTGAGGTCATTAACCCTGTGGCGATGAAACTCTCTCTCCCTGATTCGTGGAGCCTTCATCCTGTGTTCCATGTTTCCCTCCTTCAACCCTGCCCTTCTAGTGTAAGATTACCGGAGAAGCCCCTTCCTGTGGAGGTAGACGGTCAGGAGGAGTATGTAGTGCAGTCCATTCTCGACTCCAGGTTAGTCTGTGGTAGGGTGCAATATTTGGTGGAATGGGAGGGTTATGGCCCTGAAGACCGGTCCTGGGAGCCTGTGGGTAATCTTCACTGTCCCGAGTTGGTGGAGCAGTTTCATGCCCTGTGTCCGGGTAAACCGGGTCTTCCGCCGGGTCGGCTGTCCTCGAGAGGGGGTTCTGTAGCGGTTTTAGGGTCAAATGAGCGTGTGATCCCTCCATCTTATTTGTCTGGTTGTATATGTATTCAAAGGAGCGAGAGTGGTCCTGGCAGACAGCACTCCAACTACCAGCATGCAAAGGGGCGGACCTACAGGGGCACAAGGCGGTTTCTACTAAAGCACCTCACTCCCAAGAGGAAGTTGATTGTCAATCAATCCGGAGTGTTTGGGAATGGCGGATGGTGATCCCCGCCGGAATTCAGCTAGAAGAAAGAAGCCCGTCTTGTTTGGAATCTGTCTTTAAACTTTCGTGTCCTGGCTCCTGTGAAACGCGCAATATGATAAGTACTGATTAGTCGGAGTGCGGGCTCGACTCCGTTGTGCAGACAGTGTATCTTGATGAGTATATAATCGAGAGAGACCGCGGTGTCTGTTTAAACGCGCTTTGACGTTTATCTGGCATACTCGAGTAAACAAAGGTATTTGCTAGAGATCGCGTCTGCAGTTAAGACGTGCTCTCTGACATTTCTTTCGCTGCTAGCACGAGACGCTTGTGGTGTGATTCGAATCCTTTTTATTTTTATTTTTGTGAACTTGCAGAGGACATTGACTCAAAGAAAAAGGATTCATTGGTGACTCGAAAAGAGGAGTATCTGGATTGTCACTGCGACTAGCTTGTGTCATCAAACAACCTAGTCGCCTGTTGAGGATTTTTTACGCTCCGTTGATTTTGGTTCCAGCGGCAATTGAACTTTTGGTGCATAAGGGATTAAGATAATTAGCATTTCTACTCAAGAAGGAGTACGTTTGCAGCGCAGGTCTTATCTACAAAAGTGCCCTAAGCTGCTATTTCCCGGTTTGGGTGGTGTGAGACTTTGGTGAGTGGCAGAAGAGGGTTATTGGGCTTTACCATTGCTACTGCTCTAAAGACTGTTGTAAACCCCTTGTTTGTCCTTCCTGTACATAGGGTGGACGCTCCTTTCTGAACATTTGAAGTCTGCTGACCAGAACATAGAGGGACCCCCAGAGAACAATCACCGCCTGTTTATTGTTTTCTCCACTTCCCCTTTTCCCGCCTGGGCAAGTATTCTCACAGAGAGTTTGTACTGTCGCTGTTGGAGTCGTGTTTAGGTGGGACTGGGGGACTTATCATCAGACGTCGTTTCTGCCGGTCATCAGAGCAAGGTTAGTGGCGTACTTTATACTTGCGCTGCGGCCAATCACGACAGGAAGGTCATGAAGAACTAAGGAAGTGAGGCCAACAAATGATCAACAAAACAGACATTCAAAAGAGAAAGACACACAGGACTCTCAGAAGTGGTGAGCACAGGTGGTGTAAATAGATCAAACCATTTAAGAGGAATGTCCAAAAAGGTTTTTTTCCTTTAACACACAGGCAAGACCTGTGGGATTCTTTTGTAATGGGCACCAGTAGGACTTTCACTGTGCAGCTATGAAAGGTAATCAGTGAACGTCAGAAACAACACCCTGATTTCTAAACCCAGACCCTCCCTGGTACCCGTCACAGAAGGAGAACAACTGGATCTTCAGGAAGAAGATGGGGCTTCTCGGCATTGAGGGCCTGAGGGAGGACCTGTGTTACATTTTGTATTTAGTACAAATACATCATTTACATGTATTTTGGTGTATTACTTTAAGGCATGAGACTTGTTATGTTCTGCATGGATCCTGCATTCTAAACAGAGCTTTGTTAATGTAGCATTCTGCACTTGGAAGGCAGTTGTATCCTGCTGCCATCCTGTAAGGAGTTATGCTGTGCTGATCTTCAATAAACTTTACAAAAAGCTTTTGGACTTTATTCTTACAAATTTTTGGCGACGAGGGCCTACTTTACTCCTGCCATTCTCAGCACAGGAGCGGAGTATCATTGAACCCATTGGAATTTACAACATATTTTCATTCAATTCGAATTTTCTTAAGGATTGTTCGCATTTCAAAGTGCTGTTTATTTACATTATTTACATGGTGGTTGCTACCCTTATCCTAGCGCTTTCTACAAGTTCCTTCGTGTTGATGCGGTTTCTACAAGTTCCTTCGTGCTGATGCGGTTAAGGAAAAAGGTGATTGGTTGAATGTTATTAGGGAAAAATTATGGACTTATCGCATTACTCCACACACTACCACAGAGATTAGTCCTTTTAAATTACTTAAGGGTAGAGAACCGGCTTCAGTTATCTGTCCTTGGTGGTTTAAGGAAAAGTGTAAAAATGTAGTAGAGAACAAGGTTGATATTCAGGAAGTTGCTGATAAAGTCGTTTGTAAACAGGAGAAAGTCACATCATGGTACAATAACAAATGGAAGACAAGAGAACATGATTTGGAAGTTGGTGATTGGGTCAGGATTCTCAAACCTTTTCTGGTTAGTAAAGGCATGAGTAAATATGGTGGACCCGTTCAAATAAAAAAAGCTTTCTGGAATACTGTTGTTATCCAAGATGGTAAAGTTTGGAATTCAAGAAAAGTGGCTAAGTGTCGTGTACAAAATGTTAACCGGTACCAGGAAAATTCTTCGCATGAATACAAGTTTGGTGATGAACCAAAATGTGATTCTGTAGCATCAAGAATCAAAAGTAATGTTCGGGTCAGAAACAGGCCCATTTCTTTACAAGATTTTGTATAAGTGTATTGTGTTGGTTTATTTCTTATTGGTTTTATTTAATGGGGGAGATGTGTTACATTTTGTATTTAGTACAAATACATCATTTACATGTATTTTGGTGTATTACTTTAAGGCATGAGACTTGTTATGTTCTGTATGGATCCTGCATTCTAAACAGAGCTTTGTTAATGTAGCATTCTGCACTTGGAAGGCAGTTGTATCCTGCTGCCATCCTGTAAGGAGTTATGCTGTGCTGATCTTCAATAAACTTTTCAAAAAGCTTTTGGACTTTATTCTTACAACCTGTCCTGTCTGACTTTCAGTAAGAAGGCAACAAGAACTATTGATGGACAGAATGCAGAACAATGTCAAACATTCACCCCAGAACAGACATCTGGGCCTAAATCCTTAGTTTTTTTGCTCACCATGGAATTCAAGTTTGGACCCAGCCATATGCAAATCAGTCTTGTCCCTGCACCCATTGGGAACAGTCCAGCTCGAACTGCCAGGCCAGGTCCTCCCTGGTCTGGAAACAAGCATTCTAAGACCGGTTTCGGGGTTTCACCCCTCTTCAGCCAGGATAGCTTGACTCCAGTGGCATGGAGAGCACGGGACTCACGTCTGAGCATATCCGTCCCACTCAGGGTGACAAATGCAAATTGTTCTGCATTCTGTCCATCAACTGTTGTTTTTGCATTTCAGTAAGAAGGAGGCTAGCCACCGCAGGCTTTTGTGAGGCACAAAACGTGTGCTCCAGGTGGTGCACAAGAAGGCAACCGATAAAATGAGGGGGAACACCTCTGGGTTGGTCAAAGTGCTCCACAAGGACGGTACGTACCATGAACCAACTAATGAAACAATCCTGGTTCTGGGATTACCTACAAATTAGATATTTCCCACAGCTAAGAATAATTATTGTTGTAATTGCCTCGATAATCCAATTTGCTGAACATTTCCAGTGGCCAAAGACTGATGTTGATGTAAAGGTGTTGTCTAAAAAGTGCAAAACATTGCAGTCAACACTGACAGACCAGCAATGGGAAATCCTTTTGAAAGGTTGATTATGGACACATCAAGACTCTAAAATCTCCCACTGTTTCAGTGAACAGGGTTAATTTGTACACCAGGCCAGTAAATACCCTGGAAAAGAACTTCTCAAAAGCGTTAGCATTCAATTTCAGCCCACTGATGTTCACCAAAGACAAGGGAGCTAATTCTCTATGAATGCAGGAGCAGTTTCCTAAAGAGCACTTTTTTATGTACACTTCTATGCCTTTGTCAATCTGGCCTGGAACAGCAATCTCTGTTACTGAAGGTTGAAATAGGGCACGGTCCTTTCAGTTTCTACTAACTATATAGGAATATTTCCTGAATATATACTCACAAGGGTAAACTTAGACCAAAAGTCTAAGTTTACAACTTTCGGTATTCACAAAGGTAAGTTACAAGTAGTATCTTTACTTCTGCAGTCGGGCCAGAATTTCCACCCTACTGCGAAGATTCCACTCCACACCCGGAGTGTACTCTGCACACACAGTTCATCTTTGTGAATACCGAAAGTCGTAAACTTAGACCTTTGGTGACTTTTGTGAATGTGGCTCATTCTCTAATGCAGCTTTTCAGGGACACCCTAATAAAAGTGGTCCTTATGGAAACAGTGTGGGTGGTGTGTAAAAACTATGCGATTGGTACATTTTTGCATGCTCAGCAAAATAAGCACCATTCGTGGAAGAGACATATGTGCAACACATGCAATGTGCAGGTGGGCTGTGAAACTACGCAACTCTGCAAGTTATGACTCACTGGGCATGTAGCTAACTAGTCTGCAAATCAATGACATTCAAGTGGGATACAAAGACTAAGGCCCAGATTGTCAAAGCAGTCACAGAATGCAGCGTAGCAGCCACAAATGCTGCTATGTGTTGTGTGACAGGAAGGGAGCAGGATGGTGAAATATCTACAGAGAATTGTATGTTGCTGCAGGAGAAAAACCCATAAGTGCCCACTTTTAGCCCTTTCTAAATTTTCCTTCAACAGTTTTGCAGAGGAATACGCTTTTTTTGCAGAGCATATCACCCTTTGAAAAATCTGTGCAAACCCCCAAAACTTTACAGGTTTCCAATATTCTGGCGTTCCTACCAGCGGGAAGAATGTGCTGCACTACCTATTTTTACTCAAAGGCTGTTTTGGCCTCAGATATGTCAGCCAACTTAGGAAACACCACTATATTTGAAAGACATCCCCCTTTACAGCAGATTGTTATTAAAATGTGCTGTTGTGATTTCAACTAATGTCAGCGAATGTACAAGAAATGGGCAAAGTCAAATGTGGACGTTTCAACTATGGTCAATGTTGTGGGTAGGTTTATTGCTAGTTGTCAATTCCGCGGATGCCACCAGTGGAATATTCCACAGTATGTACAGATAGACACTGAAAATGTTCCCCAGTAAACATGTCCCATTCCATTGGTCAACTGTTAGGCTTTTCCTTCATCAGGGAGCAGCATTAGACTTTTTCTGCTATTTCTAGCAGGTTTCCTCAGCAGAGGTTTTCAGTTGAAAAACAATTCTAAATTACTCAAAAACTATAAATCAGTTACGCCAGTCCTAGCAGAACTTGTGTATTTGAAAATCTGTGGGTGAATTTTCCCTTTCATTATTATCATAGACAGGTCTTAAGTTTTTAACTATTTGAAATGTTAATCAGTAACCGTAGGTACGAGATAGATTGTTAAAAAGTATCGAGTATGGTATGATATATCTGCCTTTTTTTACTTAATTCTTTGGGGCACTGTGTTCCTGGGAGCAATAAGTCAATGTAAATGAGCACAAGTAAGAACTTGCAAAAGAGTTCAAAAACCTACCACTCCACATAACATTGAGATTTCCAACTCTTACACTTGATAGTAAAAACAATGTGCCCTATGTCAATGTCCAGATCACCAGGCTCTGGTAATAGGCGACAGTGGAAGTGGAAACAGTTGAGGGAGAGACAGGCTGTATCTCCAGCTGGTCTCCAAAGTCAAATTTTGACAAGGGATTTGAAATAACCGGTGCAGGGAATGGTCTCAAGGGTACCACACGTTACAAATGGCTAGTTACCGTAAAAAGCTTTGATGATGTGCCATCCATATTTCCTGGGCACCATTGCTCGAGGCTTTGTTTTAGATCGTGGATAGTAACACACTTTTAAACGTTGATATCTTCATAATTCTAGATCTTAAAAATATGGTTCAAACAGTTTCACAGTCAAGGTGGTCAGCTTGAGCTAAAGCACAAGGCTGAAGAATGCCTGGTGTAAAGGAAAACTCATTATGGCCATAAATTCTCCTTGTTGCGTGTCAAAGGGGCAGTCAGGCTTACCAACAGGTGTAATCCTTCAAAAGTTCGACATGTCCTCTAACCCATACGATGCAGTCGGTCAAAGATGCTGCTTCTCCTCGCATCAGATCAGCTGCGCCGCTGGGCGTTGTGGCACCGCTCAGGCTCTTCCACCCAAGGCGTTCTCAATGTAGGACTCAGTTGGGTCTTATTCTTGCTTTTAGGGTTAGGTAGCTTTATCCTTTCCAGGGAAGCACGTATAGTCTTCACAGCAGCAGGGCACATTGATCAGGCTTCTTCTGACAATGAGCTTGTCTTAGCCTTGGTTGAAGAAGGAGCACATGGTTTCTTTGTCCAAATAAGAACCTGTTTCTTGCTGCTATGCACTTTCTTAATATAAGGCAAATGCAAGAGACTGGCTCTGGAAACCCATTTCTTAACTAGTTCTAGTGGGCATTGTCGAGAAGCCAGAGCCAATGAGGAGGCAATAACGTCACACTAATGGCTTATCACTTCTGGACACATCTTCCTGGCATTCCCTGACTGAGGGGGAGGGGGGGGCATGATATAGGCAAAGGAATGCGGACGGCAGGTGAGATAGTCTAGAGGTCCTGCTTGGAGTGTTTTTCAAGACAGATTCAAATTCACTGCATTTATATTGAAACCGAAAATGGCACATATGTGAAACACCTACAGGTCTCTCAGATGCAGGCCCCAGTGTTCTGCTCCCAAGACCCAAATGCAGACTAGCCTTCAGCCCGTGCAGCAAATAAAAGATATATGTTGCACACAATGTGTCATCACAGAGGACACCATTCATACTGCATACAGTCTAAATTTCTGCCACATTTAAACACTCTTGGGGAATAGAGTCAAAGTGATCTGAGACTTCACAGATTTGCCAATCAGTTTGCTGTACAGCACTTCTAGGGCTAGATGTAAAAGACCTATGATCCTCTATCCTACAGCAGTGCCTCAATCCCTCACTCTTCAAAGAACCTATTGAGGAGACAATTGTAATCTTACATTAAAGGCAGGACTAAAACCTTTGACCCTCCCAGTCCAGCAGAGCCTAGCTTTGATATGGAAGAGCAACTAAAATGTGGTGAAGCATCCTGGGATCCCTGGGCAGAAAATCATCATGGCTATTCATAATGCACAAAATGGAAGCAGCATGTGATAGACAACTTTCCATGAGGGACTTTCATCCTAATTAGTAAAACCATTTACTTTACAATATAGGATCCATTTTAATTAAAGGGCCCATCAATCAGTTCACAGTATCAAGGATGGCTCTCCCTAGTCACAAGAAGAGATACCACCTGTGTTGATTCTAACTCTCCATCTTGTGTCCCTCATGCTGGCATTTTGAGTTTGGAGATCATGGACAAGGCAGATATAGTTGCCAATGCTGCTGATGAGGCCTTCCTGGTGCATTTTCATGGCCCTAGCATACCTCAGATGACTGGGTTTTATTCTCATTCCTATTCGCTGCTGCCTTGCCTTCCTGCCACCTCCTAATAGGGCATTCACTATCTGTACAAGTCTACTCTCTGTGACCCACTGCATTTGCATTCATACAGCCGGACAAGACATTGGCGCATTGCCCCAAGCCGTCACTCTCATCATAAAATGAAGGATGTCTATTTAGCCACTCTGAAAGCTTTACATCTTCTTATGCTCTCATTACTCCTTGGAGGGGAGAGGTGCTACTCTATTGTGTTTTTTAATACATTTATTTTTGGCATCAGATGATAGGCAGGTTCACATATCTGTTTAACATAACCGACTCTTTTTATGCATTTAGGGGGATATATATATGAAGGTACCCATTTGCGAATCTCAAATAGCGATTTTTTAGAAATCGCTATTTGAGATTTGCAAATTGGTATGTATGTAGAAAATCAAATTTTTTTAACGATTTCTTAAAATTCCTTAATTGCGATTAGCAAATTGCGAATTGCAATTAAGGAATACTTTCCCATTCATTTCTATGGGCCAGGAGGCTCATAGGAATGAATGGGAAGTTATTCTCAATTTGCGATTCGCAATTTGAGAATCGCAATTTGAGAATAATTTCAAGGGTGCAGGGGTGTCCAAAGGACACCCGGTTGCACCCCTGAAATTAGCATGGGTGCCCATGTGGTGCACATACATGCCCTAAGGGCATGTATGTGCTTCACAGTGCACTTTGAAAAATGCAAAAAAGTGAATTTTTCAAAGGATTCGCAAATTACCACCAACTTGAAGTTGGTGGTAATTTACGATTCCTTAAGGCCAATTTGCATTTTTCAAATGCTTCTTACATTGCATTTAAGGAATCGCAAAATTTGCGATTCCTTAAATGTAATCGCAAAATGAAGAATCGCAAATTTTGCGATTCCTTATTTTGCACGCAGATTTGCCTAATACATACCATTTGACCAAATTGCATTCGCAAACGCCAAAATTCGCAGTTTGCGAATGCAATTTGGCTTGATACATATGGCCCATAGTGACTTGCAGATTCATTGTACCAAAAATACTATAATGCCTTTTCGTTTTTTAATACAAAAGCAATACAAATATAACCCACATAGTAATCCCACCCGCCTCAATGATCAGTACTCAAAACTGAGAAAAGTATTGACTAGACTAGAAACACTCAACATACGTGGGCCCATATTACTTAAAGGGCACATTTTCTCTGTTTGTGCAAAATGCATCTCTTTTTGTTTTGTTAAACCATCTTTATTGGATTTTATTGTATACCTTACAGTGAATACATCAGTTGGTACTTACAGTTTCACAACAGCATTACAGGACGGTTACCTTAAACAGATATGTGAACCTGCCTATCATCTGATGCCAATAAAAAATTTATTTAAAATACATACAGCCCTGCCAAGTACCACGCATCAGGCGTTAGACGAACACATTTCAGTGTGGTGGTCCGCATCACCACACTGAAATGCTTAGTGATGCATAATGGGCGTAGCGCTTCTCTGCTGTCAAGCCCTACTAATGCTGCTAATAATGCACCATTCGAATGCTAAACTGAATTTGGAATGGCAGCATACCATGCACGCTGCTCCCAGCAGGCTTTGGGGCTCCAGCAGCTCTCTAGCTCAGCTGCTACAATGTAACAATCATTCGATTCCAACCCTGTGGCATGCTGATTTAAACATGACTGACGACAGGAGAAGCAGTGACCAATGGCTACTACTGACTCATCAGCCAGGTGACTGGGCACGTCCAGAGTTTACTTTTGTGACACAGATTTTAACAGGCGGCTTGTCTGCGGGACGTCCTGCTGCCATCCACGGTTATGCGGTCAGTTGGCTGTAGTTCCTGAGATAAAGTAGTTGTGGGTATTGCAGTGGCAATGAGCACTGCTTGCACCACAGTAATGACATAACTCCATATCTATAAATCCACAAGTATAGTAACTAGGAAATACATGCTCCAGCAGATCAACAACCGCTATAGGTATGTGACTGCAGAAAAAGAAAGAAACATGTGATGCATATTCCTTACAGTCTTCCCCAAGGTTCCCCAGTAGCGCGCTTAGTCTTTATTAGACTCGTCATGTATATTTCAAAGTGTATCATCATTATTTCCCAGCAATCCAGGAAAGGCAGTCATGGGGGTTAGGGCAGAGGGTAGAGAAAAAGAAAACAAGGTGTGGGGGAGGTAGTTTTGCACTCCTGTAATGATTATGGCAAGCTATTGTAGCATGTGGTTGATCAGTCTGAAGGGGTTGGATTGTCTCGCGGCTCTTCGAGGGCAGTCAGCATTCCTCCCAGTCTGACACTATCGGCCTCTTTTGCAGACACCGCTGCTCTTAATGCCGGAGAGCCATGGCTTCAGCTCTGCCCCACTTCAGGGTTGCTGCATGCCAATATGTTACCCTTTGCAGCATAGCAGCCTTCCAATGCATAGCTATCAACCTACACACCAACAACAATGGCAGATCAATGAAGTGGGTTGTGCCCCCCCCCCCCGGTCTTTCCGTGCCTGTAAAGGCCTATCACAGAACAAGCCATGCAGTCAAGGCTGGTATAGACTGTTATATTGGCCAAGGCATTTGTGACCTCTGTCCAAAGACTGCGGGCCATCTAGCAGTTCCAGAACATGTGCAGCATATCCGCGCAATCTTTATGGCAGTGCAAGCAGCCCCGACGAAGCTTCAGGATAGATTTTATGAAGCCTGACCGGGGTGAGGTATGCCCTATGCAGAATATTGTGTTGGATATATTGGAAGCGGGCCTTTCAGAAAACCTTCCAAGGATACAACACCATTGTGACCCATTTTTCTGAGGTTAACGCATGTTCAATGCCCCCCTTCCAGGCCTGCCATCAGATCCAGCAGAGTGTGGGTTAGTGCTTTGGTCAGCAAGGTAATCAACCAACAGCCTTCACTCATCTGTGTACTTGGCTTGGGCATTGGGTGCGGGTCAGGTTCCGGGCCCACTATACCCTACTGTCTCGCCCTCTCTCCCACCAGTCTCCTATAGGCCAGAACGTGACCTACTGGTAGGCCTGCAGTGTAAACTAGCTGATCGAAGGGCATACGGGTCCTGTCCAGGAAAATGTTGCCCAGAGTGCTCACACCCACGTCCCCCGGTGCTCCCCACCCCCGCCCCCGGTACTCAACACCCCCTAACCAATCTGTTGTAGGAATGCTTGAACAGAGGTCAAGTAGTCTCCAGGGGCGTATGGGGCATATCTGGCATTTCACAAAGCTGTCATATGCCACCCATAGCAGTTTGCTAACAGGCGAGGGGGCTGCTGTCCTGGCTAGAATTATTTCCCGCACCAGCTGCTGTGCCCCCCTATCAGGGGGCCTAGTCCAACTCCTCTACATGTTTCCCTGCCAGGCAGCGTGTGGGCAATTGTAGCTGTATCACCAGAGAGAAATGCTCGAAGTTTGGAGTGCCAAGCCTGCCTTGTTCTACTGGGAGTTGCAGCTTGGACAGTCCTACCCTTATTGCAGATTAAACCACCAAGCATGGTGTGTAATGCACGGAATGTGCTGGGGGCTCACTGGTAAGTTAATAAAGTAATATAGAAGATGCGGGAGCGTCACCATCTTAGATACCACCACTCTGCCCTGCACCGACAGGGAAAGGGAACACCAGAAGGCAATTTGAGGGTGAAGGGACGTACTGCCCTCCTGAGGTTGCCATCTAGGAGGTCATGAGGTGCATGATAAATATTGATGCCCATACACCAAAATGTGTGGGACTCTAATCGGAGGGCATGAGCACCCACCAGAACATGTTGCGGGTGCAATCAGAGTGGAGTGGAAACATACAGGTCTTGCCCCAATTCATCCCCTTTCCCAAGGCAGATCGGAAGGTGTCTAGGATATTCGCTATTTCAGCAATGCCCGACCTGATATCTCGGACATAAATTAGAACATTATCAGTGTGTTAGGAGACTACATGAGTTGTGTCTCTTAACATTATGCCCCAGGCATGGCCTGCCGGCCAGAGTCTTTTCAGCAGTGTAGTAAAAAATAAAATCATGACATTTTTTTACTGCTGTGGGCACAGCAGCTTTGCGAGGGAGGGCTGGGCTGCTCTGCTGACAGAGCAAGGGAGGAGTGGTTTTCACTCACTACGTGCGCATGAATGGGTGGCCGGCCATCTCGGGCAGGCCAAAATTTCATGAGCACTTAGCATGTTCTCCACCAGGCTGCATTACAGCTTGGCTGGAGAACATTACCAGGCCCCAAGTACCTGTTTGAGTGCCAATCCAGGGCTCCCATACCAATCGCAATGCTGCAATGCGTTGTGATTGGCTAAGGCGGGGCATGGATGCTTCCTGTTCTGGCCAGAAGTATGCTGAGAGACGCCAGGAGGGGAGACGCGACCAGAAGGATGCGGCATGGAGGATGCAGTGAAGAGGTAAGTTTAATAACATTTTTTATTTACCCTCTTTACCCCCTCCCTGCTCCACCACACCGATCTATGCTGGCCACCACTGTGCTCGGGGCTCCATCCCCAGGGTGAAGGGTAGAGGGGAGAGAGGGAAGCCCTGGTGTGTGTCACTGCTGATCGTAAACGGGTCTGATATTTGTAGCCCTATTTTAACCCTGGCTGAAGGGTCTGTGTAGGCGAGTTTTGTAAGATGCTGTATTATGCCGCGTATGCCCATCGCTTCCAGCGTCGCAAGCATGTACTTCCAATCTAAGATGTCAAACCCTTTTTCTAAGTCCAAAACCACACAAGCTTCCAGCTCCAATATGCAATACAGTTTTTGAGTGTTCAGGATCGGTTTGGTACAAACCCCATCTAATCATGGTGGATTAGATCTAGTAAATGTTCCAAGATCCTTGTGGCTATGGTCTCACTCAATATCTTATAGTCACTGTCTAACATGGATTATCTCAAGGGAATGATGCCCTGGCTTTGGGAGTGAGACTTATAGTGCCTCACGGAGGGTCAGGAGAAGGCATCCCACAGCGAGGGCAGCATCGTACAGTTCCAAGAGCTTGGGAACCAGGGGTGCCTTGTATGTTTTATAGAACTCAATAGGTACCTGCCAAGGTACCTGCACTGGCGCAAAGCAGCCCATTGTGCACAGGGGAAAAGGACAGGAATGTGCTGTATCTCATAGATACAGCGCATACCTGCCCTTTTGCTTTGATGTAGGGCAGCGCAGCAAGATTCCTTGAGGAACTGCCCAAAGCCAACCCTCATAAATGAGGCCCTTATTGCTCTATCCTAGGCCTACCATTTCAGCCTAAGTGCAGTTTTAAACTGGGGGGGGGCGTGGCCAACTGCCGGACATAGAGGACGTGAGCTGAAAGAGCTCCGTCCCCTACCCTGACGATCAGCTAAAATATCCTGCGTATTCCTGGACCTACGAAGCTGGGTCGTCCATCTTTGGGCTGCGAAACTCCTCTGGACCCTGCAGCTGTAGTTTATACACCCAGTATCTGACGATAACTGCCGGAATCGGCGCTGCCTCTGGTCGGACGGCGACAGGAGAAGAAGAGGGGCGGAGCCGAGTATGCTGCATGGCTTCCTCGACGGAAATAACAGCTTCAGCGGTATCTCCGACGTTTCTATGCGATGCTGACATGAGGTCAAGGTAGCGGCTCCTGATCGAAGGTGTTGACAGTGTTGGCAGGGGCGAGCGCTGCTTTCTCTACTTTGCTGCGCCATGGCAGCGGCCTCTGTGGACAAGATAACAGATGCGGCCGGCCATGCCCGGGATCGGCGTGTGAGCGGGCAGGGGGAAATCATTGACGTTGTGGTGAGCGAGGATCGGGGGTGCTTCAACCCCTCCCTCCCGCTTGAGGACGTGGCCGAATACCAGGCTGTACACGCGCTAAGTGGCATGATATTGGAACCTAGAGGGGGGCGGCCCTGACAGTTCAGGCCTCCACCCCCCAGGCGACCTCGATGACGCATTTATTGTTTGGAGTCCATGTTGACCTTTTGTTTCAGGTTTGGTCCTCTGGTGTTTTATGGAGGAACCTAGTATTGGGGAGTTTCTATGTATTGGCGCACTTGGCTCCTCAGCAGTTTTTCTCTTCAGAGTTTCGGTCTCCACAGATCACATTGCAGTTATGGTTTCTACACCGTGATCAATGGGTTAGTGTTTCCAAGCGAAGCTTGGTCGCATCCCCCTATGGGCACTCCAGTTAGTATCCAATATACTTCCCAAAAAAGTTAATGAATCCAATTCTTGTTCTCATTCATAAAGATTGTTTTATTTCTTTTTCATTTTCCGCCCTTACACCCAAAGCACTGATACGTCATCAACATGCAGGGACAACACAGAGAGACCACCACGGAGAACTCCCCAAGCTAGAACAATGGGAACAACAGAGACAGTATTACAAACACGAGATGAAACACAACCTCAATCTACATCTGGACAGCCTTTTTTAGAACCAGGCCAAGGATCACCAGACGACCTAGGAGGGGAAAAGAGAAAAGAAAAAGAACAACCGAACACCCGAATTACCATACAGTCGAAAAAGGACAGGAAGAAAACAGTGAAGGAAACCTAGTGATCAAATCAAATCAATAAACTTTATTAGGTTTGCACAGTAGGAAACCATAAAAGTTACACATTACACACTACATTACAATTACAATTTAAAATACACAATATACATTTTCAATGATCATAGTGTAAGGGGGGCATCACATGAATTTCATTAAGTATGAAGAATAGTTCAAACTTAAGGTACTTTATCCAATTCATTTGGAGTTCCAAATATTTTCTGAACTTCAGCGAACATTTCAGAAAGCCAGCCACGAAAGGAATACATTCGGGTTTTAACAATTGTAGGTAGTAGAGAGCGGGGGCTGCCTGCATTAAATTTAACTTTTTTAAAAGGGTTTTTAAATAAAAGCTTCTGGGCATTTCATAAAATTTACAAAAAAACATAAAGTGCAGCAGATCCTGTGGAGACATATTGCCGCAGCCACAGGGTGCTAGCACTTTCCCTTTATGACACCCCCTAGGAACAGCTAATAAAAGATGGAAATAGTCTATTCTAAACCTGATTAGCAAGAATCGCTCGTGGGCGGGTAACGGTCACAGTAGATATGGCTCCATGTCTAAAGATGTCTTAAGCATCATGTGTTTACGAACACTGATCTTTAACAGTTCTTTCTACTCTCTTTCCATTTTTTTACGTAAAGGAGTGTTTCACAAGAGCCACATCTTCCCTAGTAATGCAATCAGGTGTTAAAAACAAATCCGGGCGTCCCAGCTCTCTAAAACACCTCTGTAAATATTTTATCCACGGTATGTGGGTCATGTGATCCAGGCTCAAGATCTCTTTTAGGAGTTTGTGTGTGAGATCAAGATGTTTATTAAGCCAACATTTGAGCGAAAAGATTAGGACACATGGCCAAGATGTCGCAGATATATGGAGTGCCAGTTTCTTCATGTACAATTAGGTTTGCAGTCCCTTTTGGAACACACAACAACCGTTTTAAAAAGTGGTTTTCCGTCACCTGTAGGCCCTCAAGTCTGGAGTACCCCCATAAATCGGTCCCATAACTAGCTATAGATATGCTCTTAGCTTGGTAGATCTTTAACATTGCCGCCACAGGGTGGTTGCCCATTTTAGCTGCAAAGCCAAATAGCGCAGCGTTAGACCTGATAACCTCTACCCTTTTCTTATTTAACAGTGCGACCCAGTTCAGGCGGTCATCCAGCAGGATGCCCAAATAGGAAAAGGTTGTACATATTGGCACTCTGTCGCCATTTACCTTAAAGGGGTACTGTCTTTTTGGGCACAACCCTACCTGTATCACATAGGATTTAGAGTTTTTTATGGCCAGATCTCTATCATCCATAAACCCATGGAACACATCAAGTAGGGTTTGTAAGCCTTTAGGCGTACGGGCCAAGAGGACTGCGTCGTCTGCGTATAGCAAGACGGGCAGTTCCCGCCGTCCCACATACGGGTAATCAGCCCCTGTTTCCAGCAGTGTTCCTTCTAGATCATTAATGTAGAGATTGAAAAGGAAAGGTACCAAAATACACCTCTTTCGCACCCCCCTTTCGGTGTTAAAGTTCCTGGTTACCTTAAGGTCTAAGGCGTATCTAATGTTTGCCCTTGTGTCTCTATGTAGGTCCATCAGAAAGTCCACCAGGTTTGACTCAACTCCCATGGCCCTCATGGATTGCCACAACTTTCCCCGGTTGACACAGTCAAAAGCGGATGAAAGATCCATGAAGGCCATGTAGATTGTCCCAGGGCGGGCAATGGTGTACTTTCCAAGAATCAAATAGAGATTAAGGCATTGTGCCATGGTCGAGTGGCCTGGGCGGAACCCATACTGGATATCCGAAATGATCTTGTTCTCATCCGCCCAAGCCGTCAATCTCTTTAATATGACTCCCCCTATGACCTTTACAACAGAGTCAATTAGGGAGATTGGGCTGTAATTCATGGTACAATTACGATCTCCCTTTTTAAACACTGGCACAATTGTGGAGACTCCCCAAGATTTTGGGCATCCTTCTTTAGCCGTGTTGTTACCCACCGCAACCAGGATTGAAGCCCAAAAGGAGGGGTTTGATTTAAAAAGATCCGGGGGAATACCATCCGGGCCTGGGGCCTTCTTGTTTGTGAGGTTAATGATGCCTTCCTCCACTTCTCTTGCAGAGAACTCAACGTCAAGGTGGATGTACTTTTAAAAATGGCGACAAAATGAGACACCTATTCATCCTCCGTTATGTTGGTGGCCACTTCCTCGGCTCTTTCCACTGGAAAGAGAGGTCTATTTATAATGCTCCAGAATTGGGAGCTGTTAGAAAGAGTCAGTGGGTCTAAAAGCTCCCTCCAAGTTGCCTCCTTCAATTCCGTTCTTCGTGTGGCCAGCACTTTTTTTACAGCGTTTCCGAAGTATGCGGATCTGGGTCTGTCCCTTGGAATTTCTTTCAGGGCCGCCTTAAGATCTCTGGCGGCTTTAGAGCATAAGGGGCAAAACCATTTAGGATCACTAAACACCCTGGTTTTCCCTGGGACAGATAACAAGCTCCCCACTTTGGAAGCAATCCCTTCGAAGGCGTTGAGAGTACCCGTGGCCGTTGAATCAGCGTTAAGGCAACAGGAGAATTCTGCCGCACAGACGTCTTGGAGTTTTTCATGAAAGACGGACGGGATTACTTGATTCCATTTTAACCGCCGCCTGCCATCAGTTAGTTGTACGAGGCACCACCTATTACTAAATCCTTTTTCTTCAGGGAGCTCCCTCCCAGGTTAACACACACTGGGTTGTGATCGCTGTGTGCGCTTGCTACAATTAAAAAGCCCTTCAGGGAAGGTAGAATAGTTCTAGAGAGCAGTATGTGATCTATGAAAGATCCACCGCCACGGCCTTTAAAGGTCGGTTCCCTTTGTTTGCTGAATGGTGGTGCAAAACTCATAGAAGAGGACAGGTCAAACTTATTGAGTATATCATTAAGAACATTTCCCTTTAGGGTATGCTCAAAATGAAGTCCCGGTATCAGCGGACACCCCATAATTCCCATGTCAGTGAGTTTGGGATCACCACACGGATGCACGTTGAAGTCACCTGCAATCATGAGGTTCTTTCTAAGGGGGCCACAGCGCTGTTCAATAAAGTTATTCAGCTCGGTTATCTTACAACCTGCTTCTTTGTGTACAGCATTATAGAAATTTATCACACAAAGGCTGCTGTTTCGTTGCCCTAAAATGATTGCCTGTATGTCTCTATGATCAGAAGGGATAACCTTAATATTACATCTCAAGGCCAAGGAAGTAAAGATGACCAGACCTCCCATCGCTCTGCCACTATTTACTCATGTTGAGGGGACAAAAAAAGCTCTATACCCCACCAGCGAGAGGTTGCAATTAACCAGCCACATCTCTTGAAAACATATAATCGAGAAGTGGCTGACAAACTGCACCCGTAGGGGTCTGCGACCTTTCCCGCCAGCCCTGCAATGTTCCATGAGAGTACATTGTAGCCCTTGATGTTATCATAGGAATCTAAGGATTCAATGATTTGCTCCCTAGGGGATCCGCCATTGTTGTTCCAGGGGGATTATTTTCCCTTAGCCCCAATCTTGGGGCGGAATCAGATGTTTCCAGATTTAGCATAACAGGCAAGTTTAGGAAACAGGGCCCTCGTCTAAATCAAGATTATCAGTAGGTATACTGCTACTGACTATAGGGATTGGTCTGTCGGGGTTTCCACGTAGTCAGTCGCAATCGTTAAGGCCAGCGAGAGCTGCATATCTATTTGGGCCCATCAAAGATGAAGAATAGTCATAATCACCCCATGTTTTATCCCCATTTGGTCTAGAAAATAAAAAGCCAGGCCTCGGTTGGTCTCTATGATTGAATGGCCTGTCATATTGACCCATGTTCCTGTTATTTTGCCCTTGGGTCACCCCCCTGTAGAAGAAACCCAGTGGCAATATCTCTATACCTTGTCCCCTGAAAGATGATCCAGACTCCACTTCCCTGAATATCCTTTCTACTGGCGAGGGGCTATTGAAGTTTACAACTATGCAATCCCCCCTTCTTGATTTCCTAGAACTACCCAACCAAGAAATGCGGCGGGCCATGATAACATTGTGCACAGAAGTGTGTCCTTCTACGGTGTTGCGGAACAACCAGTAAGTTACCTTGTTTTTAAGTTGGCCATAATCCTCTTTAACTCCGTCGGGGAGAGGGTGTACATTGCCCAAAATGATCACCAATGGGGTAGATTGTGGGGGTAGGTCAATTATGGGTAGGTTTTCCACACTTCTAGTTTTCTTTTCTGTGTTTGTTTTTTCCTCAGCCCGGGCAGAGGCTACAGGATTGTTTTTCTCAGCTGCCCCCTCGGTGTGTTCTATTCCTGTTTTACCATTTGTCTTTATCCTTTCTACCTCGTTCCTATACACATTGTTAAATGGTTTTTGTGGTTCCTCAACTATGGTGGTTAGTGTGGGACGGGTTATAGATGGTAAACTATTGTTAGACTCGATAGGTTTTTAGATTGTGAGACAAGACCATGGCTTTCCATACAGACTGCCAGGTTTCCCTGTGTGTGTGTGTGTGTTATCTGTAGTAGCCTGTTGTAACTTCCCCAGGTTCTCATTTATTACTTTCATTCTTTCTATGAGTGGAAGCATAAATGACTTCTTTATCTGTTCCACTTGTACCACAAAGCCTTCTGGGATCTGTGACGTTAGTGAGGGCCGCTTGGACGACTGTAAGGTGGCAGTAAGTGGGGTTTTGGTGGGCAGGCTCTGAAGAGCATGGGAAGCGATATTTGATGTTGATTTTGCAGATGTCATTAAATTCACCCCCTTATTAGATGTTTTTATTACTTTTGGGCATCTGCCCTTTTGTCGTCCTCCACCCCTCTTTCTTTTCCCAGTTTGTGTAGGGCCTGTTTCTGAATTTTTAGGTATGGGATCAGCTAAAACCTTGAGGGGGCTTGTCTCAGCGGGCCCACTTTCTGCAGATAGTGAACTACCTAATGTGGTGTTCACAGGGGAGCCAGTATTGCGCCCAAACGATCCTATGCTCACTTCTAGCAAACTATCACCAGAATGTCACTGACTGCCTAGTTGTTCTGGCGTTACTGCATTCATAATGTTGCCCAATGAGGGCCGCTTCGAGCAAAGAGATTCCAGTGAAAGGAGCTTTTCTGTGAGGGCTATTTCGCGCTCTAGGACAACTGCAGCTCTAGTGATAAAATTATCTAGTGTCCCAGTAATGCTACCCCCAATGGTGTTAGGCACTACCTTCCTCCCCTTCCCTAGTCGTTGTGTCATAGTCCCTGTTTATCTAACAGCTAATTAAAACACGGGGTACCTGTAGTCAGTTCAATGTGCGACAATCAAGTCTCAAACAATAAACAAAGTGTCTCACTTGGATTAATGACTCGTTAGAGGGGTGGCCCAGCCCGGCCTACGACAGCCCCGCCCTTGTCCCGGGCTTCTCCCGGCGCGCTCCTGCACGCGTCCCGCGACGCGGAGGTTCACCGTTCTTTTTAAGCGCCACCGGGCGCACAGTCATAGCTGGGAGCGGCGTCCAGCCGCAAAGGATCTTGGGGGATGTAGTCCCCCCTCCCGGCGGCCGCGCTGCGGTGTCCTGGCGGCTGCGGCTGCGGGGGGAGACCAACACCGGTGTCAGGGGCTTGTGGCGGCAGGCAATGGCTGATGGCTGTGGTCCCAAAAGGTAGGTCAAAGAGAGCGAAATCAGTTTGTTTAAACTTATGAGAAAACTCCGGTTACGCAACATTTTTGATAATGTACTACAAGACCAAGGGTCCAACACAAACCAAGATGAATTACTAGGATTAAGGAGTAAGAGTGCCTACATGGCCCCTAACAGCCACAAAACCTTAGACCTATATGAAATTTTGGTGAAACAAGACCTCGCAAAAATCAATTTCAAGAAAAAGAAGAGTGGAAACATCACACAAAAAGACAGGAGTATACTCAAAAAGTTGGCAAACAATCCTAACATAGTATTTCAGAAAGCAGATAAAGGTGGTGCCCCTATACTAATGAATACTGTATATTATGAAAATCGAGTTCGGGAACACATTATGGATAAGAACCTGTATATGAAACTAGACAACAATCCAACAAAGGAATTTTCTCAACAACTTAAGAAAATTGTGGATAGAGCAGTTGAAATGGGTACCATAAAGGACAAAACAAGAGTTTTTCTATTGAAACAACATCCAAGAAGCCCAGTATTGTATATGACACCAAAAATTCACAAAAATGCAACGGACCCACCATTTACACCCATAGTCTCAATATGTGGAAGTATCCATGAACCGGTTGGCCAGTTCGTTGACAGATATCTCCATCCAGCGTCAAGAAAATGAAATCATATCTAAAAGACACCACTGATTTTTTGCACAGACTCCAAAACATCTGTTGGAAGGAAGAGGAAAATATCATACTTTGCACCGCCGATGTAAAAGCTCTTTATACATCAATTCCTCACAAAATGAGAATATACCTTACTACACTCAGAATTGGATTCAACAATGCAGCTATTTATCATGGAATGTATTCACTTTTTCTTGTACCATAGCTATTTTCAATGGAAGGAGGACTGGTACCTCCAACTACATGGTACATCCATGGGGAATTGTATGGCGCCTGCATACGCTAATCTCGTCATGGAACGTTTTGAAGAGGAGCACATTTTGTCCAACCAAGACTGGAAAGATCATATCATTTTTTATCTAAGATACATTGATGATATTTCTATGTTAAGGAGGGGCACACAAGAAGAAGTCACTACTGTTTTTGAAACATGGAATACATTCAACACATACCTTCAATTTACGAGTGAAACATCACTTACACAAATTAAATTCTTAGCTGTACTGGTTCAAAAAACAGCAGCAGGTATGGAGACGGACATTTATTGGAAAAAACAGATAGAAACAACATTTTACATTACTCAAGCCACCACCAAACATCTCTTAAGTTCCATTTACCTGCATGTCAAATGACGAAAATTAAAAGAATAGTATCAGACACCAACAAGGTAAATCAGAGGATTGAAGAAATGGCTAAAAGATTCAAAAACAGAGGGTACCGGTCAGCTATTCTGGAAAAAGCCACCAAGAAATGTCATTCAACCCCACGGGAAAAAGCTTTGATCTCGACAAGAAAAAATTAAAACACCAGAACAGTAGTGGTATCTAGATTCTCAACATCAAGAAATCAATTCAAAAAAATTATTTTGAAACATTAGCCAATGCTAGCAATGGAACCAGATTTGAATCAAGCATTTTTGCAAATTCCACTCTTTGCATAAACTAGGGATCGGAACCTAGGAGAAATAATAAAACAAATGAATCCTGAAACACCAACGTATCATGGTACCAGACCATGTCTAAATTGCCAAAACTGCAATAATATCCTCCGTGGACCTACCATCACTCATCCAATGAAGGGTTACAATATCAAACTTTAAGTAACTGCAACTTGTGAAACTGCAAACATTGTTTACCTTTTGAAATGCCCTTGTGGAAAAATATATGTGGGGAAAACAGAAAGGAAGATACGTTTAAGGATCAACAAACATAAATCCAACATCAGGACAGGAAATATAAAATCAACAGTTGCCACACACTTCTTGGAACAAAAACACACTGTTGCTCAACTAAGATTCTTAATCTTAGAAACAATCATGCAAAAGGAAGGCAGAGACAATAATAAACACTTAGGGCCGGATGTAGGTAATTCCGATTTGCCGACTCTTAAATATCGACTCATACCGAATCGGTATTTAAGAGTCGGTAAATTGGAAGAAGGCAGATGTAGGTAAAAAATTACAGATTCTGTAAGAGTCGGTATTTACCGATTCTGTAAATAACGAATCGGTATTTCACATTGATTCCTATGGGCCTTGAAGCCCATAGGAATCAATGTGAAATACCGATTCAGTATTTACAGAATTGGTAAATACCGAATCCTGCAAGGGTGCAGGGGGTGTCACTTTGACACCCTCTAGCACCCCAAGTACAGGCATGTGTGACATGTGGCACACATACATGCCCTAAGGGCATGTCTGTGTGTCACATTGCACAGGTGTGCATGCACAGATGTGCATGCACACCTGAATTCGGTATTTTACCACCCAATAGGATTGGGTGGTAAAATACCGAATTCTGAAGGCCTGTAGCACTGTAAACAGTGCTACCTACATCTGGGATTTACCGATTCGGTAAAATTACGGATTCGGTATTTTACAGAATCGGTAAAATTACCGAATCGGTAATTTTACCGATTCTGTAAAATAATGGCCCGACCGGTATTTGGTGACCTACATCGGGTCCTTAATGAGACGTGAGAACTTCTGGATTATGAGATTACAGTCATACAGACCACACGGTCTCAATGAGAGAAATGAATACTCCTGCTATCTTTGAGTACCAGGATTTGGAGTTTTGCACCAAGGATCAATAGGTTGTTACATTTACAAACCATGTATAATAATGCAGCCATCTTGATATGTATAGTAGTCACTATGAAACAGACATGACATGTTTAGAATCTTAAACACACATTTTCTGCAATATGTTTTGTTCACAAGTTTACATTTATGTTCACCATTCACGATTGTTAGTCTCTTTTAACACGCTGAACACTATATGGCAAACATAGACATAGACGTTTAAAGATGTCCGCCGCTATGGACGTGCGAGGAGTACGTTTTCGATTTTAATGACAGACTGTGCTTGTCACGCTCACGCGTGATCTTGAACTACTAACAAAATAGTGGGTGGATCTATACTCTAGATCATCCCGAAATATTGTAGAGTACTTATCTGCGATACGGAAACATGCGGAATTGGTCATTGAAGACAGTTGCGCTGTATACAAGTAAGTCTAAACATGCGGTATAGAAGCGTTCATATGGTACGCGATTAGTAACAACCTGGTTACGAACACATTCTTATCTCAATGTGTTTATTTCTTCTTAGCTACTTTTTCAAGAACTTTATACTCTCAGAACTTCTACAAGTGAGTATAGTGTTTAGTCGCTAAAACCGTCGGTTTTCACCCCGAATGAACCGCTGAATTTACTGTCACTAAAGATCGAGTTCACATGATCGCATTCCCGTCACGAACATGCCCTCACATCACAGCATTATTGTGCACAACACCATCTTTTATACTTTTGTTCACAGTTGGTTAATCAAAAACATGGGTCAACTGGTACAATAGCAAGTAATCCACTTATGGAATACAGTATTACATGTATATATGGTTGATATATATAGTTATGTATCATGCATTGTTTTGATTTGATTTAAAATTCTAGATTGATCTCCCTGATGAAGAGCAGTACATGCTCGAAATGCATTGGAGTTTCTATGATATAAGGAAGCGTCTTTGAATTGAATTGATGCTTGGAAAATATTTCAATGAATGAAATTATGGAAAAATGAAAAAGAAATAAAACAATCTTTATGAATGAGAACAAGAATTGGATTCAATAATTTTTTGGGAAACTATATTGGACACTAACTGAAGTGCCCATAGGGGGATGCGACCAAGCTTCGCTTGGAAACACTAACCCATTGATTTATAACAGAAGACGTTGTATTCGGGACGGAATCGTCTCCCCAAGGAGCAACCATCAAAATTTTAACAACGTTGAAAAGGTATTTAATTTTATAACACAATTTACCTATAGGTAGTGCACTAGCTATAAACTTGAATATAATTCTACACCGCGATGGCATTACATAATACACACACCTACTGCACATGGAATGTGAGGGGATTAGGCTCAATTCATAAAAGACACCGGGTTTTGGCGCAACTTACTAAAAGGAAGGTTGCTATAGCCTATTTACAAGAAACTCATCTTAATGTGGATGAGGCAGCCAAATTGCAGAGAAAATGGAGAGGGCAACTAATCGCTACAACATACTCATCTTCCTCCAGGGGGGCGGCGGTGTGAATGCGGAATACTGTCCCTTTCAAGCTCCTGGAACAGAAAATAGACGTAAACAGTAGATATGTGCTGCTCCATGGTTTATTGGATGGAACTCACGTGGTTATGGGCTGTATATATGCACCAAACATTGACCAGGATAAATATCTGACTACACTAGGCGCAGCCTTGACAGAATGGGCTGCATATCCCTGGGTGATAGGGGGCGACTTCAACACACTGTTAGATGTTGACTTTGACAGGTCTCATCCCTCGTTACATGTTAATGAAAGCAAGAAACAAGCGGAGGCGCTTAGGGGATGGACGGAGGGTTGGGAACTACATGACGCATGGCGGGCAAAACACCCTAGGTACAGGCAATACTCCTTTTATTCACCACCGCAAAGACTACACACTCGGATGGATCAGTTCCTATGTTCCAGCACCCTATTGGGGTCCATTACTTCGGTGCTCCATATGGGGAAAACCCTGTCAGACCATACCCCTGTGGAATTGATTGTGCAATGAGGCAAGGTTCCAACTCTGATACCGACTTGGAAACTACAACCTGAGATGCTGGAGGATCAGGTCTCCCGCAATGCCCTCTCAGAGGCGATCGTCCATTATTTCTCTGAGAATACGGGGCCTGCTAGCTCCCGACAAATCGAGTGGGATGCTTTAAAAACGGTCATCAGCGGAGTGGCGATTAGCATTAAGACAGGAGTGAGACTCGCTCTTATAGAGTGACTTACGGAGATAGAGGGTCGTTTAGCTGCACTGGAGGGAGAGGCTACAGGGACAAGTGAACAATTGACACAATTACGAGAGGCTAACTTTCAATATGCGGAGCCACTTGAGGAGCTACGTGTTGTTGATTACCGGTTGTACACACAAAAGCAACACACACAAGCTGACAGGTCGGCAACTGCTGGCACAATTGGTACGAAATGCCCCCTTGCCCACACCCATATTAGAAAATCGGAACAATGTAGATGTGGGGGTAAACACGCAATTAGACATCAATACCGCGTTTAAGGACTACTATGAACGTCTTTACGGTACATTGCCCGGACTTACTGACACTGACTTTGACTCATTCTTTGATGGTTTATGCGTCCCCCAACTTAAACAACACCAACATGATGACTTACTTCGACCAATAACAAGAGCGGAAATACAGCAGGCGATTAAAGCCTTACCATGTAATAAGACTCCAGGGAATGATGGCCTACTGGCCGAATTTTATGCGTTGTATGCCGACTTGCTCACTCCTCATTTGCAAAGTCTTTATCATGAATCATTGGAGGGAGGTGGGCTCCCCACCACTACCTTGCAAGCGTTAGTGGTTTCACTATTAAAGCCTGGGAGGGATGCTTTGCTTATTTCAAGCTATAGACCCTAGTCACTCCTCAATACGGATAATAAAATCCTGAGTAAGCTGTTGGACACTCGCCTTAATCAGTTTATTCCTGCGCTGATACATTCCGATCAGTGTGGGTTTGTACCTGGTAGGAGCACAGCACTCAACATCAGACGGCTACACCAAGTTATGCTAGGCACATGCGGCACGGGAACTACGGAAGGCAGCATATCCCTTGATTTGAGGCGGGTATTTGCCGCCTTACGTTGGGATTATATGTTCTATGCTCTTGCACGTTTTGGTATACCTGAGGAATACATGGCATGGGTGCGCTTGTTGTTCACGAATCTCACGGTGAGGGCACGCACGGCTCGACACGTCTCAGGGCAATATGTAGTGGCTCGGGGGACAAGACAGGGTTGCCCCTTGTCACCGTTGTTGTTCATCCTGGCGTTGGAACCACTCCTATACAGACTCCGTACTTTCGCAGTTTGTCAGATAATAACACATGGTTGTACGTCCCATACTGTCTCAGCATATGCGGATTATCTAAATTCTTTACATCAAGGACATGCTCGCTAATCCCCACCCACTGCCCCTCATTTTTTAGTCATTCCTTGGTCTTTCTGGCCTGGCTATCAATGCTGCCAAATCGTAGGCATATTTCTTTGACAGCGCCGAGAGGAGCGGACGCTTACAGTTTGGTCCCTGGGCCTTTCACATCACATAGCACTTGATACCTTTAAATACCTCGCGATACAAATTTATCGCAATAACTCGGACATCCTGGATGGTAATCTGGGGCGTGCGATTGCCGCTCTCAAATCCAGTTTTGGGTATCACTACCCCTATCGGTGGCGGGCAGAGTGGCCATCACGAAAAAGGTACTATTGCCGCGGCTCCTTTACTTATTCACCAACTTACCGTTAGCTGTCCCCAAGAGGATTTTAAAAATGTTGAACTCTTTGGTGATAGACCTAATATGGGGTACGGGGCGTAGACGTATTGGCCTGGCGAAATTGCAACTTAACGCGAAAGAAGGAGGGATGGGAGTTCCGGATCTGCGTGCATACTGCTATGCCAGCCAGCTGCAGTGGCTGGCATATTGGCTTGCAGGATGCAATTTGCATGAACTGGATATGTCATTGCGGGATAGGGGCAAGTGGATCATTCACAGATTCTTGTTACCACAGGCCCCCCTACCAACGCCAACACCCCACTTACTGAAATTGGCTATTGCATATTGGCAGAGTGCGATAAGGTACACTAGACGGACAGCACCGTATTCACCCATTCCGCGGCTGAGTATCCCCACACGTGCCGGACTGACCTCTAACTGTGCCTTACAGGTGTGGACCGAGGCAGGCATCATCACATTGGGAGACTTTTTTTACAGAGGGTGCACTAATGTCACATGAAACGTTTGTACGTGTACATGGTGCCCCCGATACGTTGTTCCTATTACACGCACATATTTCCAGATATATATGCACCACATGGTCGCCCGAAGATACTGAACCACCCACGAACACACTACTTACGGTGCAATACATAATGGGCAATGGGGCTCGACTGACAAAATGGCTGACTCACGGGATTCGAACTGATAGAGCGATCTCATTACAGAAGCTACGCGACAAGTGGGAAGGGGATGTGGGCTGTGCATTTACAGTCAAGGAATGGGACACTATATTGGGGTTCCCCAGGAAGGTCTCTCGTAATCCCAAACTTAAATGTATTCAACTGATGTTGTTACACAGAGCGTACTTAACCCCACAAAGACTGAGCACTATGTTTCCGGGGGCGGCTGATGACGGCCCACGCTGCCACGCACCCAATGCGGGGTTGGTACACATGGTATGGTCTAGTCCTAGACTAGGACATTACTGGATGATGGTATGCAAAATATTGACAGCGATAGCCCCGACACACCAGAATGACTCCTTGGAATATTACCTACTGAGTCTCGGACCCCGTGAAAAGAAGGGGAACCCTGCCTCATGATTTGCTAACCTTGCGCTCCTTCTAGCTAAGAGGGCCATAACTACATGCCACTAGAGCCCCGTCCCTACAGGATTGGCACACAGAAATGTTGAGATGGGGTAAAGCAGAGGGGACTGAACTATAAAGAGAGGAATACAGAGGCCTTAGAAAAACACAGATCTCGCTGAGCTGGTATGTAATGCTAGAGGAATACGCTGCAATAGATATTTTGTCCTACTGAGGTGTGTTGGATCTGTCACATAGGAGCTTGATACATGGTTATGGGACACTGGGGCCCCTGACATTATCTGTGTGTTATTCTGGGTAAGATGACAGGAATGTGCAGTTTAAATACAACTGACTCTGGAACCGATTTACACACACCTGTGAACATGATCGATACGCAAATGCTTCTGTTGGATATTGAGGACCGAGCATGCAGCGAGGGAAGGGGGTTGGATAACGTTTTTTTGTTAGGATGATATAACTGTATTGAATATTGATAGCTTTGACAAATAGTCTTCTGTTTAGCTGAATTCCTGATGTAGGCGAGAATGTTGAGAATAATCTGTATTGACATACCGTCAGAAGCTTATTTTAACGAGCCTGGACCGCTATGTAATGTACACGAGGACACTTATAGATGCCCGACATTGTTAAGTATATTATCCTGCACTGGTTGTAAACATGTCATACTATACCATATGCTTGTATGTCATTATATCTTTTTTATGATGTCTGGCTCACTGATTATGTAAAATCAATAAAAACAAATAAAATAAAAGTGCAGTTTTAAACTGCCATGTTGACTTGGCATTAAAAATCCCTAGTCTAGCCTTAGTCACCCTTTTTATTACATATAAGTCACCCCTCAGGGAGGGCTCTACGCAGCCGACAGGGCAAGGTGCTGTGTAATTAAAAGGTTGGCCATGTACTCTTATGTTTTAAATGTTGTTGTGTGATAAACTCCTGAATTTGTTTATCACTACTGTGAGGCATACCCTCCCATAGGATGATATTGGGGATTCCGTATTACATTTAATAAACTACAATTTCCAATTGGGAAAAGGTAGCTATATCATGTTTGGTGTCTTTGGAATAGTAAGGAAAACCCTATTTAATGGCAATGTCGGGTTTTTATTACAATTATAAAAATGCTACTTTTAGAAAGTTGCCATTTTTCTGTCCTTAGCCTTTTGTGCTTCAGCCGGCTTGGGTCACATGGCTGGGTGTAACTGACAGTTAGACTTTGTGAATTCCTCCCAGACAGTCACACAATAGAGGCATAAGGTGTGCCTGGATGGACCATCTGCTGGCAGGATGGAAGGCGGAGCTGAGCACAGCACTACTTGAAACTGAATAGGGAGTGCTCTACCTTCACACAAATAACCTAACACCTCCACATTCTCACTGCACCAGCTTGAAGCCAAGTTAGGGGAGTCAGGTAATCCCATGCACTTCAAAGCCACTGTCTGGAACCTTCTCGGATGTATGTCATTCAGACGTGGTGTTTACACCACGCTACCATTACAACGCAGTTATCACAATGCAAGTCATTTCAACGACTTGCGCTGTAGGCACTGGACTTGGGAATAGTATGATTTACTATTCCAACTCCAGCCCACGTACCAGTCGGGAAGGTGTTGGAATAGTAAATCATACTATTCCTTAGTATATAGCGCTATCCAGCGCAAGTCATTGTAACAACTTGCGTTGTGATGACCGCATCGTAATGGTAGTGCGGTGTAAAGACCGCGTTGTAATGGTCATCTCCCACCTTTTCCCACCTTCCAGAAGGAGGGCACCAGGGTATAAAAATAGGCCGTCAGACATAAACGTTTCAGTTCACTACTGGACCTGCGGAAGGACTCTTAGAGGACTGCCTGCTGCTGTGACCTGCTATGCACTCTGCATGACTGCTGCTGCACCTGGAAGGACTGCTTTGCTGTCTGGAGCTGTTGCAGGGATTCTGCTCTTAGAAAATAACCATGCTTAGAACCATAGGACATCAGTATGTAGGGAGTGAGTCACCATACCACCTCAGCACCTATACGTCTGAGTCTGACTAGCTATAGTGCCTCACTTGCCCTCCTAACCTTTCCCGAGAAACAAGTACCACAGAACACATCCCTCTCTGCCCTCTCAGGGATTGTGGTAACAGGACACACCCTTTCGCTCTCTCACTCGTACTTGTCCACAATAAGATAACCAGGGGACATTAAGGCAGTTTATGATATTAATTTTAACTATTTTGCTCTGAAATGAAGTATAAGTGTCACAATGAGAAAACAAATGTATACTAAAAAATACTGTTAACATGGGTAATAATCCATATATCATGAAAAGCCCTGTCATTTTATAGGACAGAGTAACATAAACCACCCATCCCTTGGTTTCTAACGTTGGGTGTTAAGGAGATCCCTAGCGCTCATGTAGAAATACACTCTTATAAATCTCTAATACAGTCTCCTTGGATGCTTGTAAACTAGATGGGAGAAGAGAACACCCCACTTTTCTCTAAACAATCCTAAAATTGAACAATATTTCCAGTAATGTTCACAGCACACCACTCATCTCCAAATATATTATACAATAATTTTCACAAAAACATAAAACAATCCATTGGGCTCTTGATGATTCCTTCTTTCTTTTCAATTTATTTTCTAAACTCCAATCCCTTAAGCCAACACGTTTCGCCAGGGTTATGGTAACCCACCGGCTTCGTCAGGGCTCAACTATGTTTTATTCTTGATACCTTCTTAGGATTTATGCTTCACTTTCAGTGAGGATCTTTGGAGTTTCCATCATTTAAAATCGTATTAACCAGTATCTGCCAGCACTGTATAAAGCATGCGGTGAAGGATTTTCTAATACTGCCGCCTTGACTTGCTGAATATTTATGCCTCAATCCAATAGATCGGTGAATTGCCAATCTTGATTATAAAGTACGGTCCTTCCACCGCCGCCTGCTCTCAATGCGTCTCCCCCTAAAGTTAGGTGTACTGCTCCACCCGAGTACAGGCGCCTATATATAAAATATATTTGGAGATAAGTGGTGTGCTGTGAACATTACTGAAAATATTGTTCACCCATCCCTTGCTAATGAAGCTAAATGATTATATATCAAAGATCTTTGGGATTACTGGCAGACCCCGTACCTTGGGATACACAGGTGGACACCCTACATTTCAGCAGACACAGTGCTCTTGTCTCAGAATTCTTGTTCCATGTATCTGTTTTTTGCTCATGTGCTCATCTATATGATGGGATATGTGTGCACATAAGCAACAGCTGCATTCTTATGTTATGTCTTGGTGCTAGTGCCTGGACAGAAAGGATTACAAGGGACATTCTTGATTGACCTTCTTTATGGTGTTCAGACTAAATCCCAGGAAAAGAACAGAACTCAAAAATATATGCAGGTTTCCCGTGAAAGTGCAATGTGGCACAAAAGTTAACATGTTTATATAGTTACGTGTGCAAAAGAAAATAAGGCCCACAGTTAGGCTAACATATGGAAAACTACAATGGGCCATGCAGGAAACACACAACAGAGCATGCCTCGAACCCTCAGAGGCTAGCCCCGCTGTTGAGCCTTGCATCTTCATCTGCACCCAGAACTACCAGAAGTGACACCAAGGGCTAATTTGCTGGCCTCCTGTTCAGGGCCACATGAATATTAAAGGTTCCTATCATCTTGAACCTGCGCCTGGACCCAATCTGAGTGAGTCCTGAACCCCCGAGAGGTGTTAGACCAGTTCTAGACCCTTGATTGTGGTACTAAAGGTGCCCAGATGGCCAATATCCCACACTCTAGAATTAGCCATAATTTGGCCATAAAGTGCTCTGAGAACCAGGGGAAGACGGGGACCAGCCTGCTCACCTATCACCTATCCGCCCAAGGTGCAATGCTGGTCAGATTGACTTCACAGCTTCTCCCACAAAATAATATATGCAGGTTTCCCGTGAAAGTGCAATGTGGCACAAAAGTTAACATGTTTATATAGTTACGTGTGCAAAAGAAAATAAGGCCCACAGTTAGGCTAACATATGGAAAACTACAATGGGCCATGCAGGAAACACACAACAGAGCATGCCTCGAACCCTCAGAGGCTAGCCCCGCTGTTGAGCCTTGCATCTTCATCTGCACCCAGAACTACCAGAAGTGACACCAAGGGCTAATTTGCTGGCCTCCTGTTCAGGGCCACATGAATATTAAAGGTTCCTATCATCTTGAACCTGCGCCTGGACCCAATCTGAGTGAGTCCTGGACCCCCGAGAGGTGTTAGACCAGTTCTAGACCCTTGATTGTGGTACTAAAGGTGCCCAGATGGCCAATATCCCACACTCTAGAATTAGCCATAATTTGGCCATAAAGTGCTCTGAGAACCAGGGGAAGACGGTGACCAGCCTGCTCACCTATCACCTATCCGCCCAAGGTGCAATGCTGGTCAGATTGACTTCACAGCTTCTCCCACAATCTGACATCCCATCTTAGCTCTTTTATTATGATTATTAATATAAATGTGTAGAAATATGTGCATTGCAAACACGTACCAAACTGCTATGTGTGTTGCTAATTCACAGCCTAAGGGTTGTCTCCTGCTGTGCTGGTTCAGGACCCCTTCACTGCTGGTTTTCACTTTCACTCTCATTAACATTTCTGAAGGCAAAAACGTGTGCTGGAGCTGCTTGTGCAGGAGATCTTCATAGCTGTTGCTCGCCCCCAGCCCCTCCCCCCCCCCCCCGATTTACCGTATCACCAAATGCCAACCCCTCACTGGCCCCTCTGTATAGCTCACATACAGTGTGCGGGTGGTGTGTGTGAGGAACACCAAGCCAGAACAGCTCCCAGCTTCCCAGCATGTCCTTGTGAATGGGAAAGATAGCAAAGCTGCATGTGGCCCCCACCTGAATCACAAAATAAAAGTCTGCCAGGACCCCAGTCCCAGGTAGCATGATCGACAGGGTGGAGAGCTAAGTGGCGGGGTGCTCTGACCCTCATCAGTAATCTCATCATAAGCGGCAATAAAAACAAACACTGACAAAGCCAATAAATCTTGCCTTTTGACTTTCCCTGTGCAGTCATATCGGCTTTGCTAATGTGTTTTGCTGATGCTATTCAGCATCTGCAAAAATAAATGAATGATTTTGCCGAACGGTGAAAAGCATGGATGAAAAAGTAATAACATATTAAAAGGTGTGATTATGTATAGATGTGGATGATTGATAATGTAGTCTACATTTGCGTCATCTTGCTACAGCAACTCCTTCATAATGACTAATGCACGCACATGTGTCACTATGCACGCATGCACATGTGTCACTATTAACACATGCACATGCATCATGAAGCAACAGCCATTTTGGTTTTATTTTAGTCTACCGGTCCAAGAGACCAGACATCCATCTTGAATTAGTAAATAAAAAAATGTTTAAAAGATCGACTCAGCTGCAATTTGCAGATCCTCAGACGTCTACAAAAAGGTAGAAAGTTAAAAATAAAATAAAAAAGAACAGGATGTGGAGGAGAGGAGCAACAGTAGAGCTGGTGCAACGGGTGGTTGTCGGTAGAAGTAGCATGTTAGGTTGTGGGTTATCTTTAAATAATAAAGACAAAGTGGGACAGGGTAGCTTGCAGGAGCAACACAGAGTGCGGGAGTGGTGATGTAAGGGGGAAGTAGCGCACATGGGAGAGACCTAGAAAACAAGAATTCCTTCCACAGAGGGCTGCAAGTAAAAAAAAACTAGCTCCCTGAGTTGGCACCTTGGAATGATACAAGTCATCTTATTAAATGAATGGTAACAAGTTATGCCCCAAGTGATAGACAAACACGAGAGCAGGAAGGGAAACCCTCAACTAAGATACAAGCAAATTATAGGCAGAATCGCATTTACAAGCATTATAAAATAAGATAATGTTAACAACAAATCATATTTTGTAGCACAAAGGCTCAGAAAGCTGCCTTGCAGGCACTCCCATGAAGTTTGCCTAATTGTGCATGCTCCACTTACAAAGAATGCTGAAACTTTATTTTTATAAGCAATCTTGTAGGCAAGTAATTACACAATTATTTATATTCAAGTCTGGACAAGGGCTACCAGTCTGGTTATTACATAGCACAATACCTTGCCAGGTCGGGCGTGTATCCTATTACAGGTTATATCTTGGAATGGAAAAGAAAATATGACAATGCAATCCTTTAATAATATGAGGTCTTTGAAGCTCATAAACACAGGAAGGAATGGCCTGGGGCATTTTTACTTTTGCAAGTTTTTAATTGGTCCTGAGAGTGCATCAGCGGCGTGTCTATTCATAATGTAGAAGGCTCTTAAAACTAGGCTGGTGGTCACCATTAAGCATGCCCAAAGCAACCAGACCCTGAGTGGCATGCCAGTTTGGCAGGGAGTGTAAGAATGGTGTGTTTTTAATAACCTGCATGACAACAATGGCTACAATGAGGGACCCATTCTAGAGACGCACAAGGGAAGCCACAGAAAAATACATTGGAAGGCCATGATGAACTAAGGAAGTGAAGGCATGAAATGATCAACAAAACAGACATTCAGAAGAGAAAGGCACACAGGATTCTCACAAGTGGCGAGCACAAGCGGCATATTGTAGATGTAAAGAGATCACACAATATAAGAGTTATGTCCAAAAACATTTGTTTCCTTTAACACATAGGTAAGATTATTTCGCAATGATCATCAGTAGGACTTTCACTGTGCAGCTATGAAACGTAATCAGTGCACATCAGAAACAATACAAGAAGCACCATCTTCTTGAGAGCAGCTTACCTCTCTCCCCTCGTGCTTGAGCTCACTAGGGTATGGAAGTAAAGTATCCGTGAATATGCGGTGCCTGGACGATCTCAGCGCAAGGACTAAGGAAGCAGAACGCCGAAGTCCCTTTCGTTACCGAAAAGCTGGAATTGGCTCCACCTGAACCGTCACTGTCCCTAATTCTGCAATCATTGAAACTGTTCGAAGAAGACGTAAAGAATGATAACCGACAGGCATGAATAGCCGCACAAAAACTTCACGGATCTGTGCAGAAAATTGGTAACATTTGTACAAATATCTCTGAGAGGCCATGTATGGAGGAAATCCGGACAGAAGCCCTTGAAAACGATGTGGCAACATTGAAGCCCCAGACAACATCACAGGAGGGGGTTCTGACATATGTAATGTGGAAGCTCAAGGACTACGAAAATCAACAGCACCATAATAACTTACAGCTATTAGGGGTTCCGGAGAATAGTGAAGGTAGCAATATAAGGAAGCATGTAATAAGCATGTTGAAAGGTTTCCTACCTGAACTATCCTCCTGGGACTGGGACAAAGAGGTTCAACAGACTCATCAGTTTCCTCTGACACTGTCAAGTCAAACGTCCAGCGAGCTGGTTCAACCCCATGCAATATTGGTTTATTTTGGGAACTTTCTTTTACGGCAAGCGGTTTATGATTTAGCATGACCCAATGCCAAAAGAAACTTTGAGGGTATTTTGTTTTTTTCAAACCGGACTTTGCACATGCAACTGTAGAGCGGAGCTGGCATCTCAGTCAACATATTACCCTTGTTCAAGGAGCAGGCGCGGTGGTCTTCTTACAGAATCCAGCCAGGCTAAAAGTAATGTTCTAGGGCCAGAATTATAGTTTTACCTCAGAAATCCAGGCCCAAAGGTTTTTGGATGATATCTTAACTGGGGGGTCCAGCAGTAAAAAATAAGATTGAATGAAGCTGAATATACAGCAGAATATGTTATTTGTGATGGGCTCACTGGTTGAGTTTATTGGGTAGGTGGTGAGGAGGAAAGAGAGGGGGAGGGTTTGGGTAGAGTGGCGACAAATGTTCTCATCTAGGTTCATGGCTGAGTCTAGTTGCTTAGGTTTTGGTGGTGGGAGGGTGGGTGGCAAGAGGGTGGGGGGTTCACAGGCTAGTGAGAAGAAGAAATGGCTCAATTTTGCTTTTTACTATCCCTTTGGAAATGAATTGGGGACTCCCTAATTTGGCTGGTTTTGATTATCTGTGTTTTATGATGTGGCATAAAATCGCAACCATCTATGGGTAAACTCCAAGTCGCTACCAATAAAACTTGTGGACTTAACGACGCCCAAAAAAGGCAGAAAGTCTCTGCTAGGCTACAAATGCTTTCCATAAATATTATATGCCTGCAAGAAACACACATTGATGGGACACAACAACATTTATTGAAATCTTTGGGGTATGAGCTAGTTCGTGCAACAACACAAGGCTCAAGGGTGTGGAGTGTAGCTATTTTGCCCCAATGAAACGGGGTTCAATTTGTACAGACACAATGTGGTAAGTTTGCCCGTGGGGATATCACAGGATGCCAGCTGAGCTTGGGAGGGAAACTGACACTATGCAGACTGTATGGGAGTAATTGTTATGACCCCTGTGTCTTTGACGCAATCTCCAAGGAACTCGCTTTATGGCCCCTCCCTATTAATTTATGTGGAGGCTGTAATATTAATCTGCCAAGTGATTGGTCTATGGAGGGGAGGGGGGTTACTCCCGTAGGAAACCAAAGGTGTTCCATGCATTGAAGGGGTTGTGTCAAGCTCATGGTTTGGTGGACTGCCGGCATTCTCTGAAACCTTTTGACCCTGGTGTTACGTTCTTCTGATATCCCCATATGTTGCATGCTAGATTAGATTATATGTTTGTTTCTAATGCACTAATTTCGGGTTGTTGTATAGAGAAACTATCATGGGTTTTATCAGATCAACTAATTTTAGAATTAGAAATAGACAATTTTTATGTCAAACCAAGTTTATGGACATTTGAAAGAACGCTATTATCGAATGAAGACTATTGTGTACATATGAGGCAATGTATCCCCTTATTTTTGGGCGATAATTTAGGGAATACCTCAATTGAGATGGTCTGGGATGCTATGAAGGCTGATAATAGGGGGGAAACACTGAGATTCTCATTGATTTATAATAAATGTGCCAGACAAATAATTAAGAACTTACAGGACAATCTGACTGCAGCCAAAGAGGGTCTGGTAACGGTTGTACAGGGGAGAGGGGATGTGCAGGTAGAGCAACAGCGGGTGGCAGTTGCCAAGTCCACTATTGCCGAAGTCCTGGTGAATAAAGGTACGGATAAATTAACAAGTCAGAGGGAAGTGGCCTATGAACTTAAGAAGCAGATTGGCCATCATTTAGCAATCCGGAATAGGCAACAAATAATGTCCAACTGAATCAGGGAGATCAAAGACCCTGTTCTAGGTCGAATTAAGGACCCAGAATTGATTAGGGAAGCATTTAGGTGGTACTATCAAACGCTCCATATGGAAGATAGTGGGATAGAAAAGAGCCATATTAGGGATTATCTTGATTCAGCCCCATATGTGAAGTTTATTATTGAGGATCAGGGTAAATTAAATAATCCCCCCCAATGGGTCGAAATTTTATTGTCCTTAAATAGTTTGGCAAGGGGGAAAGTCACCGGGACAGACTGTATCCCAATGGAATTTTACCACTTATTTTCCTCTCAATTAAAGGAGATTATCAGTAAATTATTCATACATATTTTTAGCGGGGGAAGACCCCTGTGCTCATGGTCTTCAGCCAAAAAAGTGTTTTAAAAAATCCCCTTTTGATGTGTGCTCATATTGACTGATAACTTTAATAAATGGTGATTCTAAGATTTATTCAAAAGTTCTGGCCAGGCGATTAGCACCTATAATGCATAAGATTAATTTGATGTGGCAGCATGGGTTCATATCCAGAGAGTTATATCATTGCTTGATATTACTAATTCAACAGGGGACCCTATGGCTCCTATTCTGTTTGATGCACAGAAAGCCTTTCAGAGGGTCTCCTGGCAGTACCTATGGAGCTCAATGTCAAGAATTGGACTTTAAGAGGGTTTTATTCAGGTGGGAAAAATGCTATATGCTGAACCAACAGCCAGGGGTATGGTGAATGATATACTATCAGAATGATTTTAAATCTCATGCAGTACTAGGGCGAGGTCATCAGTAGATTGGAACGCAATGGTCAAATACCAGCAATAGGGTCGCAAAATTGGGCAACTAAATCTCTTGCTTTCGCTGACAATATTACCTGTGTTACATTGGATCCAATCGCCGCTATTAAGGCAATTGAAGAAGAAGCCACACACTTTGGGTACATCTCTAGCTATACCCTGAATAAAGATGAGACCCAGATCATTATTAATGAAAACATCAAGATGTCAGATAGCTGGGTTGTGGAGAAAGCAATATACCTGGGTGCTAGCCTATTTGCTCATCTAGATAATGTGGTCAGGGATAATTTGGAACCCTTGTTGGGTACAGCCAAAGAAGATCTTTCCAGGTTAAACAATTTAAATCTATCCATAGGTGGTGGATGTAACGCAATTAAGAAGATGCTTCTTTTCCCTCAGCCTATTTCTCTAGAGTTTTCTCCGCAATGATATAAAATAATGGAAAACTTATTTTCTCAATTCATCTGGGCATATCCTAGACCCAGACGAGCCTCTCTCTTTACCGAGGGAATGAGGGGAATGGGCTTTACCAAACCTGAAACTATATTATTGGGCTACTACATTGATAGCTAGTCGTGAGTTTCTATGTGAGAACGAATGACAGGACAGGAACACTAGTGGTGCCCTCACCATTCAAGCTCATGATGGGGAAAGAGGCTTGGGGATGTCTTTGGTGACAACTGAATGACAGCTATTATAAAAAAAAGTATGTTTTAAGACTCTCGATAGTATATTGAAGGTATGGAGTGCAATACGCAGAGTTTTAGGAATCGACAGATGACCTTTTTATACACCTCTATCTAATAATTTTAATCTACCAGAGCTGTTTAGAGACTCCCATATGAAAAAATTGATTATTGACGGGATTGATCAGGTGGGTTTTTTTTTTTCCCTCCCCGGGTTTTATGCTTTTGATTAGATAAAAAATGAATTTAATCTTGATTGGAAGGATTTAAAAATATTTTTGCAGGCAAGAGTTGTTCTCTTAAGGAAAGGGAGTGGACTGGCAGGGTTTAACAGAATAGAATCCATTGATTAAATTTTGAAAGGAAGAGCAATCTCAATTGGGGGAATCTATTACTTTTTAAAATTCTGTTATGCCTGATGATATGGATAGACACTACCTAAACTGGCAAATGAAGGTGGGGATATCTGATAACACATGTATCTATGCGTGTGACTTGACACTATCGTTTACAGTCATACTTTTTCCAGTCTTGCTTTTTATTATATTACATACCTGATATGATAGCTAAATGGGGAGTGGCCAAGGGGACATGCTGTCCACGATGTGCCTTATATAATGCAGATATTGCCCATATCTTTGCTACCTGTGATGAGCTAAACAATTTAAAAAAAGACATATGTAGATTTCTTACAGAGATTTTTAAAAACCGAGGTAGTTCTGTCTAAAGATGTAATTCTACTAGGAATAGCTGAGGCAAATCACATGGGAAAAGGTCATGAATTGTTTTTCATTGCAATGGCAATTTTAAAGCTTTGTCTCGCTTCAGCCTGGCTAGACCCAAGATCACCGGGATTCCAGCAATGGCTGGGTAGGCTGTTAGCGATCTATAACTTAGAAAAAGCCATATATAGGCGGAAAGGGAGTCTCATGCAACGAAAAGGCTTGAGAATCTGGCCCCTCATAACCGAGTGGATACGAGATCAGAGTAGACCATGATAAACTTAAGGGGTTACGATTTTGTTGGCCCTGTTGGCTGTTAGGCTGTTTTTAACAGTGTAGATCGCATTTGGCACCTTACAATATAGATAGACTAAACTATGATTTGTTATAGAATTACAAATCAATCTTTTAAGATGCGTATTCATATCATCATAAAATGTTGTTGTTGTGTTTGACTTGTTTATGATTGATTAAATGTCACCAGCCATGGGGGTGGGTGGAAGGGGGGTGGGGAAGGTGGGAATGTTTATGGATGGAAAAATAATAAAGACTATTTATGAAAAATGTAAAAAAGATACAATACCCTGATTGCTAAACCCAGATCCTCCTTGTTACCGTCACTGAAGGAGAGCAACTGGTTTTTCAGGAAGAAGCTCGGGCTTCTTGAAATTGAGGGCCCAAGGAAGGACCTTTCCTGTTTGAGTTTCACCCAGAAGGGGAGGCCCAGCCATTGCATGCTTTTGCAAGCCTTAAAACATGTGCTTTGATGTGCAAAAGAAGGCAACCGAGAAAATGAAGGCGAAAATATCTGGGTTGGTCAAAGTGCTCCACGAGGACAGAATGTACACAGAGCCAAACAATGAAACAGTTCCTGAATCTGGGATTACTTACAAATTAGGTAGGCAAGGACGATTTCTGTTGCAATTGCCTCGATAATCCAATTTGCTGACCATTTTCAGTGGCCAAAGATTGATGCTGATGTAAATGTGTTGTCTGATAAAGTGCCTGACATTGCAGTCAGCATTGACAGACCAGCAATGGGAAATCCTTTTGAAAGGTTGATCATGTACACAACCAGGACTCTAAACTCTTCCACTGTTTCATTGAACAGGTTTACTTAGTAAACCAGGCCAGTAAGTACCCATGAACAGAACGTCTCAAAAGCGTTAGTATTCAATTTCAGCCCACTGATGTTCACCAAAGACAAGGGGAGTAATTCACAAAAATATTTATGAATGCGGGAATCAAGTCTACAGGAGCCCTCTTTTACGTACACTTACATGCCTTTGTGAATCTGGCCACCTTTCAGTTTCTACTAACTATATATGAATATTCCCTGAATATATATACACAAGAGTAAACTTAGACCAACAGTCTAAGTTTGCAACTTTCATTATTCACAAAGGTAAGTTACGAGTAGTATCTTTACTTATGCAGTCAGGCCGAATCTCCACACCGAGTACAGAGATTCCATTTCGGCACCCGGAGTGTTCTCTCTGTGCACACAGTTCACCTTTGTGAATACCGAAAGTCGTAAACTTAGACCTTTGGTGACTTTTCAGGGACACCCTAACGAAAGTGATCCTTATGGAAACAGTGTGGGTTGTGTGTAAAAACGATGACAAGTGAATGTGATTGGTACATTTTTGCATGCTCAGCAAAATAGGCACCATTCGAGGAAGGGGAATATGTGCAACACATGCAATGTGCAGGTGGGCTGTGAAACTACTCAACTCTGCAAGTTATGGGTCACTGGGCATGTAGCTAACTAGTCTGCAAATCAATGACATTCAAGAGGGATAAAAAGACTAAGGCCCAGATTGTCAAAACAGTCAAGGAACTCAGTGCAGCAGCCAAAAATGCTACGCTGTGTTGTATGACAGGAAGGGAGCAGGACGGTGACATATCTACAGAGATATGGCTCTCTCCTCCTCTCTCACTAGCGCCGGCGCAGATTTTAGCTGCAGTGCATCAGGCACACACCTTTGCTTCATCGTGCAAGGATGTGTACTTGAGTCTGTCTCAGGTTTTAAACTGGAAGGGTAGCCTTCCAGTTGAAAATTCTATGCTTAGATACACTTTAAAACTTGTTCTTCTTTGTATGTGTGCTGCACAGTACAGCATGCATGCAAAGTCGGAAAAGAAAGAAGTAAAACATTTTTCCTTTTAACGCCTCTTTTCAAATGGTGTTAACCTTTTTCGTTAAACTCTGTCTTCTATTGTTTATAGATAGGGTTTTGCGTCAAAAGGCATAAAAGCAGTTTTGCACTGGAAAGTAAATTTGTGACGCTAACCCATGCCAAAAAGTTTGTAGATCTATCCCTTACTTTGCTGTCTAAGAAACACTGTTACAGCCCACAAGACAACTTCTCCTATGTCTTGTGCATGTCACACAGGCAACGTGCAGGTGTATGCCGCAAGTTTAGAGTTTGTGGGTATAGCCTTCTAGCCTGACACACACCAGGTGGTTTGTTAATTCTACTCAGTGTTTGTCATTTCAATCACTACCTCAAAACAACATTAGTTCTCCTCTCCATTTGCTGCAAACTCTTACTAGAGTGGAGTGTTTTGTCTTTTTTTATTTTTTAATGAAGGTACAGTGCAATATACAGATTAGGCCATTGAATAAACACAGATAGAGCATTAATACCAAATACAAACATAAAATGACATAAATATATTATTCCAAATAAATAGATGTTCAATTCATGATAATGGGACTGGAATTCAATCACAGCAATTATATACAGATAAAAATACTAAGTTCGAGTCATATTCTATCATATACTAATTCTGGCTTCCCTCCATTTCAAAACAGGCGCCCAAAGACGTCTTCCCATCTTTTGTTTTTTAACTCCTTTAAATTCATATAAAGAGGACTCAATATTGTGAATACCCAGGAGTCTCGACAGCCACATCTGAAAGGAGGGCGCAGTTACTTCTTTCCAACCAGCTGAAATCAGTATTCGCAACACAGCTACTGACATAAAGACCAGAGCTTCCTCATCCTCTTCAAGACCCAATTTTGAGTCTGTGCCAATTAATACCAGTGTCGGGGATAGATCGATCTTGTGACCTAGCAGCCCCTCCCAGAATTTTGTTATCTCATCCTTAAGAGGGCCCAACCTGTCACATGTAACAAACATATGTATTATGTCCGCTTGAGGTGAGCCACATCTAGGGCAACAATCATCGGGTCTAACACCCCCCTCAAATAATTTAGCCGGGGTATGATACAGCTTAAATACTGTCTTGTAATGCTGGGCCCGTAGATTAGAGGCCCGAAAGAGCTTTTTATTCAATTCAATAGCAAGATCAAGATCGACATCGGGGTTGTTCAATTTATTAGCCCAACCCCTCTCCATTTTCTCAATGTCATCCTGAATCTTATCTACCAGTAAGTTATATATTGTTTTAATCTTTCTACACCCTCTGCCCAATACCTCAAGAACAGAAATATCTATTTTGGGCTTTAATTAAGGTCTTAGGCCCCGTAAGGTATGGGCTATTTGTTCATATAAGAACCAATGAGTAGCTGGGATGCTATACTGTTTTTGCAGGTCCTCAAACCCTATGATCATATCCCACTCCATTACAATTTCAATAGTCTTAACCCCCATACGCTTCCATTCCTGAAGATTCCTATCTGACCTCAGTTGTGGTAGCAGATATGAGTTTGCCAGATGGAGATATGAGTTTACTTTTGGGGCTTTAAATTGTTTCAGAATAGTTTTCCATACAGACCAGGCCCCTAATAAAGTCTTAAAGCGTGCCTTTTTATAAAACCTGCGCTCGACTTCACGGAGCAGAAGACCAGTAGCGTTTCTCCCCAGCAATATTTCATATAATGGGGGTGGTCCTTGAGTCCCAGAATTCCCTCAACAGGATTGGCAACGATTTGAAGCAAAGTGGACATTTGAGTTAGAAGGCAGGACCAATGGTACAATCTGAGATTCGGGAGTGCCATACCACCCCTTTCCCTTGGCAGTGACATAAGATTAGTAGAGCGTCTGATCTTGCCATAATGCCAAATAAACTTTATAAAGACTGATTCCAGTTTGTTCATTATGTTATCGTCTATAAGAAGGGAAATAGCCCTGAAGAGGTACAGGACTCTGGGAAACATTACCATTTTTATAGCATTGACCCTGCCGACCAGAGAGAGATGCAATACATCAATTCTTTTCAATTCTGTCTCTATAGTTTTGATTAAGGGGAGATAATTCTCTTCTACTATTCTTTCAACCGATGCATTATTTTAACCCCTAAATAGACCGCAGACTCCACAAATCTGGTGTCAGATTTAACAATGTTTTTTGAACAAATTATTTGCGTTTTGGGTTCATTTAAGAGGTACCCAGAGCCCAGTCCAAAAGTCTTTGCCATCTGTACCAAGACCGGTAATGTCTGTTGGGGGTTCGTTGTAAGTATAGCCAGATCGTCGGCTTACGCTAGTAGTTTATTAGTATGTCCGTTAAAAATCACAGGGGGGATATTTGGGTTCTCTAGTATTTTCTGAATAAGGGGATCTATATATAAAGAAAAAAGGATAGGAGAGCAGGGGCAGCCCTGACGTGTCCCTCTCTTTATAGAGAATATACCTGACTTTTCCCCCATAGCCATGACTCTCGCAGTCGGGTCCACATACATGGCTCTGAGTGCCCTGATGGCTTTCTCCCCGAATCCTCTTCCTGCCAATATCCCCCAGAGAAAGCCCCAATCAACGCGATCGAACGCCTTTTCTGCATCTAGCAGGATCATGGCAATCTCCCCCTCCCGTGGCAGCCTGGGCATCAGAAAGGCTTATAGCTCTACATGTATGGTCTGTTGTGCCCCGGCCTGGGACAAACCCATGCTGCCACGGGGAGACAAGATCGCCAATGATCCTGCCCAACCGCTTGGCCCAGATCTTTGAGTAGAGCTTTGTATCGGTATTTATCAAGGATATCGGCCGATAGGAACACGGCTTCTCTGCTGGTTTACCTTTCTTATGGAAGATTACAATATTCGTTTCCCTCCATGAATCGGGTACAACCCCAGAGTACACAATTCCATTAAATAGATCAACTATCATTGGTACAATCTCGCTTTCCAATGCTTTGTACACTTCCAGGGGTATCCCGTCTGGGCCAGCAGCTTTTCCTGGAGCTAGCTCCCGCAGGGCAGACAGCACTTCAGCATATGATATATCTTTATCAAGGTCCGCTCTGGTTACCCCATCCACACAAGGACGGTTATCTGGGTACTTCTGCCCCTGGTTGTTCACATTTTTTCCCACATCATACAGTTCTTTATAAAAAGTCTGAAACACCTTTAAAACATCCTTAATTTCTGTATAGGTATTTCCATCTTCCATCTTCCTCAATACAGGCAATGTGATTTTTTGATTTTTCCTGCCTTAACCGAAGTGCAAGGGCTCTACCCGCTTGCTCTCCTGTTTCATACCTCTTTACTCTGGAGGCTTGAAAGTCCCTTATTGCCCTTTGTGTTACTTCCTTCTGTAGAGCCGCTTTAACAGTCACCAAGACATTATAGCTTTCTTTACCATCTCTCCCGGAGGCAATATCTGCGACATGCTGTTCTTCCACGGTGGAGAGTTTGCTCATAAGTTTCTCTACCTCCATCCTATCCTATTTTCTTGAAGAGCAACTGATCGTCTCTCCCCTTAACGCAGCTTTAAAAGCCTCCCAGACCCCATTCCGTGATGTACTGTACCTATTTGCTGCAAAATATTGTCCTGCCCATTTATTCAAATGATCAACAAACCTGTCCTGTCATCTGCTAACAATCGCCTTTCAAATGACCACGAGGATTTAATCCTCTCCACTCTTCCCCAATCGTAGATGAGCAACAATGGATTGTGGTCAGAGAGCACTCTTGGAAGTTTGATAATCTCCACCTTCTCTGTTTCTGAGTTGGAGATCAAGATGTAATCTAATTTCGAGTACTTCTGAGCAGGATTTGAAAAGTAAGTGTACCCTGGGTTCAGGGGTTCTTTTGTTCGCCACACATCTAACAACCCGTGCGAGCTAATAAGAGCCTGGACTGATTTAAAAACTCTGGGTTTCCGTCCTACATAAGATATGCCGTTATCCCATTCTGATGAGATATTAAAGTCTCCTGTGACTACCAAAGGGGTGGGCCAACCAGCCACCTCTGTTTCTAAGTAATCAAAAATTTCAGGATCATCATCATTTGAACCGTAAATTACACATATTGAAAAACCTAAATCCATCTCAGCAATTGCCCATCTACCATTACAATCCGTTCTTACTTTCCTGGCCTTGCCCAAGGCGGTTCTTGCTAGTATGGCAACTCCTCTGACCATTGATGATTGAGTTGAGCATGCAACTAGTTCAAAGCCCTTTAAAAGTAATAGATTTCTCTTAGCCCACGGAAGATGGGTTTCCTGAACACAGAGAATGTCTATTCTATTATACTTCACCACGTATTCTAGTCGCTGTCTTTTCTTCCAGTCATTTAAACCAGCCACATTCAATGTACAAATTCTAATGCTCGTCATCTATTTGAACATAATCGCCTACAATGAAAAACTGATCAGATATTTCTTTTAAACTTGTTTTCTCTCTTTGATCTTTTTCCATATTGCACCATTTCCTTCTTTCCTTGATTTTCACCCCAGCCTCCACCCCCTCCCCTCCACCCTCCCGCCCACCCAACAACCCAACCCCCCCGTCATCCCAACCCCAACCCCTCCACCCCCCAACCACCCTACTCTGTGATGCGCTCAGATCTGTCTGAGCGTGTGATGGATCGCAGTGCATTCAGTGAGGACTGCCATAACAATCCGCCAGACAGTTACAAATCATTAGAGCTCAAAAAACATTACCAATTGACACAAATCACATATTACATTCAGCGACAGCCGATAGCCAGCACCCAACTACCCATACCATCATCTTTAAGACAAAAATTAATTTCACTCAGCGTCTTAATTTAGTTTCCGATGGAATCTAAATATTCCTTCGCTTCGATCTCTGAAGAGAAAAACATTGCTCTCCCTTCATTAATGATTTTTAGTTGCGCAGGATTTATTAAAAATGCCTGCATCTTTTTGTCCTGAAAGGGTTTAATCAGGTTTCTCAGGCGCCAGCGTCTTTCTACCGTCGTGTGGCAGAAATCTGGTCGCACAAAAAATGAGAACCCTTCGCAACATCGTTTTGCGTTAGGTCTTGCTAAATCGGATATAGCTTGTCGTAAGTTAAAATTTCCTAGAAAGATCAGGATCGCCCTGGGTTTATCTCCTGCTTTCATGCTCTTTTTGACTCTGAAGGGGGTACGATGGACTCTCTGTAGCTCGCTAGACCAATTCCAATCCTTAAGCTCTGGAAAAGCCTGTTCCAGGAGTTTTAACAATGACCTGATGTCGGACCCTTCTGATCCCTCCGGAACTCCAAGGACTCTCAGGTTGTTTCTACGGAGCCTGTTCTCCATCTCCTCAAGCTTCCATTGGATGTCACCAACCTGAGAGCTTTGTGCGTTAACTTTAGCCACAGCCACCTCAACTTCTGCTTCTGTTGAGACAATCCTGTCCTCCAGATTTGATACTCTATCTCCTGTATTGATACAGACCTTAGATAATTTCCTGACCACGCCCCTCATTTTTCTCATAGCTGCTTGCAATTTACAGCTTTCTTGACGTGTCTCCTCTCTATGGGCTAAGATCTCTTGGTGGATTGTCTCTAATAGAGACATTTGAATTCTTTCAATACCCGGGCTGTGCGGATGCAGAGGGAGGGTGATCCCAGCTGAGTTCACATCGGGGGTCTTTCAAATCTTTAGCTCTAGCTGTTGATGGTCTCATTGCCATTGCAGTGTGTTCCGATTCGAGATCACTGTCAGAGTCCCCCAGGGAGCTACAGTCACCATCCCTATCCTCTTCAGACCATTCCAAGCCATCAGAGGCAGAGAAGAAAGCTTCATTTTGAGCTGCATCCGTTCCTACTGCAATGGTTTCACACACCTCTCCCCGATCTAATGGCCCCATCTCCTTACCGCCAACTTTCAAACTATTTTTAAGGCTATGTGCTTGTACCTGTAGTTTAGCCTGTTTAGCCTGTTTTATTGCTTGTCTTAGGGGATCAGATGTTGTCCCAACAGTCACTGCCTGATCCTTATTGAGGTTGCAGAGATCTTCCCCTTCCTTGACCCCCTCAGGTATCACCACTTTGCCCTGCATCAATTTTTCTTCATCAGGTTCCAAATTAACAGTTTCCCAGCTCGCATCTTGTGGGGCTTGAGTTGATTCAATTTCGACCTCCATCTTTTCAGACAATTCGGGAGCCCCCCCTGCTACCTCTGGCCCCTTCTCCTTACCGGATTTTGTTAGCATTTCAGCTATTGAGACTGCAGCCTGGCGGGTCCGGGTCAGAGGTTGTTTCTCCTTGGAGTTCTCCGGTGTTTGAACTCCATTCGTCTTAATAACGCCATCCTCCCGGGGGAGATTTTTCTTCTTCGCGGCCGCTTTTGAGTTTTGATTGATTTTCGGGGCCATTACTGAATTATGAGCAGCACTGAACCTCCGCCGCCTGCACGAACGGCCAGACAGCATCCACTTTGGGCGTTCCGGGTCCTTCTCTGAATTCTCCCGCTGCGGCTGTTCTCTCCGTGTCAAGCTCTGCCCTCCTAGGAAGCTGCGGCGTTTCGAGCTGAGAGAGCTGAGAGAGAGAGAGCCAGCAAGGTGGTTGTCAGCTCCCACAGCACACGAACCGCTGAGCCGCGACAGGACAACGCGGCTAACATCACCCCCGACAGCGCCTCTGGACCTCTAAATCAGCAGGAGAAGGTGAGCAGTTCGTCGGGCCATTCGGTCGTCATATACGGTCCATTTCACTCCTTTCACCGGCAGCCTCACCGCAGCACCGCTACAGCCACGTCTAAGTGGCCGCCATCTTGCCTCAAACCCAAAACCTGAGTCAGAGTGGAGTGTTTTGTCAATACTAGGCAGTGAATAAGAGCACATTCCAGAAAAAGACCTTGCACTATTCGGGGCCTACATTGTTTGTTACATAAAAATGCTGGTGGTAACACGCTTATGCCAAAGAACTGTATCAGTGACAGTGGTTATTTTGTAAAACAATAAGTGCTGGGGCTCTCGTCAGGAGGCAGCTTGCACCAGTCCATTTCTCCTGTTAGCGCTGCCTAAAAAAAACAACTACTAACTGTGGGACTTGCCCATTTTTGGCTAAAGATCCCTAAACTTTTTGCTTTTCCCCTAGACCTTTTTTCTGACATGTGTTGTCCACTTAGATGCTTTGTACACTTTGCCACTGCTAAACAGTGTTGAAGTGCAAGTGCTCCCTGTGTAGTGAGTAATGGAGATTGGCTGTCCATTATTGGTATGTTTGCTTTACTAGTAAAGTACACTATGTGTGCCAGGGATCGTAATGCAAATGCTACTGGTGGGCCAGCAGCACTTATTGAGCCACCCACTCAAGTAGCCTTGAGAAGGGAACTCAGGCCTGCCATTGCAGGGCCTGCGCGCAGTTTCCTAAACTGCCATTTTGCTCTGGTAAGTGCACGCACTTATTATCACAACAAAATACACCTGGGGGTCACAAAAAGAGAGTCAAAACAGAGTGGATCACAATGCCAATGCTACACAAGAGACACCAGTGAGGACATCGTCCGTGTTAGTCAAATGCAGGCCACGTTGAGGCTCAAGAGCATATGGAGAAATAGTTTCCATCAGAAGCCACACTGTACCGCCCTTTTTCTCATCATTTGGATTCTCCTCACCCAGGAGACAAAACGGCCGGTCAGATGTTACCGTGACCGATATGTGTGAGGTAGGGGGTGTTGTGTATGGTACAGAAAAATAGACGTGGCTACTGTAAAGGCAGTGTTAAAGTGATGAAAGTGTTAAGTGAGGGAAGATGTAAAATTAGGTGATTAGGTGGACAAACAACATTTATTAGTGTCTCCCAATCCCTAAAGTTTAAAAAGCAAGTGTAAATGCGGGTTTTAAATAATCACCGCATTCAATAGTGGTCAACATGTTTCTGCATTATATTGAACATAGTTTCAGAATGCATTCTTCAGGACCGAAAAATAAAAACACTGCTACTTAGATTAAAGAAAATAAGAACAATATCGCCTGACCTTCAGGTATATACTCAACCGTACACTGTTGCATCACACGGTATTCGATCCACACGGCAAGACAGACAAAATAGAAAAAGAACATGAAAATGTCATATTCCTATGGGCTACATACTGTGATGAGTGTACATTCACATGTATGAAGACAAACATTGCCAATTGACAGACTCACCCAAATATGATGGTTGAGAGGCTTCACCCCACCTGGCTACAGCGCAGGTATGAGGAGCACCGCTCTACAAAGAATTCACAAGTAACATCTTTAGAGCAACAAAAAATAGACTTAAATAAATGAGTTCACAGTATGGCATTTGCTCTAAGCGTCCTTCACAGTCCACATTGATGAAAATGTGGACCATCCCACTAGCACTCTACTCCACCCGTCCGACAATGGCAGACCAAGTCTGAGTAAAATGGCATTGTTGTTAAAAGCTGAACATTTTGAGAAATGAGCATGTCAGCGTATACATTCACTGGTCGAGTGAAAGCCCCGTTAATATCAACCTGATCGCTTCTAGGCATCGCGCTTATGATGTAAATAGTCAGCGTGATAGAGATCAAGCAGCCAAAGCGCGATGGGCGTTTCAGCGTGTTAGTGCGCCTGAACTTGGTAATGGCGCGATCAGTATATAGCAGCGCGACAGCGCGCTCAGAAGAGGCTCGCGCTCGCTCACCTGTCCGTCGATGTCTCCTGGCAGTCAACTGTACTGCTTGGAGGGGCACCGATGTGTCACCTCAGAGGACTGATATGCACTTCCTCATTGCACAAGGAGGCGATCACGTGGTATGATCACGTGATCACAGGCATGCTGGGATATGTAGTCCCAAACAGGAATAATACAAAATATAAACTGCCAAACAGATATATATGCAGGTTATATGACCAGGGACATCGAATAACCCCTAACAAAGATGGGGGAATTAAAAGATAGAGCAAAACGGGAGGTAGAGCACAACCAGAGGTACAAAAGACTTTGCGAAAACCCATGCTGACTTTTACAAAGTTCATGTTTCGTGTTTCATAGTGAGACCTCACAGGGACATCCAGGGAATGGGTTCATTAAGTCCCTCTTTGTCACTGTTGAGGCGGTACACCCACTTCTGTTCAATTTTGAAGAGGAACCTGCTGATGTCAGTACAGGATATGGGTATTTGCGGTTGTTCTAGAACAGTCCAACAAAAGTCTTCTGGGCCATGCCCCTTTTCCAAGAAGTGTGCGGTTAGACGGGTGGCTTGTTTCTTACATCGCACTGTGCTTTTGTGTTCTTGTAACCTTGTTCTGATTTTCCGGGTCGTCATACCGACGTATCGCAAAAGGCATGGACAGGTTATCAGGTATATGAGGTTACTGCTATTGCAGTTAGTGAACCTTTTCTGTGTCCACGGGCGATTAGTCCCAATGTCAACCTCAGTAGATTTCTTGGTTTGGGGACAGACAGTGCACGCCCCACATGGATGATGTCCAGAAACTGGAGGTAGGTCCCACAGCGTACCCACTTGCCTAAGTTCTTTATTTCGAGGGCGCGTGTGGACCAATTGATCTTTTAAATTTTGTCCTCTTTTGAAGGCAAAGATGGGTAATGCGATGTCATCATTTCCAGTCTTCAAGATAGACCAATGCTTCTTTATGATTTTCTGTACCTGATTCGAACGGGTGTTAAATGTATTAACAAAGGCAATGCGATTGGTCTTATCTTTTGGTGGCTGTATTTCCAGTAGGGACTCTCTGTTATTGTTGGACGCCCTCTTTTTTGATTGCCGAATGATCTTTCTCGGGTAATTCTTTTCACTCAGTTGGGTTTCCAGATTCTTCGAGTGGACTTCAAATGCTTCTTTACTAGAGCAATTCCTTTGTACCCTAAGAAATTGCCCAAAGGGCAAATTGTCCCTCAAGGCTCGAGGATGACAACTGTCATACCTTAGTAGTGCATTTCTAGCCATCGGCTTCCGATAGAGTTCCGATTCAATGCCATTAACAGTTGCGTGTAGCCTCAGATCTAAAAAGGCTAAAGATGTTCTACTGTGTTCAATAGTGAACTTCAAGTAGGCATTCTTACTATTCAACCAGCCATGGAATAGTAATAGGTCTTCTTCAGTGCCCCGCCACACCACCAAAATATCATCAATATATCGTTTCCATATATATAATGACGAAAGATATGGGTTAGTGGACGTCAAGACCTCCTGCTGTTCGAAATTGTGGACGTAGAGGTTCGCCAGGCTCGGCGCGAAAACGCTGCCCATGCTGGTCCCCGACGTTTGCAGGTAGGTGGTATCCTCAAAGCGAAAGTAGTTCTCTTTCATCGCTATTTCGGCTAGATGCATGATGAAGCTCGTGGGCGTGATTGATTGATGATCACTCTGTTCCAGTAACGCACCGACTACTTCTAGGGTCTCAGTCTGTGGGATAGACGTATATAAAGACTCTACGTCGAATGATACCAGGATATCAGTTTCGATGTCATATTGTATTGTTGGTAGTAATCTGAGGACATCCTTTGTATCCTGCAGAAAGGTGGGCATCGCTTTGACCATTGGGTTCAAGAAATGATCAACAAAAGTTGAAAGCGGTTCAAGGACCGAGCCAATGCCAGAAATGATTGGCCTTCCCGGTGGCGGCCTCTGAGGTTTGTGCACTTTTGGAAGGCAGTAGAAGTAGGGAACTACAGGGTGTTTGGTAATTAGGTATTGTCCCTCTTGGGGCGTTATCCAGCCCTCACCTGTTGCTTCCTCTACCAAGTTGTTAATTTTAGTTTGCAATCTCTCTGTTGGGTCCTCTCTCAATGGGAGATATGACTTCTGATCACTCAGTTGCCGGATGCACTCATTTCGGTATGTCTCAGTATCTAAGATGACTGTTGCTCCACCTTTATCAGCAGGCTTGATAATGATCTTGTCGTTAGATGTTAAAGAACGTAGAGCAAGCTGTTCGTCCTTTGAAAGATTCATAAAAGGTCTAGCCTCTGTTTTGTAGATGCGGTTAATGTCACTCTCCACTGCCGCTTCAAAGGTCATAACTTTCGGAGGTAGAACAGCGGCAGGTGGATTGAAAGTGGAAGGTTTTCTCAAACCCGTATTGTTATCTTCAAGGACAGTGCTTACTTGTTTTGATTTAGAAAAGAAATAATGCAGTCTTATTTTGCGGAAAAACTTAGCCAGTTCAATTTGGGCTACAAAAGGATCCCCTTTCTGGGTAGCCACAAAGCCCAAGCCTTTGTTCAAAAGTTGCTCTTCAATAGGAGAAAGTATGTATGAACTAAGGTTCATCACGAGGCTTGTTGGTTGCTGGTCCCTGCCGTGTCCTGTGGGACTTTCTTTCCGCTGCGGAGAGTTTTCGATTGTTGAGGAGTTTCCGTGCTCCAGTGCACCTGTGGTGTCGTGGTTCCTTGTCTCCTCCTGCCTCTGCCTCGTCTCGGGCCGAATCCTAAAAAAGGAAAAGACCCTGGACCCTGTTGCATAGGAGGGGGACCAAAAGCACCCATTTGAGGGGGACATTGAGGTCCAAACATCCAGGGATTAGCCGGCCACCAGGGTTGGAAGTTGTTAAAATTCTGAGGATGATTGCCATTTCTCCAGTTTCTCCTGTTACCTCGGCCTCTGGAAGTTTGGTCAGCAGATCCATGTTGTGAGGTATCTGAATCACTAGACGCTCCATCTGAACTAGAAGTACCATACGTAGAGCCACCCTTCTTTCCACCTCGGTTAAATGTTGGTGCTGTATATGTGTCACTAGTGTATGGATATACACGCTCCATGGAAAATTTGGCTAAGTCCTTCTTAAACTTTTCTAACTTGGTAAAAACAATTGATTCTTTGAAATCTTTATTGTTTTTGTCACTTTCTTCCTGTCCCTTTTTAAACAATCCGCTTTTCAGTGTAGTTTTAATCTGGCCCTCTAGAACCTGTATCTCAATTAAAATCTTGTCCGCTACTCTCTTTGCGGTTCTGATGATCAGGACTAGCCAATCCCTCGTGCACCTCCAGGCTATCATCGACCAATCCTTGAGAAACTCCTTATCATCAAGGAATAGACGTGGTGCATTGTTGACAATAAGACCTGAAGGTGCACAGTTGTCTCGAAGGTATTGTGCCATGATAAGTCCATGTACAGATGTTCTTGAATGGGATTTTTTGAGAGCTAGAATTTTTACCCATCCATCATCATTATTTATTGTTTGAACCGAAACTGGGATAGTGTCTAGGAGGCTGGGGTTTTCGTCTAGGATGCTCTGGACCTCTGCACTCTCAAAAGCTAGACCCCAATTGGTTGCCATGTCGGAAAAGAGTGAAGGAGTACAAAATGGTGGAGGACAGATAAAGTAACTCAGTGAACTCAATAGAACCGGAGACCTAGAGGTCAACCAGTAATTAAAAAAGACCCACAGCCTTAGCTGTACAGTTCACGCACACAACAAACAATGAAAGTAGGGTCTGAGGGCGAGTTTACCGACCTGCCAGGTGCATGCCCCAAAATACAGTATTATCACAACAAAATACACCTGGGGGTCACAAAAAGAGAGTCAAAACAGAGTGGATCACAATGCCAATGCTACACAAGAGACACCAGTGAGGACATCGTCCGTGTTAGTCAAATGCAGGCCACGTTGAGGCTCAAGAGCATATGGAGAAATAGTTTCCATCAGAAGCCACACTGTACCGCCCTTTTTCTCATCATTTGGATTCTCCTCACCCAGGAGATAAAACGGCCGGTCAGATGTTACCGTGACCGATATGTGTGAGGTAGGGGGTGTTGTGTATGGTACAGAAAAATAGACGTGGCTACTGTAAAGGCAGTGTTAAAGTGATGAAAGTGTTAAGTGAGGGAAGATGTAAAATTAGGTGATTAGGTGGACAAACAACATTTATTAGTGTCTCCCAATCCCTAAAGTTTAAAAAGCAAGTGTAAATGCGGGTTTTAAATAATCACCGCATTCAATAGTGGTCAACATGTTTCTGCATTATATTGAACATAGTTTCAGAATGCATTCTTCAGGACCGAAAAATAAAAACACTGCTACTTAGATTAAAGAAAATAAGAACAATATCGCCTGACCTTCAGGTATATACTCAACCGTATACTGTTGCATCACACGGTATTCGATCCACACGGCAAGACAGACAAAATAGAAAAAGAACATGAAAATGTCATATTCCTATGGGTTACATACTGTGATGAGTGTACATTCACATGTATGAAGACAAACATTGCCAATTGACAGACTCACCTGTGAATTCTTTGTAGAGCGGTGCTCCTCATACCTGCGCTGTAGCCAGGTGGGGTGAAGCCTCTCAACCATCATATTTGGGTGAGTCTGTCAATTGGCAATGTTTGTCTTCATACATGTGAATGTACACTCATCACAGTATGTAACCCATAGGAATATGACATTTTCATGTTCTTTTTCTATTTTGTCTGTCTTGCCGTGTGGATCGAATACCGTGTGATGCAACAGTATACGGTTGAGTATATACCTGAAGGTCAGGCGATATTGTTCTTATTTTCTTTAATCTAAGTAGCAGTGTTTTTATTTTTCGGTCCTGAAGAATGCATTCTGAAACTATGTTCAATATAATGCAGAAACATGTTGACCACTATTGAATGCGGTGATTATTTAAAACCCGCATTTACACTTGCTTTTTAAACTTTAGGGATTGGGAGACACTAATAAATGTTGTTTGTCCACCTAATCACCTAATTTTACATCTTCCCTCACTTAACACTTTCATCACTTTAACACTGCCTTTACAGTAGCCACGTCTATTTTTCTGTACCATACACAACACCCCCTACCTCACACATATCGGTCACGGTAACATCTGACCGGCCGTTTTGTCTCCTGGGTGAGGAGAATCCAAATGATGAGAAAAAGGGCGGTACAGTGTGGCTTCTGATGGAAACTATTTCTCCATATGCTCTTGAGCCTCAACGTGGCCTGCATTTGACTAACACGGACGATGTCCTCACTGGTGTCTCTTGTGTAGCATTGGCATTGTGATCCACTCTGTTTTGACTCTCTTTTTGTGACCCCCAGGTGTATTTTGTTGTGATAATACTGTATTTTGGGGCATGCACCTGGCAGGTCGGTAAACTCGCCCTCAGACCCTACTTTCATTGTTTGTTGTGTGCGTGAACTGTACAGCTAAGGCTGTGGGTCTTTTTTAATTACTGGTTGACCTCTAGGTCTCCGGTTCTATTGAGTTCACTGAGTTACTTTATCTGTCCTCCACCATTTTGTACTCCTTCACTCTTTTCCGACATGGCAACCAATTGGGGTCTAGCTTTTGAGAGTGCAGAGGTCCAGAGCATCCTAGACGAAAACCCCAGCCTCCTAGACACTATCCCAGTTTCGGTTCAAACAATAAATAATGATGATGGATGGGTAAAAATTCTAGCTCTCAAAAAATCCCATTCAAGAACATCTGTACATGGACTTATCATGGCACAATACCTTCGAGACAACTGTGCACCTTCAGGTCTTATTGTCAACAATGCACCACATCTATTCCTTGATGATAAGGAGTTTCTCAAGGATTGGTCGATGATAGCCTGGAGGTGCACGAGGGATTGGCTAGTCCTGATCATCAGAACCGCAAAGAGAGTAGCGGACAAGATATTAATTGAGATACAGGTTCTAGAGGGCCAGATTAAAACTACACTGAAAAGCGGATTGTTTAAAAAGGGACAGGAAGAAAGTGACAAAAACAATAAAGATTTCAAAGAATCAATTGTTTTTACCAAGTTAGAAAAGTTTAAGAAGGACTTAGCCAAATTTTCCATGGAGCGTGTATATCCATACACTAGTGACACATATACAGCACCAACATTTAACCGAGGTGGAAAGAAGGGTGGCTCTACGTATGGTACTTCTAGTTCAGATGGAGCGTCTAGTGATTCAGATACCTCACAACATGGATCTGCTGACCAAACTTCCAGAGGCCGAGGTAACAGGAGAAACTGGAGAAATGGCAATCATCCTCAGAATTTTAACAACTTCCAACCCTGGTGGCCGGCTAATCCCTGGATGTTTGGACCTCAATGTCCCCCTCAAATGGGTGCTTTTGGTCCCCCTCCTATGCAACAGGGTCCAGGGTCTTTTCCTTTTTTAGGATTCGGCCCGAGACGAGGCAGAGGCAGGAGGAGACAAGGAACCACGACACCACAGGTGCACTGGAGCACGGAAACTCCTCAACAATCGAAAACTCTCCGCAGCGGAAAGAAAGTCCCACAGGACACGGCAGGGACCAGCAACCAACAAGCCTCGTGATGAACCTTAGTTCATACATACTTTCTCCTATTGAAGAGCAACTTTTGAACAAAGGCTTGGGCTTTGTGGCTACCCAGAAAGGGGATCCTTTTGTAGCCCAAATTGAACTGGCTAAGTTTTTCCGCAAAATAAGACTGCATTATTTCTTTTCTAAATCAAAACAAGTAAGCACTGTCCTTGAAGATAACAATACGGGTTTGAGAAAACCTTCCACTTTCAATCCACCTGCCGCTGTTCTACCTCCGAAAGTTATGACCTTTGAAGCGGCAGTGGAGAGTGACATTAACCGCATCTACAAAACAGAGGCTAGACCTTTTATGAATCTTTCAAAGGACGAACAGCTTGCTCTACGTTCTTTAACATCTAACGACAAGATCATTATCAAGCCTGCTGATAAAGGTGGAGCAACAGTCATCTTAGATACTGAGACATACCGAAATGAGTGCATCCGGCAACTGAGTGATCAGAAGTCATATCTCCCATTGAGAGAGGACCCAACAGAGAGATTGCAAACTAAAATTAACAACTTGGTAGAGGAAGCAACAGGTGAGGGCTGGATAACGCCCCAAGAGGGACAATACCTAATTACCAAACACCCTGTAGTTCCCTACTTCTACTGCCTTCCAAAAGTGCACAAACCTCAGAGGCCGCCACCGGGAAGGCCAATCATTTCTGGCATTGGCTCGGTCCTTGAACCGCTTTCAACTTTTGTTGATCATTTCTTGAACCCAATGGTCAAAGCGATGCCCACCTTTCTGCAGGATACAAAGGATGTCCTCAGATTACTACCAACAATACAATATGACATCGAAACTGATATCCTGGTATCATTCGACGTAGAGTCTTTATATACGTCTATCCCACAGACTGAGACCCTAGAAGTAGTCGGTGCGTTACTGGAACAGAGTGATCATCAATCAATCACGCCCACGAGCTTCATCATGCATCTAGCCGAAATAGCGATGAAAGAGAACTACTTTCGCTTTGAGGATACCACCTACCTGCAAACGTCGGGGACCAGCATGGGCAGCGTTTTCGCGCCGAGCCTGGCGAACCTCTACGTCCACAATTTCGAACAGCAGGAGGTCTTGACGTCCACCAACCCATATCTTTCGTCATTATATATATGGAAACGATATATTGATGATATTTTGGTGGTGTGGCGGGGCACTGAAGAAGACCTATTACTATTCCATGGCTGGTTGAATAGTAAGAATGCCTACTTGAAGTTCACTATTGAACACAGTAGAACATCTTTAGCCTTTTTAGATCTGAGGCTACACGCAACTGTTAATGGCATTGAATCGGAACTCTATCGGAAGCCGATGGCTAGAAATGCACTACTAAGGTATGACAGTTGTCATCCTCGAGCCTTGAGGGACAATTTGCCCTTTGGGCAATTTCTTAGGGTACAAAGGAATTGCTCTAGTAAAGAAGCATTTGAAGTCCACTCGAAGAATCTGGAAACCCAACTGAGTGAAAAGAATTACCCGAGAAAGATCATTCGGCAATCAAAAAAGAGGGCGTCCAACAATAACAGAGAGTCCCTACTGGAAATACAGCCACCAAAAGATAAGACCAATCGCATTGCCTTTGTTAATACATTTAACACCCGTTCGAATCAGGTACAGAAAATCATAAAGAAGCATTGGTCTATCTTGAAGACTGGAAATGATGACATCGCATTACCCATCTTTGCCTTCAAAAGAGGACAAAATTTAAAAGATCAATTGGTCCACACGCGCCCTCGAAATAAAGAACTTAGGCAAGTGGGTACGCTGTGGGACCTACCTCCAGTTTCTGGACATCATCCATGTGGGGCGTGCACTGTCTGTCCCCAAACCAAGAAATCTACTGAGGTTGACATTGGGACTAATCGCCCGTGGACACAGAAAAGGTTCACTAACTGCAATAGCAGTAACCTCATATACCTGATAACCTGTCCATGCCTTTTGCGATACGTCGGTATGACGACCCGGAAAATCAGAACAAGGTTACAAGAACACAAAAGCACAGTGCGATGTAAGAAACAAGCCACCCGTCTAACCGCACACTTCTTGGAAAAGGGGCATGGCCCAGAAGACTTTTGTTGGACTGTTCTAGAACAACCGCAAATACCCATATCCTGTACTGACATCAGCAGGTTCCTCTTCAAAATTGAACAGAAGTGGGTGTACCGCCTCAACAGTGACAAAGAGGGACTTAATGAACCCATTCCCTGGATGTCCCTGTGAGGTCTCACTATGAAACACGAAACATGAACTTTGTAAAAGTCAGCATGGGTTTTCGCAAAGTCTTTTGTACCTCTGGTTGTGCTCTACCTCCCGTTTTGCTCTATCTTTTAATTCCCCCATCTTTGTTAGGGGTTATTCGATGTCCCTGGTCATATAACCTGCATATATATCTGTTTGGCAGTTTATATTTTGTATTATTCCTGTTTGGGACTACATATCCCAGCATGCCTGTGATCACGTGATCATACCACGTGATCGCCTCCTTGTGCAATGAGGAAGTGCATATCAGTCCTCTGAGGTGACACATCGGTGCCCCCCCAAGCAGTACAGTTGACTGCCAGGAGACATCGACGGACAGGTGAGCGAGCGCGAGCCTCTTCTGAGCGCGCTGTCGCGCTGCTATATACTGATCGCGCCATTACCAAGTTCAGGCGCACTAACACGCTGAAACGCCCATCGCGCTTTGGCTGCTTGATCTCTATCACGCTGACTATTTACATCATAAGCGCGATGCCTAGAAGCGATCAGGTTGATATTAACGGGGCTTTCACTCGACCAGTGAATGTATACGCTGACATGCTCATTTCTCAAAATGTTCAGCTTTTAACAACAATGCCATTTTACTCAGACTTGGTCTGCCATTGTCGGACGGGTGGAGTAGAGTGCTTGTGGGATGGTCCACATTTTCATCAATGTGGACTGTGAAGGACGCTTAGAGCAAATGCCATACTGTGAACTCATTTATTTAAGTCTATTTTTTGTTGCTCTAAAGATGTTACTTGTGAATTCTTTGTAGAGCGGTGCTCCTCATACCTGCGCTGTAGCCAGGTGGGGTGAAGCCTCTCAACCATCATATTTGGGTGAGTCTGTCAATTGGCAATGTTTGTCTTCATACATGTGAATGTACACTCATCACAGTATGTAACCCATAGGAATATGACATTTTCATGTTCTTTTTCTATTTTGTCTGTCTTGCCGTGTGGATCGAATACCGTGTGATGCAACAGTATACGGTTGAGTATATACCTGAAGGTCAGGCGATATTGTTCTTATTTTCTTTAATCTAAGTAGCAGTGTTTTTATTTTTCGGTCCTGAAGAATGCATTCTGAAACTATGTTCAATATAATGCAGAAACATGTTGACCACTATTGAATGCGGTGATTATTTAAAACCCGCATTTACACTTGCTTTTTAAACTTTAGGGATTGGGAGACACTAATAAATGTTGTTTGTCCACCTAATCACCTAATTTTACATCTTCCCTCACTTAACACTTTCATCACTTTAACACTGCCTTTACAGTAGCCACGTCTATTTTTCTGTACCATACACAACACCCCCTACCTCACACATATCGGTCACGGTAACATCTGACCGGCCGTTTTGTCTCCTGGGTGAGGAGAATCCAAATGATGAGAAAAAGGGCGGTACAGTGTGGCTTCTGATGGAAACTATTTCTCCATATGCTCTTGAGCCTCAACGTGGCCTGCATTTGACTAACACGGACGATGTCCTCACTGGTGTCTCTTGTGTAGCATTGGCATTGTGATCCACTCTGTTTTGACTCTCTTTTTGTGACCCCCAGGTGTATTTTGTTGTGATAATACTGTATTTTGGGGCATGCACCTGGCAGGTCGGTAAACTCGCCCTCAGACCCTACTTTCATTGTTTGTTGTGTAAGTGCACGCACTTACCAGACCCTGCCCTTCCTTTTCCCCTTTCCATACAAGTCAGGCACCCCTATGTTAGGTCCAGGGTACCCTCTGGACAGCATGAAGTGCATGTTAAAGGTGGGACATGTACCAAGGTATGTACCATGTCCTGGCAGTGAAATAATCTCCATTTCGTTTTCACTGCTGAAAGGCCAGCTTGCTCATTAGAATAGAATGGAAAGCCTGTTTGCCAGACTATCTTCCCAAAGGCTTAAGATGGAAAGGTGAAGTTTCATATGCCTGAACTCCCCCTCCAATAACACATCTTTTTTATAAAGATGGTATTTGCATTATGTGTTTGTAAGCACTCTTTCAGAAGTGGCTGGGTTTTTGTGCTTTAAACATTTCTGTGTGTCTCTGCCTGATTGTGGATTGGCTGACTGGATTTGAAAGCGATAGGATCTGGGGAATGTCTTGACCCAGGGAAGGTTGTGAGACAGCACAGGCTGACCTGCATCTGAAGTGTGTAGGGGGAGGAATAGGCCTAGAGGTGAAGAGGCTTGGGCTGGTGCCATAAAACAATTGTCCCATCTCCTGCTGAGTGATTGAGAATCCAGACCTCCACTTAAAATAGCGTTTAGTTTATCACATTGCACAGTAGCACTTTTAGAAACTTGGACACCGGCACTTTTGAAGCTCTTTTTAAAGAATATGACTTCTAAATTAAGTTTCAACCTGGACGTAGAGCATTGTCTTCAATTAAAACATTATATAGAATATACAAAAACATTGTATAGAATATACAAAAACTATAGTGTATAAATCCCCTGAAAAATATACAAATTTTCTATTAGATCATAGGATTCGCCACTGTATTCTCTTACTGAGGTTAGAAATCCTCCCTCTATATGCACATATAGCAAAGTGGAATAATTCTGAAAACACAACAGGGCTTTGTGATTTATGTAATGGAGGATTACAAGACCTAACTCATGTTTTAGCGGTTTGCCAAATCCTACTTTAGTAGAAGCTAGGTGGAGATATTTAAGGCCTATTAGAATCCAATACAATGTTTCTTCTGTACAAAGCCTAATATCTCTCTGTAAATTACCACCGGATGAATTTGTTTGTTGCCAACTGTATACATTTTTAAAGTTTTTTTTAAAAAGCTGTATTAAAGTTGAAGATGCTAATGATTTTAAACGTTTAAATATCCAAAGCTGATTTTATGTCCAATCTATAACAGATCCAATTTTATTTCTCCACAAGGTCTATGTAAATCTTGAAAAATAACCTCCAGACAAACACAAACTCTTTAAGTGGTATAAACTCTTCAACAAATTTTAGTTAAAATCGTCTTAAAAAGCTATGATGAATGGATTTAACATCATAATTGTTTAAAGTTGATGATATGAGTTCTTTGTTAAATGTTTTAAAATCGTGTTTGTATATTTTTTGACTTCAGTCGAGGTCTATATCAAATAAAATAAACTGAAACTGAGCAGACCCCCACTAATCAAAGGAAGAAGGTGTCACTGGTAGTGAGGCATCCAGAACTGGTTTGAGCAGGGTCAGTGCCCCCTGTAACATAAAAACATCAAAGACATTGAGGGGTATAACTATGCAAGCTGAAGCCCCTGAACTTTGGAGAATGGCTTGATCAAGTGTGACAAGACTGGAGCTACTTCGTGGATCAAGAGGAACCTTTGCCAAGGAAGAATGAACTGAAGAGACTGTTGGATAGGATTGATTTTGCTGTGTGATCTGGGGCTGGCCTGCAGTTTGCTGTTTCAACTAAGGCAAGGCTGTAGGGACTTTGCTGTGTCCCCCTGCTTGAAGGACTTTGCTGTGTGCTGTGTCCTGTAGTAACTATCCTCAAGGGCCCGAGGTGAGCTGGCTCCCTGTTTGGAAACACAGGAACACAAAAGTTTCCAGAGAAGACTCTCAGATACACTGTGGGTGGGTGTGCTCTGTCTAGCCTGAGACCTTCGTAAGCCGTGCCCTGTGATCTTGGTACCCTGGAGTTCCAAACAAGACTCAGAGACGTGGTGTTCTCTATCTAGCCTGAGTCTTTCGAGAGGATTGTCCTGTGAACGTGTGTACTGGGGAGCCAAGTAAGTCTCAGCGATGCAGTGTGCGTGTGCTTGGGGTCAGCCTGAGACTTTCGTGTGGATTGGCCCATGATCGTGTACATAAGAAGAACAAGTGTGTCTCAGCGACGCTGTGTGCGTGTGCTGTTTGCAGCCTGAGACCCTCGCTGGAGCTGTCCTGTGATCGGAGGCACCGGAAGATAAAGTGTGTCTCAGTGACGCTGTGTGCGTGTACCTTCTACTGCCCGAGACTGGCGCAAGAGTTGCCCTGTGATCGGGGGCACTGGAAGATAAAGTGTGTTTCAGCGACGCTGTGTGCGTGTACCTTCAACCAGCCGAGACCTGTGCAAGTGGTTCCCTGTGATCGTGGGCAACCGAAGATCAAGTGTGTCTCAGCTACACTGCGTGCGTGTGCCGTGCGCAGCCTCAGACCCTCGTGAGGAGTTCTCTGGTTATCGTGCACCCGGAGTTCCTGTAAGTCTGAGTGTGGGTGTAGTGTGCAGCTTGGGATCTTCCCATTGCCCGGAAATTCAGACAAATTGCATTGGAGGCCCAAATCACTGGACGGGAAGAGGAGAGTGGGTTTGCGCCCCCCAGGTAACGTGTGTCGACTCCAGGGCCGGGGTGCGGGCTCGGAGGAAGACACTCTCGGCCTCTCTCTCTGTCCTGCAGCACTAGCCTCTGCTTCGGCTTAGATTGAGGTCTGTGTGCCAAGGGAGTGGCAGCATCGAGGCCTGAGTGCAAAGCTGCATTTATTGTGTTCTATCTTCCCCATGGTGGGGGGGTGCAACTGTGGCCGGAGACTTACCGCAAGCCAGCACGAGTGGCGGAGAGACCGCCGGAGGCACTGTGAATGGTGCCGGAGAAACTTACGTTTTGCATTACTTCTGCATACCGGAGTATCTGATGATTGTATAATGCATTGCTTTATTCCTGCACAATGGACTGCCTGTTTTGTAGTATTGCCCATTGCATTAGTTTGCCTAACGATTTGCCTGATAGGTGTGTTACGCAATGCACTAGGTTTGCAGAACAAACTGCCTGATAGATGTGTTACGCCTTGTCTTAGTCCTGCATCACGATCTGGCGGATTGTCGTATTACACATTGCATTAGTGTTGCATACCGAACTGCCGGATATATGTGTTCCGCATTGCATTTGTATTGCCCCCCAAACTGTCTGATAACTGTATTACACATTGCATTGTTTATTCCTAACAGAGTACCTGAAAGGGGACCGTACGCATTGCATTACGGGGGCATAGCAGTTTACCACGACGTTGCTTTACGCATTGCATTACAGTGACAGTACAAATCGCCGTATTATAATCTGCATTATTATTATGTTGTGAAGTACCTGATCCTTGCATAACGAACTGCATATTACGACATTAGGATTACGTAGGAGCGCTTAGAGACCGGCGGTGATAGGCGCTATATAAATATTCCTTAACATAACATAACATAACATAGGATTGTTTATTTTAGCTCAATAATAATAGGCCATGGGGAGTATTACCCCGAGGCATATGTTGGTTTAGTATTGTGTTATCGCATCGTATATCTTTTTATAAACATATACTGGTGTTTCTATGAAACTTGTGTGGAGTCTAGTTTTTGTGTCAACATTGGGTTGCTGTGAGTGTAATTGCAAATTCTTTACACATTGGCCTTGAAGATAAACCTGGCTGGTCATATGCAAATCAGTCTTGACCCTGCGCCTCATGGGAACAGTCCAGACCGAACTGCTAAGCTATGTCTTCCCTGGACCGGAATCAAGCATCCTAGGACCGGTTTCTGGCTATCATGCGCGCTAAGCATGTTCTCCACCCAGACTGCATTACAACCTGAGTGGAGAACATGTCCAGGCCCCCAGCCCCTGTCTGAGTGCGGATCCAGGGCACTCAGACCAATCACAACGCTGCAGTGCAGCATTGTGATTGATTCAGGGGAGCCTGGGTGCTTCCTGTTCCGGCCAAAGGAATGAGGAGAGACGTAGGATAAGAGACGCGAGGAGGAGAATGCGGCGAGGAGTATGCAGTGAAGAGGTAAGTTTAATTTAATTTTTTAATTACTCCCTTCTTCCCCCCCCTCCTTGCCTCGCCACCTCAATCCGTGTTGGCCGCAACTGCGCTCGGACCCCATCTCCAGGGCGTAGAGTAGAGGGAAAAGAGGGCAGCCCTGGCGTGTGTCCCTGCCGATCGTGAAAGGGGCCAATATTCGTCACCCTAATTTAACCGTAACTGAAGGGTCTGTGTAGAGATATTTTATAAAATGCTGCATCATGCCACGTATGCCCATCTCTTCCAGCTTCACATGCATGTACCCACAATCTAAGATGTCAAACCCTTTTTCTAGGTCCAAAACCACACAAGCCGCCAGCGACTGGGATCCTCCTCCAATATCCTATGCAGTTTATGGATATTGAGTGTACAGGATCTGTTTGGTACGAACCCCATCTGATCTTGGTGGATTAGATCTGGAAATTGTTCCAGGAGCCTTCTGGCTGTGGCCTCGCTCAATATCTTATAGTCACTGTCTAACATGGACAGTGGTCTATAGGAAGCTATCTCAAGGGGGTTATGCCTTGGCTTTGAGAGTGAGACAAATAGTGCGTCATGGAGGGTCGGAAGAATGTATCCCACAGCTAGGGCATCATCGTACAGTTCCACGAGCTTGGGAACCAGAGGTGCCTCGTATGTTTTATAGAACTCAGTGGGTAATCCATGAAATCCTAGTGATTTGCACATAGGAGAGGCTCAAATTACACTCCAGAGTTCCTGCTCCATTAAGGAGGCACTGAAAGCCTCACAACCCCCAGATCCACAGTGGGTACCAGGACCGATCCCAAGAATTTGTGGGTTTGGTCACGACGGTCCACCGTTGTGCAGTCCCTCAAAGTCAAGTGGGCCAATGGGTAAAGTGGGTTGACTCATTACTCTAATCTTTATACTGTAGTGGGTGGAAAGTAAATGTTATGGGAAATTTAACAGACCAATTGATGAAGCCCCCTAACCAAAAGCTCCTTTATGCATGTGTATTGGTCATACATTTTTGGGGGAAAACAGTAGTTTGGCGGGAAAGCATAAACGGTGTAAAATGCCACGCCTAAAAACGTGCAGAAGGTGAAAACATTGTAACCATGTTTTGAAAAAGAAGAGAGCCCCAGCATCGCACCGGTGATATTTTATTAACAGTGATGTGTTCGTTTCCAGTGGCTCCTCTGGAGGCAGATGTGAGGATCTGCGGCACAAGCTGATGGCATCATGTATTGATCTGAATACCCAGAATGTGTCAAAACATCACTGGGTGCTTCATTTATATTGTTCAGGATTAGGTTGGTGCCCGCTTGTGTTTGGGGGAAAAAAGCATGCGACAGCACACACACACAGGGTTCTTTCACTTTGAACAACCATAGTCCATCATTTGTATCACAAAATATTGTAAAAAGTATGCACCTCACAGGTGCAGGTATTTGTGTGAAGAATTCCTGCAGACATCACAGGGTTACTATCTGACCGATTTTTGCTTGCTGCATTGGATATTATTTTTATGCTTTTTAAATGTTAGTTCCTGGTACTTTTTCCCTCCAGGGAATTGTACTTTAGAGCGTTCTTCATGAAACCCCAATGACAGCAGGAAACACGCCCGCAGGCAGGGCGTACAAAGAATGGCTCTCTGAAATATGCTGCTGGGGAGGACAGGAGGACAGGCATGGGAAGACAAGAACCAACAGGTAGTCTCGGTCTTGCAGTCTTAGCTGAAAGCGATCTGGCTGCATGTGAGACTTGCCCTGCCTGCAGGGAATTCCACAGACTAGGAGTGGCCGAGACATACCTGTCAGAAGACCTCAGGTCACCTTCATGAATAGAGGTTGTTTGCTTTTAATGCCTCCCTTTATAAGCACCCTGGGATCAGGTTTTCTGCTTCCCTCAACAGAGCAGCACAAGACAATAGGCTTGCCATGCGAAATCCTATTAGTCTGTTCTTGCATTGCAACCTGTTGTTAGGTATGCAAACAGAATGTAATGTTTCTAGTAGGACTGCAGCAGAGAATGACCAGCCACCTTCTGATGGTAAACTATGCGGAAAAGACAAGGAATCTAGCATGCAGCAGACCAGAAGTCTGTGGACGAAAAATAAAATAAAGTCAAACTCCTAAATACGATCATTTAGACCACTTTCAGTGAGGTGCTTAGATGCAGAGAAGTATATAGGATTATTTATAGAGTGCAACGCTAGCTACAAAGCAAAGGCGAGCTGGGGAGAAGTCAGAGTAAAAGTGGGGAGGGGATGCAGTCAAGGCGGGGTTCATCATCATTGTAGTTACACATGGATAAGATGTTGGAAGGATCTCCAGTTCCTTATTGAAGACCAGGAGCGAGGAAGCCCTCGAGATCTGGCTAGAGCTGGAGTTCAAGATCCCAAAGGGTGTGGTAAGGGACTGCTTGACATCTTATCTTCTCCTTACTGCGTTTTTTGTCTTGAGCCTAATGAGGTTGCTGCTGCTGCAAAGGCCATTAGGGATCTTGGATTGCTAAGGTCCCTGGTGGAGTATAATAGTACTGCTTAAGTTTAATATGTATTAGATTTGGTAGTCCTCTATTTCGCTCAGAAAATGGTTGTTTGCTTGTATTTACAAAGTACCTATTCTTTTTTCACTGTACTCCAAATTACATAATTCTGCTAGGTTTTACAACGCAAAGGGATCTCAATACTTGGGACCCAATGGCCCAGACTGGCAACCAAAATCAGAGCAGGCAAACAAGTTGCACTCAGAACCACACCTCAGGAGGCACAACCAAATTGGACTTAAAAACAAATGAGGTTAGGTTGCTCTTTCTTAGAGTGTAAGAAAGTGAGTAATTAGTTGTAAAGTGAAGGATGAAGTCCTTCATAAGTGATACCTAGGCAACCTTCCATTTACTGGAGAAACAGTCATTTCATGACACCACTTGACTTTTGCAGGATACCAAGGAGGAGCACTCCAAGGCCTACTCACTAGAATTTGTGTGAGCTAGTTCCCCAGTCGCTGGTGTGCAACAAACAACACTCCTAAATCAGTGTTTCCCAAACAGTGGGTTGCAAGCTGAGTTTGGTGAACCGCAAAAGTACAATCAATAAAGATGCCTTTAAATGTAATACTTATCTTGTAACATTTCCTGACTCAGTCAGAGGTCCAATGTCAGGCTATGTCATCTGACAAATTGCTGATTTTTTAACATTGGGATTGATGCTTACAGACACCACTTACTTTGCAGGGAGAGATAGTAAAGTTAAGTGAATTATGTGATAATCTTGCTGGGGTACAGGTGAGTGAAAGTAAAAGCTGTAGGATGTCATTTGTTTTGTAAAACACAACATATAAGTAGCTGTAAATGAACCATACACATTCCGCGGTTAAGAATCCAAATATGAAGGCCATTTGTTTTAAAGAAATCTGTAGTGTGATGGAAACAAAGATTTAAATAGACTCGAATCAAATCAAGGCACTAAACTTGGTGGTGCACAAATTATAAATATTCAGTGAAACTTGATTTCCACACGCTATAATTTGTGTGCAATTATATAGTTTTATCAGTAAAACTGTCAGTGCACATTTAGTGGCTATTTCAATGAAAAATGTGCTGCCTGTAAATGGCAGTGCACCACCACAAAAGGCTTTAGTTACATTGAAAAAAGTCCTTGCCTCACGCCAGTTAAAGCTAGGTGGGTCCCAAAACTTTGGGGCATATTTGCAAGAGGCTCGTTAAAATTATCGCCATTTTAGCGGCAGGAAACGTTATAGAATTCCAATAGAAGCCCAGGTTAGATGTGCAGGACATCTAACCTGGGCTTCTTTTGGAATTCTATAACGCATATTAGCAAGCCCATTATCGCCGTTTTAGCGGTAGTTTCCTGCCGCTAAAACGGCGATAATTTTAACAAGCTTCTTGCTAATATGCCCTTAATTCTTTCTAAAAATTGGCTCATGGTTCTAAACAGTTTGGGAACCGGAACCACAGCAATTAGTTGTTGTACAATTTGGTGTCTTTCCCTATAAAGAGGAAATATAATTTATCACGTGTACTAAATACTACAGATTAATTTAAAAATGTCTACAAGTAGGCAGATGGCAATACCTCTGTTGACACTCTCCTAATAGTACACAACCCTAGTGAGCCCTGGACCCTAAGACCACAGTATCGCCCACATATTGTGGGCTCAATATAAGGGGGTGTTGTAATTATAAGGCAGGGCTTCTGGCTTTGGCAGGGTGCCCCCACATCAATAAAAAGCAGAAATAGATCACACAAAGCTCTTGTAACAGTACCAAAATCACTATGGACACTCCTACCTTAAAACAACGCTCGTTAAACCATACAACATTTCCGTAGAGAATGTTATCATAGTCAAGAAAACATTATACATTTAATATAATGTTTGCAAGAGCCTTATTTCCACGGTTAACAGGTTACCACTGCAGATTTAGGACCAACCAACATAAATCCCCATCCTTCTCATGTGCAAAAACGCAACTCGTGGGTGCTTGACACAACAAACTTCCTTCCGGGGCATCAACGTAATAGCCAGGCAGACTTAGGGCAACCTTTTGGGCACATCTTCTGGGGGATGGGGACGGAGGGCTGCTGTACGTGTGGCAGCCCCCCAAACACTTTCTAAAACTGTTGATGGCAGTATGAGAAACCACATTCACATTTGTATGCCCCTCACAGGGGCGAGCGCTCCAGCACCAGAGGCCATGAATATGAAATCAGCAGCTTTCCACTCTATATGAAAGATTTTGTTTTTTTAAATGGGCCCTGCACTGCAGCTTTTCAATTCTTTTGAGAGCTGGGTGCCCCAGCCCATTTGACGGTCACCTCAGTGTGTACACAATGTAGGGGCTGCCCAGGAAGTCCACTCCTACGCGACACTGTCCACTCCCACCACCAGCAGCTTTTGTGTGCCAGTGCAGTGCCAACATCCTCTTCCTTCCTCCCCACCCACGTTCAAGGGCAGGTGAGGACAGCAGTGCTGGTTGCCTCAAACTACCCCAAGACAAGGTCATAGGGAGGGATGTCAGGCACACAGTGATGCTTCTGGGTATCTGGTTCTCCCTAGGAACTTCATTCTTTAGGAGCACTGTTTCTTTCCTGGGAGATGGGGACCCCGTCACAGCTTTCATTTGCATCAGTTCCCGAGGGATCAGGTCACCAGCGATAAAGGTTTCTCTGGGTAGTGGGCACCACGCAACTCTCCCACCCCATACCAACTGAATTATGTTGATCCCCTTGGCCTTCCCTGCGTGTGAGAGGGGGATGGGAACTATTAAGAAAGACAGTAAAGTGCTAAATCTTTTGTTTCCCATCTTTGTGTTGTTTTACTCCTGGTGGTGAGCTCTTGCCACCAGAATAGGATTATTCAGACCTCCTTGCCTGTCTCTAAATTTATTTTCTCTTTGTGACACTTAATTTTTCACTGTTCCTGGTGCCTGACGTCAGCTGCAGGCTTCTTTAGCAGCCCCTCCACAGCCCACAGGCGGAGTACCGTCCTTCCCTGCCATACTCCCCAAACCCCATAGTTTTGGTTACATTGTGGGACACCTGTGTGTCAGCAGTGGAGTCAATGACACTTCCTCCCGATGGTGGTCTCCCATCTACAGGACCTGTCCACAAAAGAACCAGGGGATACCTCCAGGGCTTCCCAACCAGGTCCATTGCTCTACTGTTCATCAGAGGGAGCAAGGGGGCTCCCAAACTAGCCCTGTAGAAACCCTCCTAGTCCCCAGGTAGTAGCTCGAGTCCAAAAGTCCTTCAATCCATCCTCGCAGTGGAGTCAGGTGTCTTCTCCTTCCAGCTGGGCATTCCTCAAGTATTGTTGCTCCCACATCCAGAAAGTTTTCAACAATCTTTTTCTTGGGCTAGGGTTTTTAAGTGTGGTTAGAAAGTTCCAGAAGTTAGGCACCTCTGCCCAATTCCAAGGGGGGGAGCGTTCCGGCGCAGGAACGCCTCGGAAAAGTGGCTGAGTGAAATCTACAAGATTTCACTTATCTACAAGATTTCACTTAGTCACTTTTCTGGCCATGCTGCGTCAAAACCCTGCGCCTGCTTGAAGCAGGCGTACGGATTGACGCAGCATGTTAGGCATAGGGGCACCCCGAGCCTTGCTGGAGCTGCGTCGTGCTTGCGTCTCGATTCCAGCAATGCACCGCTTTTCTGCCGGGGGATGCGACACGCATCTGCCCATCCGTGCGCCAAGGTGCGCCACATTGTAAATGCAGCGCATCAGTGGTGACGCACGGGTGGTTTGGCGTGTTGCAACTGTTCTGGCGCATCCCTGCTGATTAGCAGAGATGCGCCAGAAGTTGTAAATCTGCCCCATACTCTTTTCAGTTAAGCACTGCAGACCTACACCACGAATGCCCTACTCACAATATATGGCCTACCCAAGGTTCGCACAAGTCCCTGAAGGATCCCTAAAGGGCCCCTTCTATGACCGGCTGCTTGTGCGTAGATACTGGGCTGAGATAGGCGGTAGCCTCACATGCTGGGCCTGCATACCTGTGCTCATGCATATGCTCAAGTGTTTACGTACAACACCTCAAAGCCTCTTACCCAGCTGTGCAGCTGACCTTATCTTGAAACGTGGACACTGGTGGTTAGCACTCTCAGAATTTATAGTGAGTGTGATTCCATTGGTGAAAATCAATCACAGTAAAAGTCTGAAACCAAGAACTCCAAAAGCAAAAAAATTCACAAGGATTAAATGGGAAGTTCCCATTTGCTACATACTCAAAGGAGCTACTCACAAGACCCCTAATAGTACATTTTGTAAAAAGGATGCAAACCCCTCACCACACTAGGTGGAATTCTTCATCCTAGGGCAACACATTCACCGCAACCAGCTGATGCTTGATGGTCTCAGTAAGAGCACTAATTTTGAGGAATTATACCCATGGGAATGGGAACTGTTGAGGGCACAATATAGATTATTCGCATCTTTGAATGCATATATAATACATTATTCATAAAACATTAATAGTATAATATATAATTTCTCAAATCCTTTAAAATTTAACATCAGTGAGGCAGCAATAAATTGATGACATACACACAATTTAGCAGGGTGGAGAAAGAAGCTTTTTCTCAGTAGAGGTGAACTACCTTACTTAAGCTTAAAATGAGGGTAGACTACAGACTTCTAGGTACTATGCACAAAGATAAGTGACAATTGTCAATAGTTTGCATATGTAAATTTACTCTTACACTTTTGAGTACATTTTCTACTTTTGGCTAGTTACTAAATCTGAGTGTAAAGTTACTCAACATTGTAGAGTTACATGTCTCAAATTCCTAAAAAAAGAGGTGAAGCCTAACGTACAAGTGTAAGTTAAGGTTAAAAAAAAGCAGTGACTCTAGCACCACCATGGTCAACGCCTGGTGCGGCAACACCCTCCAATAGCAAATAATGGAGGCAGAGACTTAAAAGCAAAGCCTATTGGATATAGTGTTAAATTAAATTAAACTATTTTAAATATTAAAAAATCAATATAATTTAATGGGAAAAAATAAATAGTACATATTTTAATTTAAATATAAAATATGTTAATAATCTTTTTTGCATTTCAAAATTCATGTAATAATACATCTTATTAAACATGATTACTTTTTGATTTATCAATTAGCATATATTTGTTTGTTAAAATATGTTTTATGTTAAGTATAAAAATATAATAATTTTACATATTTATTTTGAATGTAGAACTGATGATAAAATGCTAAAGGATTACTACCTAAATTTTGAAGTAAAAATTGCATTACTTAATATATATTAAATTATATTAAATTATTGTTCTCAAGTTTAAATTAAAGAATAAATTCCCACCTAAAGAGAAACATGTTTTGTACTGTGCATCAATAATTATTAAAAGTGATATATAGAATGAATTAAACATAATTTAATTGTATTCACTAAAATCTATTGTTACATTCAATTAAAAATGCAAAATATGTTATAATCATAGCAAAAACATGTAGCATTTGTTATATCTTTTTTAACATTGAATTACATTTATTTATTTAGTTAATTATTTTAATTTAACTTTACTTCTACTAGAGTTTGAATTTAAGTCGCCAATCCCATCGATTTCTTTGGGAGGGTGTTTAAGTACCAATGGTTGGCCATGTGTGGTGCAGGACCTACTCAACTTTGAACTGGAGTACTTTACTGTCATTTTGGGCCCCTTTTCAGGTCTTGGCTAGACAGCGCATGTGCTATCTCGAAGAGGCATGTTGTGTTTAACCTGTGGGCTTCAGCCCAGCCAGCAGCTTCCCATTTGCTCACTCCATCATCTCTCTCACATCCTTTGTTCATCATTTGTCTCTCACATGCATGGTCATGCCTCTTCTTGGGGCAGATTTATGATAACTGGCGCATCCCCAGGGATGCGCCAGTTATTTTGCGCCGCTGCTCCGCCACCCATGGTGCCCCGCATTGTAAATGCGGCCCACCATGCGGCAAAAACGGCACAGATGCGTGACGCATCTGTGCCGTAAAGGTGACCCATTGCTGGAGTTGCGTCGCAAGCGTGACGCAGCTCCAGCAAGGCTCGGGGGTGCCCCATCTTTACAATGCTGCGTCAAGACCTACACCTGCTTCAAGCAGGCGCAGGGTTTTGACGCAGCATTGGCCTGAAAGTGACTAAGTGACTGAGCCACTTTTGCGAGGCGCACCTGCCCCGGAACGCCCACCCTGCGCCGGAACGCCCACAAGTGGCGCAGGGCTTTACAACATGACGCATCTGCCTAGATGCGTCACTTTGTAAATGGGTCGTAGGGATGCGCCACGTTTACGCCGCAGTTGCGTGACGCAAACGTGGCGCATTCCCAACATAAATCTGCCCCCTTGTGTTTAGCCCTCCTCCCAGAGCATGGACCAAGTAACTGTAAACATCCACTGCTCCTGTTTTATGTGCATTTAAGGGCCTACCTTTTTCTTTATCTTTCAGCACTCTACACATTGCAAGTGCTCTTGTAAGCTCGGTATCCGATCCTCCCACCTGCCCGCATGCCCCGTCTACAGAACACCCCCTCCTCCCTGTCACTGCTTTTCTCTTCATTGCTGCTTTCTGTTACCCCCACCTCCTCCCTCCCATCAATCATTCAAAACACTTTATATTGGCTACCAGGACCATAAAAGTACAATTCATCACACTATACAACATACAACACAAAATAAAAATACAATGATTATTGCCTAAAAACAGAAAAGCATACATATATACACATAGTTATAAAAAGTAAGATAATGTAATTAAAACCAAAATCTTGATAAAATATTTGATCAAACGGTCAAAGGATGTGGGATTACAAACAAGGGAGACATGCAGAGCTTTTCTGCGAAGCACCCACATTGCACCCAAGAATTTAGCAATAGAAATAACCATTACTGTGCAAGAAACTGATCTGAGAATGCGAAGGGCCTCCTGATGGTTCCGTACACCTATTGACCTACAAATGGAAAATTTGCTAACATTCGTGCCAAGAATTTTCAATTCTATTAAGGACAGGAGGCGAGGATTATGCTTACTCAATTTCTTTACTGGCAAACAGCAGCCAATCAAAAAGCAGTAAAGAAAACTACAATACCCAGAAACACAGGGTAACCATAGAGTGTGATAAGGTATAAATAGGGTCATAGAGGTGAACACTTCCTCTTTCTTTGTCCATAGTCAATAATAAGTAAATCAACATCACGGTAACAGTCCATTAAAGGAGTCCCCCGGAGAGGTCATCGTCCGGCTGACGTGGAGAAGGAACTTCAAAGAACCAGAGGAACAGCAGGAGACCAATCAGGAGAAGAAAATCCCGGCACACCTCATTTAAGGTCGGAGCCTGAGGAAAAAAGACAGAGGCCGTAAAAACTGTTCCCCAAAAGTTGAACATAATAATCATTACAGGGAGGGAAACATTTCATAAAGAAGAACCAGAGGTATACAGTATAAAAGCAAGATGCATTTATGTAAAGACAATCATGAAATAAGGGTGGGATAATCCTCGCCTCCTGTCCTTAATAGAATTGAAAATTCTTGGCACGAATGTTAGCAAATTTTCCATTCTATGGCAGGACGGAGGCTCCGATTATGCTTGTTTAAAGCTTCGCCACCACAACAGATGCAACATCAAGAATAGGTTTAAAGTAATAAGTCTTAAACACAGTTTCTGCAGCCTTCATGATGTCTTGAAGGCTGGCACCCATGGAGAAAGCTTTAGAAGCTATGGCTCCTCTAGCAGAATGAGCACCAAACAGAGAAATGTCAATGCCCGCTTCATGCATGAGCCAACGTAACCAACGTGCCAAGGTAGCCGGAGTCACCGGTTTGTAGGGTTTCTGCAATGCAATAAGCAATTGGCCTTGTAAATCATGCCGAAAAGGCGCCGTACTTACCTCATAATCTTTAATACACTGAACCACACACAACTGAGGATTGTGGGGAAAAGAAGGGTAAGAGACAGAGGGCGTATTACACTTAGTCCTCCTTGAAATAATAAAGGTAACACCTTCAGGAGAGAAAGACCGACCAGCGAGACCTAAGGCCCGCACATCAGAAACTCGTTTGCAAGAGACCAAGCACAAAAGCATAGTGAGCTTGGCAGACAATTGTTTGCGTGTCAAAAGAGAATTAGAAGGCCAGGCTGACAGGAAACGCAAAACAACTGAGACATCCCAAAGGGCTACATATTTGGGACAAGGAGGTTTTACCATCCGGATGCCCCTTAACAACTTAGAGATCAGGGGATGTTCTCCCGCTGGTTTACCATCAAGAGGCACATTGCCGAACGGAAGTTATTAACCGTTCTGTAGGCTAGCCCAGAGGATGCTAAGGACACCAGAAAATTAAGAATTAAAGAAAGATCCGCTGAAATGGGATCCACTGACCGCTGTGAGCACCAATCACACCAGCGCTTCCAACTTGACGCATAACGCTTGTGTGTGTTGGGTGCCCAAGCCTCATTGATAAATCTGGTAGCGTCGCCCGATAAGCCCTGGATTTGCCAGCGTCTCCCGAAATTCTCCATGCTACCAGAAGGAGTTGACCAGACAGCACCAGTGGGTGAGGCTCGCAAAGCGGATCCAACAGGAGGTTCCACATGTGAGGAAGTAGAAGCGGCGTCGAGCAGCTCATCTCCAGAAGAACTGGAAACCACGCTTGAGCCCTCCAAAGAGGGGAGATTAGAATCAATTCCGACAAGAATAGACGTGCTCGGGCCAGCACCCGGGGAATCATGAGGAATGGCGGGAATGCATAACACAGATGGCGAGGCCACGTCTGGAGAAATGCGTCCGTGGCAAGCGCCTCCGGATCCGGACGCCAGCTGTAGAATCGGGGAAGCTGGGTGTTGAGCCGGGAGGCAAAGAGGTCCAGATGACAAGTCCCCCAAAAGCGGGACAGCTTGCGGAACACACGAGGATGGAGTCTCCAATCGCTGAAATCTCTCAGGTGACGAGAGTTCCAGTCCGCGATCAGATTGCGAGAACCCGGCAGATATTCTGCAATAATCGTGATCTTGCGCTCCAGACAAAGGTGCCAAAAATCCTTCGCAATCTCCAAGAGAAGCTTGGATCTGGTACCCCCCAGTTTGTTCACATAACGAACCGCTGAAACATTGTCCATTCGGAGAAGAATGCAACAATTCGTTTTCTGAGGGGTAAGGCACCGAATCGCAAAGGAGCCCGCCAGCAGCTCCAGGCAATTGATGTGTAGGGTCAATTCTTCCGGAGACCAACGACCCCCGGTTGACACCGATCCGCAACGGGCTCCCCAGCCCCAAAGGCTGGCATCAGACTCTATCACAACATCGGGAGTCCTCCCAAACAGAGCCCGACCGTTCCAGGATTCCATGTGATCCAACCACCACCTCATTTCCGTTTTGGCATCCTCCGAGAGGAGGATGTGATCCGAATATCGAAGACCCTTCTGCAAATGACGGATTTTGAGGCGCTGAAGAGCCCGATAGTGCAGAGGACCTGGAAAGATCGCCTGGATGGAAGACGATAAGAGACCTACAATCCTGGCTACTGACCTGAGCGAGACAGTCTGTTGAGCAGGAAACAATCTCAAGTCCCTCTTGATGGACCTTATCTTCTGACCTGGAAGAAGAAGCTGACAAGAGACCGAGTCTATCTGAAAACCCAGGAAAGACATAGACTGGGAGGGAGAAAAGTCGGACTTCAGGGGACTGATAAGAAAACCCAAGGATTGCAGAAGGTCTATGGACCAGTGTAAGTGAGACTGCAGAAGAACAGGACATTGAGCCAAAAGGAGAATGTCGTCTAGATAGACAATAAGACGCACTCCGCGTGACCGCAAAGACTCCATCACTGGACGAAGGAGCTTTGTGAAGCACCACGGAGCGGAGGACAGGCCGAAAGGAAGTACTTTGTACTCATACCACATGCCCAACCATTGGAACTGAAGGAATCTGCGATGAGGAGCATAAATCGGTATTGACAGATAAGCATCTTTTAGGTCGAGACGAACCATCCAATCCCCTTCTTGAAGAAGATCTCGCAGAAGATGGATGCCCTCCATCTTGAAATGACGATAAACTACATGCCCGTTGAAGTCCTTTAAATTGAGGACTAAACGAGATCCTCCTCCTTTTTTCTCTACGAGAAAAACTGTGCTGACGAAACCTTGGGGATGAGGAGAAGTAAGAGTGATGGCTTCCTTTGTTAAAAGAGAGGCAATTTCCGCGGAGATGAAGTTCTGATCTTGTTGGGAAAAAACAAGGGGGCGAGGCCGAAGATCTTGGTGAGGGCGAGAGTAAAATTCTAGTTTGTACCCTTTCACCGTCTCCAGAATCCAGGCATCGTTTGAGATCAAACGCCAATTGTCGTGAAAAAATTGAATCCTGCCCCCCAAAATTACTTTTGAAGCTGAAATCAAGCTCACCTGATGGGGAAGAATCTTGTCGTCCTCCATGACCTCCGGAGTATCCACCTTTGCCTGGTTGACCTCTATTCCTCTTAGAGGGGTAGAAGGAAGACTTGTTTGCGGGATATTGCTGTTGGCCACGTTGGGACTTGTTCCCTTGCTGGGGAGCATTGTCGGAACCACGGCCGGACGAACGCCCCCTTCATCCGGCCCTGCCGAAAACCGGCCGGAAAGCCCTTTTCAAATTCGACTGGGCTTTGTCCAGGCCACTAAAGGTGGAAACAAAGTTTGACAATTCCTTTAGGAAGGGGGTACCAAAAAGTAATCCTTGGGCCATAGGGCCCGACTCCGAAGAGGCCAAATCCGTAAGTCTTGAATCTAGTTTCATGAGGATAGAGCGTCGGCGCTCGGTGGACAAGGCACAATTAGCGTTGCCAAGCATACAGATTGCCCGCTGAGACCAACCGACCAGATCATCGGGGTCAATGATGGAACCAGCTTCCTTGGCTTGATAAGCCAAGTTTAGAATTTTCGTAAGTGGGCCCAAGAGGTCCAAAAGTTTGTCTTGGCACAGACGCCATGATCTATCTAGGCCTTTGGTAGGGTCCTTAGAATATTTCCTCATGTAGGTGATCATTGTAGGATCCACATCAGGAGTAGCGGCCAACTTGCTTGGTAAATCAGGACATGGGCGCTCAGAGCGCAAACGCGCTCGTACATCCTTGTCGTAAGATTGACGGATGTGGGACTGAATATATTGAGCCACCTCTGGGGCAGGCATCCAAGAAGAAGAATGCGGGTGGATAATATCAGAGGGATTGAAGGTTAATAGTTGCGGGGAAGAAGGCGCATCAACAAAATGCTCCTTACGCGATTTTTTGGAGGGAGGAGGCTTGGAAGGCTCGGAAGAAGAAGACGAGGACGTGTCGTCATCCGTGTCAGATGGAGGATCAGAGCGAGAAGACTTCTTGCGCTTCTTTGCAGAAGGAGCAGACAGGGTCTTTGCAAGTTTTTCAAAATGACTGGAATGTGGATTTTTTGGCGACTTTTTGGAACGCCCAGAGGAAGGAGGCACCCAGCCATGTTGCGCAGCATAATCTGCCAGATGTTTCTTTAAAGGCGCAATTGCTTGACAAAGCGCCTGGCCCATAAAGTCATCAAAAGAAGTTGAGGATTCCTCCTCCTCATAATATCCATAACCTTCTTCTTCACTGTAATCTGCCATGGAGACAGGTCAGTCGAGAATGCCCAGTGAAGGTTAACACTTTAAAAGGCAAAGCCTGGTAAATTGGGGGAGTGGTACCACTTGCGCAAGTCTGATAACACAGGGACACTGTGAAGAAGATTAAATTAGATGTGGAGGGAGCAGACTTGCACAATATGTAAAAATAACAATTTTCCCACTCTAGGCAAAATGCCTAATTATAATTTTACAACCCACAAACTGTAAAGTGAATGTGGGCGTCAAGGAGCTCAAGCGGCAGCAAGTAGGGCGCTCAGAAGAAGTCTTCCGTGTTAAAGAGGCTGAGGCACAGGCGGCGTGTGGAGAAAAAATGTACACGCTCCAAGAGACGTGTAAACAGCATGCGCGAACAGCCGCCTAGAAAGGGTGCGCGCGAGACGCGCGCCCTTTCAGCTCCGCTCCCGCTCCACAAAAGAAGACCGGGTTGAGAAACCCTGTCGGAGGTGACACACACGCTCCAGAGACACCGGCACAAAAGCCGGTTGAGAAATAAAGACGTGCTGCACAATGCCGAACAAAAGCGGTAAAGCAAGCGCAGAACTACGCACACAGCGTCACAAGATACCAGCAATAACGCATAAGTCAAGCGGTAAGGCTATAAAGTATAAATAACAAGCGAGTAATGTAAAAGCACTTAACTGGCTGCGCAGCAGCAAAGAAAGAGGAAGTGTTCACCTCTATGACCCTATTTATACCTTATCACACTCTATGGTTACCCTGTGTTTCTGGGTATTGTAGTTTTCTTTACTGCTTTTTGATTGGCTGCTGTTTGCCAGTAAAGAAATTGAGTAAGCATAATCGGAGCCTCCGTCCTGCCATAGAATTGTTACCAACCAATTATGCTGTGGGGATAAATAGCCAGGGCAGGCAAAGAAGACATGAGAAACACGTTCCTTCTGGTGGTCACAAATGGGACAAAAGGTGCCTCCTACGCCCTTCCAACCTGTAAATGTTCTGAGCGGTAAAGTGCCTGGGTGAAACTGAAAACAGAGTTTTCTATGTAGTGGGACAGTCACCATGTTCCAAAATAACTTCTCCCTCCCATTTCTGCCTGCTCCCTCGCACCTCCCACAGATCATCCCTTCCCCATCACTGCTTTTCCTATTGGTGCTGCTTTTTCCTTCCATGACCTCCTCCCTCCCATATCTGCTGGCTCCCTCACATCTCCTGGCGCTTACCCTATTCCACAATTCACCCCTCGACCCCGCAACCTCTTTATAACCCCATTGTAGTATGTTTCATTCTAGTGAGTGGTGGTGCTCTGCTTTTTAATGTCCTGTAAGTGTTTTGCTGCAGTGCTGATTGGAGCATATGTGCATGGTTGCTATTACTTGGCACACGTGTAGTCTCTGTTTATTTTCCATGTGTGTGGGTACTAGGTGTATGTGCATGCTTACAGCATATATGGTTGTCGGCAATTGTGTTTATAGCTGGAAAATCAGACCTCAAGTTAATCAGGTATGCGTTATCACAGGGCATGTCAGAGATTCCAAAGTACCTGTGTCTTCTGCTGTCATTTAAAAGCCGCATTTCTCCTGTGCAAAATGCTTGAACTGTTCGTGTATCACCATGTTGCTTCTCATTTCATAGGGTGGGAATCTATTTCTTCACGTTACTCCCGCTGGAACATTTCCTTACTTTTTTTGCATTCACCAGTGAAGTGTTTCCGTGCGCCATTGTTGCTTAACTTACATTCTCTTCAAAAGAGCCAGGCTGAGTCTTGATGTCATCAATGTCAGCCTAGCAGTCAGTGTCCATGGAAAAGTAGTCATTTTAATGTGGATGTCGATGCAATGTATTTCCTCATGCTTCCTACTGAAAACCAGCCTAACAGTGTGATTTTTCCAGTTTTTTTGTGCAGTTTTATATAGCACCATTACCACCCGAAGGCAGTGAAGTGCTTTATATTAACACCAGTTACTTTAGACAAGGAAACCTTCATTTTGTAGGCACAGGGAGATTAAGTGATTTGCCCAGAATCAAGGATGTTAAGCTGACGCTGAAACCCAAACCCGGTTTCCCAGCTCCACAGTCATCATCTGTGGCTCTTACACCACATCCTCTGCCAAGAAGACGCCACATCTTCTTCCTAGCCTCAGCCTCAGTTCCACATTTTGTCATTACGGCCAAATCACTTAATCTCCCAATGGCAGACCGCATTTTCTGTTGGTTGCCTGTCCACCTACCCACCCATTGCTGCTTGCCTCGATGAACTCTGTTTATTTTGTTTAAATCTGTTTATTAACATTTTGTATGTGTTGTGGTACATTTGCTTGCATTACAGTAACTTGAATAGTATTTCAGTTTCATGTGAACAATCATCTAGTATCTATACTAAACTGAAAGCTGTAAAACATGGGTCATTACTTAATTGTCCATGAAGAATATGTCATTTGAGGTCCGGAGCAGTTACATAACAATGGTGGCACACATGTCACCTCTCATTGGATGGCGTCATTCAGTTGTGTTCACAATACAGAGTAAGGCATGTAAAAATACAATCTAAATGTCAGCTTTGGTAAACTTATGAACATTAAACTAAACCGCACCCAATCTGTGTGCTTGTGAAGTGCTTGACTGGCATCAAAAGTGCAATATGGTGATCGAAGTAAATGTGCATATGAACGCCACGATTTAGACAATGGAGAGCAGTAGGCTGTGTGAACCTGTGTGGGAAACGCCTTTTTACTGAGATATGTGGATCCCAGCTGGGAGGTCATTGTGAATTATACAGTGGTAAAGAGGCTGCTGGGCAGTCTACCAGTATAGCATCCCAGCTGTTAGCTAAGGAGTATTTATATAGCCCTAGTGGGTCTTCCCTGTACAATGCGATACTTTCCGCCTGGGCACAAGCTATCATTGAGCACTCCCATGACACTTGTGTGGGGGCAGTGGGGGACTTCCACTTTCGTGTGATTAGTCGCTTGGCTAATAACCCAGGTCAAAGAACCGGTCTGTGACTCTATGGTTTTTGTCATATCGACGCAAGCCAAGCATGCAGCGCTGGGCACTGCGTACACTGTGCCAAGCAGCTTGTAACATCATGGCAGTAGAAATATAAGGATGGGCAAGCCCACATCATATGAATGATGTCAGCGTCAACAAGGCCGTATTTGGGACAGGCAGCATCGATGCGTTGAAAATACAGATTGATCCTGTACAGGGTGATATAAGCTCTGTGGAGGAAATAGTGCTGAATGAGGCGGAAGCAAGAATGGCGTTGAATGTAACTTGGTCCCTCCAGCACCACATCCCATGCCTTGGCTGTCCACGGGCATGGGTGACTTAAATCTGCTTCCCAGTGATGGTGCAAGCAAAAGGAGTGTTGGAGCCCTGTGTGTGCAAGGAATCGGCAAACCAATGGGTCACATGCATGCCCGCTCTTAGGACATGTAAGTACTGTATGGTGAGATGAATGGGGCATTCTTGTTGTATGTCCCCCTAGCTGTTACCTAACACTCTCACCAATGAGTTGTAAAGAATTAGGTGACCTGGAGGCAGCCCTTCATCCTCAATCAGGGAATTTAGTGGTATAAGGGCACCATCTCAGTATACATTTCCAAGTGTATGGATTCCTGCAGCAAGCCAAGTAGTAAGCTCGACCTGTGACATGAGCGATCCACAACACGGTGTTCCTAGACCCAACTGAACTCTATTTGCACAGATCCCCTCCTCCCTGACTCTGCTTTTCACATTTTTGTGTGCAGTTTTATATAATGCCAACACCACCCAAATGTATTGGAGCACTTGTCATTAGTACCAGTTACTTTTTTTGTGTAGTTTTATATAGTGCCAACACCATCCAAAGGTTTTGGAGCACTTTACATTAGCACCGGTTACTTTATACAAGGACACCTTCATTTTTGTAGACCCCTACTACTACCACCCTCGTCGCAGCTGCTTTTATTTTATTTTACTATTTCGCATGTTACGATGTATTAGAGCGCTTGCTCCTTCCTCCTTCTTGCCATAGTGCTAACACCAGCCGTTGGTATTGTAGTGCTTTAAGTGCTCACCAGTTACATTACACAATGACTTATTCATTGTGGTACACAGGGGGAAGCGTAAGAGATTTCCTGGGAATCATAAACTGTTCAGCAGACCTCGAGATTTGAACCTGTTCCCCAGTTCCCCTGTCAGCAGCTCTGGCCGATATGCCACATCATCTCTTCCTCAACAGTTAGTCACTATCACTTCCACATTTGTTCAGCAAGACGCCGCCAACACCCAACATAGGTTAGCAAAACCAATAGATCTCTGCAGTGCCCGAGCTATTGGCCTTGTCCATGTGAATGTCTTTTAGCCATGTTGCACATCTACTGCTCAACATGGCTGAACGTCACTGAAAAAAACACTATGATGTGGCCAGTACAGGACACATCATATCACATTTTTGTGTTAGTAGGGGCAGGGCAATAAACTCAACATAGGGAGCAAAGAGACTCAGCATTGGCTCAACATCCTGTGATTCTGGGCTTTCAGTGACTTTCAGCCGTCACGAACAGCAGATGTGCTGCTAGACAACATGCCTAAAAAACATTCACATTGAAAAAACCCATAGCTCTGGCATTGCTGAGACCTTTTGGCTTTTCCAATTCTTGATTTCTATAATAACCTTAGTAGTGCAGTTTTTGAACAGGAATGGCTTGCTCTTTTGAGGACCGAGGACCGAGATCTCTGCACAGTAAATGATAAGAGAGGCACATGCTTAAACTCTGCACATAGGTTTGAGAATAGCATTTATAAAATACAGTTTGTTCATAAGTCCCTCTGTTTTTAAAAAAACAAATGACCACTTTTTTCTGAGCTACCATAGCCACTCTCCATGTTCCCTGTGTGAGAATGCACTTTCTAAGTCAATTTTTAAGAATACAAAGGAATTGCTTTGACCTTTCTAGTTGTGATGTTCATGTGAAAACTTTGAGCAAACCAACTGGGAGACTAAAGTTACCTCTGACAGTAGTAAAAAGAAGTATGGAATGATCATTTAATAACATTAGGATTAGGCTGCTGAAAACATATGGAAAATCACCTCACGATTGGATAACCTGTGTCTTTCTACCCTTTCCAATTTTACTAGCAAACTCAAACGGTCCCTCAAAAAACTCTGGCAAATCCTAACTGTGATTGATAGTAAACTTGAAATTTGACTCCTCTTTGAATTTAAGAGAGGATCTAGCATACAAAAACACTTTGTGGAACCTCCCAAAACCCACAAGACATAATTCCTGCAGGAATTGTAGAATATGTTCAAATAATAAACATCTAAATGAATGGATTTTGGATTACAGAAGCTTTGGCAACAGTGTTGAATGGCCAACTGTAATAACTCAAACACTGCCTACATATTCAAATGCAGTGGCATAGGGAACCGTTGAATCTAAGAGCTTAAGCAGGGGCTGCCATTGGATCTGTAAGCTGTGGAACTGGGTCCCACTTAAATGTTAATTAGTTGCTGGTAGTTTGCGCCCAAGCGAGATGGCTGCCTGAGGATGCCACGCTGAAAAATTGAGCACTCCTATGTTCCCACCTGAGCTTGGATGCCCATTTCTTAATGAATCCTGAGCTGGAATCCTAAATTGTTGTCCCCGCGATACCAGCGGCAAATTAATTCTCTCCTGAAACTTCTCTGTTCTGATCGAACCAAACACGACAGAGAATGAGGTCAGCGAACAAGTTCAGGCATTTAAAATGTCAGTCACCCTGCTTGATTGTTCTTGTGAGTTCTCCTGAGCCTTAAAAGCTGTAGATGTCTTACAAGCTCTCCTAAGAAGCTATTTTAATCTCTCAGCAGACATCCAGAAGCTTGTGGGGTGTTTTTGCTTGCCTGAGTTGGGGGTGTGATATAGAAAGGTCAGGCCTGAGATGTAAAGACAAAATAGCCGCCGCCACGAGGTCCTTTTAATACCCTGCTGAATCCAACTACCTCAGCAAATAGATTGTTTCAATCATTCATCCTGTTGTATTTCTATTAAATTGAATCGCTGTCTTCACCTCTTTCTTACTGCTGCAAAACTCTGTTAATTTGGGTGAATGTGTTTCTGCTTCTTGATATGTACATTTACAACTCAGGGATTGGGCCCCATTTATTCTGCCTTTTGTGCTCATAGGTGTGTTTCAAAGATGATTTTGTGTCTGTGTTGAAAATACAGAAATAATCTCAACACTCCTAAACAGCTGGATATAAAATCCCTTCATTATTTTATGTGGGATTCTTTATATATGAGGTCTCTTTTCATGTTAACAAATACTGGGTCTTGGTGTGAGTCGCTCCATTGGCAGATGGAATAAACTTCAAACTTCTGGTTATATTTCTGGAGACTCTCACTGATTAACTGTACCTTAAATGAGTCCTTCATTGGGTCATTGCAGAAGATAGAGATAAAGAGATGAGGATATCAAGGATGTGAAACCTGGTCAAAAGAGGCTCAAGTCTGCTCCACCATTACCAGTATCACCACTAAAATCTAAATTAGATCAATGCACTTACAAGGAGCTCATTTATAGTGGCTATCATCTCTGTATGATCTGGTATAAAGTGCAAGCAGACATACAGGGATTAGGGACAGTCTATAAAGACTACTTGGAAAGATCGCTGACTCCTCTATCAGCTACCTTGAAGATGAAAGATCTAAAGCAAAAAAAATCAGACTCGAAAATTGCATCTCTATTTCTGGATAGAACAAGCTTAGAAAATTCTATAAGATGAGGAAATCTAAGAATATTCGATCTCTCAAAAAGAGGATAAAGTGAACTCTTGTCTGGAGTTCCTCGAATCATGGATTGCCCGAACACTGAACATTTTTTTCGCTATAGAGTTTGAAATTGAGACAGCTCACAGTCCCTTCAGGTAAATTCCTTGAAGAGTCCTTCAAAGCCATGAAACGTCCAAGAGCCATGATTTTCAGAGCTTTGAGATACAAACATGCTGAAGAAATTCTCTAGTATATGTCAAAACACAAATACATAGTATGGATAGGAGCGAAAATTGATATTGCCCGAGACTTTGCCAAAGATTGATTGATTGATTGATTGAAAGACACAATACTACATAGGAAAGGATTTCTCACCTTAAGGAAACAACTTTGAAATCTCTCAATTTCACACTTTTTAGAGGGACTCCTACCACTTCAAAATCAACCACATTGAAAATCCTCGACTATTTGATGATCCAATTGACCTCCAGAATCTTTATCTGAGTTAAAACATACTGCTATTGATCACTAACCACTTTCACCTGTGAGTGCTCTTTTCTCCACTGTCTTTGAATATATGTGTCATGACAGACCTTCTGTATCACACTACTAGCATTGACACATAAGCTTAGTTTGTGTTGTTTAAGAGTCTGGCGGCACATGCTTAGGCTTCAGAGGAGCTTTGGGCCATATTGTCAACAACTAGCGATATTTATTGCTAAAAAAGCTTAGCGAAATTTTTTTTAGCGCCGTGCATCGCAGGATAACGTGCTATTAGCAACGTTTATCTCCAATGCGATAAAATTTTCGGCGATAGCGGCGAAATGCGTGAATATCGCTGGCAATCCAGCGATATTCAGGCATTAACGCCAATAGGTTCTTAACCTGAATATCCACCTCCCATTGGATATACAGGTTAAGAACTGGTCTGAGCAGGCGTTTGTTTTCAGCGATATTCACTGTTAGCGCAAATTTTTTAATCGCTACGCCTGCGTTGATAATAGGCGATAGCAATGTTAGCGACTGCTTTCAGTCGCTTACAGGTTGGGTACGCCCACTTTGCATGTCATTTGTGATAAATATTGCTGACATGCAAAGCGGGCCCTAAACCTCTCGCTATCACCTAAAAGCTGACTTGCTAATAGGGCGATGAAATTATCGTCGCTTTGCGGACGAAAACTGCTGCAAAAGCGGCAATAATTTCATTTCGCCTGCCATGGTAATATGCCCCTTTGTTTTATACTCATTTGATGTTCCTGGAATCAAGCTATCCTGGCTAAAGAGGGGTGAAACCCCGAAACTGGTCCTAGGATGCTTGTTTCTGGTCCAGGGAGGACCTGGCTTGGCAGTTCGGGCTGGACTTTTCCCATGAGGCACAGGGTCAAGACTTATTTGCATATGGCCAGGTCTAAATTGGAGTGGCATGGTGAGCAAAAGAATGATGAATTTAATCCAGATCTCTTGACTTGGGGTGAATGTTTTGATTTGTTCTGCATTTCGTCCATCAATTCTGTGTCTTTGCTTTCTCGCCCTAAGTGCGCCAGGTATGCCCAGACGTGGGTCCTGGGCTCACTGTGCCACTAGAATCAAGCTATCCTGGCTGAAGAGGGGTGAAACCCCGAAACCGGTCCTAGGTTGCTTGTTTCCTGTCCAGGGAGGACCTGGCTTGGCAGTTTGGGCTGGACTGTTCCCATGAGGCACAGGTTCAAGACTGATTTGCATATGGCCAAGTCTAAACTGGGGTGGCATGGTGAGTAAAAGAATGATGAATTTAACCCAGATCTCTTGACTGGGGGTGAATGTTTTGATTTGTTCTGCATTCCGTCCATCAATTGTGTGTCTTTTGCTTTCTCGCCCTAAGTGCGCCAGGTATGCCCAGACGTGGGTCCTGGGCTCACTGTGCCACTGGAATCAAGCTATCCTGGCTGAAGGGGGTGAAACCTGAAACCGGTCCCGGGATGCTTGTTTCCGGTCCAGGGAGGACCTGTCTTGGCAGTTCGGTCTGGACTGTTCCTATGAGGCACAGGGTCAAGACTGATTTGCATATGGCCAGGACTAAACTGGGGTGGCATGGTGAGCAAAAGAATGATGGATTTAACCCAGACCTCTTGACTGGGGGTGAATGTTTTGATTTGTTCTACATTCCGTCCATCAATTGTGTGTCTTTTGCTGTTTCAAACTTACAGCAGCCTTACTGGTGGAGTGGGTTGTATAACAAACCCATAATTATGTACTTTCAATTTCCAACAAATTAAGCCGTCTACTGTAGCTCGTCCACCACAAACACCGCTATGTATTTCTAATAGACCTTTTGAATGTTTTTATTTAGATCACTGTGGTCCATTTTCTTCAGAAACTGCCTATAAATTCATCTTAGTTGCAGTTGATTCCTGCACACATTATCTTTGGGTGTGGCCACAACGGAGTGCTGATGCTCGAACCGTCATCAGGGATTTGCGTGTTTTTGTGGGAATGTTTGCATGTGCCACTTTCCATTCTGACCAGGGTCCTGAGTTCACCTCTAAGGCACACAAGGAGGCATGGGGTCTTTGGGAGTGCAGGTCAAATTTTCGTCTCCATACAGACCTGAGGGTAATTCAGTTGTGGAGCGAATGAACCGTGACTTAAAGCAATCCTTGACAGCTAGGGTCCTAGGTACTGGCAGGAACTGGTTCGCCCATTTGTATAGAGTATAAAGTGCACTAAATAATCTCCCTAGAAGATCTCTGGGCGGGCGGACCCCATACAAAATGCTCTTTGGCATGAAAATGTTTGTGCCAGACCTTGATGGTCTAGATATTGCAGAAACTGCTGCATCCTTTGAATTAGATAATCATTCCGCTGTATTACAGAAGCTACAAGAGACCAGAGACAGTCTTGCAAAGAAACATTTACCCTCTGCCACAGATGCAGCACTGAAGATTCCGGTAGTCGGCTGGCTACCCAAAGTTGGAGACCTGGTCCGAGAGAAGGTGGAGAACAAAGAAGAGTTTGGCCCCTCTTATTGTGCACCTGTCCCAGTGCTTGGCATGAAGGGAACTCATACAGTCATTCTACTACCACTTCCTGGTCGAAAAGACAACAGAAACGTCTCTGTGGACAATGTCAAGTTACAACATCTGGCCAATCCTGAATAGTATAACACCAGCGTCTTCATGTACGGCGATTTCCAGGAATCCAGTATTGGGCGCTTCAGACACCACGCAGCCTGATACTGCCATAGAGATGGACTCTTTCCTTAACCCTTTACTAAACCTCCCTACTTCCAGTTTTAATGAAGAAGTATACTTATCCTGCAAACGAGTCGTCGCCTGGTTTGCAACCGGATACCCTACTCCAGCCACGTTTCTCTTTTGACTCAAACTCTACATTAACATTGCCCCCTACTAAATTCTCTATTTTTGTGTCCTGGTTTCAACAAATTTATTTCAATCCACCTTGGACATACATTTGGACGGTCCTTTTTGGCATTTTTCTTTTTATGTCAATTGGATTTGTGACATTCTTTTTCCTTCTCATAAATGGTCACTACATACCTGAAAGCTCTGCTGTGAAACTGGTTGATGGAACTTTGGCCCCGCATTCGTCTTCACACATAATTATAAGAGACCTGACTTTTGTCAACATTTCCGCCTGGCCAGTTGTGGATGGCATAGGTTGGGATGCAGTGGATTTCCAAATTCATGGCCCTACAGAGATAATTAACGTACCACATGTACTTCGTGTTTCCATGGGCGATGTAGCTAAACAAAATATATGGTCTGATGATTGGGATATACCTGCAATACAATCTTTGTTTTCAGATTTGAAATATTATGCTGACTTTGATGCTGAAGATTTGTATTTGAATACTGCAAATTATGCTGATTTGTTTTGCTACCAGCATTATGGCCATCATTACATGCATAAAGCTAATACAATTAGAAATGTTTTTAATTACACTTAATGGGAACATTGCCCAGCTCCATTGGAAGGTAGCTCAAAAACTTTCTGAAAAAATTTACATATTTTACTGATTTTGATAAATCCAAACCGAATCATTTTATTTTAAATTATATGTTTCATCCAATTCTAAAGTGATGCTCACCCACACCAAATTTCTGTATTCACAATCCTTTATTAATGGATTGTCAGTGGGTGGCTATGATCTGTTGAAGGACACAGTAGATCTTAAATCTGTTTGGGGTTCTAGATCCTGGCAGGTGCAGGGCACTGAAGCTTTACATTGCGCGTACCTCATCCCGAGTCAAATTTTATTTTTAAATGATTCGTATATCAGACTACGTGTTTTGGATTGGCTACTTTGAAACAAATTAATGCCTCTGCCATTCCTGCTCTGGCTGAATATCTAAACCGGACCAATCACAATGATTATTCCATTGATGACTTACAATCTTTAATTCAATATGTAACTTTTAATATTTCTGCTTTAGACCTTCAGGGTTGGTTGGTGTGGCAGTCTAGTTCTGATGCTTGACTACTCCGTTTCCATGACAAGCTCCTGGCTATATACAGGATAGGCCTGATCCACATTTTTCTAACTCCCATTCATTTACCACTCACTCTGTTGGAAAATTATGTCAAAACTGGTTAAAACACTCAACACTGTCGTCAGTAAAATAACATTTGTTGTTATTATCGGCGGACATTGATTTGACAGATTTTATAAAGGGGCCTACAAGTGGTAGATCAAAACGATTTATTTACGCAACCTACAATGAAATATGGAAGCTGTTCCAAATTGAGGCTGCTTCCCGATAGACCAGGCTAATTTGTAAAAAGTCCTTGCTGTTGTGGATAATAGTATTAACACACTTTCTTTCCGCATTTATATATTGGACAGTATTGTTTCCTCTTTTGTTGATATTGTGCTAGATGATGTATCTGTTTTGTATCAGGGACAGAATCAATTGCGTTCAGTTATGCAGTTTTGTTAGATTTGGGGGTCTCTAGTTGGCAGAGGTAGGTACCTTTGACCAAGTAGAGAAACTTGCGTCTAGTCAGGGTAAGGGGGTACACTCCTAAAATAATTCCTGCTCACCCCCTTGGTAGCTTGGCAAGAGCAGACAGGCTTATCTCAGAGGTAGTGTGTAAAGCAGTGGTTCCCAAACTTTTGACTCCTGAGGACCCCCATTGAGTCACCACTGGAAGCCAGGGACCCCCAAGCAATTTGTAGGATTTAAATTTCAAACATTAAAACAGTAATTTGGAAAAAATGAACACACGTGTGCACACAAAACAAATACACTTAATTACTAATGATTTAGGGGCATATTTACAAGCCCCTATCACCATGGGAACCTCACTTTTTGAGATGTTCCCGTGGCGATCTCTAGTTGGCAGAGGTAGGTACCTTTGACCAAGTAGAGAAACTTGCGTCTAGTCAGGGTAAGGGGGTACACTCCTAAAATAATTCCTGCTCACCCCCTTGGTAGCTTGGCAAGAGCAGACAGGCTTATCTCAGAGGTAGTGTGTAAAGCAGTGGTTCCCAAACTTTTGACTCCTGAGGACCCCCATTGAGTCACCACTGGAAGCCAGGGACCCCCAAGCAATTTGTAGGATTTAAATTTCAAACATTAAAACAGTAATTTGGAAAAAATGAACACACGTGTGCACACAAAACAAATACACTTAATTACTAATGATTTAGGGGCATATTTACAAGCCCCTATCACCATGGGAACCTCACTTTTTGAGATGTTCCCGTGGCGATAGGGGCTTTGCCTTATTTACAAGGCAACGTTAAGCCACTTAACGTGGCTTAACGGTGCCTTGTAAATAAGAACCCCTTTCACCCAATGCTTAGCGTGAAAGGGGTGGGCAGTGGGTGTTGCGATGGGCATTTCCCCTGCAACGCCCATTGATTTTGACGCTGCCGCATATTTACAAGGGCAGCATAAATGGGAAGCAGCGCCAAAATTAAGACCAGGGAAAACCTGGTCTGAACTTGGCGAAACAAGGAGAAATGCTTAATTTCTCTTTGTTTTTGCAAAACCCCTTGGATTGTTTATGTTCAGGAAGGTGACCCTTCCTGCACATCAACAATCTTTTAAAAAATGACATTTTGTAACTTCCATATGTACTGGATTAAGTGGCACACATAGAAGTGACATTATATTTCAAGATTATTTATGTGCAGGAAGGGGGACCTTCCTGTACATAAACAATCTTCCCTTGTTAAGTGTAGCGCCAGCGCAGGGGAAACGCAGGGCTGCACCCTATTCTTGTAAATAGGGTGCAGCCCTGCGTTTCTGAAGTGGCAAAGTGTGCTGTTAAGCCAAGGAGGCTAGTGACACTCTCCGCCACTTCTGTTGTATTTTATATTATCCTGCTCCTGCCAGGGCCAGACTGGAAACCCAAAGCAGCCCTGGCAAATGATTTCAGACCAGTGCCCATACGGTGCACACAAAGTGCAGTGATTGAGCCTGACCCCTACAAAGGGGGCTTTGGGAGGCTCTCCCCTTAAGAAATTTAGGAAATAATGGTGCATTCTACAACACATTTATCATTATATATTGAATTGTATTAGCTTTTAAAGAATAGCAAATGACGACCTGACTATGCACAAGAATACGACAATCTTTCTGGGGGTTCGTCAATGATTCCCCCACTATCACCCTCCAAGAGTGCCTCTCATCGCTCCATAGCCCCTCTGTCACATGCATTTAATTTTTTATAGCATATCTCGTACCATTGAAGGATGTCAGAGCACTTTACATCACACACATATAGAGACAGTGAATCATATGTCAATCAGTGTATAGAAAGTGTTACATAAGGCAAAGGGGACTATAAGGTGTAGAATTCACATGTCATTCATACTGGGTAAATGTAGGAATAACCGCTGCACTTCAAGGTAATACCAAAGTTTGGTGGTAACATAAAGTTAAATATTTCTTAGGTACTCTGAGAGATCACCTTCTGGTTCCATAAGGTGCAAAAGAACTGACAACAAATGAAAGTCTTACGGGGGTAAGAACTATCTCAGAGGACTCTTGGTGCACAAAAAGTGCGTAGAAACAAATTAATTGAAATGGACGTAATCGTGTCTCCAAATCTTTTCAATAAAGTTTAATTGTCAAAGTACTTCAAAGGTATCCCAGAAAACATATTGACTTCATATGTTGTTCATTTCGACTTTACACAGAAGAAAAGACGTAAGGTCCATGTGACATTCTTCTCAAGGTAACATAACAACCCCAATGCATTTCGTGCTAAAAATAGCACTTCTTCAGGGGGATAGTATATCTAGAGGGAAAACAAAGGTAAATACGATATAGTTCGCCGAAAAACAGGAAGTGATACAAAGTATCTCACAAAATGCATCCACAAGACGTGTTGTTAAAAAATGCGAGGCTCGAGGGGTATAGAATGGTGCCGATATATCGAAATGAAATGTGCGAAAACGAAAACAAGAAATTGCCATGCTCAAAAAGAAGAAGTGTAGAATAAAGATAAAAGGAATATGATACGGTCACCAGAGTGTACTGAAGATAACATGCTGAAAAAATAAGTGCAAGCCAGGAGTATTACGTGTAAATAAACGTAAAAAGATTGTCCATATAGGTTAAGTGTGAACACAGAAAATGAAAACATGCTCATGCGGAATAAAAAGTCACCACGTTAATCCGTTGTGTAAATAGCTTACCGAGTACCGAGAAGGTAACGGGTAAAGTAGGTAAACCGCATCCAGTGTAGCCGAGCCGTAACCCGGAAGACGCCACGCATGCGCAGAGGCGCTCAATAAAAGGAAAAAAAACGTAACCAAAGAAATGGGACTATATACGATGTGAAAATGTAAACAGAAAACGTAATCAAGCTCACCAAGGGAAGAATAATGAAGGGTGGGTAAATGATTACAGGAAAGTAAAAGAATAAAACAAAGAATACAGGAACGGAATAAACCAAAGGTTTGGAAAATAAAAATAGAAACATCTAAACAGTATGTAGAAATTCATAACAAAAATAGAGTCACACAGTCTGTAATGGATAAGGAAGGGAGAAAGGTGGGTAAAAAAACCAGAAGGAAAAGAAAAAGAAAAACAGCGAGAGTTAAGTAAATTACAGGTATGAGAGAGAACAAAGTGCTACTGTAAACACATTATTATAGATGACAACTGAGTTCAATTCTGTCATTAAGCCCCTTCGGTTGTAGGGTTTGTAGAAAATAGATCCAATGAAGTTCACGCTGTAGTAGCAATTTGCTGTTGTCTTTGTTGGGTAATTTTTTCACAACTTCCAAAACAAGAAAACGTATTTGACTTGGATTATGGGATTGTGCCACAAAATGCGCCGCAATACATGACTTTAAATTCTTGGTGCGAATATTACTCCGGTGTTCTGTGAGTCGAGTTTTGATCTTTCGTTCAGTTTTGCCCACATACGGGAGACCGCACGGGCATTTTAACATGTATATCAGGTTCGTGGAATCACAAGTTGCATTCACTTGGAGATGAATGGGGGTGCCTTTCGTGGGATGACATAGGGTATTGCCAGGTATAATACTCTTGCTGTGTCCACAGTTCAAACAAGGTATGGTTCCTTTAAAAACAGGCAAAATGGGCGATGTGGGTTGTTTCAGAAGAGTTTGTAAATTGTTAGAGCGTTGGTATGCAAAAATAGGAAATTTTTCGAAAATGTTGTTAAAGTCTTTCTCCAATTGAAGCATTGGCCAGTGTTTTTGTGGATTATTTCTTTGATTTTTTGGGATTGTGTCGAGTACTTGGATACAAAGACATGACGATTTTCATCTTCTTGAGTGGTGTTTTTGGGTTTGAGTAGGTCTGTTCTGTTAAGGTTTACAGAAGGGAGAGAGTACCCCACTAACACCAGGGAACAGGGTACAGTGACAATCAGTCAAGGGAATATCCCTGGGTATTTACTGACATAAGAGCTGGTTGTGTTTCCCCACAAGTTCTATTCACTCACACACATATACTGACATAGGAGCTTGTTGTGTTTCCACACAAGTTCTATTCACTCACACACATACTATAGTTCTAGAATTGGTGCAAGGGATCAATTTCCACACTAAAAGTGAACGTTCACAGTCTTGTTTTATTTTTTTTTTTATAAAAACATGAGGAATGCCCTCTCTCCAAGGAAGATTAAAATTACAAAGAACAGTCTTTGAACATATATAGTAAAATCAACAGTTAATTACAATTAATTACATGCATGAAAGTAAGTAACACCAAGTACATTCAATTTATACAATGAGAATTTTTTTCCAAATTAAAACAATAAATGCAGTTCTTTACAAAATAAAATTACATTTGGATCCTTACACACAAAAACCCCTAACACAATGTGGCTTTGATATTCTCTCACCACTCTAATTTTCTAAATCCAATGGCCTTTTTCTAGATAGGCGGTGTAGTATACAGTATCATCACTATATGAGTATCTGTTACTCCAACGACCCTACTTGGATTTTATGTAGTAACAAATGCGTCGACGCGTTTCGGTGTTCTATCTCTGGATATTTTAACACCTTCTTCAGGACTTGCCGTTTCTTTTGGGGTCACCGGCTTCATAGACTATTGGTAACAATCTCTGTGCAAATACATAGAGAAGAAACATGGTATCACTATTGTGAGGCGATTTATCACATCAACCTAATTCTATATTGCGCCTCTTTAGGTTGTAGCCATATCCCCTTCTCTTGGGTCAGCACCTCCCACCTATCTTATACTCAATCCATACATGGTGTCGGTCTCCCTCCCCTTTCCCTTGGGGTCTATTACACACACCCTTGTGGGACTTAAGGTGAAGCGTTTGGAGTTTAAAGATCATCTTCTCCCCGGGCAGGCTCTGGCTTTATACATCATGTAGGTTTTATGTATTGTTATTCCTACAAGTTCCAGATTTTTATGAGTAACCAGGCCCTCCGTTTCACTTTCAGTGTGGAAATGGGGACAGACCTCCGCGTCATCATTCATTCATGCTTCCTCCTCATGGGCAATGGGGGCAGCCCTCAGGGGTCTCATTCATTCATGCTTCCCCCCATGGGGTACCTCTGTGAGTCTGCCCTCCTCCTTTTATCCTCTTACCCCTGGATTGTTTGCTCTGTACACTCTGGTACGTGACTGTTGGGAAGGACACCTCCAGAAAATCACTGTAAATATGGATGTCGAATCTTCCTCCTGCGGGGGGACATATATATATACTGGGTATTTATCATTATCGTTAATCTAACCTAGATGGGTCAGTGGGTGTTTTATAATTATATTTACCTTCTATTAAAATTCCTGGTCGGTGAATGGATTTTTCTGAAGTGTATTGTTGAGTGAGGCGTAGTTAGCTCCTCTGATTTTTTATGCGTAATATCTGTAAGGTCAAATGGGGGCCATGATTAGGGTGCTTCCCCTATCTAATGTAGTAAATATAATACTTAAGTCTACCCCTCCTCCTCTTACCTTGAAAAGATTAAAATTCCTCCTGAACGGGCATATATTCGCCTGGATTGGCTGAAGAACTGGATATGTTCTGCTGACAAAGAAAGGTTTATTGGTATTGGACACTATGGTGCCATATATTATTATAATTCCTTATTATCTCCCCTAGGCGTGGACCCTGATTCCACTCTCTTGTTTTTACTCGAGATCCCAACTCGTGATCTCACCAGGTTGTATTAGGGGGACATACCTAATCCCTTTGTACTGTTTTTTTCGTTTTACATAGTTCATCCTAGGTTATGGAGATCCATTTATCACCCTATTCTCTTGCACCAAAGTCCCCATCTAGCTATGGGTTTCTTATGCATAAAAGGGCTGCTTTCCTCCTCTTTTTGTACTTTATTAAATGTTTTTAGTGGTTTAGGAGCCTGCTTCCCCTCTTCTATCCTGGCTGTCTGTTCTGCCTGGACTCGCCCCTATGCTACCCAGGATCACCTCTCCCCTACCCGCTTACCGTTCTGATTTTGTGCCTCCGCGTCTGCCTCGTTCTTTCCTGATGTGAATGAGCGGGTGGGGCGCGCTGTATTTAAACTCAAATTCACACGCTGATTGTTTTCAGCTGTATGTTGCGCATGCGTATATTTTACCCTTGTGCTTTACGAATAAGGTGCCATTATAAAGTGGTGAATAAATCACTATCTGTCAGTGAGGCATGATATGCCTTTCTCATTCTGGGCTTTTCGCATTGCATGATTTTATTTCCATTTGTTAAATAAACATACCCTTAAACTCGCTAGATGTAATCTAGTATTCATCATATATGTGGCTGGCTTGCGTTTTTCGTATCTTAATAACGGCGCCATCTTGAAGTGATGTTTATATCGTTGAGATTCATTTAGGCTTGACATTTCATGTGCATACGGCGCTCCAGAATGTAACTTATAATTTTTTAAAATCTAATTTTCCAATGTATTTATTTTATACTCTATATTGTGTGTTCCCCGTGCGTGGTTTACATTCATGGAGAAACCTATCTATCCTTCCTATACTTTGCTTTACTTTCCTGGATCCGTGTGACATTCATAGTTATCGCGATCTTTTACTTTAAATAATGGAAGCTAGTTCTAATAGCATGGCCTCATGTTCCTTCCCGAAAGTGCTCTAAATGTCATATGTGTATATGCTTCTCCCTTACTTAAATATTGTAGCTATTTATTGTGTTTTTCAGACGCATGTTAATCTAACATTATATTATGTTTTATCTCTTCAGTAAGGTCTCATTTATATTTTTTCTGGCAGATCTATTTTTCTATCCACACCTGTTCTTTTTTTGTACTTACATAGGCGATAGTGTTCTTGTATAGTCACACATCCTCCCTGCTTATTATATACTTGTGCTTTGCCTATGGTTTGAATCTTCAATTATATGTTTCATTGAGATTTTTAAATGGCTTGTACCATTCTCACTATTCATCCCTTTCTGTATTACCATTTATTCGGGTACTCCTTTCATATCAAGGATTCCCACTCTACCCTGGAGTTCAAACCATGTTTGATCGTATCAAATTTAATCATGAACCATTGCTCCTGGTGCTTCCTTCTTTTCTTGCTATCTCCTAATCTCGTTTGTTCCTTGATCCTCTCTAAGATGACCCATCTAATCTCTTTCTCACTGTGTCCCCGTTCTCTCTAGTGGGTCACCAATGGGGCATTTTCTTTGTTATTTTTGATCGCTGATTTGTGTTCACCTATCCTAAGCCTTAATTCTCTCCCTGTCTCTCCTATGTATCCATGATTACATGGGCATAGGATTAGGTATATCACATTCTTGGTTCTACAGTTGTTCAATGTAGTGATTTTGTGTGTTATTCCATTAAGCTCAATGAAACATATAATTGAAGATTCAAACCATAGGCAAAGCACAAGTATATAATAAGCAGGGAGGATGTGTGACTATACAAGAACACTATCGCCTATGTAAGTACAAAAAAAAGAACAGGTGTGGATAGAAAAATAGATCTGCCAGAAAAAATATAAATTAGACCTTCCTGAAGATATAAAACATAATATAATGTTAGATTAACATGCGTCTGAAAAACACAATAAATAGCTGCAATATTTAAGTAAGGGAGAAGCATATACACATATGACATTTAGAGCACTTTCGGGAAGGAACATGAGGCCATGCTATTAGAACTAGCTTCCATTATTTAAAATAAAAGATCGCGATAACTATGAATGTCACACGGATCCAGGAAAGTAAAGCGAGGTATAGGAAGGATAGATAGGTTTCTCCATGAATGTAAACCACGCACGGGGAACACACAATATAGAGTATAAAATAAATACATTGTAAAATTAGATTTAAAAAAATTATAAGTTACATTCTGGAGCGCCGTATGCACATGAAATGTCAAGCCTAAATGAATCTCAACGATATGAACATCACTTCAAGATGGCGCCGTTATTAAGATACGAAAAACGCAAGCCAGCCACATATATGATAAATACTAGATTACATCTAGCGAGTTTAAGGGTATGTTTATTTAACAAATGGAAATAAAATCATGCAATGCGAAAAGCCCAGAACGAGAAAGGCATATCATGCCTCACTGACAGATAGTGATTTATTCACCACTTTATAATGGCGCCTTATTCGTAAAGCACAAGGGTAAAATATACGCATGCGCAACATACAGCTGAAAACAATCAGCGTGTGAATTTGAGTTTAAATACAGCGCGCCCCACCCGCTCATTCACATCAGGAAAGAACGAGGCAGACGCGGAGGCACAAAATCAGAACGGTAAGCGGGTAGGGGAGAGGTGATCCTGGGTAGCATAGGGGCGAGTCCAGGCAGAACAGACAGCCAGGATAGAAGAGGGGAAGCAGGCTCCTAAACCACTAAAAACATTTAATAAAGTACAAAAAGAGGAGGAAAGCAGCCCTTTTATGCATAAGAAACCAATAGCTAGATGGGGACTTTGGTTCAAGAGAATAGGGTGATAAATGGATCCCCATAACCTAGGATGAACTATGTAAAACGAAAAAAACAGTACAAAGGGATTAGGTATGTCCCCCTAATACAACCTGGTGAGATCACGAGTTGGGATCGCGAGTAAAAACAAGAGAGTGGAATCAGGGTCCACGCCTAGGGGAGATAATAAGGAATTATAATAATATATGGCACCATAGTGTGCAATACCAATAAACCTTTCTTTGTCAGCAGAACATATCCAGTTCTTCAGCCAATCCAGGTGAATAGATGCCCGTTCAGGAGGAATTTTAATCTTTTCAAGGTAAGAGGAGGAGGGGTAGACTTAAGTATTATATTTACTACATTAGATAGGGGAAGCACCCTAATCATGGCCCCCATTTGACCTTACAGATATTACGCATAAAAATCAGAGGAGCTAACTACGCCTCACTCAACAATACACTTCAGAAAAATCCATTCACCGACCAGGAATTTTAATAGAAGGTAAATATAATTATAAAACACCCACTGACCCATCTAGGTTAGATTAACGATAATGATAAATACCCAGTATATATATATGTCCCCCGGCAGGAGGAAGATTCGACATCCATATTTATAGTGATTTTCTGGAGGTGTCCTTCCCAACAGTCACGTACCAGAGTGTACAGAGCAAACAATCCAGGGTTAAGAGGATAAAGGGAGGAGGGCAGACTCACAGAGGTACCCCATGGGGGGAAGCATGAATGAATGAGACCCCTGAGGGCTGCCCCCATTGCCCATGAGGAGGAAGCATGAATGAATGATGACGCAGAGGGCTGTCCCCATTTCCACACTGAAAGTGAAACGGAGGGCCTGGTTACTCATAAAAATCTGGAACTTGTAGGAATAACAATACATAAAACCTACATGATGTATAAAGCCAGAGCCTGCCCGGGGAGAAGATGATCTTTAAACTCCAAACGCTTCACCTTAAGTCCCACGAGGGTGTGTGTAATAGACCCCAAGGGAAAGGGGAGGGAGACCGACACCATGTATGGATTGAGTATAAGATAGGTGGGAGGTGCTGACCCAAGAGAAGGGGATATGGCTACAACCTAAAGAGGCGCAATATAGAATTAGGTTGATGTGATAAATCGCCTCACAATAGTGATACCATGATTCTTCTCTATGTATTTGCACAGAGATTGTTAACAATAGTCTATGAAGCCGGTGACCCCAAAAGAAACGGCAAGTCCTGAAGAAGGTGTTAAAATATCCAGAGATAGAACACCGAAACGCGTCGACGCATTTGTTACTACATAAAATCCAAGTAGGGTCGTTGGAGTAACAGATACTCATATAGTGATGATACTGTATACTACACCGCCTATCTAGAAAAAGGCCATTGGATTTAGAAAATTAGAGTGGTGAGAGAATATCAAAGCCACATTGTGTTAGGGGTTTTTGTGTGTAAGGATCCAAATGTAATTTTATTTTGTAAAGAACTGCATTTATTGTTTTAATTTGGAAAATTTTTCTCATTGTATAAATTGAATGTACTTGGTGTTACTTACTTTCATGCATGTAATTAATTGTAATTAACTGTTGATTTTACTATATATGTTCAAAGACTGTTCTTTGTAATTTTAATTTTCCTTGGAGAGAGGGCATTCCTCATGTTTTTATTAAAAAAATAATAAAACAAGACTGTGAACGTTCACTTTTAGTGTGGAAATTGATCCCTTGCACCAATTCTAGAACTATAGTATGTGTGTGAGTGAATAGAACTTTTGTGGAAACACAACAAGCTCCTATGTCAGCATATGTGTGTGAGTGAATAGAACTTGTGGGGAAACACAACAAGCTCTTATGTCAGTAAATACCCAGGGATATTCCCTTGACTGACTGTTCTGTTAAGGCTCATGGTTCGTTGTTCTGCAGTTTTTGTAATTCGTGTGGGGTAACCTCGTTGGTGCAATTTAGAAACGCCAATTTGTTCATGTACCACTTCGAAAAACAAAACATTTTGAAACACAAAAACTGGGAACCATTCTTATGTGCGTACCATCGATATATTGATGATATTTTCCTGGTGTGGAAAGGCAATGAAATACAATTGAACAATGCCATTGAAAATTTGAACAGTATCAATGACCGGATTCAATTCACCTACACTCACAGCAGAACCGAAATTTCTTTTCTAGATGTTCAAATTAAATTGATCAACAACCAACTCATCACATCTATATATACGAAAGAAACTGACCGGAACAACTACCTTCATTATCAAAGCTTTCACCAACCCAGTCTGAAACGTCACCTACCATACTCACAATTGCTACGTGCCAAACGGATTGCTTCTACACCTGAACTATACGCCCAAGATAGCGAAAAAATCATTTCTAAATTGCACCAACGAGGTTACCCCACACAAATTACAAAAACTGCAGAACAACGAACCATGAGCCTTAACAGAACAGACCTACTCAAACTCAAAAACACCACTCAAGAAGATGAAAATCGTCATGTCTTTGTATCCAAGTACTCGACACAATCCAAAAAAATCAAAGAAATAATCCGCAAACACTGGCCAATGCTTCAATTGGAGAAAGACTTTAACAACATTTTCGAAAAATTTCCTATTTTTGCATACCAACGCTCTAACAATTTACAAACTCTTCTGAAACAACCCACATCGCCCATTTTGCCTGTTTTTAAAGGAACCATACCTTGTTTGAACTGTGGACACTGCAACAGTATTATACCTGGCAATACCCTATGTCATCCCACGAAAGGCACCCCCATTCATCTCCAAGTGAATGCAACTTGTGATTCCACGAACCTGATATACATGTTAAAATGCCCGTGCGGTCTCCCGTATGTGGGCAAAACTGAACGAAAGATCAAAACTCGACTCACAGAACACCGGAGTAATATTCGCACCAAGAATTTAAAGTCATGTATTGCGGCGCATTTTGTGGCACAATCCCATAATCCAAGTCAAATACGTTTTCTTGTTTTGGAAGTTGTGGAAAAAATTACCCAACAAAGACAACAGCAAATTGCTACTACAGCGTGAACTTCATTGGATCTATTTTCTACAAGCCCTACAACCGAAGGGGCTTAATGACAGAATTGAACTCAGTTGTCATCTATAATAATGTGTTTACAGTAGCACTTTGTTCTCTCTCATGCCTGTAATTTACTTAACTCTCGCTGTTTTTCTTTTTCTTTTCCTTCTGGTTTTTTTTTTACCCACCTTTCTCCCTTCCTTATCCATTACAGACTGTGTGACTCTATTTTTGTTATGAATTTCTACATACTGTTTAGATGTTTCTATTTTTATTTTCCAAACCTTTGGTTTATTCCGTTCCTGTATTCTTTGTTTTATTCTTTTACTTTCCTGTAATCATTTACCCACCCTTCATTATTCTTCCCTTGGTGAGCTTGATTACGTTTTCTGTTTACATTTTCACATCGTATATAGTCCCATTTCTTTGGTTACGTTTTTTTTCCTTTTATTGAGCGCCTCTGCGCATGTGTGGCGTCTTCCGGGTTACGGCTCGGCTACACTGGATGCGGTTTACCTACTTTACCCGTTACCTTCTCGGTAAGCTATTTACACAACGGATTAACGTGGTGACTTTTTATTCCGCATGAGCATGTTTTCATTTTCTGTGTTCACACTTAACCTATATGGACAATCTTTTTACGTTTATTTACACGTAATACTCCTGGCTTGCACTTATTTTTTCAGCATGTTATCTTCAGTACACTCTGGTGACCGTATCATATTCCTTTTATCTTTATTCTACACTTCTTCTTTTTGAGCATGGCAATTTCTTGTTTTCGTTTTCGCACATTTCATTTCGATATATCGGCACCATTCTATACCCCTCGAGCCTCGCATTTTTTAACAACACGTCTTGTGGATGCATTTTGTGAGATACTTTCTATCACTTCCTGATTTTCGGCGAACTATATCGTATTTACCTTTGTTTTCCCTCTAGATATACTATCCCCCTGAAGAAGTGCTATTTTTAGCACGAAATGCATTGGGGTTGTTATGTTACCTTGAGAAGAATGTCACATGGACCTTACGTCTTTTCTTCTGTGTAAAGTCGAAATGAACAACATATGAAGTCAATATGTTTTCTGGGATACCTTTGAAGTACTTTGACAATTAAACTTTATTGAAAAGATTTGGAGACACGATTACGTCCATTTCAATTAATTTGTTTCTACGCACTTTTTGTGCACCAAGAGTCCTCTGAGATAGTTCTTACCCCCGTAAGACTTTCATTTGTTGTCAATTCATACTGGGTAGGCATTTTTAAAGACTCTTTGGTCTGGAGAAGCACAAACTCAGGATTCAGAACATAACACTGTGGTTAGCATTGGCTTTAACAATAAAAATGTATTTCAACCCAAATGAACCTTTTTAGAAGCATCAGGATAATGAAAGACTGAGAAACATAAGTCACTAACTTGTACCTTGCAGTTTGAAAGCAGCTGTTTGATGACAGTTTATTGGTCACTGTGCTAGATTACGATTGCCACTTATGAACTGCACTGTAACAAAGGAATATCTCTGACAAAAGCAGTAACCACAGACCTATGCACATAAAATACTGTTTTTGAAAATGCATGGTACACGTTCTTTGCAGTAGGCATATTAACCCTCTGTGCTACATTAGTTCAGTCAAAGTTGCCACTGGACAAAACTCTCATGTCTCTCCAGCAGGGACATTAATCACTGTTGTTATATTGACACTTTTATTGTTCTTTGAACACTGCTAATTAAACAAGATACTTTGCAGTGCTTTTAAAACTGCTGCCTGCGGACCCCCTGGGAATGTGTCAGGGACCCCTGGGGGTCTGGGGACCACAGTTTGGGAAACACTGGTGTAAAGCATTTGTGATTACATACAGTAACCCAGTGACAACACTACAGATGGACACCACACAAGTTGTAGTATATAAATAGGTATTTTTATATAGACTTAACACAAGACCACAAACGACAAAAATACACAATACTGTACTTAAATATGGTAGAAATAGCTTAGTTCTCTTTAGATGTAAAATGCAACACTTTGAGTTCAATGTACCTTTGGATGCGTAACGCTATACAATGAAAGTGTTGCAGGGAAGGTGATGCTTCAGTTCCCTACACGCAAGAATGGTGATGCGTCGGGTCCCTACTGCTGTGTAGAGAATGTGTTGGTTCTTCTACGCGTGGGGAGGTGATGCGTCAATTTCTTACTGCGCTACCGTGGCGATGCAACCAGCAGCGCCGCGATGTGATGAAGATCCAGTGCAATGAAACAAAATTGCGTCTTCTTCTTGATGCGACAACGATGTGTGCATGCCAGACAGCCGTGCGGCGACTCAACGATTCTTCTAAGTCGCGACAGGACCTGCGATACGCTTCTCCGGTGATGTAATGGCATCTGCTGCGACGGCGACACTCCTCTCTGGTGATGTGGGGCGCTTCTGGTGATGTGATGGCGACAGCGGCAGCGGCGGCACGCTTCTCTGGTGATGCGACAGCGTCTGCTGCGATGGTGACACTCTTCTCCATTGATGCAATGACAACGGCTGCGGCGGCAACACACTTCTTCATCCTAAGTCGCCCTTTCAGCTTTCAGCTCCCAGCTCCAAGCGACACGCAGTCTCTCAGAAGGCTCAGCTCAACAGCAGGCACTTCAATTACCAGAAAGGGAAGGCAGGGGAGCTGGTTGGTGAAGTCTGTTGTCCCTGACACGTCAGCAGGAGGCAAGCTCTATCTCAAGCCCTTGGAGATCCTTTACAAGTTGATTTGAAAGTAGCACAAAGTACTTTCTCCTTTATTTGGCAGTCAGGCAACCACTGCACGCCAATCCCACAAACAGCACTCAGCTTAGGGATAGTCTCCTCCTCAGTTTCTCTGGTTCCTCTCCTCAGCAAAGGTTCTTCTTGTTTCCCAAGTGATCCAAAATTCTGGGGTCTGTGTCCCCATATTTATACTAGCAAATGCTTTGTCCTGTACCCAGTCCAAACTAGTTCTGTGCAGTCCTGGAGCACTTTGTTGACAAGACTCCTTTTTTCCTTTGACAGTGTGGGCCAGGGACATCAGACGTACCACAGGTGGTGGAGCCCGCATTGTGTAAAACAGACTCAGCCCTATCCAGGTCCCAGGTGCAACTCCTCCCACCCATCTACATGCAGATAACTCTATTCAGCTCTGTGCTGACTCACCCTGTCTCCTGGAATCCCCCAGCCCCTGTCACTTAAACTCCAGACAAGGAATACACAACCTAGCAGAGGCAGGCTTGGAAATTTAGGCGAGAAAATACCTACTTTCTAAAAGTGGTATTTTCAAACACAGAATGGTAAAACCAACTTCACTAAAAGATGTATTTTATCATTCTGAGTTCAGGCATACTAAACTCAAATTTCCACCTAGTTCCCTGAGTCAGTTAGGATTATGAGATGTTATAATCAAACTGCCCATTCTGGCCTATGGGGAATAGGTAGCCTTGCAATAGTGAAAAAACGAAAATGGCTGTAATTCACTTTTAGGACATGCCACACACACACCAGGGCATGTCCTACCTTTTACCTACAATGCACCCTGCCCATGGGCCTACCATAGGGGCGACTAATATGCAAAAAAGGGAATGTTTAGGGACTGGCAAATGGGTGCACTTGCCCAGTCTGCATGGCAGCACTAGACTGCACACAGGCTCTGCAATGGCAGGTCTAAGACACACTTTACAGGCTGCTTCTGTGGGGTGGCACAACTAGTGCTGCAAGCCCACCAGCTGTATTTGATTTATAAGCCCTGAGCACACGCAGTGCACTGTACTAGGGTCTGACAAGTAAACCAAATAGGCCACTCATGGAGTCACTAATCCATTATATAAATTTATAATAGGGAGAGCATATGCACTTTAGCACTGATCAGCAGTGGTAAAGTGCCCAGATTCATAAAACAGCCAACAACAGGTCAGTAAAAATACAGGAGGAAGGCAAAAAGTTCAGGGATGATCCTGCAAAAAGGGCCAAGTCCAACGAGTCTGCATGGATGTTACAAACTCTCAAAATGGGGAAAGTTCCTTGGGATTATTTGCACACAACATCTTTATTTTTGGAGTTTAATTTAACAGACAAACAAAGATTTATGTCCATGAAAGATGCTACATGCACTCTTTAACATATTGAAAAATTAGAACCTGTGCCTTTTTCTGTGGCCAAAACTGAAGCTGCAGTCTGGCTCATTCACGGGGTAATACCCTTACCATTTCCTTTGTTTAAATTTAGCTCCTGCATGAAGCATTACCCCTTAGGCCACTTTGAACCCCTGAGCAGTGCTTTCCTTCATGAGGTGTGGTCATTACCATTCGCTTACAGATGCTTGCGGGATGAAAAAGAAGTTTATTTAACTGGGGAATCATGCGATTCAACTATAGGTCATTCGCTGGTTTGCAAAAATATACAATTGCACGGAGCCTGTAACTTAACGGTCCTTAATCTCGCATGCATTCTGAAAGGTATTCCAGTACCGAGTATTACACCAACTTTCAATCTTCTTGCAAACGGTAGTTATCTGCTTTTGAATAATGAGGTCTGCTGAGGTATGCTTGCCGGCATCCCTTACATTGTGACAGTCTCGCATCGTGTGGTTTACTGTAAAAATTTACTGTTTCCACTTCCACACGGGAGACTCCACAACTCTGTCTGGCCTTCCATTCTGAACTTGAAGGCAGACTTCGATAAGTTGAGCAGAATTAGAGCATTGTTATCACAAAAAGAAGTTTCTCTCACATCTGCACATGAAACATTCGTCCTTCATACCCGATCAGAGATGCAGGCCCTTCTTAATACCGACCTCCCACTGCATTTTGGTGCTTTAATTCATACTATTTTCAATGCCTCTCATACTACCGGCCTGGCACATTTTTTTTTAAATCTTGGGCTCTGGCCTTGTGTCTTCTTTCCAAACTATTTTTAGTGTTATACCAGCATTTATTCATTCTATTTTTTCCAGCGTCTTCGGTGGGTTGCCACTGTTACTTGCCTTAGCTGCTGGAGTACTGCTGCTGATTTGCCTGCTGCACAATGGCTGCTTTTCCTGTTGCTCTACACAGCCAAGACTGACTGCAGATGCTTTGTAGCCGTATTCTTGACTGCTATGGTACTCTGCCCCTGGCAACACTAAGCATGGCTTACGAAATGTCCTTTCGTTTTGCTTACTACACTTGCATGCAACCTGTTTTCACCTGCCTGGAATGTTCATTAAAATGGGCCTTGGACCTTTGCCTCTCCAACAGGGTGTCTCCTACACCAGATTTTGATCTGCTGATGGGTCCCTAGTGTCCCATGAGCAAGAGTGTTCCTGTGTTGGGATTATGGCCTGCGCGGCTGCGCTAGGAGTTTTGGCACAGTGGGATACCTGTGCAGCAGCACAGGATTTCCTACAATGAAGTTACATCGAGTATCACGCAAGTTGTCCTTTGATGGTGCTCAAGGCACCCCTGATTGAGGACCATGTTTACTCTTTCACTTTGCTTGAATGGATGGCGTCTCTTTTCTCTGATGATAACAATGTCTTCCTCTTGGAGGCTGTTGAAACTTACTGCTCTTGCACTTTGATGGATTAACCTGGCTGGCACGACAATCTGCAAGATTTTTTAAATTTTTCTTTCCTCGTTTGTTAATATTTTTGTATACCTCAACCTTGTTGAAAGTCAAAAAATATTTTTTTTTCTCTGCTGAATTTGCTGAAGCTGAATTTAAAATCAACCCCACTTACCGGATTTTCAAAACACTTCATAATCAATGCTCTAACTTCTGAGTCAGACTTCTTGAACTCTGTGTTCTGCATAAACCTCTGTCCGATGGACTGACCAGGGGAGGGTGTAGTGAGGTCATATAATTAACTGCAGACATTGCTAAGTTAGTATTAGTTAGCATATGCTTGGCAGCCATCTTGCCGATTTTGCGCATGTTACTACATGGCATTATTCTCATGGATATGCTGCTGGTGCATTCTCACATGAGAACTGTCTGCTTTTCACTTATTTAGCTGTACACTGTGCTCTTCGTCTGCACAGCGTGTTCAAGGTCGAAAAACAATGTATGCTGTTGATTCACGTTGGTCCGTCCCATACCCATAGACACAACATCGAACACAGCTGTACTACTGAAAGCTGAGTGCTTTTAATATGGCATTGCATGCATGAAAATGGACTTGGAGAGCTTCATTCCAACAAAGAAGAGCTGTGCTTGTCCTGAGATGTGATCCTTACATCTAGACTTGGAGGTATGGGGTCCCCCTGACAAAGCCTAGCGGTCTTCTATAATTATAATAAACTAGCTTATCGCACGGGGAGGGTGGTAAGGCACTGTAGCCCTGTCTCCACTAACATTATAATATGATTTCCCCTTTTGTGCTTTATGGAATTGTAACCATGCTGATTATATTGTTCTTATGCATTTTGCTGCTAGTGTTGGCTGGTGTACTGTATTATAGAGCATGTTAGTCAAAATTAATTTTTTAAACTATACCGTGTCTCTGTTTACTCACGTTGTGGACAAGTATGAGTGTTTGAATGAAAGAGTGTTCTTCTTCCCGCGATTCCTGAGAGGGACAGAGTGACATGTTCTAGAATGTCTAATCATTGGTAGCTTGGCTGTAGTACGGAGAACGAATGAGACACTATAGCTAGTCGGATTGGGGTTCTGGGCACCGAGGTGGGTTTTCTGGTACACCACTGCACACAGAGATCCTGGTTTCCTGCGCATAGTCCTGTGTATGTGCAGAATCCCTGCAACAGTATCACATTTAACCAACAATAAATTAGATTAGTCAAATACTATGGAAGAAATTGGATTGGCTATTAAATCCCCTAAGCAGTGAAAATCTCCAGGTCCTGATGGAATTCTAGTGGATGTTACCTTGCAGCTCATTCCTCATTTGTTTAACCTTCTTACCTTTTTAGTGCTTCAGGTTCAACTTATGGTTCTTTTACTGAAGCTTTGATTATACTTATTCCAAAACCTAACAAAGACCCAACCATTGTATCAAATTATCGCACTAATTCCTTAATAAATCAAAAGTTTAAACTCTATGCTAAAATTCTTGCCACTAGATTGACCTCTGTACTGGAGTCCCTTATTCATCCCGGTCAATCTGGTTTCATGAAAAATAGATACTCTGTCAACAACGCTAGAGTCTTATTACATTTTCCTTATCTTTACCATCTGGAGTACTTGCATTGGATGCTGAAAAATCTTTCGACAAAGTTCATTGGCAATATCTATTTCATACCTTATCGTGATTTAAATTTGGTGATTCATTTATTCGCCTGATAACTGCTCTCTATTCAAACCCTTCTGCTCGCCTATTCATTAATGGTCACATTTCCAATCAATTTTCTCTTTTTAGATGTACCAGAAAAGGTTGTCCCTTGTCCCCTTTGTTATTTCTTCTTGTTATTGAACCCTTACTCACTACTATTAGAAACTGTATTGCTATTACTGGTATTAATAGCAAAGATGTCACCATCAAAACTTTAGCTTATGCAGATGATATACCTTTGTTTATTACTAATCCTGAATCCTCATTCCCTCCATTATTTGACATTATCTCATTATGCTCTCAGAATTCAGGTTATACGTTAAATACCAACAAAACTAAATGTTTTCCTCGCAGTCTTCATTGTACACCTGATATGTTATCCATGCAAGAAATAATTTGGCAAGCAGATAAAATTAAATACCTTGGTATTCTGTGTTCCAATTCTATAAAAAAAGCAATTACATAAATTGTGATTCTATTATAAACTACATTAATAAATTCTCTAAATGGTCTGCATTGCACCTTTCTTGGTGGGGGAACATGGATTCAATAAAAATGGTAATAGCTCCTAAAACTTTTTATTCCCTAGCTACAATTCCTAGTCAATGTCCTATGCAGTTTTTGAAAACTGTTGATCAGCACTTTTCTAAGTTTCTTTGGAATATTAAAACTCCCTGTATAGGCTCTAAAAAACAAAAAATGGCAAAATGTAATGGAGAATTTGGTATTCCAGATTTTTTAAATTATCATAAAGCGCTTATATTAAAACAAAGCTCTCTTTGGTTTAATCATTCCCACTTTAATAATCCCCCTGCATGGCTTTTTATAGATAATGGTTTGATTTCCTTTTCCTACTTTGCTAACTATGTCTAACACTTCAATGTTAATCAATAAATCTATTATTTTTAAATCTACAAAGTTAATATTTCATGATTTAGATTCACTTTTTCAATTTACTAGTTACTTACATTAGATGTGTCATTATATCACAATCCTAGACTAAAACTTTCTTGAACTGTAAAATGTTGGCACTCTTGGATTAAAGCTGGTATTTTTTATTTAAAAGATATATACCATAATAATACTTTGTTATCATTTGATGAATTGCAACAAGAATTTCGTTTACCTCCTTCTGATTTTCTAAATATGATCTTTTATGTAATTCTATACTAGGCTAATTTCCTAATAATACTCCTTCAAATATTAATTCAGATTCAACAATTTATATTCAGGCAGTGTCTTCTTCATCTCACACTGTTTCATTAATTTATACAAAAATGTAGGGGTCCATTATTATGTCGGGCGGATTGCCAACGCCCGACCAGCGGTGGCAACCTGCCCAACAACATTGCCTGCCCGTCCTCCATTTACCCTCACCATATTACAATGGCGGGCGTTACAGCGGTGGATGGAAAGACCGTCCGCCACATTTCCGCTGGCAGGCAATCGTTCCAATTGCCTACCAGGCGTAACTCGGGCCTTATATGGTGGAGGTGTCTTCCAGACACCCCCATCCATTTCAGGATGCCTTGCGGAGAAGGCCTTTCCATGGCGGCGATGCCGCCATAGAAAGGCATGCAAGAATTGCTGTGGGGCGCCGTGGTGGGCCCCCGGGGGGCTGCACTTGGGGGTACCTATGGTACCCCCCCTACATTGGCATTCACAAGGTGGCAGGCACCACGCTTTGCCTGTCACGTTGGGCATGCCAAAGCACAACATGCACATTTAATCTTGTGGCGGGTACTGCTTAGAGCACCGCCCGCCACAATGTTAAATGTGGGGGATGCGACCGCCAGGGTGGCGGCCGCATCCTAATGGGCACAATCCTAGATTAACACGTTCTTGAAATGTACAATGTTGGCACTCTTGGATTAAAGCTGGTATTTTTTTATTTAAAAGATATATATCTAATAATACTTTTTTATCATTTGATGAATTGCAACAATAATTTTGCTTATCTCCTTCTGGTTTTTGTAAATATGAGCTTTTATGTAATTCTGTACTAGGTTCATTTGCTAATAATATTCCCTCAAATATTAATTCAGATTCAACAGGCAGTGTCTTCTTCATCTCACGCTGTTTCATTAATTTATTAAAAAACTTTAGGGGTCCATTATGATGTCGGAAGGGTCGCCACCGCCTGACGGGCGGTGGCCATCCGCCCGACATCATTTCCCGCCCGCCCTCCATTTACCTCCCTATATTACAATGGCGAGGGTTACAGCGGCGGATGGAAAGACAATCCTGCGCATTTCCGCTAGCAGGCAATCGTTCTGATTGCCTGCCGGGCGAACTCGGGCCGTACTTGATGGCGGTATTTTGCAGACACCGCAATCCATATCAGGATGCCTGGCGGAGAAGTCCTTTCCATGGTGGCGATGCCGCCGTTGAAAGGCATGTGGAAATTGCGGTGAAGACCCGTTGTGGGCCCCCGGGGAGGTGGGGGGCTGCACTTGGTGGGTACCATTGGCATGCGCAAGGTGGTAGGCACTGCGTGGTGCCTGCCACGTTGTGCATGCCAATGCACAACATGCACATTTAACCTTGTGGCGGGTGCTGCTTACATCAACTCCCCGCCACAATATTAAATGTGCGGGATGCGACCACCAGGGTGGTGGCTGCATCCTAATGGGCACAGCAGGACTGCCGCACCTCTGGTGGTCGGTCCTGTTCACCGTTACAGTGGCGGGCAGACTTTGTCCGCCCGTCATCGTAATGTTTTCCAAGGTAACAATATCGATATGATTTCAACATTTTGGAATAATGAGCGACCCTTGACCCAAGGGTAGGTCGCTCCCCCTGCCTCGTGCAGCGCCACCAGTGCTCTCCGCCATCTGCCCCCAGTCTTTCACTGTTTTTTCTCCCCACAGATTCCCCTTCGTTTTTTGCCATCTTTGTCTGTCTCTGTTCACTGTTTTTTCTCCCCACAGATTCCCCTTCGTTTTTTGCCATCTTTGTCTGTCTCTGTTCACTGTTTTTTCTCCCCACAGATTCCCCTTCGTTTTTTGCCATCTTTGTCGGTCTCTGTTCACTGTTTTTTCTCCCCACAGATTCCCCTTCGTTTTTTGCCATCTTTGTCTGTCTTTGTTCACTGTTTTTTCTCCCCACAGATTCCCCTTCGTTTTTTGCAATCTTTGTCGGTATCTGTTCACTGTTTTTTCTCCCCACAGATTCCCCTTCGTTTTATGCCATCTTTGTCTGTCTCTGTTCACTGTTTTTTCTCCCCACAGATTCCCCTTCGTTTTTTGCCATCTTTGTCGGTCTCTGTTCACTGTTTTTTCTCCCCACATATTCCCCTTAGTTTTTTGCCATTTTTGTCGGTCTCTGTTCACTGTTTTTTCTCCCCACAGATTCCCCTTCGTTTTTTGCCATCTTTGTCTGTCTCTGTTCAATGTTTTTTCTCCCCACAGATTCCCCTTCGTTTTCTGCCATCTTTGTCGGCCTCTGTTCACAGTTTTTTCTCCCCACAGATTCCCCTTTGTTCTGTTTCCGTCCCTCCCGCCACCCTTTTCCCCGCCGCTTTTTGACCGCAAATCGGTCTATCCCCCGCCTACCCTCCCGCCGGACACCCCCCAGCTGACCCCTCCTCCCCCAGCTACCCCATAAATGGCGGCCGCGCCGAAGGTGCGCCTGGACCGCGCCCAGCGCCACAACCCCTGGCACCTGTGGCCCCCCTCCCCCTGCCGGATCTACGACACCACCACCCTCACCGCCCTCAACCGCGGACGCACACCGGGTTGCTGCAGCGCCACCCCGAAGCGAGCCCACGGACCTTTCTCCTGCCGCAACTGCCGTTTCACCTGCCTACGAACACCCAACGCACCCAACAAGAACAACTCCCCCGGAAACAACCTCGAATGCATCCTGATCAACACCCGATCCGTCCACAGGCACGCCATCGAAATATGGAACCTCATCGACTCCACAACCCCGGACATCGCCTTCCTCACCGAGACCTGGATGAACCCCTCCTCGGCACCCGACACCGCCATAGCCATCCCTGACGGCTACAAAATCATCAGGAGAGACCGCACTAACCACACCGGAAGAGGCATCGCCATCGTCCACAAGAGCTCCATCTTAATAACGACCAACACCGACAACACGCTCCCCGACGCCGAACACCTCCACTTCTCAATCCACAGCGACCCCAAGACCAGCCTTAGAGGCACCCTCATCTACAGACCACCGGGACCTCGCACAAAATTCAGCGAAGACATCGCAGACTTCATCAGCCCACACGCACTCCCCTCCACCAACTACATACTCCTAGGGGACCTCAACTTCCACCTGGAGAACCACGCCGACAACAATACCACCACCCTACTGGACAACCTCGCCAACCTCGGACTGAAACAGCTGGTCAACACCCCCACCCACTACGCCGGACACACACTCGACCCGATCTTCTCCTCCAGCATACACATCTCCTTCAGCCACACAACCAAACTATCCTGGACGGACCACAGCTGTGTCCACTTCAGCTTAAAAAAAAACGCCGTACACCACCACGCCCAACAACCACCAAGAAGACAATGGAACCGAGTCACCACCAAACAACTCACCACAGCCCTCTCCCAGAACCCACCCACCAGCACCGCAGACCCCAACGAAGCGGCCTCCAACCTCACGAACTGGATCTCAGACTGCGCCAACCTCCTGGCCCCCCAGGTACACAAAGACAACCACAAGAAAAACTCCTGGTTCACCCCCACCCTCAAGGACTCCAAAAAAGAATGTCGCACCCACGAAAAAACCTGGCGTCTCAATCAGACCGACGAGAACATGTCTGCTCTCAAGAACGCCACCCGCAAACACCACCAACTCCTCCGCGCAGCAAGAAAATCATCCTTCAAAGACAGGCTCGAAAACAACGCCCACAATAGCAAGGAACTATTCGGCATCGTCAGGGAACTCTCTAACCCTGATGCTGAAAACAACGCCATCCCCCCCTCTCAGGATCTCTGCGACTCCCTCGCGACTTTCTTGCACCACAAGGTCACCGATATTTACAACAGCCTCTCCACATCCAACACGAACCCACCTCCGGAATCCGACACTGACAACACCACCATCCACACCTGGAACCCAACCACCACCGAGGAAACCACCTGCATCATGAACTCCATCCACTCAGGATCCCCATCCGAATCATGCCCGCACCACATTTTCAACAAAGCCAACAACATCATCGCACCCCACCTACGAGACGTCATCAACGCATCACTCACCACCGCCACCTTCCCCGAAAACTGGAAACACGCCGAACTCAACGCCCTCCTAAAGAAACCTACAGCAGACCCCACCGAACTAAAAAAACTTCCGGCCCATCTCGCTCCTCCCATTCCCCGCCGAAGTGATTGAGAAGATCATCAACACTCAACTCACCACCGCCCTAGAATCCAACGACTCACTCGACCCCTCACAGTTTGGTTTCAGAGCTAACCACAGCACCGAGACCGCCCTCATCGCAGCCACAGATGACATTAGATCCCTGACAGACAAGGGAGAGACCGTGGCACTCATACTCCTGGACCTCTCCGCAGCCTTCGACACGGTATGCCACCGTACTCTAATACGGCGCCTCAACAACGCCGGCATCCGAGGCAAGGCCCTGGAATGGATCACCTCCTTCCTCTCCCAAAGAACACAGAGAGTCCGACTCCCCCCTTCAGATCTACAGCTACTGAAGTCATCTGCGGCGTCCTACAAGGATCCTCCCTCAGCCCCACCCTCTTCAACATTTACATGACCCCCCTGACGAACATCGCACGCAAACATGGACTCAACATCATATCCTATGCCGACGACACTCAGCTCATCCTCTTCCTCACCAACAACCCCACCTCAGCAAGAACCAGACTACACGAAGGCATGAAGGAAGTAGCGGACTGGATGACAGACAGCCGGCTTAAACTCAACACCGATAAGACGGAGGTCCTAATCCTCGGCCCTACTCCCACCGCCTGGGATGAATCCTGGTGGCCTTCCGCCCTGGGCAGCACTCCCCAACCCACCGACCACGCCTGCAACCTCGGCTTCATCCTGGACTTGTCCCTCTCCATGGACAGACAGGTCAAGGCGGTGACATTGGCATGCTTCAACACCCTCCGCATGCTCCGCAAAATCTTCCGCTGGATCCCCACCGACACCAGGAAGACCGTCACCCACGCCCTCGTCACCAGCCGCATGGACTATGGGAACACTCTGTACGCCGGCATCACTACCAAGCTACAGAAGAAACTTCAACGAATCCAGAACGCAGCCGCACGACTCATCCTGAACATCCCCCGCCACCACCACATCTCCGGACACCTGAAGAAACTTCACTGGCTCCCAGTCAGCAAGAGGATCACCTTCAGGCTCCTCACCCACGCACACAAAACCCTTCACAACCTCGGACCAAAACTCATCAACCACCGCCTCTCCTTCTACTGTCCTCCTCGCACCCTGCGCTCGACAGGACAAGCCCTGGTAGCCGTGCCCCGCATCCGCAGGGCCACCGCCGGGGGCAGTTCCTTCTCTTACCTGGCAGCGAAGACCTGGAACTCTCTTCCCAGCCACCTGCGCACCACACAGGACCACCTCTCCTTCAGAAGGCAGCTCAAGACCTGGCTTTTTGAGCACTGACCCCCCCCCCCCAGCGCCTTGAGACCCCCACTGGTGAGTAGCGCGCTTTACAAATGCAAATGATTGATTGATTGATCAATATCATCCTCACAGGATACGTGGACAAACTATGGTTAAATAATATTTCAGGAAGGTTATCTGTATCACTGTAACAAACAAATTCCTTTATTCTTTTACCTGCTAATAGACTCCATTAAAGTTATTTAAAGCTAAGCTTCTATCTACTTCGAATTGTTGGCATTGTAATTTACATCAAGGTTCGTTAAAACTTATGCTTTTTTAATGTAATTTTGTTCTTAAATTCTAGAGGGAAATTTGGGATGTCATAAAAAAATATCCAATTTCTCTGAAATGCTTTCATTTAATATTTTGATTTGCAAATCTGTTGCTCTTTCTACAAAATTGTCTGACTTGAAATGCAAACTTTTAGACTTTTTATTGTCCGCAGCTCTAAAATCTATTACTGCATGTTGGAAAGACATGTCCTTATTATCTTTTCGTACATAGTGGTCATGGATAATTTTTACTAGAAGAAGATCTAATTTATCCTTATCTGGTATTGTTCATAGTAGTCCAAGCTTATCATTCATTTTGGAAGCCGATTGATAATTACATAACTTCATATTTATAATTTCTATTTTATTACGTTTTTCTTTTTTCTTATAATTATTATTTATTTCTTTAATTGTAAGGCATGTATGGTTATTATGAGTAGATCTGTCAAAAATGTTTATACTGGTTATACACTCATAATAGTATGTTTTTATTCCCCTTCTTTTTTAATTTATTATTCTTCATAATATATTCTATCTGTTTTGTATTTAAACTATTTTTGTCATATTTCTTGATCAAAAGGCTTTTGATGGTACTTAATACAGTGCTCTTTTTTGCATTGTCTTTATTTTATTATAAAATTCAATAAAATATTTTGAACATAACAAGTTGACATCTGATTTATTAGGATCTATATTATGTCAGGAGGCTTCTCGTGGCCCCCTTAAAGTTTATCATCAAAGGGTGGGTTAGAGAGCCTATGGGATACCATTATTACTTGTTTGAATTTGTATTTGTTCTCCCTCTGCTCTTCCATTTCTTTAATTCCTACTTCTTTACTTTCTCACCTTTTTCCCTTCTTTTCTTACCTGGACTGCCTCTTTTTCACAATCCATATTCTACACTCTGTTGGTATGCTCTCTTTACCAAGGAGAATGAGGAGACTTTTTCTATAATGCCTACACTAAGGCTTTATGACAGTTTACAAAACTAAAACACTGAAAGTGCTCTCTTTATGCAAGTGGGATTTGTACCAGGCCGTTTCTCTACCAACCACCTATGAATGCTCTCCCACATGATTTGGCAAATTCAGTCAGACGTTGAAGACAAATTCCTTGTCTCCCTAGATGCCATGAAGGCATTTGATAGGGTGGAATGGGGTTATCCATTTCAAATGTTGGAAGGCATGTGTATTGCCGGTGACGTTTTCACGTTGGTCAAAGAAGTAAATTTCCAGCCAACAGTCAAAGCTCATCCTTCTTTTGGATACACGGAGATACTAGAAAGGGCTTCCCCCTCTCACCCTTGCTTTTTCTGTTGGACTTGGAGCCACTGGCGATTGCAATTCAACATAATGACTTGATCAAGGGCATATTGAGTCCAGCCGGGGAAGTCAAGGCATTCTACTATGCTGAAGATATTCTTGTTATATTGTCACACCTTGTTCAATGTTTAAACTTCTTTGCAGCCTATTCAGGCTATGCGATAAAATTCATGAAATGTGAAGCACTGCCTTGAACTCCCTACCAATATGTAGGCCTTTGCTTCTTCCCTCCTATTTCGGTGATTAACCACCAGCCCGGAATAACTATGGATATACATCGACCCTGGCCTGGATCATATGCTCAGTGATAATGTTACTCTCATAATTGATACAATGAGACTCAGGTTTCAGAAATGGGTAGGACTCAATCTCTCACTGTGGAGCAGAATTTAAAAGTGATTAAAATTAACATAACCACGTGATTTAACTACCTATTTGGAATACCACAGCTCCTAGGCCTAAAGGTTTTACTGAAGAGCAAAGAGAAGGAAATCCTATCTTGTTTGTGGAAAGGTTACAGGCCCAAGCTGGCATGATCAAAACTAAACACCACTTCTTCGAAAGGTGGAATTTGCCTACCTCACATGGGGATTTTTTTGGCTAGCCCATCAATTGGCGCACTCTAATTACATGCTCCAAACAAATAGATACACACTCTTATGGGACCAACTATAGAGGCACATTCTGATGACTTATTATATGAAATACCCTATTGGAAAGGGTCCACCCAACCTGATTATCACAACTCCAGTCTTTTCCTGGTGCAAAGCTCAGACAGTGCTGCAAGTACATGATCTACTGCACACTCAAGCCCTGATTTTGCACAATTCCCGCATTCATCAATAAGGGAAAACGATTCATTTATGACAGTGTAAACGCTGTAAAATTCACCACTTAGACAACATGTTTACTCAGGGCTCCTAAAAAACTTTGATGGTCTCATGCACCCCTTCCATACCCCTCCTGGGTATGGAAGGCTTGCATTACAAACAACTGTTACACAAGCTCAAATGCCACCTAGGCACACCCCCTACGTAGATTCCCAGATCACCCACTGGTCATTAGTTAGACATGTGGAAAATCTTCAAGGGAACAGTAGCAGGTCCGAGACTCCCTGGGGGTAAGAAGGATACCATCTCTGTACAGCACGATTTTGGAGAAGGCTGCAATGATATCTATTAAATAAAGATTAATAGCTTGCCTGTGTTTAACTTGGACATTGCCAAAACCTCTAGCGATCTCGTTGCAGTAACCACTCAAATTATAAAGCAAAACAGATCTATAAAAATATACTTTTTATTAATTTCTATTGATTCAGTTCAGTTCATGAAGCTTTATTCGGTACAAAAGGATTGACCATAAAAGCACATATAGGGAAAATACATATACAGAAATCATAAAATTTAGTAAAAAGGTTTCAATACACTACAGACCAATATACTAAAATATCATGTTTTTGCGTACACTGATGGATTTGATTAAAAACATGGCAGTATAAAAACAAATATCAGCGGATGTCATGTTAAAAATAAGACTCATTGCCTCATGCACTGTATGTATCCCATATTTAACAAATAAAGGCTTAAGGTACAAAATTCGAAAATTCAAGTACAATTTACATATAAGTAAAAAGTGCAGCGTGCTCTGTTTTGATGTGCCATCACACTGACACGGTCCTTTGGGGTGTTGTTTAATGTTAGGCAATGACACTAACTCATGGACAATTCCGAACCTGAGCCTGGTTAAGACAAACTTGTGTGAAGGCCTCGTTACCAGCACAAGGTACGGCGGAAAACCTTCAGTGAGAGAGTATTTACTGCCGAAGGAAACAGTTGTCATTGACCGACACGAAGAAGCCCTCTTCTTTGCCATATTGTCCAAAAAGATTGCTTTCACATCTGATTTCGGCATAGCCAGTGCAGCCTTAGGATCGGCCATGACATCAAGATTAAAAATTTGTGAATAACAATCTATAACATATCTTAACCACGGGATTTTCCTATACATGTCCAATGAGAGACAGTCTGCGATTACAGATCTGTTTAGGGTCTTTTCCTCCTGGAGCCAGATAGAACGCCATAGCATTAATGGTCTTAAGGCTAAGAGATCATTCAAATAATTAATGTCTAATTCTCGATGGGTCAATACAGTGGCGGCTGATGAGGGCAGACATAAGAGTTTCTTTAAAAAGGAATTTTCCTCAAGCTGCAATTTATGGGCACTACTATGACCCCAAATAGCCGCCCCATATAATGCGATACTTGCGCATCTCGCTTGATAGATTTGCAGCATATCTCTTGTTCATCTGTCCCCAATTTTTTTGCAGCGAATTTAAAAATACCATGGACGCTTTTCGCCGTTTTATTGCTGACATTTTAAAATTCATTAGACCACTTTCTATCATGGGAAAAGGTTATTCCAAGATAACAGAAGGAATCGACTGATTGCACCTTATTACCATCAATGAAAAAGGCGGTAGGTTTCTTATTTTTAGCCCCACAGGTCATGATATGTGTCTTGTCCTTATTGATCAGTAATTTCCTGTCCCTAATAAACAGAGAAAATCTATCCATCAATATTTGCAGACCCAGCGGGGTCCTGGAAAGAAGCACGGCGTCATCAGCGTATAGTAACACCGGCAGTGATGCGCCTTTTAGCCTGGGAGCGTCTGCTTGAACACCTTTTAAAATTCCATCAATTTCATTGATAAATAAAATAAACAATAATGGAGCTAAAACACAGCCTTGTCTTATGCCGCGTCGTACATCAAATTTGGGGGTACATTCTCCCTTGGTTCCAAAACGCACGCAGGTTTGCAGATTTTGGTACAACCTGGCAAGGAAGAAAATAATACCCTCAGGGGCGCCCATCCGCAGCAAAGTGGGCCATAAAATTCCGTGATCAATCATATCAAAGGCGCTGCTTAAATCAGCAAAACATAAATATAATGCACCGCCTTTGGCTTCTACATATTTCCCAGTTATGAGATCAAGATTCAAACATTGGTCCAGAGTGCCCCTACCTTTCCTAAAACCAAACTGACTTTCGGACAAAATTTCCTTATCTTCAACCCACTCCTCGAGCCTAGCTAACATGACTCTGCTCATAACCTTTACTGAGGAGTCCAAAAGGGAAATGGGGCGATAATTCTTTGCTTCAGACCGAATGCCTTTTTTAAAAATAGGGATAATAATTGATTCCTCTCATGTGGTCGGTGCTTTAGTGCAAACAGCTGCATTAAATACATTTGCAAGGAGGGGGCTCCAGATCTCCGGGACTGCCTTATAAACATCTATTGGCACCCCATCGGGTCCTTGGGCCTTCCCCCCCTTGCTTGCACGAATTACTATCTCTACCTCGGCCACAGTAAAATTTAAAGGTAGTATGGGCCAATTACATCGGGTGGTAGCTGAGCCGCAGTCTGAACCAAATATATTCGAACAATGAGTTACCCAACAATCACTAGAAACATTAGAGCTCAATACAGGGATATTATCGTCTCTGAGGAAGGGGGAATTAACCGTAGCCCAGAATAAAGTATTATTCTGAATCTCTGCAGCTTGGTTTAATGATTCCCAGGCTTCCTGTTGTAGCTCTCTTTTCCTTTTTTTCAGAGCGAATTGATATTCTGCTCTTCGTTCGGTTATTAGAGTAATGTTCCTAGGTTTTATTGCTAAGGCCTTCTTTAGCTCTGTTAGTAGCCTGGTACAAGTATGGTCAAACAAACCTTGTCCATGGCTACTTTTATCTCTGATTAGTCTGGTAAACCTTACATCAATTGATAAATTAATAATTTTAAAAGCAGTTAAAACACATTCGGACCCAATATTATTTTCAAGAATTAGGGTGATGTCAGTTAAACAATCAGAAATGATGTAACCTATTGATTTGTCTGCTCTGTCCCCAACCCATTTAACTCTAACGACATTGGGACTATGGGGTTCTACGTTGGTGATAGTATGGCCCACAGCAACAGGACTCTCACTCCATAGCCTACAGTCAAGAAGAATATAGTTATGATCGCTCAAAGGTGTAACTTCGATCCTGGGAGTTTCACAGAAAGGAGTAATACTCGATGACACGATAACATGATCTATCACCGAGCTAGTCCTCCAGTTTTTAAAAGTAGGGATAGTCATCCCATTAACATCTTTGGCAAAGTCCAAAATTTCAAGATCATAATTACTAATAAATTTATACAGGATTTCTCCATAGCTATTATGCCTGAAGTGGAGATCTACAACACCAGCATTATTAACAACCCCACTAGCTTCCTAAAAGGTCAATTCACATAAAGAAATGTTAAAATCTCCTAACCATATAAAATCAAAAGAAACATTGCATTGGTCAGTTAAGTCAACAATAGCACTAGCTAAATTTTTTACGACAGATATCCTACTATCATCAAAGATATTATTATAGTAGTTAATTAGGAGGACGTGTCGACCTTGATCATTGCGGAGCCACAGTAACTGCACATGAGGTCCCACATTTAAATATTTCACAATCCTAATGTTTTTGTTAATCGACACCAAGATTATAAGACCTCCTTTTGCTCTCCCTGATCCAGAGCTAACTGCCTGTAAATTAAACGTTACGAACCCCTCAAAATGTACCTCCTCCAGACACCAAGTTTCCTGGAAACACAAAATATCATGAGTGTTGATAAAATCCTTCCAACTCAAGGTGTCCTGTTTGGATTATAGCCCAGCAACATTCCAATTTACAATAGAGATGCCATTAAATACATTGGCGCTGTTATTATTCAGAGGGACAGTGTTAACTCCAGCTACCTCATTGGTACTAATCCCTGATGCTCCAGGGCCAATACATCTTTCTTTACTTTGGGGCTCCACCATGTTTGGATCGGTGTCAGGAGGTAAAACACACGCATCGGGACCTGGGCAGTAATCAACTGGCACGAGACACTAACCCCTGTCCCGGCGAGTCAATCATTGGTGTCCAGAAAGCTTAGTGCCTGGAATCTGTTCTGGACAGGGATCCCGAACCCCAAAAGGTGATTAGACCGGGGATTTCTATTTCCTGGTTTATGAGGGGAATTATTAATTAAAGGCCTATAAAAGAAACCAAGAGGACGAACACATATTTTGTCATCCCCGGGGATTAAGGATCCAGCCCTTAGCAAATCTGTGGCCGCATGTTGGGGGTGTTTAAAATTAACGATAACACAATCACCCCTACATGTTTTGGTAGACGTACCTATCCAATCAACCCTTCTAGTGGTTAAAATTTGGTCTGAATAAGTGGTTGGAAAGCCACAGTTATTTTGTAGCCAGGAGACTGTTTTATTTTTTAGTGAATCATGAGATTCAAGTTGGGGTCTAGTTGGATCAGTCTCATAAAAAGGGACGTTGGTCAAAACGGCCACGTAAGGAGCACAGGCTGGAGGGAGATTCACAGGACGTTTTCGTCTAGTTGGTTTCGGTGAACCCACCTCATTAATTGCTGGCTTACTCTGAGAGGAGATGGAAGGTGAATTTGTAGGTAATGAGGCCGGCATTACTACTTCTATAACTGTTCCACCCCTAGTCGGTGGATTTACAGGTAATATAGGAGGACCTAGGTCAACATTGAAGGGCCTACACTTTCCAACCAGAGCTATATGCGCGTCAAGCAACCCCCCTAGTCTATTTACTTCAGATGAAAGCTGATCCAGCTTGTCCACCAGGGGTTTAATGATCTTGTCAACCTTAGAATCATCTTATTAGAAGATCAAACTGTTCGGAATTCAAAAGGGGTGAGGCATTCTTAGTAATTAAATCTTCAACCCCAGGAGAGATTTTTGATACAGTCTCACCTCTTTTTTTATTGCGAGCGCGGTACCCCCCACGTATAGTGGGTGCTTTTCTGCAGGCTCTTAATGCTCTAGGGGCCGGTGTGTTTTGTGCAGGCGATACGCTGGGGGATACAGAAGGAACAGCAGAAATATCTAAGCCAATTTCAGGTTGGGCTATAGTTTCTATTGAGATATCAAGCTTGACAAGAACTGGGTGATCATCCGTAAGTGCTATAGTATTAGAAACAGGATCAGGGAGGGTAGAACAGTTAATAGGGGGATTCTCCTTCCCTAGCGACATCCTACGCTCCTTATTAATTTGGCGGACCACTTTCACAAGATAATTGTCCATAGTGGCTGTTACTGGAAGATTTTTAGAAGCCTTTTGTTTAGACATTGTGTATTGAGAAGAACAAAATGACCAACTAAAAATACGAAAAAAAATAAAAAAAATATCAAGGAGACAAGCTTACATGGACTACAACCAGGCTGAATAAAATAAATCAGCAGTAATAACAATATTAATAAAAATATTATAAAAACACCTTAATATACAGTGCAAGGAAAGGCAGTCACAGTTCCAATGTGGATTCGGTGAGATAGGTCTCACTTAGCGCAACAAAATACCTCACCGGTAAAATCAAGGGGGGGGCCCAGCCCAGCCTCGGTCAGTCCCGGACTGTCCCAGACTGTCCGCCCTTAGTCCGGGCTTCGTCCGGCGCGTCCCGCGCGCATCCCGCGGATGCGGGAGGCGCTCCTTCCTTTTCAAGCGCCTTCGGGTGCGATGTTGCCGGCGTCAGGTGTGCGCCGCCGGGGCACCTGGGAGCAGTAGTCCAGCCGTTCCCCTCACGGCATCAGCGGGACACTCTCCGGTGCAGCCGTTCCCCTCACGGCAAGACAGAATGCAAGGTAGGTCCCCCACTGGGCGCTCCTTCCCTTTCAAGCGCCTCCGGGCGCGATGTTGCCGGCGTCAGGTGTGCGCCGCCGGGGCACCTGGGAGCAGTAATCCAGCCATTCCCCTCACGGCGTCAGCGGGACACTCTCCGGTGCGGCCCTTCCCCTGACGGCAAGATAGAATGCATCTTTTTGATTTTTTTGTTATAAAGACTTTTTCATTATGCAGACTGTGTTCATATTTCTATGGAAGATGAGCTTAAAAAACACATACAATGATAACATATATGGCAATAGTCAGCAACAATAGATAAATATAAATCAGACAGATGGAAAATTGATGGATGCAAAGCGGCAGATGTGGACGCTGGGGGTCGCGTAACTAGTTAGCATGGAGGAGTCTCGTTCGTTATCGGAATTAACCAGACAAATCTGCACCAACTAAGAACGGCCATACACCACCATACACAGAATCGAGAAAGAGCTATCAATCTGTCAATCCGGGTGAGGTTTCCTGTGTTGAGTCAAATTAAGCCGAAGGCTCCACTCCTCGTGGTGCCCTTCCGTCAATTCCTTTAAGTTTCAGCTTTGCAACCATACCCCCCCCGGAACCCAAAGACTTTGGTTTCCCAGAAGCTGCTCGGCGGGTCATGGAAATAACTCCTCCAGATCGCTTTTCGGCATCGTTTATGGTCGGAACTACGACGGTATCTGATTGTCTTCGAATCTCCGACTTTCGTTCTTGATTAATGAAAACATTCTTGCAAATGCTTTCGCTTTGGTTCGTCTTGCGGCGGTCCAAGAATTTCACCTCTAGCGGCACAATACGAATGCCCCCGGCCGTCCCTCTTAATCATGGCCCCAGTTCCGAAAACCAACAAAATAGAACCAGAGTCCTATTCCACTATTCCTAGCTGAAGTATTCAGGCGACCGGCCTGCTTTGAACACTCTAATTTTTTCAAAGTAAACGCTTGGTATCTATGCCCTGCTTGCCTGTCCACTGTATGTTTTCAGGTTTACAGAGTCCCCTAGTAATTCTAGTATTAGCAACAATATAATGGGATAAACAGGGAAGCATTGCCTTGTGCCTCAATTAATGGAGAAAATGATGGCTAGAAAGCATCCATAGTACCTTAAAGTTGATGATAACGACTTAGCGATGAAGCGGATGCCAGGGCCAGGTATCCTGAAAGACCTAGAAAGGTATCCCTACTCAACAGGGTCTAATAACTTTTCAGCAACGAGTGAAACCGCCTCAAGATACTCATTTAATTGACATAAAATGCAGAGAGGATCCTTGTGTAGTTTCTAGAGAGACTCACAGCCAAGTATAAATCCCACTTGAGAGTTGTGGATGAAATTTGGGATAACCTTTCTTAGTCTAATACTTAACCCTGGACATAGTATGCGTAGTCGCGCTACGCGAAGCTACGCGAAGACGTTCTCGCTCTACGCGAGCTTCGCGTAGTTTGGCAAGCGTGCGTAGTAGCTTGCTGGTCCCGTTCGCGAGCCGTTTTTCTTGCTCGGGAGCCCGTTGTGCGTGTTCGGGGCACTGTCTGTGTGTTCGGGGGATTGTAGCGTGTGACCTTACCCATGTGGTGAGCTATGGGCGCGGCCATCTTGTTTTTTCAATTGTCCCGCCCGCTCGCGTCCCCTATTTCCTCTTCCGGGTCGCGTATAACGTGTTCGCGCGGTGCACGTCTTGTTCGGGAACACAACTACTTGTTCACGCTGACAAAGTGCGTGTTCGCGTGAAATCGCGCGCGAACTTACCCACGTGGTCCCGATGGGCGCGGCCATCTTGTTTTTCACACTCTATGCTATGGTTCTGGGCCTAGTTTTCTATCCACCTTATATCTGTGCAATCTTTACCTATTTTCACAGTTTTTGTTACTTTTTTTTACTTACCATCTATCTCTCTCTGTCCCTAAGTTTATATTTTGCATTTTATTTCTACTTTTCCACCTTTTTTTAAACTTTTCTACTTTTTTATTTTACTTCTTTATTTAAGCTCCTACTTCTTCCCCCTAACTTTTTTTCCTTTTGTTCTAACTTTTCTTTTCCACCTCCACCTCCACCCCAGAACCATGGCAAAGGGGAGCAGCAGAACCGGCTCGAAGGGCAAGGCACCTGCGCCCAAGAGCCGGCTGCCTTGCGGCAGAATGCGACCTTCAGGGGTGAAGGCCCGGAATCTTTTCGGGGAGGCAGAGGTGGCCGCCCTTGTTTTTTTTATCCAGCGCCACCTCCCCTTGACCTTGGCAGCAGGCGGCAGGCCAGGCTCTGGTTACCTCCCAGAGGAGCGTCACCGCCGGTGGGCGAAGGTGCGCCGGGCAGTCTTCCGCCGCACGGATATCCGGCGCACCCACCAGCAGCTGGCCCACCGGTGGGCAGACATTCTGGACAGGGAGCAGGACCTGTTGGACCTGCTAGGTGTCGAGGTTGTGGGGCTTGGTGAGTAGCTGGTAATATTAATATATGTATATATAGTAGTATAAGTATTGTGTATAATTCTTGGACAAATAAGTAACACGATTACTTGTGCGCTTAGTTACATTGCAGATCAATTCCGTCTCAAAATCTTCTGTTACCGTATGACACAGGTGCTGTGTTGTACATTGATTCTTCATGTAATGTGGTTGTCTGTAGTCTTATTCCTTTCTTAGTGTTCTCTCATTCTCTGTCTACCACAATGCCTATGTATGTTCTTACTTCCACCTAATAATTCTACTAGTGTCAGTTGATGGTCTGGTCAGCTGGCGAGGTTGTGTGCTCAGCTGTGTCCTACAATAAACCTACCTGTAATCAACTAGAAGTATCCTGTCATCCTTTACCATCCTATATACAACATGTTGTATATAGGATGGTAAAGGATGACAGGATACTTCTAGTTGATTACAATGCCTATGTATGTTCTTACTTCCACCTAAGAATTCTACTAGTGTCAGTTGATGGTCTGGTCAGCTGGCGAGGTTGTGTGCTCAGCTGTGTCCTACAATAAACCTACCTGTAATCAACTAGAAGTATCCTGTCATCCTTTACCATCCTATATACAACATGCTGCTCGCTCGCCACTTCTCTTACTGGTTTGTAACTGTGCGCTAGCTTGGGGTTGTGATTATTGATGGTAGAGTTTACTTTAGAGAACTGAAGTTAGATAATGCTATTGCTAGAGTCTAGTCCTTACATTGTCCTTTAGTGAAATAGTGGTGGATGGATAGTATTAGTTCATATTTTCTTAACGGTCTGCATGACGCGGCGCCTCCTCTGTCACTGAATGCTTAGTTAGTTCTTATTTATCCCACCCCTCCATAGAACCGGTTTGCAGTTTGTTTACTGAGTGGTAGGCTTAGCAGCAATAGCATTGTCACGTCAGTCAGTAGCACTTCATATGACGCAAGCAACCAACAATTTCGTGTATGCACAAATTTATGCATGTGTCCTACTCCTCCATCTCATCTATGCATGTTTGCGGGCAAAAATAAAATGGAAATGCCGACTTACTGAACAATTGGCCCGGCTGGATTCTGGAATAGGTGGTGTAGGTCAGGAGGTACTGGCTTCGTTAGTATATTCTGCAATCAGAATGTTTATGGAACATTTGATTAGTGTTCTATAAGTAGACGGTCTGTGAATCCTGCAAGCCAGTAGTCATTTAGACTTCAAAGTAAATTTTATTGCAATTGTTGTTTCCTAAAATGTTTGAGAGGATTTTTGAATGATGTATTTGTTTCACAGCACTCAATGTTTCTCTTTCTTTATTATTTCTTACATGATCAGCACCACCCAGGGGCTCGAAGACGTGGTCCGAGTCGGCGGGACAACCACCAGAGGAGCGCTCCTCTACCGAGGATCCTGCTGCTGGCCCCAGTAAGTCCTCCAGTGCTTATATTATTATGAATTATATTTCCCTAACTTTTTAACGTACCTTATTGTTTCAAACCTATTAAGCCTCCTTCCTAATTAAATGTTAGCTAAACCTTCTTTGGTCTTCAATCTGTTTTCCAAATTTTGGGTATCTAATGCCATCCCTGACTTAAATTCCTTCAAACTGCCTCTGCCCGATGACTCTCTGTGCTGCTACTACTACTATTAGACTGTCTTTAGCTAGGCTTGCCCTGTTGGCCACTCTTTAGTTAAGATAAAGCTGTGATAGAATAGCTGTAGCCACTGGGTCCACTCCTGTCTTTTGCGTTGTCCTCTGTAATCTCTAGTCTTGGTCAATTCCCACACCAAAAAATACGCAACCAGATGTTTGCCTACTAATTTTTGTTAGGTTATTATAATACTACTACTACTGTTGCGGTTATTCTCTGCACAGGCACATACAGAACTATGCACAAGAAAATAGGATGTTGGTGATAGGGAGGTTGGACCTTACTTACACCCTAGTCACAGAACTCAGTCAGAAGAACCCACAATTCAACGACAGTCTACCTACCTAAGTGTCTCAGTTATAGTCATTTGTCCCACTCCCGACCCCCACACGAAGATAGTTAGATTTACCCAATGATTTTATTACACAACCCAGAACAGAAGAACACCCTTTCGCTCACTCACTCGTTTAAGTCCACAACACCCCAGACACTCAAAGTATACCACAGAGTCTATGTGCAAGTTCAAAAACTTTATTTTTTTAATAACAAGCTGTGTATTGTTGTAACTTGTAAGTTGTTCCATGAAAAACATCCAGCTCCACCATGCAAAATAAAGAAGATTAAATACTATACATTTTTGTACAACTAGTGCACGATAGAGAACTGTGGGAATTGTGGGAGACCCCTCACCGTTGAACGTATACTGGTTACACATGCATCTTTCGAAAGCTCTGCTAATCTCTGGTTCGTAGAAGGCAATCTTCTCATCTGCCAATGAGAAAAATGTTGCACGTTAGACAGTGAATACAACTATGCCAGTTTTTAGCAGTCATGCCAAAAAAAGTGTAACATTATGGATAAGCAAAAGGGATTAACAATACTGTAAGTAAGTAAGTCAACCTCATTAGTTGTATGCAACACTCATGTGGCCTCAAAGGTGTCTTTCTTACTGTGCAAAAAGCTGCGAGGTAACAACATGGGCAAAACAGTAGACCTGGATCATTGTAAAATGATTACATGGCTCAGGCTAACTTTCCAAAGACTAGAGTAGGAGTAGAGATTAGATGACCCTAGGGACCATCTAATAAAGTAAAACTAAACTCTGTCTAATGACTGCTGTACAGTAGTACGCAATTTGGACTAGTTACACTCACAACGCTTTATGTTGTACGTAACTGTTTTTTCAATCTTTCTTCCTGGTGAAGTACAACTAGTAAAATAGGGGGAGGTTTGCAGGCATCTAAAAAGGTGTACAATCACTACCAACGACCAGTGCCGACGGGGCCAGCGGCGATACTACTAATGCCATCCAGGAGGGGACAGTGGCTGCGGCACCTGCAGTAGCACCAGTGGGGGAGGAAACTTCAGCGGTGGGTGGTGGTAAGTTATATTCATTACTTATTTGCATTACTAGGTGGAAGGGGAACATTTCCCTCACTGTGCTATGAGACTTATTAAGAAAGTATGAATTTTAAATTGTACTGGACAATATACAATGGTTGAAGAAGACACCCTTTGCAGCATTACCAGCGTGAGTTGAGTAAACAAGGCCTCATCTTTCAGACTCCAACTCAGCTGTGAAAGTTATGGAGAAGACTAAAAGTCAGATCAGATGACCTTGAGGGATGTGTTCAACAAAAAGGGAAAGAAGTGAACTAGGGTGGAAGGAGGAAGGACAAAAGATGTAATAAGACTACCATAGAAGGATACTTTGGAAGCTTCATGCACGTGGCTGAAATGAATCCGATGCATGGGTTGTTGAAGGATGGGTAGAACTGGAAGGTGAAAGAGAAGATGCATGCCTGGTTGGGAAAAACAATATGGGTGCATGGATATAGTGGATAGCAAGAATCATGAGCGGAGTTTGTGTCAATGAAACCCAAGGCAAAGAAGGAGTGGACGCATGGGTGGTTGTTGGTGAAAGTGAAACCAGCGAAGGCGATAATAAAGAATGATAGACATTTATTTTTATTGGTTGTTTTCCCCCTAAATGTATTGTATTCATCATAGGTGGAGACTGTCACTGGAAGCAGAGTCTTACTTTGAAAATATAAAAGGAGATACAAAAAATACTGGTGTTCTTCTGTGTACTCAAATACTGGTGTTCTTCTGTGTACTCAAGTCCACCCATAGTACTAGGGCCAGTATAATGCCAGAAAAAAACTTCAACAAAAGTTACAGGCAGGGGAAGCAGGAGGATAGATTAGATAGATACTAAAAGTTGCCACCATTTGTATGTACTGCGCTTGGTAGTGCTACTATGCCACTATGTGTTGAATTAATTTGGAAGAGTTTCAGTTACAAATCTGTTTCTTTTTTTATAGATACTCATACTCCTTCCCAACAAAAACCATCAAGGAAGGAGTTGGCAGCCAGGGCCCGGCAAAGGAAACTGCAGGCCATTGTGGAGGAGTACCGCCGGCTGGTGGCTGAGGCCGAGGAGGAGGAGGAAGAGGCAGCAGCTGCTGCCTCTACCAATGCCCCAGGCCCCAGCCAGGCCCCACCTGCAGGAGTACGGCGCCGTGGTCAGGCAGCCGCTCACCGCCGGCATTTAACAACATCTGCCGCCCCCCCACATCCTGGATGCAATTGCAAATGTAGGTGCCGTGCATTTCGTCAAAAGATTCTCCTCCGGGTGTCAAAGTTGGAGGATCAATTAGAGGAACGTGTGAAGATATTGGTGGACAAACACCTTAAAGCCCGCCGATTGTGATGGACCCTGTTCATTTGCCCCTTTTTTAAATATTTTTGTTGGTGGGTGGGAATTGGGTGTTGGGGTTATTTTTGTGGGACATTCTTTGGACTTGGACATTGGTTGGGGTTAGGGTGGGGAATAGGGGTGGGATAGGAGAGGAGTAGGAGGATATTTTTTTATGTACAGCAATAAATGTTATTTATTTTCAACGTACACATATGATGTTGTTTTGTGGTGGGGTTACTGTTGTACGTCACAAGGTTTACTCTACATGCAGGGCAGCGGCCAGTGTTTGATTGAAATAATTTATTAATTGACCACATGTAACAACATCATGCCAATAGATAGATGCGGTACCCCTCACTGAGTTATATTTGTCCTATTTGTACTACCAGTCTCTCCTCCATTATACCTCCTAGCAAACTTCTCTTCTTACCTGTGATTGATGATGATTAAGTTTGGCACTGCAAGCAGGGCTGCATGGTTTCCCAAGACAACGAAGAATATGCTGTGGTTGTGTGATGGTGGTAGTAGACTAGTATACACTGACACTAACATTGGAAAACAAAAACAAAGAGACAGTCATTTGCTTGAGACAGAATGTGGGAGAAGTTGAAAAATACAGTACATAAGACTGACCCAAAAAAATACAAACAATATTGCAACTGCTAGTGCTAAACTCAAAGAAATTAATGTTGTCGGGGACTGCCAAGTACAAGAAGATAAATGTAGTTGTGTTTAAGGAGTCAGTAAAACACAATCCGATTCGTAAACTTAAATGCTGTCAAATTAAATTCAAACAATGCCACCAATTATTTAGATGTATTTGTTGGGTCACTTTGGGAAATTAATTGCCTTGTACACTAGTACATACAGTGAGCTTGGGTGGGCAAGCAGAAGAGGATCCTCGCCCTGCCTCGTTGACATTTGATTTCATTAGTGTTGCTTTCACCACATCTGCCCCAGCAAGCGTGTGATCAATTGTTGGCGTAGAATAACATCACACCTCAATATAAAACCACACAGCCCGGGGGAAGAGGGTTAGGGTTTGATGAATGGATGGGAACAGGGTTTTGGGGAAAGGTTTGACAAAGAAAAACAGTACGCATGGAGACAACAAAAGCAAAACAATGAAGACGATGATTGATGATCCACTACTACCCAATAAATCTAAGGTTAAGTAAGAAAAACGAAATGGATGCATGATGAAGATAAGTTATAACTTGATGGTTAATAATAAGTGGTACTTACTTAACTACTACTACACAATTCAAAGGAAGTATTTCGTATACATGATATGAATATGACTTTTGCCTAGGCTGTATGCCCTCTGAGAAACCGTAATACCTGATGTAGCGGGCTGAAAGCTAGCAAAGAAAATTAAGAGATAGTGTAAGTGAACAATCAATTACCAAACACAAGCGTAAAAAAAATGAAGAAGAAAAAGGAATCAAAGAAAATTACAAAAATGATACTAAAGTTAATGTATTATGTTATCCAGGGCCAAATGTGTAGTTGTATCTCGTCATTCATCTTTGTCCTCCCTTCCATGGACACTGTGACCGATTATATCATTCTTGGGCGCCTCTGGCTGGATGATGATGAGGAGGATGGATTGGTAAGGTAAGTGTGAGTTGTTGCTCCACGTATAATAGCGCTGGGTGAAAGGCCGGCCTGTAAGTGTTGATGAAAGAAGAAATGGGGTATTACAAAATAAGTTAACTGAATGAAAACATAAAAATAAATTATGGTGTAGTGCAAAAAAGACAAGACTCGTGAGCGAGAAGATTTTCAGACTGAGGCTGCTTGGATACATTGATTAACTCTACTCTTCTAGTTGAATGAATGAATGAATTGAGTTCTTATATAGCGCAGCTGCCACCCTACGGGTATCCTGGTGCTCAGACCTGAGAAGCCAACCTAAACATCAACCGATAGGATAAAGGGGAATAGAGGAGGGCTAGAAATCATGCCTGGGAAAGAGCCAAGTTTTCAGGCTCTTTCTAAACTTAGCACAGCACAGCAGTCATCGAAAAGAACAACAAGATAGGAGCCAGCACAGAACAGTTACATGGCCACACCACAACACCGGGCCGTGAGTCTGTGGCCCAAACTCCATTTACCTATATTTTTCACAGTTTCAGACAAAAGGCATATACATCAACCTAGCATTTTTCAAAACAAGTGATTAAATCAATGCGCCAATGGCAGTCAATCATACCACTATTCTATCCCACCACTGTACACACATGTAGCCTAGGTCTGCTGTGGTTCTTGTTGATTGGTTGTGCGTTTACCTTGTATTCCACTTCCTGAACATATTCCATCAATCATCTCTGATCAAACTGACTGACAGCGTGCAAACTGCAAAGATGGTATGGTGGTCATCATCATTCATCATCCGGTGTGGCACGTGTACGTGTTCTCCAACAGACCACCAAAAGGAACTCAATCTGTGAGTGACTACGATTAAGTACAGAGTCAGACTGCACCTGCAGTATTAGGAGTACAATTGGATACATATTATTAAACAACATGGAAACATTGACCATCACTTGAGACACAAGTACTTTGTTATTATATTAAACTACTAGTATATTTCTACTTCATGCACATTTGCTCTGAGTCAGCAAGCAGCCAATGCAATGTATGGCATCATTCATTTCATATACCTGTCTTTCTCTTCTTTGTGGCTGTCAGATCACAGATGCAGCAGAGTCTTCTGAAAGTGATGACGACTTTACTTTAATTTTGGAGCCCTGTTCAAGTTCTGACATTGAAGAGTTGTGTATGCCTGCAGACAGAGGTGTAGCCTTACAAAGACAGTGATGCATTTCAGATTGGAAACAAAACAGAAGATGGCTATAGTCACGTACGTTTCACTTGTTATGGAGGGACTGTTAGAGGCTACATTATTGCACTATTGTCCATCTCCATCCAATGTACATTGGCAAGATGGAAATGTATTTAGGGTGAGTCAGGAAGATGGAGCAGGACTCTGATGAGTGGAGTGCACAGTAAATGCTCAGATGTGCAACTCCAATAGGTAATTAAAAGAGAAAGGAAGATGGTGTTGGTTTGGAAGTTTGAGTCAGAAAGACAGATACACACAAATAAGGAAGGGAGAAATAAAGGAAGGGAGAATGTAACAATTTCAAAGCCTAGTTGTCAGGGAAGAGGAGCCCGTCCTCAAACCCTGGTGGTTCTTCAGACAGAAGTAGGTCCTGTAACCCACTAATTATTTCTTCCGACTCGCTCTCCTCTTCCAGCTCTGATTCATGTACTTTGTAGTCTGGTGGTATCAAGTGTTGATTCATTTTGATCATGGTTAACCTCTCCACGCTTTTGGGCGAGAGACTGGTCCTTCTCACAGTCACAATGGCACCAGCAGCACTGAAAACACGCTCAGAAGAGACACTTGCAACAGGGCAAGCTAGATACTTTATCGCCAGCCTGCTGAGCAGTGGCCATTGGCTTCTTGTCCTATACCAATATACCAATGGGCTTTGCTCCATGAACACCTCTGTTGTGTCATCCAGATAGACCTGGACCAACTGCTCAATGTTCATTGGTGCTCGGGTTTGCTCGTCCTCTTTTTGCTTTGCGACAGCAACGGACTTACCCATCCCTTTCTGTAGAAACCAAGCAGCTATTTTTTTGCTTGTGTCTGATGAATCAGATCCTGTTGGTGCGGTTGTTGTTATTGTTTGTGTTGGTGACTGCTGGGAAGCAAACGCACTGCTCGCATGCTGTGAAGAAGAACTTGACTCTGTAGGATGCTCAGTAGTAGTTGCACTGTCCTGGGCTGGCACTGGCAGGCCTCTAATTGAGAGCTGTTCGTTTTCTAAATCAGTGGGTTCCTTGGCTATTACAGTTTTGTACTTGGAAACATCCCCTTCTGAAAAAGGAATTAAGGCATTACTGTTCACAAATAATTTGTACCGTGGATCCAAAATTGTGGCAGTAATGTAATGTTGATGCGACACAATCTTATTTTGAAACCTTGTATTCTGAGATAAGCGGCCGGCTAAGGACTTCGCCAAATTACATGCTTCAAGTTTTCCTTCAACACCTTCGTATGTTTCAGACACCTCCTTCAGCTCTTGCTCCAGCATGTACAACAATGGGATAGCTTGGCTCATAGTACAGTCCTCCCTGCTGACTGCACATGTGAAGACCTCAAAAGGAAGTAGCATCTCAGTCAGGCATTTAATGAGGTCCCATTGCGACATCTCAACTGTCATGGCTTTAATCACACCAGTTGGATCCCCTGATCTGCTTGTCATGACATAAGCATTAAGTGGTATGTACTGCTCAAACAGCAGATCAAGCAAGTAATAAGTAGAGTTCCAACTTGTTGGCACCTCCTGGATGAGTGCTTTGACTGGCATTTTATACTCACGTTGAATGACCCTCAGCTGCTTCCGGGCTTTAAAAGAATGATTGAAATGCGTGCAGATTCTTCTGCAAATGGTCAGTAAGCTGCTGACTTTGCTTTCAATTTACAGAAAGTCTTGAACCACAATGTTAATGCAGTGTACCAAACATGGGACCCTAAAATAGCCACCATCTTCCATGGCCTTAACTACATTACTGCCATTGTCGGTGGCAACAAAACCAATATTGAGGCCTCTTGGTCGCAGCCATTCAATGACCTTGCTGTTGAACTCATCCAAAATGTTTGCAGCAGTATGAGATGTCTCCATAGCAAACATGGCTACAGTAGCATGTTTGCGAGTATCATTAAAAATCTCAGTAGTGTCAATGCCTGTAGATATCTTGTCTTTAATACCTGTAAAAGAGATCCAGTGTGCAGTGATGCACATGTAATCAGTGGCTTGGCTACTGGTCCACATGTCTGTTGTCAGGTGGATACTATGCACAGCACTCTGCTGCAAGGCTTTTCCAAGCAATTCCAGCACATCGTGGTGTAGTGCTGGAACAGCAACTCTGGCAAAATAGTAGCGGCTGGGAACATTCCATTTTGGGCAGAGGGTTGTCACAAATTCCAGGAAACCCACCCCTTCAACAAAAGAAAAAGGGAGAAGGTCCAGAGCTAACATTTTAGCAAGCTTAGCATTGTACAAACGTGCTATTGGGTGGGTGCGCTCGTACTTTCCCTCCTGCCTAAATATGCTAACAATGGTACGCTGCTTGGTATTTCTTTCTGATGTGCCCGATGCTGTCATTCGCGTCGCAGACTTCGCACCCGTACTCTTTGGTGTCTCCGGGTTACTCTTACTCTGGTGCCACAGAGATGTTGCGGATGGGGAGGATGTGGGATGTACCACTGCAGTGCTGGAGAGTCGGACAGGGGTACTTAGTGTACCACTACCAGATAGAATGTCTCCCTCTTCTTCCTGTTCGACCTGTGGACCTTCTACTGCTTGTCCACCAACATTAATGGTTCCTGCTTTTATGATACGTAGGTGGTCCTCCCACTTGATTGGGTGGTGTTTTTTCATATGGGTCATTTGGCCTCCGGTACCATAGTTTGTACCAAGCTTACCACGACTAACAGAGCAATGACAAATGGAGCATATAGCAATGTTCTCCTCCTTTTCGCTAACTGTAAAGAAGTCCCACACTGGGGAGCTTAACTTTTGTCTCCTGCTAGAGGTGCCACTTCCAATGCCGGATGAACTGGAGGTTGTGTGGTGAATTTCACTATGTGGCTGCGCAGTAGTACCACTACCTACTTCTGCTGAGGTGGAACTTGTGCTGGATGTAGGACGCTGCCAGACCTGTGCAAATGTAAAAATGGAAGCTGGATGTAGTTTTGGTGTGGCCTGTGTTGGTGGTATGCGTGCTACATCCCTAGTCGCAGCCATTCTTGCTAGGGTTAAAATGTTGGTCTCCATGTCCTCAGGGCCAGGAGTAATGCTTGTGATGACTGGGTCTGACTCATCATCACCATCATTATCCGGCTGCTCAACATCGCACTCCATAAGTGGTAGGCTTCCTGGAACCTTCCTTTTCCCTAGCCTGGTCTTCTTGGGATGTCTCTCCCTCTCATGCTCAGATTGTTGTGGCTCCCAATTGAGATCAAGATCATCAGAAGGGATGCTTGGCGAAGAACTCGATGGACTAACCCTCCTTTTCCTTGGTGGGGATTGGGAAAACAATAGATCTCCTGCATGAGGTGCTGCCTCTTCTTGCTCTGCATCAGGCTCAATTTCCTGAACTGCCCCGACTTCGGGAGGAACAACAACTACTATTGCCGGTGGTGGTTCTTTTTTTTTTTTTATTATTATTATTTTTATTTTTTTATTGACAGCACAAGCAAGCATTCATTACAAAAAAAAGCATTTTCAAAGAATAAAAAATTATGGCACATACAATTCCTGAAAGACTTAATCAAATAGCGAATAGGCAAAGAATTTACAGTGTATCAAAGAAAAATACGTCAGTTTCGTCTTGAGGCTCATCGTATAGGCTGGCAGCCAGCTTTTAAACCAAAAATTAATCAATTAAATCTGAATTCTCAAATGTTAATAGCCGGGTTCATTGAAAAACATAGTCAGATTAGTGCTAAACAGTTAAAATCCTGCACGGCAAAGCGATAAATCCAGGTCCTTAAATAATAAAGTGAAGGAGATAGGAGCTATTCACAAATCTAATACAGCAAAGAAAAAGTCGTTCGTTCGAGAGTAGGGAACAAAATACCCCATAAACCGGTGGTGGTTCTTGAACAACAACTATTGCAGGCGGTGGTTGTGGTTGTTGTTTTCGTTGAACATCTACTATTGCGGGCGGCGGTTGTGGAACACCTACTATTGCAGGCGGTGGTTGTGGTTGTTCTTTTCGTTGAGCATCTACTATTGCGGGCGGTGGTTGTTGAACAACTCCTATTGCAGGCGGTGGCTCAGGTTGAACATCTACTATTGCGGGTGCTGGTTGTTGTTCGCCACTTTTCTGCTGTGGAATGTGTACTACTTTGAGATAGCGATAAGTTCAGCTCAGGCTCAGTATCACTGCTTTCCACCATTAGGCTGGCTACCTCTTCCCCACTCATCTGCTTGGGCCTGGTTTGGTGGCTTGGGCCCACTGATGCGGAGGTGCTGGCCGCAGCTTGGACCCCGGTCACTGCTGCTGCAGGCGTACTTTGTTTTGGCCCAAAAAAGGTTTTCGGGTCAACACCAGACTTAAGTGTCACTTCCTTCTTCTGTTCTTCCTTCTTCTCAGCAACTTTCTTGGTCTTGGAGGACCTGGTACCTGCTTTCTTTGGGCCCATCTTCTTCAGATGTCAGCAGCAGCACTCAGTTGCACAAGTTGCTGAGAATGATGTCTGGTCAGGTTAGTCACACCACACGTGACGTAGTACAGAAGGACGTCCGTCTGGCAGTAGAACAGGCGATGAATGATGACAGACACCTCCTCTTCAGTCTGTTGTGCACCTGCAAGCAAAGAAGGCAGAACAACATCAGTCAAATGTGGATTTTTTTTAGCTTTAATTTTAATTACTACTAGAAGTATTAGTACAACCAGTAAGAGTAAGAATAGCAAAGAACTAAAATGCAAATGTAGTGGAAATGCAACTTGTTTATCCTTAATTTGTGCATCATTTCGGATGGATGCAGCATCAGTGACCTGCAGCAGATAGCAATGGGGATGTGAACAGTAGTAAGCCAACAGGAACAATGGCAAGACACAGGCCAATTTGTCAAAAACAAAACAGCACACTACTACTACCACCACAGCTCCACATGGGCACTCTCATCACAGGTACATGGGTAAAGGCCAGAAAACAATAAACTCAAGCAGGCCTATATCCCTCCCTATATGGCCAGAAAAAGGAGGATGCCTGCATCACAGGTTAATGCAAAAAAGAAAATCCCCATGGCTAAAAGGTTTGAAAGTTACACAACAACACAAACAACAAAGGCATTTACAGTTTACACCCAAACAGTGAACTACTCAACTACACCCCAAACACCACATTTGAAAATTCAATGCATTGCCACCCATGCCCTAAATGATGTTAAATTCAACAGACAAAATGGAAACCGCTACATCAAGCATCCCCGCTGACTACCTCTGGGACTCTAGGCCTACTGGCAGAAAAAATCACAAGTTTGTAGGCCTGCGGCAAACAAACTAAAGCACGATGGAAGGTCACACAAAATGGCCGCCCCCACATGGCCTGGCCACCCCCAAAAACATGAAAAGAAAGAGAAGACAGAAAATACATTCCTATGGCAAAAGGACATTGCTTGGCTTCACAAAATGGCCGCCAAGACGCCCACATGGTCAGGCCACCCTTAAACAACAAAGTACAAAGAGGACAGAAACAGTAAGTGGTCCATGCTCCAAAAACTACAAGCAAATGACAACCTGAGGAGTTTCTTTAGCAAAATGAACAGCATCTACATTTTCGGGAAGGTTTTAGCCAACTCGGGAGATATTGCTCGCGAGAATGCAAATTCGGCGTGTTCGGCAGCGCAAACTGTACATAACATCGTTATCGCGTTCCCGAGCACGCACTTTGGGCGCGCGAAGAAGACAAAAACTGTACGGTCGCGTTGTAGCACTGTGCAAAGTTACCAAAACTGCGCGAGCTGAATTCTAGGGTTACCTAGTGCGCAGAAAAAGCCATATTATTCAACACACACCCACAACCTGCAATTCAACACCAAAAACACATTTTGCTAATCAATCCAAAGCCGTCCATGACCTATGATGTTACACTTACAACTTAAACACCCCAAAATCAGTTGAACAACTTTCATGCACCCATGATGAGGACTCTAGTAGTACCCTTGGGCCTACTGGCAGAGTAGGCCACAAACTTGGAGGCCTATGGCAAAAACACAGCGGCTACAAACATAAAATGGCCACCACCACCTGGCCAAGCCACCCACAGAAAGTAAATGAACTCAAGCAGGCCTACACTAACTACATGAACTACTAGGGTTACCTAATTTTACTAAAAAAAAAAATTAATTCCACTACAACAGAGTATGCAATTAAATCCAATGTCATCCATGATGTTTTACAGACACAACAGAAACATGGGTGTACCCTTGGGTACCTCTAGGCCTACTGGATGAAATTTCATACACATACAACTTGGCCCCTCATGAAAGTACAGGCCTCCCTCAATAATAGTTTTTAAGAAAGATTGAGAAGCACAGAAAACTGTAGTTAAAAAAAAAACCAAACCAAAAAAACATTTACAGTACACCAATTCTCAATTCTCAAACTTACTTGTAAAAGAAAAGTTCAAATCCAAAATTCCTCAATAAATCCAAATGCTATGATGCAGCAGGCATACAAAAAGAGTGATCCTTCCAGCTCCAATTCCAAATGAAAGTGAACACCACTTGGACAAAGCACTGGGAGGAGCCTGGTGGACAGGAACAGGAAGTTGGAGACTCAGGGGCACTTCCTTTCTCTTGAAAAAAAGAGTAGAAACAAAAAGAGGACTCCTAGCACAAACAAATACAGCCAAATCACAATCTGAGGGGTTAAATGAACATTTTTGAGAAGATTTTAACATGCTCGGGAGATATTCTGTGCCAGATTGCAGTTTCTGCATGTTCGGAAACGCGATCTTACCAACATGGCACTGCAAGAAGGATCGCACGTCCCAATGACATGTTCGCGCGTCCAAATGACGTAATCGCGTTCTCAAAGTCGCATGGGATTGTGCGCCCGGATTCCAAACATCGTAGTGAACGCGACCGGGAGAGAAAAGCGAGAAAGCGAACGCAGAACCACGGTAAGTCATTACCGCGAACGCGAGAATGCTATTGAGCGCGCGAGGAAGAAAAACTACTACGCTACGCTGTCGATTGCGAAGTAGTCGACAGCTTCGCGCTCGCAGCGAAGTGCGAAGTTGCCGAAAATTCGCAAACTCCGCGAACGGAGCGTAGTTCTCCGCCCAGGGTTACTAATACTATTGCTCAGGTCTGTATGAAGATATGAAAACTGGGTCTTTAACTGGAACATAGCAGTTTATCTTTGCCTGGTTTGAGAATAAGTCGTATTTGTTGAATATGACAGTCTTCCCGTAGTATCTGCTGCTATAAACATTTCATGTAGCATTGGAGAGAACTGGTTTTTATTCATTCTGTAAAATTTACTGAGGAGTCCATCATCTCATAGTGCTTTAATTTCAAGTAGTTTGGATTTCTCTTTCAGAATCTCTTGTACAGTGAGGGATTTCACCCCTGTAACAGGTTCCTGCCCTCGCTATACTGTGCAGGTATACTATAGACATTCCAGTCAGAAACTGTTTCAGCCAGTGATTTATCAACATGGTCTGAGTGATATAATTGACAAAAGTAGTTCATGAATGTCTCTGTTATTTCAACCAGGTCTGTGATAGGATTGCAGGGTTTTTTCCAGAATGGCAGAGATAACGGCTTACACCATTCTTTGATACAAGTGTGCTGCTAAAAGGAATCTTGCCTTCTCACTTTGCGCATACTGGCACCAGCACAAACACATTCTATGTTTGATGTCAACAATGAGTTAAGATCATTATTTTTCATTCTATTGATCTCTATTTTTCTGGAGTTGGGTGAGCATTATTGTAATTTGCTGACTTTTAATATATTATTTCATGTTGACGTATTCTATTCTGATGTTTTTGTAACGATCGTAGCTACCCAACCGGGCGTCCCAGTGCTGAAAGCAACCACACCAGCCAGATAATCAAGTGAACTTTGGAACATTACAGGGCTTTAAAATAGGTGTCTTTTCAGAAGCTTCCTGGACCTAACTCCTGACTGTAGAGATCTCAGGTCAGCAGGGAGATCATTCCAAAGTTTGGGTACTATGTACGCAAATGAACGGCCACCATAACTTGCTCTCCTGATTTTTAGCACTCTAAGAAGTCCATATGCCACTGACTGCAGAGCTCTCCTAGGGACATATGGTGAGATAGGTTTATGGTAATAGGTGGTCCTATTCCATGTACTATCTAATGGGTAACACATAGGGCATTGAAATTAATCTGTTTTTGAATTTGAATTGACAGCCAGTGCAAGGCTGCCAAGGCTGGGCTAACTGATTGATGTTTGGGAATTATGTGTAGAATCCTGACAGTGGCATTCTGGACTACTTGAAGTCTTTTAATTACATATTTTGGACTCTTAATATAAAGGGAGTTACCATAGCCTGTCCTTGAGCAGATTAAGCCCTGCACCACCACTCTCTTAGTAGACGGAGGTAGCAAGCACAGTACTCTTCTGAGAAGCAGGACCCTGCCAAATTCCGGGTCAGCATTTCCATGTTAAGCTTATAGTCCATCCTAAAACTAAAACTTTTTACTGCCTGGGTAGGTTTGGGGCGATCTCCTAGATATTCCGGTCCGGTGAGATTGGTCCATCTTTTGGGGTTATTTGCGACCACCAGAAACTCTGTCTTTTCCCAATTAAGTTTTAGACCACTTGCCAACATCCACTTAGTGACCACCTTTAGACACTGACTGAGTTGGATGGATGTATGACTCGAGTTAGGAGTGATGGCCATGATGATTTGTATGTCATCAGTATATGACACCAGATTTAGGCCGTGCAAACAAACAATCTCTGCCAAGTGGTGTACATAAATATTGAAAAGTGTCAGGCTCAGGAAGGACCCCTGTGGAACCCCACACTTAAGTGGAACGACAGCTGAAGAGAAGACTTAGTCACACACTTAGAAGCTTAATTTTTCCAGAAAAGCTTCAAGTTATTTTATGGCATTCTCCCAAATTCCAACTTCCCTAATCCTCTGGATGAGGGTGGAATGGGAAAAGGTATCAAAAGCCGCACTCAGGTCTAACATAATCATTGCAATGAAACCACCCTGATCCAGGATGGTCCGCAGTTCCTCAGTGGCAGCTAGTAAAGTGGTCTCTGTACTGCTAACCCGCCTAAAGCCTGTTTGTATGGGGTGAAGGATGTTCTAAAAAGTTAGATAGATGTCTATTAACAATTTTACGTGCTACTGGGAGGAGTGAGATAGATCTATCATTTTCTACCAGTAACCGGTTTGCCATCACTTTTTTAAATAGTGGTTTGCCTATTGCCTGCTTCCAGGCTGGAGGGAGCACACCACTCTCCAAGGAAAGATTAAGGACCTCTATTAACAGAGGCATAAGGACACTGTAGCCTTTTAAAAGAGCGTTGAAGGGTACTGGGTCAAGAGGAGAGACAGATTTTAAGATTGACTCCATGGTTTCTAAATTGAGTGCAGGGAATGCAGACAGTATAGGACCCTTCCCTGGTCTTGTCGGGAGGTCTATGTTAGATGTAACCAGTGAGGGAAGGAGGTTAAGAATTTTGATGCCTTTGTTCTGGAAAAAATGAGCAAACATATTGCATTGCTCTTCTGATGATGGGCAGTCTATAAGTCTATAAGGTACTTTCATCAGAGAATTCACAATTTTAAACAGTTCTTTGGGAGAATTTGGTTAATTCACAATTGTATCCTTAAAATAAATTGTTCTAGCTTGCCGTATAGCACGTACTCTCTTACAGCTGTTCTAATCTTCCTGGGCTTGCCGTATGCTTATCCCCATTCCTTTTCCTTTTTTTGTTCCCTTTTTTAGTCTTGTTAGCTCAGGGGTATACCATGGGGCCCTGTTTTTTGCTCGATTACCTTTACAGGCTTTGTAAAGGACAAGCTGACTTAGGGATTCATTTATCCAGCTCTCTAGAATGTTATGCCTTCCTGTTATATCAACTTTTAGGGCGGTGCAGGCTCTATACGTACTCTCACCCATTCCCTGCTATCTAGTTTGGACCAGGGATGCCTGGGTTTTGTATGGGCGCTCTTTCAATGTTGTATTTGGAACATCAGGCCTAATTGGGTTTATTTGATGATCTGACCATAGTATGGGAATAGCCTCCTCGTGGTCAAGATGGAAGATATAAGTAAACACAGGGTCCTAAAGGTGACCCCGGATATGAGTAGGGCCATCTATGATTTGCCTTTAGGTCTAGGTCTTATTCTACTGTCATTTTTCTGGTAGCCCATAGGGTTTGTGGTGAGGTTACTCAGTTATTTTTAGATTTAGGCACATTCAAGTGTTCTCTAAATCAGACTCTCACTACCAATTTTTGTGTATGTTTATATTCCTCATCTACCACTAAAATTGTGGCACAACATCACTCAATGCAAGATTCAACTATATCGGCATGTGACCTGAAATTCTGGTCTAAAAAATAGAACAGTGGGATAGTAATGTATTTGAAATGTCATAAAATCTTGTTGTATCCTATTCTTTTCTGTAATCCTCTCGGTGGATCCAGAGTTATCTATTGTGGCATCCAAACTAATGTTTCACACCCCTTCTATTACCACCTGTATAGAGCCCAAATCATTTAGGACTCTGTAACGTGACCCTAGGGCTGCATCTTGGGAGTGCTGTGTGTGTCTATGAAGACAACAATGTAATGTTATGTTATATTATGTTATGTTATGCTATGTTATGATGTGTTAGGCAGTGCTATGCTTTTTATATGTTGTGTTATGACTACTTCGAGAGAGCACATCTCACTGAGAGGGTATTAAGGAGTTAGGTAAGAGGGGACTGAGTTGGCCATGTCTGAGGTCTAGGCAAAGAGTCTTGTCTTAAGTTTCTTGTGGAATTCAAGACTGAGGAGGTGACTCTGATGTGCAGGGAAGTTGTTCCAGGCCTTGATTGGGAAGTCGTAGAAGGGGCAAATGTCGCCTCTGGCTCTGTGGCTGCGGGGAATGTAGACGAGTATGAGATCAACCAATCGTAGGGTTGTGGTCTAGTGTGGAAATTTACATGGTTATTGAGGTAAGTGGGGCATGGGTTATGCCTGACTGTATCTGTGGGTGAGGTGCTTGAAAAGTGTGCATTTTTTGGATTGGAAGTAGGCCTGGGGGGAGTTTGCGGAGTTCTTCTATGGGGAACTCTGTGAAGTGCCTGAGAATCTTTATGTTTCTGAAGAAGGATGAGGTGACAGCATTGACTTGGCTGGGCATTAAGAGTTGGTTGTCCACCACTATGCCCAGGTACTTGGCTTGATTGGTCGGGCATGGTTTTGGTCTGAGGTCTGCTGGCCACCAGGTATAGTTCCATAGGGCCTTGCTTTTGCCGAATAGTACCACTTCAATTTTGTGTGTGTTAAGTTTCAGACAGTTGGTCTTCTTCTAGGTGGGGACTATGGACATGCATGAGGTGAAGCTTATCCTGTTATTGGATGTTTCATTGGAGTGGGAGAGGATGAGCTGGGTGTCGTCGGCATTGGATATTATGTTGATTCTGTTTGATCCTATGATGTTGGTGAGCAGTGCCATGTAGATGTTGAACAGCATAGGGCTGGGAGATTATGCCTGGGATTCTCCGCATATGAGTTTGGCTGCAACTGAGGTGTAGGGATCAGGCTGACTGACTGACTGTGTCCAGTGTCCAGTGAAGAAGAGGCAGATCCAGCTTAGGGCGGGCGCTAATATTCTAGCCTTTTGGAAGGGTTGAAAGCGGATGGAGTGGGGGATGGTATCAAAGACAGCAGAGAGTTCGAGTAGGATAAGTGCTGCGGTGTCTCCTATGTACATGATCAGTCAGATGTCATCCATGGCCTAGATGAGGGAGATCTTGGTGCTGTGATTGGGCCTGAATCCAGAATGGGATGGGTTGAGAACGTTTTTGTGGTTCAGGTGGTTAGCCAGTCATTTGTTGATTACTTTCTTCAGGACTTTTGCTGTGTAGGGCATCAAGAAGCAGATCTAAAATGGACAGTGTTGTCTAAAGTCGAAATGGACTCTAGAGGAGGGGACATTGAGGGCAGACTAAGTCAGCGGGAAGCGCTGCTTATTATGAAATATGGTACTGCATCAACTGGGCTAAATGAAATATCGGAAATTCTGAGAATTAATTAATTTGATGCAACCTAAGCGCATTCATGAAGTCTGTCTATAACCTTGTTTGCTCAACACCATTGCCAAATTGTCAATAAAGCCCCACGTTTTGTATGTAGACACTACCACTTTAAGTAGCCATCCGCCTGGCTGCCTCGCGCGGTCACGTGGTCTTTGCAAGGTTCCGGGTAAATAACGAGGTAGGACTAACGCCTTTAGCGCTTCCCGAGTGCAGTATTGTGAGAAGCTATCGGCTTTTGACCTCGAGGTAAGATTTCTGCCATGAACCGTCACTTGTCCTCGCACAGCACCGCGTTTGCCCATTATCAAAACGCCCTGACCGTCCATTCCGTTTTTTAGGTTAAACCACTAATTGAAGTAAACGGAGCAAACTTCAAACATTGAACGGACATGCAATATGAGTCATCGCAAACCGGTAAGCGTCCATTGCCCCAAGCGTCAGCGGCACTTCTTTTTCATCTAGATTGTGGCTAGAGTTACTACAGCTTATCCTTTATTCATTTCAGGGAGACCCTGCGCCACTGTGAAAGGTTAGTGCTTTTGGCACACGACCAGTGTGTTTTTGCAAGTGTTTACACCTAAACGCATTGTGATTCATTCATCTCTGTCCATTTGTCTAGCGTCATTGTGTACCTGTCGAGTGTCCTGCACAAACAAGCATGGTCATTGACTGACTTTATAAGGTATGACATTTGTAGAAACTGGTGGTTTGGCAGTTTTATAGTTCAACATTAAGCTGGCTGGCTAATTCTGTGTTTGAATTTCTTTTTTGTAGAAAAGATTGGTCCTGATGAGAACCCCAGAATTGGGGGTTTGAAACGCGTCGACCTTTTGACCTTCATTAGGAGTGACTGAACTCTTTTGTCATATGACTAAATTGTTTGCAATAAGGTTTTGGTTTTCCTTAAAAAGAATTAATGTTCTACATATTTAATTGAAAACATTTGTTAAATACGAATAGGGATCATCATTCATTGTTTATTTCAATTGCTCTTTTTGACAAAAGGCGTTTTATTGTATGTTTGTACAGTTGGATGAATGTAGAATGAATGCTTGAGAGGATGTGTGTAAATTGTAAAATTGTAAATATGTAATAAGATTTTGTGTTGTTATGTCTAACGTTTGAAATGCTTATACATGCACAATTAATTTGTGAAATAATTTGCAAATAGAAAGTTCATCTAAAGAAAATAATAAAAATTTGGACTCATGACGTAATTTGGACCGTTATGTTTTGTTCATAAGGTGACCATAATAATACCTGATAAAGGGTATCCAGTACTGGCCTTTGTTTTGTTTTTTAGTAGCTTTGGCTTAGCCTTGCTGGAAACAGCCAGAACCCTGTGTTGTTTTTTTCCAGTCTCTGTGCGGGCGCTGGCTCGCGAGGTTGTAAGAGGTAGGATTGTACCTCTCTGCATTAAGGAATTTATTTACTCATTGTGATTTATTTGTCCTGTGCGTGTTTGTAAGTCTTGTCCAAAGTGTCTATTGTTATGTCGGATAAGGATACATTCTCATACAGTGAGGATCACATCCAGAAATTGATCAGCCAGCCACCAGTTTTCGCTTCTGCCATTTTAAGTGTCACTGCCAAAACACAAAATGAGTCTGACAGACTAACCAGACTAAGGAAAAAACAGATTAGAACGGACCTGCATGGTCATTTTCTTTTGCAACATTTACGTGCCGGGACCATACCATCAGGTCTTCAAATTCGGAACACTCCCATGGTGTTTACTGACGACCCAGAGTATAAAAAAGGTTTTAGTGGCATAGAAACAAAGTGCAGTAGGGACCTAATGGTCCTGACTATAGAAACAGCACAGAGACTGTCCTTAAAGGAGTTGGCGGAAATTGCAAACTTGGAAACTGAAATTCAAAACAATCAGCTAATTACAGATGCCAAAGCTTTATTGGAGAAAATAGAAAAAGAAATTCTTGAATTTAAGGATTACACGGTCACACAGAAAAGTAATAAATTCGAGTCAGATCAAAAGAACTTTTCATTGGAGTCAGTGTATCCATACCTGCAAGCGGACTTTTATACAAAACCAGCCCAAAGGCGATTTTTTGAGGACAACCAAGGACGCTCCCGTAATAAGTTTCTTACTTTCTCCGACACTTCTTCCTCATCAGGGACGGAAACAGATTCAAGTGATACCCGGACAAATCAACCTTCCCGGACTAATCAAAATAACCAACAACAAAACCCCCAACCTTTTTTAGGAAGAGGCCAACGCAGACCACGTGGCAGGTCGCGTCCAACTTACCAGCCATGGGAAATGCGAACGAGACGACAGCATTATCAGAGTTAGAATTGTCACCAGTGTTTAATCTTTCAGATCGCACATTGTCTTCATCAGAAATATCTATTCTGGGGAAAGGATTGTCCTATGTCCCAGTGCGCGCACCGGACTTTGTCAAAATGAAACTAGAAATTCTTGAGTTTTGCCGTAAGATCCGTTTAAAAATGTTCTTTAAAGACACACCGATTGCCATCTCTAATGAAGTCACAGGACTGCGCAATAAATCTACTTTTTGTCCACCGCCGTCTAAAATTCCAAAGGAAGCACTGACGTTTGAAAAAACCTTAATGTCAGGAATAACAGCCTTGGAAAAGAAAAAACTATTTACTCGCTATAACCTATCTAAAAAAGAAAAGGAAGCAATTTTTACCTTGAAAAATGACCAAACAGTGGTCATAAAACAAGCAGATAAAGGTGGGGCGGTTGTCCTATGGGACATTAATAAATATAGACAAGAAGTTAATCGCCAACTTGCAGATCAGAAGTGCTATCGAAGAATTGCTAAGGATCCGACAAGTGATCTTCAAAAGGAATTATTTTTAATACTACAAGAGGGTCATGACCTAGGGATACTAGGAGACAAAGAATTTTCGTTTCTCCAGAATAAACACCCACGAATACCTATAATGTACGTCCTGCCGAAAATACATAAGGACGAGGTCAACCCCCCTGGACGTCCCATCATTTCTGGCTGTTCATCATTGATTGAACCGGTATCTAAATATATTGACTATTTTTTTAAACCTTTTATCAATGAAATACCATCGCATCTGAAAGACACAACTGCATTTCTTAACCACATATCATCAATTCAGTTCAATGATGACAAACAATTGTTAGTGACTATGGATATAGTTTCACTATATACACAGATCCCTCAGGAGCTAGCATTAGAAACGATCCTCTACTTTTTAGAGCAAAGAGATCGGCCGACTAGAGTACCTACTGACTTTTTGATCAAATTAGCTAAATTTGCTCTGTCAAGAAACTATTTTCAGTTTGATGGTGAGTTTTTTTACCAAACGCAAGGAGTAGCAATGGGCTGTCCATTTGCCCCAGAGTTGGCAGTCCTGTTTATGGGATTGTACGAAACGAAATATATCTACAATGGTAACCCTTTTGCAGAATACATCCAGAAATACGTTCGTTACATAGACGACGTATTTATGATTTGGTCAGGGTCTGAAGCACAGCTACATGAATTCATGATGTGGCTGAACCAAAGGATGGAAGAGATCCAATTCAGCTTCAGTCACTCCAATAAAAGCATCACATTTCTTGATGTTCAAGTTTTTGTAGCAGATGGGACCTTGTGCACCACCCTGTTTCGAAAAGCGACAGATCGCAATAAGGCACTCCACTATACCAGCCACCACCCTCGGAGTCTGAAGCAAAACCTACCATTCGGGCAGTTTCTCCGAATTAGGAGGAATTGCTCCAATAAGGATGAGTTTTTTCGTCATGCCAATGTACTCAAAGATCGACTAGTACTAAGAGGGTACCCAAAAAAACTGTTAAAAAACTCAATAAAAAGAGCTTGGTGGGTGCCAAGGGATACCCTGTTGCAAAAGAAAGAGCGTGTGGAACAAAGTAGAATTGTTTGTGTAACTACATTTGGACCCCAAACTAATCAGCTACGTAAGCTAGTCACACAAAATTGGCATCTAGTGAAAAGTCTGCATAGCGATCTTTCAGAATTTCCACTTTTTGCGTTCAAGAAAGAGAAAAGTGTGGCTAATCACATTGTCAGAGCCGCTCTACCAACTACTCCGAAGCCTACTTTAAGAAGCATGTTGAGCTTACCTCCTGTAAAAGGGCACCATAAGTGTGGCAACTGTTCATGTTGCGCTCAAACCATTGAAGGATCCCTTTTTACATTTAATGGGATCCATTGGAGACACGATTCCTTCACTAATTGTCAGACGAGAAATATAGTGTATGGCATTACGTGCCCATGCCCGAAACTCTATGTGGGCAAAACAACCCAAGAAGCAAGGCACCGTGTTACACAACATAAATCACGCCTGAGAAATGACACACCAAATGCTCCATTGGTTTTACACTGGCAGCTTTGCCAGCATCAAGAAGCAGATCTAAAATGGACAGTGTTGTCTAAAGTCGAAATGGACTCTAGAGGAGGGGACATTGAGGGCAGACTAAGTCAGCGGGAAGCGCTGCTTATTATGAAATATGATACTGCATCAACTGGGCTAAATGAAATATCGGAAATTCTGAGAATTAATTAATTTGATGCAACCTAAGCGCATTCATGAAGTCTGTCTATAACCTTGTTTGCTCAACACCATTGCCAAATTGTCAATAAAGCCCCACGTTTTGTATGTAGACACTACCACTTTAAGTAGCCATCCGCCTGGCTGCCTCGCGCGGTCACGTGGTCTTTGCAAGGTTCCGGGTAAATAACGAGGTAGGACTAACGCCTTTAGCGCTTCCCGAGTGCAGTATTGTGAGAAGCTATCGGCTTTTGACCTCGAGGTAAGATTTCTGCCACGAACCGTCACTTGTCCTCGCACAGCACCGCGTTTGCCCATTATCAAAACGCCCTGACCGTCCATTCCGTTTTTTAGGTTAAACCACTAATTGAAGTAAACGGAGCAAACTTCAAACATTGAACGGACATGCAATATGAGTCATCGCAAACCGGTAAGCGTCCATTGCCCCAAGCGTCTGCGGCACTTCTTTTTCATCTAGATTGTGGCTAGAGTTACTACAGCTTATCCTTTATTCATTTCAGGGAGACCCTGCGCCACTGTGAAAGGTTAGTGCTTTTGGCACACGACCAGTGTGTTTTTGCAAGTGTTTACACCTAAACGCATTGTGATTCATTCATCTCTGTCCATTTGTCTAGCGTCATTGTGTACCTGTCGAGTGTCCTGCACAAACAAGCATGGTCATTGACTGACTTTATAAGGTATGACATTTGTAGAAACTGGTGGTTTGGCAGTTTTATAGTTCAACATTAAGCTGGCTGGCTAATTCTGTGTTTGAATTTCTTTTTTGTAGAAAAGATTGGTCCTGATGAGAACCCCAGAATTGGGGGTTTGAAACGCGTCGACCTTTTGACCTTCATTAGGAGTGACTGAACTCTTTTGTCATATGACTAAATTGTTTGCAATAAGGTTTTGGTTTTCCTTAAAAAGAATTAATGTTCTACATATTTAATTGAAAACATTTGTTAAATACGAATAGGGATCATCATTCATTGTTTATTTCAATTGCTCTTTTTGACAAAAGGCGTTTTATTGTATGTTTGTACAGTTGGATGAATGTAGAATGAATGCTTGAGAGGATGTGTGTAAATTGTAAAATTGTAAATATGTAATAAGATTTTGTGTTGTTATGTCTAACGTTTGAAATGCTTATACATGCACAATTAATTTGTGAAATAATTTGCAAATAGAAAGTTCATCTAAAGAAAATAATAAAAATTTGGACTCATGACGTAATTTGGACCGTTATGTTTTGTTCATAAGGTGACCATAATAATACCTGATAAAGGGTATCCAGTACTGGCCTTTGTTTTGTTTTTTAGCGGTGTCTCCTATGTACATGATCAGTCAGATGTCATCCATGGCCTAGATGAGGGAGATCTTGGTGCTGTGATTGGGCCTGAATCCAGAATGGGATGGGTTGAGAACGTTTTTGTGGTTCAGGTGGTTAGCCAGTCATTTGTTGATTACTTTCTTCAGGACTTTTGCTGTGTAGGGCAGCAAGGATCTCGGTCAGGAGTTTGGCCAGCATCTTAGGGTCTGCTGAGGGTTTCTTCAGGAGGGGGAGTATGGTTATGTGTTCCAAGCATCTGGATGGTAGCCGTGCTGATGGAGGTGCTGAGTATTGGAGTTAAAGCTGTGCAGATGGAGTCCAGTCATTTGGTGAAGATGAAGTGTGGGCAGGGATCTGGTGAAGCATCAAACTGAATAGATTGCATAGTTGCTGCAGTTTCTGCCATGGTGATAATGGGACAGGAGGTCATAGTGGTGTCCAAGGGGTTGTCTCATCAGGCAAGATGGCTGCAATGGTGGATGGATCCAACTGGGGTCAAAATTGTTGTAGATATTGCAGTGATCCTGAGATGGCATGGTGGTTGAATTGCTAGGGGTGGGTGAGGTGAAATCTTTTAGAATGGCGCCGATTTTTTTAGCATCGTTTGTGCTGATTTCAATGCATTCGGTTAGTGCTGACAATTTGCTGGATCTGAATTCCTAGTGGTATAATCTGCATGCTGATTTGTAATTGCTTTTGACTGTTTCTTTGCGGGTCTGTCTCCAGCTGCCTTCCATTTGGTTGCAGATGCATTTGGTGAGTCTGACTGCTTCCATTTTTCAGCTCGGTTGCAGCCTGGGTCTTACTATGGTGGTGCTTTTTGATTGGGGATATGGTATGCAGGAGGTGATCCAGATGTTGATGTTGCTGATGGATCGCGAGAAATTATCATGGTGTCGTGGTCGGCGGGATTTGAGCTCTGTGTCTATGTTTCTTCTGGGAGCCTTTTCCAGTTTCTTCGGGTGTTATTGGGAGGTGGTGTTCGGTACCAGTAGGGGATGAGCAGGTCAAAGCAGATGAGTGCATGGTTGGTCCAGGTTAGAGGGTGGGCTTGTCCACTGAGAAGTCAATACAATTTGTGAAAATGGGGTCAAGGAGATGTACTGTGCTGTGGGTATGATCTCCTTTGTATCTGAAGATGTACTGTCATCATAGGTAGACCAGGGGCCAGAGATGTAGTCAAGTAGATTTATTAGTTAAGGTAAGTTGGTACAGGGTGCCCCACCGGGAACAGCATCCTGCTGATCAGGCCCACTCAATCTAACTGATCACTCATTCAAAGAATGCACACACACCAAACATTCTATGACATCACACTCCTGCAGGCTGAGCAGCCAGGACTAGGAAGCATAGGATATACCATAGGTAAATGCATTCTTAGTTCACAACAAAAATCAAATAGCATTCTAGGATATTAAAGTTAATAAGGTCAACTAAGATAAAAGACAAATGATTCCTCTCTAGTTCACATAAGAACATATAGCATACATAATTGTATTCTTCATAAAGAATGGTAATGAAACATGTAAATTCACATTTAAAAGATTGCACATGTTTTCAGGCAGGATGCAATCAAAACAGATTGCAAATATTTCTGGGAAAATGCAATCACTACACTTACCCAGTACACTCTGAAGAACACCACAGGGAAAATGCAATCACCACACTTACCTAGTACACTGTGAACACCACAACACACCTATCTCCCTCTGCCAAAGAACATGAAAAGAAAAAATTGCATATGTTCCAGCATAGATGTAATAACGCACAATAAATGACGTGCGAGGGAGAACACAAGAACTGTAATGCACAATGACATTACCGCACTGCTCCTGAGTACTCTGCCAATGCAACCCTGATGTGCGAGGGATATTGCTAACGCAACCTTGACATGCGAGGCAAAGCACATTTCCAACATAACCCTGACGTGTGAGGAACACTGCCAACGCAACCATGACGTGCGAGGGACACTGTCAACACAACATTGACGTGCGAGGCAAAGCACATTCCCAACACAACCCTGACGTGTGAGGGACACTCCCAATGCAACCATGAAGTGCGAGGGACACTGCCAACGCAACCTTGATGTGCGAGGCAAAAGACATTCCCATTGCAACCCTGATGTGCGAGGGACACCCAACGCAACCATGACGTGCGAGGGACACTACCAACGCAACCTTGACGTGCGAGGCAAAAGACATTCCCAATGATTCCCTGACGTGCGAGGGACACTCCCAACGCAACCATGATGTGCGGGAGACACTGCCAAAGCAACCTTGACGTGCGAGGCAAAAGACATTCACATCGCAACCCTGACGTGCGAGGGAAAAGCAAAGAAATACAACACAGGGTACATGACCCACAAAACATGCTTAGACAAAACACGGTACGTACCCCACAGGCATTTTATAGAAAATCTCAACATGTAAATAACAGTAGCTGCTAAAATAATATAGAAGTACATTCACATTAAATTTTGGTTGAAGGGTCTTACATAACATTACCACAGTACAACATGCATTAACTGTGCAGGTAAAACATGAAAATGTCTTCTTGCTTGTTTAGCAGAAATTATCAAAATAATAAACTAAAACAACACAACTTAGTTACCGTTGTCATTAAATGGAGTTGCTAGAACAAAATCTCCACCAGATAACAAGTCTGGAATCAAACCTCTCCGGTGACGCTGCTTCCAACATTTTACAGTTGTTCCTAAACTCTCTCATTTCCTTGTAAGGTGATACATGCGCAGCTCCAACCTTAAGATGCATTGAAACATGCAGTTAAGTCTCTTAAAAGCGTAGATTTGAACTTGACACAGAGACTGGCGGCTTCCAGTTGTAAAGAAATCTGACTAGCCATTGCATTTAAAAGTGACGCTTCACATATTTGCCTTTCTCTGGTGGGAATTTAAACAATTCTTTATTCCACACATTCCTTATTTCACAAGACACTGCTTCACCACTCCAACTCACTAAAAGCAGCGCTGTTTCCACAATCACATCTCGTTGAAAACCTTCCCCCGATCCATACAAATCACATTCCGAAATGCTCTTGACAGTTTTTTAGTTGTGCTGTGATCTTGTGTAGATAAAACCCTTCAAATACCGCTCCTTCTCACTAGAACTCAGCTTCCTTCACAGCAGATATGACACGCAGGATTGGGTGCAGAAGGTCAAACTTTGTTCAGCACGAAAATTCACACTTTAACTTTCTATAACATCCTCATCTAAGTTGTGCTGCTAACTAGTGGAACTGGACACAGTTCACTGCACACCAAAACACATTTACCTTAGAGCAGCTTCCCATATGAATAAAAGGATTGGTATTTATTTTCAAAGACTAGCAGGCTTTGTTTACTTTTAACGAAGAGCTTCCTATCAGCGCTAATCCTCCCTCACACTTGGATGCACATGTGCACAGCAGGGTGATTTACCTTCAAGACCAGCAGGCTTTGTTTACTTTTAAAGAGAAGCTTGCCTTCAACGCTAATTCTCTCTTCACGCTTCACTAATTCTCCTTCACGCTTCCAGCCAGTACTACTAAAACCAACTTTGTTCACACTCAGCAGCTAGTGCCATCACAGCACTTTAATCGTGCATTACCGTGCACTGTACTCCGCCTCTGGTGCAATCAGAGCACACTCTCTGCAACACACTCTATCGCTGACCTTTGGTGCGCTTCCTACATGAACAGGTCCCAGACACTAGCAGCGACTTCCAAGCACAAAGTAGATAGTCAGTAGAAAGCCAGGTTTCAAGTCACTCGAGCCACATAATGTCCAACGCCCAACACATACCCCTGTGGACTGTCTGTTGGAAAAGACACCGGTGGGGCATCCCAGGCATTGCACAGGCTTGATTTTCAGGCTTCTTTTCAGACTCAGGCTGTCATCTTTTAGTTCCATCTGTAATTTCTTGGCTCTTCATGCGTGGTTCCTTTTAACATCGTCGCCATTTTTGTATCTGAAGATGTACTGTCATCATAGGTAGGCCAGGAGCCAGAGATGTAGTCAAGTAGATTTATTAGTTAAGGTAATCTGGTACAGGGTGCCCCACCGGGAGCAGCATCCTGCTGCTCAGCCCCACTCAATCTAACTGATCACTCATTCAAAGAATGCACACCCAACAAACATTCTATGGCATCACACTCATGCAGGCTGAGCAGCCAGGACTAGGAAGCATAGGATATAACAGCCTCCCACTCATTCAGATAGTCTGAGTGTGGCCATGACCTGGAGGAGGTCTTTGGTGTTGAAGTTCTCCAGGTGATGGTTGCGGTTGCTGAGGAGGATGAAGGACTTGGAGTCGAGCACCAGTTGGGAGGATGAAGCCTAAACTGGATTCACCGAAGTGGGCCCATGGGCAGGGCGGCTGGTAGATGAGTGCCACTCCCAGAGTGGAGTTGTTTGAGATGTGTTGGAGATGTGCAGTTTAAATTCCAGGTCTTCTAGAAAGCCTTTTGTGTTGGTGGAAACAAAAGAGCAGTAAATGTTTTCCTTGAAGATGATGGCTAGTCTTTCTCTTGGTTAGTGGAGTATGTCCTGTCTTATGATCTTGCATCTGGGGGATCACTGAGGTGATGTCAAGGTCACTGTCAGGGTGAGTCACGTTTCTGTCAGGAAGGACGATATCTGGTGAGAGGTTATGCGGAAGGTCCCAGACTTTGATTGCATATCTAATGAGAGAGCAGGTGTTGAGGAGGAGTCAGGTCGGGGAAGGCTGGAGTTGTGAGGGTGGGTGGATTTGGGTGTGTGGTCTTGTGTGGTGGTGGTGAGTGGGTGGTGGCAGCAGGCAGGAGTGAGAGTGGGGGCACGCAGGAGAAGTGGCAGAGAGACCGCACCTTCTGTGTAGGCTGGGGAGGCCAGCTGTAGTGCTGGAAGGAGCGTCTGACATTCAGGACTTGGAGGCCAATGGCCGAGTACAGTCTGAGAGTGCAGTATATGGAGGACCCAGGATCTTGGCACTGGTCGCAGGCAGGGCACAGACAGAAGCAGTCAGGCTTCCCTTTGGTTGTGTGACAGCTCCACACGTCTGTTGCAATTGCTATTATGTAGGAACAGAGGGGGTAGGAGTTCTAGGGTAATGGATGTGTTCACGTCGCTACTTGCGAGAGCGATGGGAACACAGGTGAAGCAGAGCTTGGAGAAAAAAGGCACAAAGGCAGCGAAGGCGCGCAAAAGTGAGAAAAAGGTTAAAACAGAAGTCAAAAAGGTGGTGAAGAGACGAGAGAAAATGGGGCAGATGCAATGTGCAGGAGTGTGTGGAAATGTTGGCAAAGGGGAAAAAACAAAAGGGTTAAACAAGTGTGAGGGTGCAAAGAGTGAGAGGAAAAACAGCAACAAGGCAAAAAAGCAAAAGAGCAGTTAGAGTGCAGAGAGTGGAAGGAAAACGGAAAGACCGTGAACAGTGATTCCGTATGTCACTGTATATGTCCTCCAACCCCTCCCTTCCAGTCTCTAGCTAACTGCTTTAGCATCAAAATGAGCCTGTACGAATTATTAGGTGGCCTTGTAGATCACCTGCATACCTGAAAGTAATAATGATGATGATGCTGTTGCACACAAAAGCAGCTACTGCCTCTCCCCCTGTGTTGTGGTTCCGCCCGCTCAGCCCATGCACCGCAGGAACGAAGTGAAGTATGCACCAATCCCCTCTTCCTGCCCATATGACACCTCACAGACACACACAACTATAAGGATGCCAATGAACCTGAAAAGAGGGTGGTATTAAGGTGACACCAAGTCTTCCACCCTTATTGTAGATAAAAGACACTGCTCCCGTCTCCTCGCCTCCGCACCTATGTACACAGACAGAAGGGAATACAATTCACCAAAAGCATGATAATCAAAGCACTCCCTGACCCCCAATAGCAATGAACATGTCCTGTCACCACAATCACCACAGTCAGCTTACCTATGAAAAATGCAGGCTTTGCCTTGATGAGACACCGGACAGCAGTTGATATTGAGTCCAATTCAACTCCAGAGACTCATTAAAAAGACATGAAATATTGTATTGTGTCACCCATTCAAAAGACGATAATATAAGGGGAAAAAGGAACAAATGCCCGTAAAAGCAGGAGCATACCAGAAAAACCCCCTTTTGAAGTGGTTTATGTAAGGGCAGATGAACGAACCCCAACCAAGGAAAAGGATAAATAATCGGCTCTTAGCACTCGCGGAATGACCCGAAAAAGGGTCACTTCCGCATAAGGAGGTGGTGCGGTACAAAATAGAGGACACGTCACGAAGCCTAAGCCCCGCGATGACTCACGTGACCTCCGGATTACCGTCAGCACAACAAACCACTCCCGGGTGCGGAGGTCGTTAGGAGCCCCTAACTGACTTGACCTCCAGCAACGAGTGCCGAAAAACAGACTGGGACAACGGAATAAGGGACAAGGGAAATTATCCTAACTAACTAAGAGGGGCAAAAAGCAAGAAGGGAAGGGGAGGAAAACGGGACTGAGAAAAGGGGCAAAAATACTCCAAGGGGAATCACGAAATCCAGTCCTCACGAGCCCGTGAGGACAACTTGCCAAACAGCCAAGGAGTAAGCAAATTCAGCACACAACAGCCAGGAACCAGGAACCTACACAGGAAGCAATTACTAGCAGGGAAACAAAGGTAGGACAGGCTTTTAACCACTTCCTAGATGATCATGTGATGGCAGGTCATGAACACCAAAAAAGGACTACCCCGGCCCCGCATCCTAACAGTACCCCCCTCCAATGACCCTCCCCACAGGGCGGGGTTTAGCGGGATGTCTCCTATGAAACATACGGACCAAGCGTGGTGCATGCACCCCTGCAGCTGGCTCCCAAGTCCTGTCCTCCGGGGCATATCCCTTCCAATCAACCAGGTAATATAGGTGACCCCTCCTATGCCTTGAGTCTAAGATAGCTTGCACCTCAAACTCCACCTCCCCATCGATGACCAAAGGTGGGGGCGGGGGCAACACCCGTGCCGAGGGTACATATGGCTTCAATAAAGACGTATGAAAGACAGGATGGATCTTATAGTCCTGGGGTAACTGAAGCTTCATGGCTACCGGATTAACCACCTGTAGAACTGGAAAAGGGCCCACGAACCTGGGTTGTAATTTACGGGAACCCTGCATCCTCAAATTACGAGAGGCCAACCATACCATATCACCCACCTTATACAGTGGGGCTGGGGACCGATGTCTATCAGCCTGCCTCTTCATCTCCACCTTGGCTTCCAACAGCCTCACTCGTGCCAAATCCCAAATGCCACTCAACTTCTTACACATATCATCAATGGCCGGCACATGCCCAGTGGGTTGAATGGCTATAGCCCTAGGATGATACCCCAAGGAGCAATAGAAGGGCGTCATACCCAACGTTGAATGCAAGCTGTTATTATATGCAAATTCCGCAATGGGCAGAGCAGTCAGCCAATCACAGGACAAAGATGACACCAGACACCTTAAATATTGCTCCATGGTCTGATTGGTGCGCTCGGTTTGGCCATCCGACTGAGGATGATACGCCGAAGACAACCTTATCTCAGTCTTCAGCACCAAACAGAGCTCAGTCCAAAAATGAGACACAAACTGGGCCCCCCTATCAGAGACAATTACCGACGGCAAGCCATGTATCCTCACTATCGCGGACATGAACACCAACGCCATTTCCTTGGCTGTAGGGATCTTGGGCAATGGAACGAAGTGCGCCATTTTAGTGAATAGATCAACCACCACCATTATAGCGGTAAACCCACTCACCAAAGGCAGATCGGTCACAAAGTCCATGCTTATGGTATGCCAAGGGGAAGGAGGAACTTCCAAGGGCTGCAAAACACCCGAAGGTTTACAATGTGATGGTTTGTTAATGGCACAAATAGGACAAGCTGTCACATGGTTCTGGATATCCTTTGCCATTGACTCCCACCAAAACCATCTCATGCACAATTCCTTTGTTTTCCCCATTCCAGGATGCGCCACCAATGCAGAGGAATGGCACCATTCCAACACCTCTTCTCTTAAGACGGGTGGGATAAACAACCTACCCTCATGATATAACAATCCATCCTGAATGATGACCTGGGGCAATGACCTCCACGGATCCATATGCATCTGACCCAATTGCTCCTTCACCTGATCAGGGAAATCGCCAGATGTTACGGCCCCAATGATCCTTCGACCATCGATCATTGGCCGGACGTCACCCAAGGTATTCATATCCCTGGGACCAATATGTATCCGGGATAGGGCGTCAGACTTGATCTGCTGTGCAGCGGGTCTATGTGTAATGACACCCACCGCATCTGACGAGGTGTTAAAGCCCTAGCAGATCTAAAAAACTCCAAATTTTTATGGTCGGTGTAAATGTTATGTAATGTTATGTTATTTAAAATTTGTAAAGCGCGCGTACGCCCAAAAGCTTCTTGGCGCTGAGGAGAGAATAAAAACATAACAAGGGATACCAAAAGAAAAAATCGCTGTTACAAATAGGCCTGTGTGAAAAGAAGAGTCTTGAATGCCTTTCTAAAAGCAAGAAGGTCCCGGCTCTGTCGCAAAGTCAAAGGAAGGGAATTCCACAAGGAAGCAGCTAAGAAATGAAAACAGCTACCTCCCTGTCGTTTCTTCTTGAAACGGGGGACCTCAAGTAGGTCTTTATGAGCTGATCTCAGATTTCGTGAGGGACTATATCTCCCTATCAATTGTCTAATAAACATTGGGCCCTTACCCTCCAAGGCCTTGAAAACAATGCAGCCTACCTTGAATGTGGCTCTCTGTGCCACGGGCAACCAGTGCAAGTTCTCTAATCCTGATCTAATTGATTCCCATTTCGGTACCTTGCAGATCAGTCTGGCGGCTTGATTCTGCAGGTATTGCAGTCTTCTGAGTTGACCAATTGGTGAACCCAGATAGAGGCTATTTGAGAAATCAATATGAGAGAGAACTAGAGCACTGACTACCTGAATTAAAGCCAAATCAGTGAGGAGGTGTGCAATTTTCCTGATCTTCCTCAATTGAAAGAAACCAGAGGAAACCACCGTTCCAATTTGAGATTTCAAGGTAAGGTCCTCATTAATAGTCACTCCCAGGCTCTTTACTGTTTGGGATTTTTTTGGAGGAGAACCCATGTCGGACGACCAGAAACGTGGGCTCCAGCTGATCTCGCTCTTCCCAGGCAGGATCAGTTCGGTTTTCCCTGGATTTAATTTAAGATGATTTAAAGACATCCACCTTTGAATAAGAGACATGGTTGCCTGAAAATCCTCGGCCGCATTAGGTGAATTTAATGCAAAAACCAACTGCAGGTCATCTGCATAATTATATACAGTAACCTTATGCTCTCTTAGGGAGAACAGGAGAGGCCGCATATATAAATTAAATAATAAAGGGGGCAAGGAAGATCCTTGAGGAACCCCACAAAGGGAGCTATTTTTTGGGGCTGTGAAAGATCCCAGCCGAACAGACTGGGTGCGTTCTGATATAAAAGACTTGAGCCATGCCAAGGCCGAGTCTCGAAGGCCGGCCTGTTCAACACGGTTGACCAGAATGGTATAGTCAACCGTGTCGAATGCTGCAGACAGATCCAAAAGCACCAAGGCCTGGTGTAAGTCCTTATCGGCATTGGACCTTAAGCTATTCTGAACGGCCAGTATTACTGCCTCGGTGGAATGACCAGGCCGGAAGCCTGCCTGGTTAGGTTGTAAATAACCAGAGTCTTCCACAAAATTTGAAAGGCTATTGGTGACATGAGCCTCCAAGATCTTAGATAAATAAGGCAGAAGTGATATTGGCCGATAGTTGGAAAGATCTGAAGAATCAATACCTGATTTTTTTGTAAGGGGAATCAATAAGGCCTGTTTGAAGCTGTTAGGGACTATCCCCGACGTAAGAGAATTGTTGAGCAAAGGGATCATGCTGTCTGGAATTGCCCGACCAATTTCTCTCATTATTTGGGGGGGCAAACGTCCTCAGGAGATCCTGATTTAACTCTGATGAGTAGATCTAAAAAGGTTTTGTTGTCAATTAAAGGAAAAGAATGCAATGTTAGAGGATTAAAGAAAATATCATCCATAGGGGCGCAGACAGGAAGTTTGGATAAATTGTCCTTAATCAATAATATCTTTTCACTAAAAAAATCATTCAGCGAGTTGCAGAGTATTTGTGAAGGAACTACCGGGGGAGAGGTTCTATCATCGTTGCACAGTTCAGTCACAATCCTGAAAATTTCTTTCGACTTATTAGTCGCATTTAAAATTTTTGTAGAGAAATAATCAGTCTTGTGAGTATGAAGTGTTTTTTGATAGGCTTTCCTAGTTAAACAATATGCAATCCTTGCTTGGGGGCAATAGTTAGTTCGCCAAGTTCTCTCTTGCTGCCTCACTTCTAGTTTTAATTTTTTTAACTCCGGCGTGAACCATTTATGTGCGTCCACGCCATGTGAATTGCAAAAGCGAGTGAGAGGAGCATAAATGTTAATGGCAGAAATTAGCCATTCTTTAAGCCTATAATCGGCTGTCTCCACATCGGAACTCTGTACAGGCAAAGTAGCCTATAAGCAATTTAAGAAAGCTGACATATCCATAGAGGTCCATTTTCGAATTGTGTTAGTAGTTTGCAGCTTAAATTGAGGGGTTTTATCAACACAAAAAGAGAAACTAATACTAAAGTGGTCAGACCAACTACAAGGTTTAATATCAATGGAATATACGGGTAAGTTCAGAGACCAGATTTGGTCGAGACTATGGCCCTTCTGATGAGTTTTAGTATTGATATATTGTATTAAATTAATGTCATTCAGAAGGTCCTTCATCTCAGCTGCTTGGGGGGTCTAATGCTGTATTGTCAAACCAAAGGTTCAAATCCCCTATCAAAAGTAATTTGGAATTATTTGTAGCCAGCGTAGCCAGTTGCTCGGCGAAGATGGAAGGAAATGTGGCCATGGTTTGAGGTGGGCGATATAATAGGACCACTACAAGTGTCCCATTAGCAGTGTCTAATTTAGCAACTATATTCTCTACATTGGGTAAGAGTAGAGAGGGAAGTTGTCTAAGTTGATATTTCTTATTGACAATGATGGCTACTCCGCCCCCAGCTTTACCTGCCGGACGAGTTACTGAGAGAATATAATAGTCCGCAGGCAAAGCAGCTAAAATATCTGGTAGGGAATCCGGGGTGAGCCATGTCTCGGTTAATAACAGCAGATCTGGTTTTATATCAGATAGCAGCAGGAGTATATCCATCTGGTGTCTGATCATAGAGCGGGTATTTAGATAAATACACTTAAAATTACAAATTGTACTTGGTGTGGTTTCCAACACCGAGTATTTAGGGGCAGATTCAGCAGCTAAATTGGCAGGATTGCTAATGCCAAGACGAGATGTTCGTTTCGTCGTGTTAAGAGGTACGGGGGGACACATCATAGGGGTGGGTCTTAACGCTTGTAACTCAGCGGATGTGTAAATGTAGGAACCGATAGAATCCTTGGCCCCTAGCCCCGGACGCTCGCGGACGAGCGCAGACGAGCTTGACTCTAGCGCGACTCCGGCGTAAATAGCGTAAATGGTGATAACATGTCGCGCACCTCATAGATAGTGACGCCATTCTTCAAATGCCAGCTTCACCGCTAATGATTCCCTCTCCGCCACCGTATAATTACGTTCTGCTGGTAACAACGTTTTGGAAAAGAAGGCGATGGGGTGCATATCACCAGTGTCTTCATCACGTTGAGATAACACCCCACCCACCGCGCACATTGAAGCGTCTGTTTCTACAAAGAACGGCAGGGCAGAATCAGGGTGCACCAACACAGGCGCCGTTGTAAAATGTTCGAGCAACCGTTGGAAAGCCTCCTGAGCCTCAACAGACCATACAAAAGGAACCCCCTTTCGCAATAAACGGGTCATTGGAGCCACCACCTCGGAAAAGTGGGATATAAACCGCCGATAAAAGTTGTCAAAACCCAAAAGCACCTGGATTTGCTTCACAGTAGACGGTATAGGCCAGGATACAATTGCCTGGATCTTTTTAGGGTCCATTCGAACTACCGCCGCTGAGATAATAAACCCCAAAAACTCCACCTCAGGGGTGCTGAACTGACACTTCTCCAATTTAGCATACAGATGGTTTTCCTGCAATTTCCTTAACACTTGTGTCACATGATCTTGATGGTCAGCACCCGTTTCCGAATAAATGAGAATGTCATCCAGATAGACAATGACAGTTCTATCCAAATATTCCCTGAGGACCTCATTAATAAAGAACTGGAATGCCGTCGGTGCATTGCATAAACCGAACGGCATTACACAATATTCGAACAGTCCCTGTTTGGTCTTGAAAGCAGTCTTCCACTCATCCCCGGGTCGAACCTGTATCAGATGGTAAGCGCCCCGCAAATCCAACTTGGTAAATACCGTGGCTTTGCGAAGCTGGTCCAATAACACAGGGATGAGTGGAAGAGGGTACTTGTTCTTTACCGTTGCTTTATTCAAGGCCCTATAGTCTACACAGGCCCTCAAGGACCCCTCCTTCTTCGGAATAAAGAAGATTGCCGATGACACAGGCGAGGTGGAAGGACGGATATAACCCAATCGTAACATCTCCTCAATGTACTCCTTAAGATGCTCCTCCTCAGGTTCCGCCAAGGCATGAATACGGCTACAAGGCAGGGGAACACCCGGCACCAGATCGATCTTACAGTCAAATGACCAATGCGGGGGAAGACCCTGAGCACATCCCTTGTCAAAGACCTCCTTAAACTCCGAATACTGTAAAGGAACAGAGCTCACTTCAGTCACCGCACAAGACAAAGGATTGATTCACTCCCTGGCCCCCACATAACAATGTTTCAAGCAATGGGCGGAATCCAACGTTACCAAGCGCTGTACCCAATCGATCTTCGGATGGTGTTCTTGCAGCCAAGGGACCCCTAATACCAAACCAAAAGAAGGCGCATCGATCAAATCAAAGACCACTGCTTCCGAATGCCCGTTCTCACACAACAGCCGTAAAGGAACAGTTTGGCGAGTAATACATCCAGATGTCAATTCTGTCCCATCTATGGCTTTCACCGGTTCTGGCTGTTCCTTAAGATGACATGAAATCCTTAATTTTTCAGCCAACGATATATCAATAAAATTACCGGTTGCACCTGAGTCCAACAGGACTGATACTGGGACTCGTTCAGACACAGAAAGCAATAAATGGGCATTGATGATAAAATGCCTTGGTGCCTGATCTACCGCTCCCAACACATCATACGGTCTCCCTTGTTCCTTCTGTTGGCAAGTACGTCCCTCTACTTGAACAAAAGCTACCTTCTTGCCATACCCTATACCCGACGGTTTCACAGGACATTCCCTGGCAAAATGGCCTCCCTGTCCACAGTACAGACACAGGTTTAACTCCCTTCTCCTCTTCTTCTCTTCCGGAGTCAAGGGCCCGCGCATCCCTCCTATCTCCATAGGTTCGGGCGCTGTTTTGCTATCCCCCACTGGTTTTGCCTCGGGCTTCACGTAACCTCCCCGTGTGACCTGAAAACGACTACGTTCCCCGCGTCTCTCTGCCAAGCGATGATTCAGCTTGACTACCAGATCAATGAACGCTGCACAATCCCCAGGTGGATCCACCACCTGTGACACCACATCCTTAAGTTCCTCACAAAGACCCTGGTAAAACAGGGAAGTCCTTTTGTCTGCTGGCCAATGAGTCTCAGATACCAACCGATTGAATGACGATATGTATGACAACAGGTCCTGCCTGCCCTGCCGTAACTTCAAAAGTTCCGCGTCACTCGCCTGCATGAAAGCATGCTTAGCGAACAAGCCCCTCATCAACTCTTTAAAGGCCGCGTAATCGTACAATACACGATCGTCGCTATCAATCAAGGGGATAGACCACTGAGCAGCGGTGCCAGCCAAATATGAGATGGTAAAAGCAACTTTAGCCGAATCATCCGGAAAGGCACCAGGCTTGCACATAAAGTGCAACTGACACTGATTCATGAAAGTGGCATATTTCTCACTATCCCCAGTGAACCTTTCTGGGGGCGCCAAAGGCACCGCAACTGGGGTATTAACTGTAACTGCGAGAGGAACTCCACCTCCTGCAGCACCTGAACCTGCCCCACCACTATACTGGAAAGTCGCTGGCTGGATAACCGTTGCTTGACCCCTTTGATGCAGCTGTTCCCTAGCCCTCACGGCTACCAACTCCTGCTTCAGACCCATGTTCTCTTGACGTAAATCCTGCACCTGAGCCTGCAAGGCTGTCAAGGCCCCCATAACATCCTGTAGGGTGGGCATACCGGTCCCGCCACCCGAGGGATTCCCTGATTCATCATTCATCTTCGTCCGGGCAGTGCGTAACACTTGGGCTAGTAATTCTGTTGTGGTTCCGCCCGCTCAGCCCATGCACCGCAGGAACGAAGTGAAGTATGCACCAATCCCCTCTCCCTGCCCATATGACACCTCACAGACACACACAACTATAAGGATGCCAATGAACCTGAAAAGAGGGTGGTATTAAGGTGACACCAAGTCTTCCACCCTTATTGTAGATAAAAGACACTGCTCCCGTCTCCTCGCCTCCGCACCTATGTACACAGACAGAAGGGAATACAATTCACCAAAAGCATGATAATCAAAGCACTCCCTGACCCCCAATAGCAATGAACATGTCCTGCCACCACAATCACCACAGCCAGCTTACCTATGAAAAATGCAGGCTTTGCCTCGATGAGACACCGGACAGCAGTTGATATTGAGTCCAATTCAACTCCAGAGACTCATTAAAAAGACATGAAATATTGTATTGTGTCACCCATTCAAAAGACGATAATATAAGGGGAAAAAGGAACAAATGCCCGTAAAAGCAGGAGCATACCAGAAAAAACCCCTTTTGAAGTGGTTTATGTAAGGGCAGATGAACGAACCCCAACCAAGGAAAAGGATAAATAATCGGCTCTTAGCACTCGCGGAATGACCCGAAAAAGGGTCACTTCCGCATAAGGAGGTGGTGCGGTACAAAATAGAGGACACGTCACGAAGCCTAAGCCCCGCGATGACTCACGTGACCTCCGGACTACCGTCAGCACAACAAACCACTCCCGGGTACGGAGGTCGTTAGGAGCCCCTAACTGACTTTACCTCCAGCAACGAGTGCCGAAAAACGGACTGGGACAACGGAATAAGGGACAAGGGAAATTATCCTAACTAACTAGGAGGGGCAAAAAGCAAGAAGGGAAGGGGAGGAAAACGGGACTGAGAAAAGGGGCAAAAATACTCCAAGGGGAATCACGAAATCCAGTCCTCACGAGCCCGTGAGGACAACTTGCCAAACAGCCAAGGAGTAAGCAAATTCTGCACACAACAGCCAGGAACCAGGAACCTACACAGGAAGCAATTACTAGCAGGGAAACAAAGGTAGGACAGGCTTTTAACCACTTCCTAGACGATCATGTGATGGCAGGTCATGAACACCAAAAAAGGACTACCCCGGCCCCGCATCCTAACAGTACCCCCCTCCAATGACCCTCCCCACAGGGCGGGGTTTAGCGGGATGTCTCCTATGAAACATACGGACCAAGCGTGGTGCATGCACCCCTGCAGCTGGCTCCCAAGTCCTGTCCTCCGGGGCATATCCCTTCCAATCAACCAGGTAATATAGGTGACCCCTCCTACGCCTTGAGTCTAAGATAGCTTGCACCTCAAACTCCACCTCCCCATCGATGACCAAAAGTGGGGGCGGGGGCAACAGCCGTGCCGAGGGTACATATGGCTTCAATAAAGACGTATGAAAGACAGGATGGATCTTATAGTCCTGGGGTAACTGAAGCTTCATGGCTACCGGATTAACCACCTGTAGAACTGGAAAAGGGCCCACGAACCTGGGTTGTAATTTACGGGAACCCTGCATCCTCAAATTACGAGAGGCCAACCATACCATATCACCCACCTTATACAGTGGGGCTGGGGACCGATGTCTATCAGCCTGCCTCTTCATCTCCACCTTGGCTTCCAACAGCCTCACTCGTGCCAAATCCCAAATGCCACTCAACTTCTTACACATATCATCAATGGCCGGCACATGCCCAGTGGGTTGAATGGCTATAGCCCTAGGATGATACCCCAAGGAGTAATAGAAGGGCGTCATACCCAACGCTGAATGCAAGCTGTTATTATATGCAAATTCCGCAATGGGCAGAGCAGTCAGCCAATCACAGGACAAAGATGACACCAGACACCTTAAATATTGCTCCATGGTCTGATTGGTGCGCTCGGTTTGGCCATCCGACTGAGGATGATACGCCGAAGACAACCTTATCTCAGTCTTCAGCACCAAACAGAGCTCAGTCCAAAAATGAGACACAAACTAGGCCCCCCTATCAGAGACAATTACCGACGGCAAGCCATGTATCCTCACTATCGCGGACATGAACACCAACGCCATTTCCTTGGCTGTAGGGATCTTGGGCAATGGAACGAAGTGCGCCATTTTAGTGAATAGATCAACCACCACCATTATAGCGGTAAACCCACTCACCAAAGGCAGATCGGTCACAAAGTCCATGCTTATGGTATGCCATGGGGAAGGAGGAACTTCCAAGGGCTGCAAAAGACCCGAAGGTTTACAATGTGATGGTTTGTTAATGGCACAAATAGGACAAGCTGTCACATGGTTCTGGATATCCTTTGCCATTGACTCCCACCAAAACCATCTCATGCACAATTCCTTTGTTTTCCCCATTCCAGGATGCGCCACCAATGCAGAGGAATGGCACCATTCCAACACCTCTTCTCTTAAGACGGGTGGGATAAACAACCTACCCTCATGATGTAACAATCCATCCTGAATGATGACCTGGTGCAATGACCTCCACGGATCCATATCTATCTGACCCAATTGCTCCTTCACCTGATCAGGGAAATCGCCAGATGTTACGGCCCCAATGATCCTTCGACCATCGATCATTGGCCGGACGTCACCCAAGGTATTCATATCCCCGGGACCAACATGTATCCGGGATAGGGCGTCAGACTTGATCTGCTGTGCAGCGGGTCTATATGTAATGACAAAGTCATACTCATTAAAAAATAGAACCCACCGCATCTGACGAGGTGTTAAAGCCCTAGCAGATCTAAAAAACTCCAAATGTTTATGGTCGGTGTAAATGGTGATAACATGTCGTGCACCCCATAGATAGTTACGCCATTCTTCAAATGCCAGCTTCACCGCTAATAATTCCCTCTCCGCCACCGTATAATTACGTTCTGCTGGTAACAACGTTTTGGAAAAGAAGGCGATGGGGTGCATATCACCAGTGTCTTCATCACGTTGAGATAACACCCCACCCACCGCGCACATAGAAGCGTCTGTTTCTACAAAGAACGGCAGGGCAGAATCAGGGTGCACCAACACAGGCGCCGTTGTAAAATGTTCGAGCAACAGTTGGAAAGCCTCCTGAGCCTCAACAGACCATACAAAAGGAACCCCCTTTCGCAATAAACGGGTCATTGGAGCCACCACCTCGGAAAAGTGGGATATAAACCGCCGATAAAAGTTGGCAAAACCCAAAAGCACCTGGATTTGCTTCACAGTAGACGGTATAGGCCAGGATACAATTGCCTGGATCTTTTTAGGGTCCATTCGAACTCCCGCCGCTGAGATAATAAACCCCAAAAACTCCACCTCAGGGGTGCTGAACTGACACTTCTCCAATTTAGCATACAGATGGTTTTCCTGCAATTTCCTTAACACTTGTGTCACATGATCTTGATGGTCAGCACCCGTTTCCGAATAAATGAGAATGTCATCCAGATAGACAATGACAGTGCTATCCAAATATTCCCTGAGGACCTCATTAATAAAGAACTGGAATGCCGCCGGCGCATTGCATAAACCGAACGGCATTACACAATATTCGAACAGTCCCTGTTTGGTCTTGAAAGCAGTCTTCCACTCATCCCCGGGTCGAACCCGTATCAGATGGTAAGCGCCCCGCAAATCCAACTTGGTAAATACCGTGGCTTTGCGAAGCTGGTCCAATAACACAGGGATGAGTGGAAGAGGGTACTTGTTCTTTACCGTTGCTTTATTCAAGGCCCTATAGTCTACACAGGCCCTCAAGGACCCCTCCTTCTTCGGAATAAAGAAGATCGCCGATGACACAGGCGAGGTGGAAGGACGGATATAACCCAATCGTAACATCTCCTCAATGTACTCCTTAAGATGCTCCTCCTCAGGTTCCGCCAAGGCATAAATACGGCTACAAGGCAGCGGAACACCCGGCACCAGATCGATCTTACAGTCAAATGACCGATGCGGGGGAAGACCCTGAGCACATCCCTTGTCAAAGACCGCCTTAAACTCCGAATACTGTAAAGGAACAGAGCTCACTTCAGTCACCGCACAAGACAAAGGATTGATTCGCTCCCTGGCCTCCACATAACAATGTTTCAAGCAATGGGCGGAATCCAACGTTACCAAGCGCTGTACCCAATCGATCTTCGGATTGTGTTCTTGTAGCCAAGGGACCCCTAATACCAAACCAAAAGAAGGCGCATCGATCAAATCAAAGACCACTGCTTCCGAATGCCCGTTCTCACACAACAGCCGTAAAGGAACAGTTTGGCGAGTAATACATCCAGATGTCAATTCTGTCCCATCTATGGCTCTCACCGGTTCTGGCTGTTCCTTAAGATGACATGAAATCCTTAATTTTTCAGCCAACGATATATCAATAAAATTACCGGTTGCACCTGAGTCCAACAGGACTGATACTGGGACTCGTTCAGACACAGAAAGCAATAAATGGGCATTGATGATAAAATGCCTTGGTGCCTGATCTACCGCTCCCAACACATCATACGGTCTCCCTTGTTCCTTCTGTTGGCAAGTGCGTCCCTCTACTTGAACAAAAGCTACCTTCTTGCCATACCCTATACCCGACGGTTTCACAGGACATTCCCTGGCAAAATGGCCTCCCTGTCCACAGTACAGACACAGGTTTAACTCCCTTCTCCTCTTCTTCTCTTCCGGAGTCAAGGGCCCGCGCATCCCTCCTATCTCCATAGGTTCGGGCGCTGTTTTGCTATCCCCCACTGGTTTTGCCTCGGGCTTCACGTAACCTCCCCGTGTGACCTGAAAACGACTACGTTCCCCGCGTCTCTCTGCCAAGCGATGATTCAGCTTGACTACCAGATCAATGAACGCTGCACAATCCCCAGGTGGATCCACCACCTGTGACACCACATCCTTAAGTTCCTCACAAAGACCCTGGTAAAACAGGGAAGTCCTTTTGTCTGCTGGCCAATGAGTCTCAGATACCAACCGATTGAATGACGATATGTATGACAACAGGTCCTGCCTGCCTTGCCGTAACTTCAAAAGTTCCGCGTCACTCACCTGCATGAAAGCATGCTTAGCGAACAAGCCCCTCATCAACTCTTTAAAGGCCGCGTAATCGTACAATACACGATCGTCGCTATCAATCAAGGGGATAGACCACTGAGCAGCGGTGCCAGCCAAATATGAGATGGTAAAAGCAACTTTAGCCGAATCATCCGGAAAGGCACCAGGCTTGCACATAAAGTGCAACTGACACTGATTCATGAAAGTGGCATATTTCTCACTATCCCCAGTGACCCTTTCTGGGGGCGCCAAAGGCACCGCAACTGGGGTATTAACCGTAACTGCGAGAGGAACTCCACCTCCTGCAGCACCTGAACCTGCCCCACCACTATACTGGAAAGTCGCTGGCTGGATAACCGTTGCTTGACCCCTTTGATGCAGCTGTTCCCTAGCCCTCACGGCTACCAACTCCTGCTTCAGACCCATGTTCTCTTGACGTAAATCCTGCACCTGAGCCTGCAAGGCTGTCCAGGCCCCCATAACATCCTGTAGGGTGGGCATACCGGTCCCGCCACCCGAGGGATTCCCTGATTCATCATTCATCTTCGTCCGGGCAGTGCGTAACACTTGGGCTAGTAATTCTGTTGTGGTTCCGCCCGCTCAGCCCATGCACCGCAGGAACGAAGTGAAGTATGCACCAATCCCCTCTCCCTGCCCATATGACACCTCACAGACACACACAACTATAAGGATGCCAATGAACCTGAAAAGAGGGTGTTATTAAGGTGACACCAAGTCTTCCACCCTTATTGTAGATAAAAGACACTGCTCCCGTCTCCTCGCCTCCGCACCTATGTACACAGACAGAAGGGAATACAATTCACCAAAAGCATGATAATCAAAGCACTCCCTGACCCCCAATAGCAATGAACATGTCCTGCCACCACAATCACCACAGCCAGCTTACCTATGAAAAATGCAGGCTTTGCCTCGATGAGACACCGGACAGCAGTTGATATTGAGTCCAATTCAACTCCAGAGACTCATTAAAAAGACATGAAATATTGTATTGTGTCACCCATTCAAAAGACGATAATATAAGGGGAAAAAGGAACAAATGCCCGTAAAAGCAGGAGCATACCAGAAAAAAACCCTTTTCAAGTGGTTTATGTAAGGGCAGATGAACGAACCCCAACCAAGGAAAAGGATAAATAATCGGCTCTTAGCACTCGCGGAATGACCCGAAAAAGGGTCACTTCCGCATAAGGAGGTGGTGCGGTACAAAATAGAGGACACGTCACGAAGCCTAAGCCCCGCGATGACTCACGTGACCTCCGGATTACCGTCAGCTCAACAAACCACTCCCGGGTGCGGAGGTCGTTAGGAGCCCCTAACTGACTTGACCTCCAGCAACGAGTGCCGAAAAACGGACTGGGACAACGGAATAAGGGACAAGGGAAATTATCCTAACTAACTAAGAGGGGCAAAAAGCAAGAAGGGAAGGGGAGGAAAACGGGACTGAGAAAAGGGGCAAAAATACTCCAAGGGAAATCACGAAATCCAGTCCTCACGAGCCCGTGAGGACAACTTGCCAAACAGCCAAGGAGTAAGCAAATTCTGCACACAACAGCCAGGAACCAGGAACCTACACAGGAAGCAATTACTAGCAGGGAAACAATGGTAGGACAGGCTTTTAACCACTTCCTAGACGATCATGTGATGGCAGGTCATGAACACCAAAAAAGGACTACCCCGGCCCCGCATCCTAACACCCTGCTCTTGGCAGTCACGGCATTCTAGCAAAAGCTGATAGGCTGTCTGGCTTTCTCAAGGTGACAGCCAGTGTCCTTGTCTTCTATGCAAAAAAAGGTTTGCAGTTCCTGCCCAAACCTCTATCCTCTTATCCCTTGAAGTTACTCTCGCCCTATCTCTCTTTTGCATCAGGGTTACATACCTTCCAGGACTCTGATAGTGACTGCTATAATGAATAAATATGAACATGTTACCTCTCATTGAATGTCTCTGACAGCAACAATCAGCATGATCTTTCACCTACTTACGGACTCTGACACATTGTTTAGTGTTTGAAAAGGAGGTATGAATATTGGCACAAATCCACACTAAACACTACGAGGCAGTGGCGAACGCTTCAGCTCTGCATAGAAAATAATTGCTGAACCATCTAACTGAAGCAAAGATAAAGTGACATATTTGTACAAACCAAACGAAGTTAAAATTGACATGCATTTATAATTGGAAAATATGAAATCAAATATAGCAAATGTATCAAATGCAATGGGGATTTTATGGTTTATATCTGTTTTATTGTAATTTGTTTGGTTCACACATACACCCACCTGCAACCACATTTCAGTGGGGGCGCATAGAAGCTGTTCAAGACTTTGAGAATCTCCTTGAACCTCAGCTATCCCAATTTACCCACCTGTGCTCCACATTCCCTCTGGCAACTTTCAAAGCACAACATACCTTGTACCATCAGACATGTTAGGAGTCATTGCAAGGAACAGCTTCAGAGGACACCCAGGTCTCTTTTAAGTGTGGTACTAACAGGTTAAACAGCTGTCTGTTCTGTAATGTGGGGCTGTGTTAGGTGGAGCACCCTCAGGTATGTGGGATATGTGAGCTCGCTGAAATCTTCAAACATCAGCCATTTAAGAAAGTTCTGAACTGTGTGTGTGTGTGTGTGTGATATGCTGCCATTTTCTTCTGTGTTTCCCAAGCCACCTTATTGCTGGCCATGTGGCGACCTCCATTTTGTGGAGCGTGTGTGTGTGTGTGTGTGTGTGTGTGTGTGTGTGAGTATGTGTGCGCTGGCATGGTTCACTGGTATTGCCAAATGGCTGAAGGCAAGTGCTATAGTTCAAGATAATGTGGGATGGTTTTGTGAATGATTGTTGCAAGTGGCTGAGGTCAGTATTTTGTTTAACTGCATTTGGTTTGTGAAGGAAGGGATGTTGTAAAATTGGTGCTGTGCATGTATAGCTTGTGACCTGGCCAGGTCTTGTGGTTCATAGCTGGCCATGCAGCGTACTACTACAGGGTGAGGTGTCTGTGTGGTGTTAAAGTGATGTTGTGACTATGGTTAATTGCTGATGCAAGTGAGAGATGAAAGTGCATATGTGAAATATTGGAGGGTGATGTGGAAGGACTAATGTCAAAATTGGGTGTGGCTGAATAACTGTGTGATTTGAATGAGTTTCTACTTTAAGCAATGCAGGGAGTGGGTGGTACGAGGTGGTGTGTGGAGTAGTGTAGTGAATGTTTACTGGAGGCAGCTTTGGTAAGTGGTGGTGTGAGTGGTGTAGTGAAAGCACTGATTCAAAGAGTCAAGTGGTGTAAATGGCATTGTGGTGTGCTAAATGTCACAATAAGTGTCAGAATAGTGTGGCGAGTGGTAGTAAGTAAATGACGGTGGGTACACTGCGAATGGCAGGAGTAAATGATTGAAGTGCTGATATACCTAGGTGCTGATGACTAGATGGTGTGAGCAACTGGTGTGGTAGGTGGTATTCTGTGAGACTGAGGGAGTTGCAAGTAGTTTAATGTATAGCATAGTCTGTGAGGAAATGGGCGTGAAGCAAGTCATTGATATAACAATTGGTACAACTATTTGGTGTTTGATTGAAGGATGCTTTAACTGAATAATGGCAAGTGAATGTTGTGAACAATTAGTATTGAAGGAACCTTTAACAGTGTGTGTTAATAAGAATGTGCATCTTATTAGTGTTGGATGCAGTTCATTTGTGTTCTGCATGTACAGGTGGGTTAGAAAGTGACTGTGTGGCATATTGGGGCAGAGAATGACATTGCACATGGCTGAGGTTGAGTGTTATTTGTTACCTGGGAGCTGTGAGTGAATGGGGGGTTTTCATGGACCAGTGAATGTTAAACAGATAATGGGTGGTTCCAGGGGTATTAATAGTAGAAGACGGTTAAATGATGTGATTGCTAAAGTGAAGCATCTGTTGTCTATGATGAAAACTGTTTTAGTGTACTGCGTAAAAGACTGCATGAGCAGAGTAAAAAGGGTGAAGTGTGAATGTGGGAGAGCGACTGATGTAGCTATTGTAGCAAGTGGGTCAAGTGCTGTTATGCATGGCTTAGTGAGTCACCTGGAGTAGTTTTGTGGGTGTTGTGAATGACTGCACATGAGTACTGCTGTTAGTGGGGGATTTTGTAACTAGCCTTGAAGAAAACTGTTGGTTACTGCTAGACAAGCAGGGAATGGAGAGGGCTAAGAGAGGGCCAGGGTACTCAGTGCTTAATTTGAGCCGGTGGTTTCCAGTGATTTGCTCCGGCACTTAATTGTCAATATCGGCACTTATGGCAGTTTGCCACATGATGCGGCTGTAGGCTATTTTAGAGATAAGCACAACAACAGTAGTTTATTATTTCAATATACATTAACATGACTAATACTGGCCATCCAAGCCATTCTTATGGTTTTTGGGACCTGGAACATTCTCAATTGTCACACTTAGAGGAGGAACATGGTTAGTAGTAGTGCTGGTACTCTAGTTGGCAGAGCTGGCAGGAGCAATGGGTGGTGCAAGCTGCAGTGGTTTCCTGACAAGTGCCTTGGCACATATTTTTTCACAAATTAGGCACTGAGGGTAGAAGATGGTTATTTTGAGAGAATGAGAGGCTGTGAAAATATAAAGTGGTGGTCTCTATGTACAAGGCTAATAGGGAGCATGACAAGTCAGAAGTGTGTGGCCTTGAGGTTCAGCAGTGCTAAACATGCTGTTGAGCTGGGCTGCAGTGCAATGGCGAGGCTGAGAGACATCACAGTGCAGATGAGGGGTTGTCAGCTTCATGTTAGTGTAGGGTTGCCGGTCAGTGTAAGGCTATGGTCTGACACTGGTAGAGTCCTATGGATTAGGCCTACTGAGACGCTGAGTAAAGAGGTGGAAATGGCAGGTGGGCTGAGTATCAGGGTGCTGCCTAAGAGCGGTGCTGGGAAATACCTAGTGTGAAGGTGCAGACTGCAGAGTGTGTTGTATGGGTTGTAGGGGTGATAGTGATATAAAAGGGGATACTTTACCTTGTTGCTTTAAATAAGGGGTGCTAGCAAATTGTGAGCATAGGAATGAGGTTTGGTTTAAGTTATTTTATGTGAATTTGTAAAGCTTACTATCACCAAAAAGTGTATCCTAGCACTGACCAGGTGTGTGTGCCTACACCTGACTATAGCAGGTAGGTTAATTGAAAAGTCAGGTCATCAGCTTCTTGTAGAGTGCAAGAAACGAGGGAGAGGAGGCTCTGTTGCGGAATGAGAGGTAGTTCCACGCTCTAGGAGTGATGTAAAAGAACACTAGACCTCCTGACCTTTTGCAGTGTATGTGTGGAATGTGGACAAGTAAGAGTCCTGTGGAGTGGAGTAGTCTGAATGGTTGGTGGTAATAGATGCGACTATTCATGTCGAAGGGGCCTCTGTTGTATAGGGCCTAGGGGCCCACTTTAATTTTTGGCGGACAGAGTATTCACCATTGGCCTGACCGAGGACTTTATGTCTGCAAGGCCGAGAGTATTACACCCGCCAAATTCATAAATGACCGCCTAGCAGGCGGTCCTTTATGAAAGGAATTGGCAGGAACCACAGTAACGTGGTTCCTGTCAATGTATTTTGCTTTTTGTTAGAGGGCTGTGTCGGAAGGTCTTATTGAAATTCTCTCTGCATGCAAACATTGAGTACAGGTCACATGCTCTCTTCAGACAATGAGGAATTGCTCGACCATTGCATTTCAGCATGTTCTTACTACTTCAACAGATGAGTCCAGACCCTTCAATTGCTGTACTTGAACAGAACAGGTCAAAGACACTTTGAAGTCACAAACATCATTGTGATACATATAGTATTCAACTTAAATGTAGCATCCCCACCTGAAGAACCGGGTTATTTAAGACCCAGCGGCGCCAGGGGCACGCCCAAAGTCTTCGGGTTCACCTGTCTTAGAATACAGAGACACAGGATACTTCTGAGTGGCGTCAAAGATCAAATTTATTGGCTGCAGCCAGTAACAGAGGTCCTAGAAATCATCACGGTATGAGTTCTCAGGAGACTGCTCAATTTTACAAAGCAAGTCATCCCTTTTTATGCCAAAAATCATATTCCAAACAAATACCTAACATTTACAAACTGTCCAATCACATGTATCTACACCAGAGGTATCGCATGATGGTAAAACCCACTTTTCAGTTGCCCAGCCCATGATCAATCATCGGTCAAACCCAACATTCTTCTTTAGACAGGTCGAACAAACCCATAATAAAAAAAGGGCACAACCCAATCGTAAATAGACCATAAAGAAAGGAGCAGAAACAGGTGAGAGTAGGATAAGGCATATTTGTGTGCAGTAAAACTTTATGGTGTCCTGTGCTCTGATCCTTAATCTTGATCAGCTAAAGGGCAGGAACTGGTTTAACAAGGTCAGCTTCAGGCAACAGGGTCAGTTCACTCAGGTCAATCAGGAGTCAGCACAAACTCGAGCTAAGGTGTACATGTCCTTAAAAAGACTCGTTTAGCCACAGTCATCGGCCTATGTGAGGGCAACCACAAAATGGCTGCCAAACACAAAATGGAACCCAAGGGTTCAGAACGAAATCCCTAAATACGTAGTGAATCCATCGGTCTAACATGATGAAAACACTCATACTTGCCGCACTAACTAGTTACGGTACGCTAATATCAAATTCGTAACGAAACCATGACCTTTATGGAACGGGTTCAGAATTCACAGAACCTCAGACCCTCCTTTTGCCCTTACATAGGTAATAACCTAAACTCACGTCAATCTGAGTCCAGGTCTATATTCATCAGATCATCAAGATGTTGCTGGAGCATAATCCTATGACTTAGTACCTCTCTTGGGGCAGGCCTCCTTGCACACGTAGTAGCACAGATGCCACATATAGCAGGAGCGCACTGCACACAAAGACAGAACAGAAAAAGAATCGCTAAAGCCATCCCAATGATCATCAGAATCCTCCATCCCCAAGTGGATAACAATCCCCAGAACCATCCCATCAACGACCAATCTCCTTCGTCCATGTGTACAGACTCGGAGATCTTATGTAGCTTGGAAATGGCCTGGTACACTGTAGGAGCATTGTCTGGAATGAAAATGCAGCAGCTCGATTGAATCAATTTACATACCCCTCCTCTGTCTGCAAGTATGACGTCTAATGCAACTCGATTCTGCAACGTCATAAGACGATCCGATTTGAGCTCAGCAGTCAAATTACTTAGGGCATCGGCAGTCTCAACTATGTGGACTCAACCACTCTCGTCAATTGCCGTATGTTCCTACTATTAACCATAGGTCCCCAAAACGGCAGGAAACCCTTAAGAAAATCTCCAAATTCTTGTCCTGAAGTATCTTCCTTACTGAAGACACCTCTAACTACTCTATTTCTGTGGTAATCTGCCGCTGCAGTATACGTAGGGGGCAACAGATACAAAACATAACATGTTCCCGAAAAATCAGGGGGCAACCATGTATATGCTCTATCATAGCACACAAAATACGTACCCTTAGCTGCTAAAAACGGTGGGGAAGTCTGGGACGCAAAAACATACGTCTCAGTACAAACACTCTTCCCTAATTGAGCTCTCGGATTCTTGCCATTACCTTGCAGACACAAATGACCACGATGGGGCACGATCCAAATCGGGGATGATTTTTCCCTTCGCTGCTTTTCACTCAGACTAACACCATATCCAGTCACGTTCCAACCAATATAAGCTAGTGTCTCATCTTTAGGGATAGTCTCATAGGAATCGATTCCTCTAATCATATCTACTATTCCTTTCACTAGAGCACTATTACTTGGATTATCTTTCATAGAACGCAGGGGGTAAACTTCATGGGCATAAATAAACATCGTCCTATATGCCCATACAGATCCATTATAGCTGAATGGCAGAACCAGGTACGGAATACCCTTATCCGTGGTATGAGGCATAAGACCACACACCCAGCAATTAGTGGTTGTGAGAAAGACGACGACCCTACCTTTGAAGTTCGTGATCGGAACGAGTCTGCATCACTAACACTACCTCCCAATGCATCTAGGGACTTGAAGGAAATAGAGACGGACCGACTGACATTCCTGTATGCTCTGTCTCCACAGAGTCGTGACCCAAAAGTTGACACAGGGGACCCAGTAAGGAAACAGGATGAACCAATGAAAAGGGACATAGACCAGGAGGCGGTCTCTTGGTACAACGAGAGCGAGGACGGACGAGGAGGGAGAGACGCCGAACGTCGGAGAAAGCCTGGAAAGGACGCCGTGGAGTTCCAGAGGGAGACGGAGCTTGCCGTGGACCAGGAGGACGACGAGTCGGGAGACCGGTGGACCGAGGAGTGGTGGAGAAGACCAGGACCATAGACCATCTGTATCGCTGAATATTCCCATTACTACAAATAAACCACTTCCTTTTGGATCATATATACAGCCTTCTCACCTGTTTGTTAAGCCCGCGCTCCCACAGTGGTGTTCACTACTAACTGATGCTGATGCAGAAGCTGCACAAAGGAATTATTAACGAATTCCAATCTTCTGATAGATTCATGTTCAGGCAAAGGATGAAAAGAATGCGAAGAAGTAGTAGTAGGAAAAGACATAGGTTGTATGGTGGGTGCAAAAGTCACTTGGAAAGAAAAAACAAGATATCCCACTAAAAACATCGTTATGCTAAGTAACATTAAAAGATATGTTATCAAAAAACCTTTGCTACTCATTAGTCTACACAGTCTCATCTTAAAGTTCAATTCTACAACAGCTCTCTCGATCTCAAAAAACTCTCTAACCGTGCTGTTCGCGGCAGGTGGTTCTCTTCGGCTCAGAGGTATGTCTGTAATTCCAGGGAACGCCCTAGAACAAACCAGAACCGTCGACCTTATGTCTACACGGCTGTACACTCCAAGGCTTCATACCGCGACCCTACAGCAGAACCCGGATGGCAGTTCGAAAAAAAAGAAAAATAGATCAAAACAGCTTTTCGGATGAGAGAGCGTTTTTTTTTTAAAAGCAAAAAGGAATTAATTGTGTATTAGTCCATCGGCTCTCGGTCGTAGATTATAGCGGCCTTTACCAGGCACTGTCTGATCTCAGAACAACAACTCAGGCTCAGTAGTGTCCAATCGTGCAGGTGGAGACACAGCTTCTTGCAAAATATCGTTATCCTAACGCTCAGAACTTGTCCCAACCAAACGTGCGTCACTGAATGGAACGTAACGTGGCACTGTATCAGTCTCTGAATCACCAACACCCTCCTGGACCCACTGGTCGTACGGCAGAGGCAATGATACCCTCTTACAATGTACGCCGTGGATCCAGTTCTTCTTGCCCTGAACTCTCACTGCGGTACGCGTCGATAAAAGGACTTGAAATGGTCCAATCCAGCGGGGCTGATCATTCTTTGTCCGCTGAAAGTTGTGCACCAACACCCAGGAACCAGGGTCAATGGCGTGTCCTGAATCTTCAGATGCTTGAGGAAGTGTATCGTAAACCTGTTGGTGTAAGACACGCAATTTAGCCGTCAAACCATACAAGTAGTCAACCAGCACGGGATGTTCAATCTCGCTAAACTTTGTTGGCCTCGGCACTCCCCATACATTTGCCGGGCGGCCAAACACGATCTCATAGGGACTAAGACCAATTCGGGAATGCACTGTAGTCCTTGTTGACAAAAGTGCCAACGGCAAAGCATCGGGCTATTAGAGACCAGAACTCGCCTGAATTTTAGCTAACTTTAGCTTCAAAGTGTCATTGTAAAATTCCACTAATCCAGCTGATTGGGGATGATTCGCAGCGTGGAACTTCTGACGGATGCCCAAACCCTCACACACTTTCTTCATGATCTGGCCCACAAACTCACTTCCATTATCACTCCACACCATCCTTGGCAATCCAAACCTAGGGAAATATTCTTTGAGCAAGACTTTAGCTGTGGACAAGGCAGTGTTATCTTTTAGGGGGTATGCCTCTACCCATCTCGAAAAGGCACACACAACTACAAGGACGTATTTTAGATTATTACACCTTTCCATGTGTATGAAATGCAATTGTAGCACCTCGAACGGATACGTCGGAGGCGCAAAGTGACCAGCTGGAGTTGGAGTTCCCTTGCCAGGATTATACATCAGACAAACCATGCAGTTCTTGACCAGATTCTCCGCACACTTAGGAATTCCAGCATTCTGCCATACTGGAGCCAACAACTTACAAATCCCTTTCGCACTAATGTGAGCCATTCCATGCGCCATCGTATACACTGCAAGCACATACGCATCAGGTAACAACCATCGCTGATGTTCTGACAGCTCAGTCCAACAACCAGTCGAATCCAATTTTCCCTTACTCTCTCTCCACACACTCAATTATTTCTCTGTAGCTTCAGCCTGAATTGACTTCACACTCTCTATCGTATCTTCACACATTCCTCTATCCAGAACCCATCTTGCTGGACCCGCAACATACATTCGACTCGTCACATCTTTGGCCGCTTCTTTCGCAACTTCATCCGCAAACGCATTACCACGAGAAACATCATCGGTAGCCTTCTTATGTGCACTGCATTTCACGATCGCAACTTGTATCGGCAACGTAAGTGACTCGAGAAGCTCATTCACCAACTGACCATGCTGAATCTTCGTACCATGCGAATTAAGAAATCCACGTTCTTTCCACAAACGCCCAAAACTATGAGCAACACCAAACGCATACTGGCTATCGGTATACACAGTCACTCTCTTTCCTTTCGACAACACACACGCTCTCGTCAGTGCAATCAACTCTGCTGCTTGGGCTGAATTTTGTGGGATACGTGCAGCTTCAACAATCGTATGCAAAGTCGTAACCGCATATGCTGCAGTCGTATCACCATTCAGAAGCTTTAAGCATGAACCGTCTACCCACAAAATACCATCAGGATCCGAAAGGGGAGTGTCTTTCAGGTCGACTCTACCCTTCGTCTCCTCTTCCGTCCTTAAAAAACAATCATGCTGTTCCTGACCATCTGTATCCACAGAAATCGGCAACAATGTTGCTGGATTTAATACATTACACCGCTTGATGTGCACATGACTAGCCAAAAGCGTCAACTCATGACCGGACAACCTCGCACTAGTAAGGTGCTGAGTCTTTGTTCTATTTAACAGAGTATCCACTGCATGTGGAACCATCACGACCAATGTATTATCCATCACCAATCCAGCAGACTGTCGGATAGAAACAGCCGCTGCGGCTCTTAAGCAACTTGGCAACGCTCTAGCTACCGGATTTAAAGTCGACGAGAAAAACGCACATGGACGTTGCTTATCACCAAATTGTTGAGTCAAAACTGACAATGCACAACCCTCTCTCTCATGGACGTACAGTGTAAAAGGCTTACTGTAGTCGGGAGTACCCAACACAGGAGCAGAACACAATGCATCACGCAACTTAGAAAAACTTTTCTGACAATCGTCAGACCAAGGAAGAGGATTCGGTGTATCCTTACAAGTCAATGCCAATAGAGGTTTTGCCAATAAAGAAAAGTTCGGAATCCACTGTCTACAATACGACATGATACCCAAGAAAGCACGCACTTCTCTCTGTGTACTTGGCACAGTCATTCAAGTAATCGCTTGAATTCGTTCTGTGGTCAACCTTCTTCCCTCCTTTGACAAGAGATGACCTAAGTAGGTCACTTCTTGGCAAAAATACTGCAACTTAGAAGGTGACACTTTATGATGCAACAAAGAAAGAGTAGCTTCTTTACAAGTTTTCTCATCACCAGCAGCTACTAATAAATCGTCAACATACTGAATAAGAGCAGTACCAGCAGGCATCACAAGAGTATCAAGCTGAGTCTTGTTATGTTATGTTATGTTATTTATTTCTTCTATAGCGCACGGCTACTCCAAAGGAGAATCCCGGCGCTTTAGCGAAGAGGACTTATGCAGAGTCTTCAAAGCCTGGCTATAAATAGAAGGACTTTCGCAATAGCCTTGGGGAGCTCTCTTAAACCGGAAGCTTCGGCCTCCTAAAGAGAAGCCAAAAATATCTCTACTTTCCTCGGCAATTGGAATGCTGAAGAAAGCATTCTTCATATCTATAACCGAAAACCAGGCAGCTGAAGCAGGAATCAAAGTCAACAAAGCAGTAATATCCGGAACAACTGGAAACTGTGGCACGACAATCTTGTTAACCTCTCTAAGATCGATCACAAACCTATAAACAGGTGGCTGAGTAGAGTCAGTACACTTCAGGACAGGCAAAACGGGACTGTTACACACATTACCTCTCGTTTCTTCAATCACATCTTTCTCAATCAAATCATAGATAATCGCTAAAAGCGCTCTTTCACCATCACTCGAAATCCGATATTGGGAAATACGTGGCAATTTAACATTCGATTTGAGCGTAACAACATAGGGTGGAATCTCCAAAGACCCACATCATTAGGACCAGTAGCCCAAAGAGTATCAGGGAGAGAACGCAATTCCAGTGGAAGTCGATCTTTAGATAAATACATTGGAGAGATCACTTTCTTACCCAATGTAAGCTGTACTCCCGAAGGAGAACAACGTAATGTTGCATGCAACCTTTTCAACAAATCCAAACCCAACTAATTCTCACCACAACCTGTTGTTAAGATGAGAGGTGCTTCCAACTCACAAGGCCCTATAGAAAGAGACAAGGGACTAGAAACTGGGTTACGAACTGGGGCGCCAGAGAATCCTACTGAAACATTGGTTAAGCCAGACAAAGGTGCGCCAGGGAGTTTAGAGTGCATGATAGAACTCTTCGCTGCACCAGTATCCAAAAGAAAAGGCTCTACCACACCCGATGTGGCTACTGCAACATAAGGCCCACTCTGATCTACTGGAACCGACACTACTCCCTCTCTTTGTCCATGGCTGTCCTAGCAATCATTATAATCAGCATTCTCACTCTCAACATAATAGTCATCAGCATAGTACTGAGTCGACTGACCAGATGCAATTTTCTGTTGATCAAAGCAATTCATAGAATTTTGTGGGGGAAAGGAACGTTCGTTCTGAGGAAACGCACCACGTCCTCTACCCCTAGACACTTGTTGAAAACCACCACGACCTCTCGGGCCGTCATACCACTCGCACGCTGTCGCAACACAGGACACTCATTTTTATAATGACCTTCCTCCCTACAATACGCACACTGATTTAAACCCAAGGGGGGTCTTGGAGGAAAATACCCAGCGTTCTGTTGCGATCTCTGAAACTGTGGAGGTTGCTGAAACTGTGGGCGTTGCTGTGACTCTTGCTGATTCGAGCGAGGCGGATACGCCTGCTGTAAAAGAACCTTTGTCTTTAAGTCTTTTGTCTTTTTCTCTGCTTTTTCTTTCTCGTCCTTATCCCTATTCTCATAGTACTGTGCAGTCGCCAATATCTGGGCCGACGATGAAACAGCCCAAGAACTTTCAGAATCTTTCAACTTATTAGAAAGTTCAGGGAGCAAATTAAAGACAAATTTGTCCACAAATAATCTTTGCCCACCTTCCGTACTCATGTCCTGACCACTATGATCTATAAATGTTTCTTCAAACCTAGTGAAGAAATCAGATACACTTTCATCTTTCTTCTGCTTACATGCTGCTAACTTATCCCAATTCACTCGTAAAGCAGGCATCATCGTCTTCATTAAATTAATAATTCTACCTGACAATTCTGTAACCAAAGGTTTAGGTTTAGTACCTCCCTGTTGTCTACCATCTGCAGCAAGAATATTCGCCCAAGTATCTCCTAATTCTGCCGCATGATTCTCATGACGAATCTTCGCCCACAAAGATTGTGGAACTACATTACCCATCAACATGTCGATGTCGGCTAAATTCATAATACACGCATCTACTGTCTGAGACAATTCTTTGTAATAACCAGCTGGATTCTTACGAGGATCAGGTAAGGTCTGTTTAAGAGCCAAGACATCTGCTCTCTTCCAAGGGACATGTACCCATACTCGCTGAAAATGAGCAGGTGCGGCAACAATACCCTGATTTACATTAGCCTGAACTGCTTCCTTCCATACAGGAGGAACTTCTCTCATGGGATACTGTCTCGCTTTTCTTCTAACAGAGGAATCAGGTTTGTACAATGTCTGAGGGGGAAGGCTAGATCTAAAAGCCAGTATCGTCTCTACGGCATCTGTAATATCAGATTCCACTATCATCCCTTTAGCAAAATCCGACTGAACATCAAGTAGTTCCTGCGGGATCAAACCCAAATCATTATCTTCCCATTCCTGACGCAGAAACATACACATTACATTAAAAACATACCTTTGCTTGGGCGGTTCCCACTGAAAGAAAACATCCATAACCGCTGGCAAACTATACCTTGAGGCATTCATAATCCATTTACGAGCTAACAAATCCAACACAGCCCATTCCTCGGAACCAGGAAGCTGACTACGACTCTGCCTATGTTCCGAAACAGGAGTCATATTCAATGACCCAAACAATGGAGACAATAAACTAGTAACAGTCTCTGTCATTCGTTTTCGAACAGAAGGAGAAGAAGCTACTAGATCAGGCACTCACACTAAAAGATCACGTCAACCAAGTGGCTGGTACATGCTTTCGGGCCATTGGACTGTTAAGGAGGGTCTTCCCTTATTTGCCAGACTGCCACAGAAAAACACTTGTCCAGGCGCTAGTCATTAGCAGAGTGGACTACTGTAATGGTCTTCTCTTAGAAGCAAACGAAGAACAACTCAATAAGTTACAGGTAGTCCAAAACACTGCGGCAAGGATTGTCCTGAATGTCCCACCTAGGACTCCCTCCCGCCCCCTGCTGACTAAACTCCACTGGCTCCCAGTGCGAAAACGAGTACAATTTAAGACCCTATGCACCATTCACAAGTGTCTAACAGGCACCTGCCCCAAATACCTGACCAAAATCTTTCAACCTTATGTTCCTGGACGCTCTTTACGATCCAGCAACCTTCAGCTGCTGCAGGTTCCTAGAATAAAAAAAGCCAGGCAAGGAGGCCGTGCTCTGGCCCACGCAGGGCCAGAGCTCTGGAATTCATTTCCTCTTACCCTGAGATCACATACCAACCATTTGGCCTTCCGAAAGACTCTCAAAACTCACCTGTTCACAAGCAACTAATCTCCTTTGGGCAATAGCTCAATCCCTCATTGTTCATGGTCACTATGAGTTATATTCTACCATTTTCAAAAAGCGCGGAGATACCCCTTCGGGAGTCTAATCAGGCGCTATATAAGAATATAAAATAAATAAAAATAAAGCAGACATAAGAACAGGAGAATAAGTATTTTGAGGCAAAGAAGGTGTAGGAATAAGAACAGTAGGAGTCTCAGATGCAGACGCAGAAGGCAAAGGAGTTTGAGGCAAAGCTGGTAGCGAAGCTTGCGACCCTAGAGCGAGTTGCGCAGGAGGAGGTAAAGCCATCTGTGGAGTACCAGGTGGCTGAGCAACAGCAGGAGGTTGAACCACAAAGGGTGGAACAACCGGAGGTAATGGAGGTGCAGTAGCACCCTGCACATAAGGAGGTGGTACTATCAGTAAATAAGACATCAAGGGATCTTTTTCAAGATCTTCAGTCGCTTTCGGAGGAGGAGACGGCAAGGCTGGATAACATTTATCTATGGCCATACAACGCTGCCTATCTGAAACTTCACTCGCTCGCTCCTCTCCATCATCCCTGTACTGCCTAGCAGCTTGTAGTACTGACATATTCTTATCTTTCCTATCTCGTTTAGCTTGTTTAATTTCTCTCTGCTTGGCTTCTTTACGCCAAAGGCGAAAGGAGTCAAACATTGCCAGCCGGGCTTTCTTCCTAAATAATTTAGTTTCTAAATTATCTAAAATCTCGGTATCAAAACTACCATGTTGGGGCCATCGTAAAACCCCATCTTTCCTAGTGTAACTGACCCATACTTCATTAAACGAAATGGGGCCCACGCCGTGTTTAGAATAGAGCTCATAAGTCGGAGTTCCAACTGGAGGTATCGGACATGAATCCTCCAATCGGGAATCCCTGTTACAACCACAACAGAATATTCTCCCAATTTTGCTAAGACCAGGCATCTTCGCTCACTAATCTAGCTTCAAACTTCAAGGGATTATCTACAACGATAGTCTCGCAAATATACGAGTCCCTCGGCTTTGGAAATTGCAATTTTCAAATCAAAACTAAGGACCAAACAAACTAAGAACCAAAGAACCAAAAACTAAGGACTGGGAGCGACCCACTTATACTTAACTGAGGTATCAGTCACGCCACCAGAAGACCCGTCTATCGTCTCGCCGTACAAAGCATCACAAATGGGTCCAAGACAGGGCGACAGTCAGGGCAGCAGTCCTTAGTAGCTGTCAGGAAAGCGGGAAGCCTCGCAGAAAAGACCTTCAGTCCACGTTCGACATGCCGGGGTCGATGAAGTGGTGGCCGTCCTCCAGAATTTCCTCACGAAGCTCCTCACGATCTTCAGGCTTGGACCGGTACCGCTGAAGTCGCCCCACGTTGGAAGCGCCAACTGAAGAACCGGGTTTTAGAACCCAGCGGCGCCAGGGGCACGCCCAAAGTCTTCGGGTTCACCTGTCTTAGAATACAGAGACACGGGATACTTCTGAGTGGCGTCAAAGATCAAATTTATTGGCTGCAGCCAGTAACAGAAGTCCTAGAAATCATCATGGTATGAGTTCTCAGGAGACTGCTCAATTTTACAAAGCAAGTCATCCCTTTTTATGCCAAAAATCACATTCCAAACAAATACCTAACATTTACAAACTGTCCAATCACATGTATCTACACCAGAGGTATCGCATGACGGTAAAACCCACTTTTCAGTTGCCCAGCCCATGATCAATCATCGGTCAAACCCAACATTCTTCTTTAGACAGGTCGAACGAACCCATAATAAAAAAAGGGCACAACCCAATCGTAAATAGACCATAAAGAAAGGAGCAGAAACAGGTGAGAGTAGGATAAGGCATATTTGTGTGCAGTAAAACTTTATGGTGTCCTGTGCTCTGATCCTTAATCTTGATCAGCTAAAGGGCAGAAACTGGTTTAACAAGGTCAGCTTCAGGCAACAGGGTCAGTTCACTCAGGTCAATCAGGAGTCAGCACAAACTCGAGTTGCTAAGGTGTACATGTCCTTAAAAAGACTAGTTCAGCCACAGTCATCGGCCTATGTGAGGGCAACCACAAAATGGCTGCCAAACACAAAATGGAACCTAAGGGTTCAGAATGAAATCCCTAAATACGTAGTGAATCCATCGGTCTAACATGATGAAAACACTCATACTTGCCGCACTAACTAGTTACGGTACGCTAATATCAAATTCGTAACGAAACCATGACCTTTATGGAACGGGTTCAGAATTCACAGAACCTCACACCAACATATAATTCTATCAATAATACACAGATTAGACAGTTTAAAGTGTGAAATTCCCAACAATCTACTAAAGAAAACCCCTGTCCCCGCACCCAACCTCCCGAACATGGCAACAATAGCAAATATTTAGACTAACGATCATCTTTTCCCTCCTGTTCCTTACTTTTGAATCTGCAAAGTGTTTGCAGTGTTATACTTATCCCCAAACCTTTTGCCTAACTCCTGTATTTTGTCTGGCCTGTTTTTGTTGACTTTCGGACTCTGGGCACTTTACCACTGCTATTCAGTGCTAAAGTGCATGTGCTCCCTCTCTTAAACATGGTATGCTTGGTCTACACCTGTTTGACACATTTAATTTACCTGTAAATCCCTTGTACAGTGGTATCATAGGGCCTGTAAATTAGATGATATTAGTGGGCCGGCAGCACTGCTTGCGCCACCCACAGAAGTAGCCTTTCAAAACTGTTTCAGGCCTCTGCCACTGCAGGGCCTGCATGTGCAGTTTACTGCCACAGTGACTTGGCATTTAAAGTTACTTGCCAAGCCGGAAACTCCCATTTTACTACATTTAGGTCACCCCTATGGTAGACTCTAGGTAGCCCCATGGGCAGGGTGCTGTGTAGGTAAAAGGTAGGACATGTGCCTTCATTGCGTGGGGTTTTCTGGTAGCACCAAACAGCCTATTTGGTTTCTCTCTGCTGTGAGGTTACTCCTCTCATAGGTGAGCATTGGGAATTCTCTTAAAAGTCTTTAAACGATAATTTAAGATCTGGAAGTAGGACTGTTGTCATGTTTGGTATGTTTGGTATTGTGGTGATAAATCCTGTTTATTGATGTAAGAGGATTTTTTATTACTATTGTAGAAATGCCCCTTTTAGAAAGTGAGCATTTCTATGTGCTTATGACTCGGTGCTTTCCAGCCTGACTCCAATCCACATCTAGGGTAAAGTGACAGCTGGGCTTTGTGCATACTTTCCAGACAGCCATCACATAGGACGTGTTGGGTGTAATAGGGTTGCATCTGCATTCAACTGCCTACAGAATGGTCTTCCTGGTCTGGGAACAAGGAAAGCGAGGAGCACTTATATTTGTAAAGGCTGTAACCTGCCCTCACACAAAGGCTAGGGCTGGGATTGAATGGTGGTGTTGTGCACTTATAAAAGGTCTTTTAAAGTTACCTTCACATCAAAGACATTTTGAGTACAAGTACAGGTGCTCTGACCCCATGATTTTAGACACTATATGGGACTTGTAACCAGACGTTGCTAGCTCTACATTCTGCACCTTGCTAAGAGGAACTGTTGTGCTGCCAGAAGGAACTAACACTGGAACTACTTGCTTTGTTGTGCTGACCTGCTTCCTGCTGGGAAAACTTCGTCTCTTCCCAAGGAAACTAGTGTGCTGGCCAGCTGCCTACCTGCCAGACCTTTGTGCCCTCAGTGCCCTTCAGGGGCATGTGGGCTTGGTTCCCCCTCCCTGTTCATTGGGAATTCCAGCAATCTGAAGGACTCCTTTTTTGGCACTGTTCCTGCCAGTTTGTGGAGTGCGTGGTGAGCGCTACATTGGTCAAATCAAATTTATTTGGAAACTGCTGTGTGGCGGGCTCTTTAATCAATTCAAACCCTCTGCTCTAATCTGCACTCCTCTGGGATCTGTGTGTTCCTACAATGCGGCCTCCCTACTAGGGACACCTTGACGGACAACCATTGTGCAGTGAGTGCTGCCCTCAGGCATCCTCTTCCTGCCTGTGGCAGCAACATCGCACCTCAAGGGCTCCCTTGATGCGACCCCATCAACCAAGTGAGGCGCATTGGATACCCTGTCACTCCAAGGGAAACCCACGGCATGGCCTTCCTCATTGAGCACGCTGCATTCCAGGGACATCAAAGGCATCAACACCAACTCCCAAGTCTGGGAGGCTGGAGTGGGACACTGAGCCCGGATGTTGCGACTGACCCCCTTTTACCTTGCCATGTCGGGATAATGAGTATTATTTCAGGATTCACATTTGTATGCTCAGTGATTGTGTTTTCATGTTGAGTGCAACATATAAGTCTTTATCTTATTGCATTAACTGTGATGTTATGACAATTGCCTAGTTGGCAAAGTAATTATTGTTTTGGTCTATGTTGATATGCAATACAGATACATATTTTTACATACCACTGTTTGGAGTCTTTTTTGTGGTGAATTTATTGTGTCACTGGTGTGAGTGTGTTGCATAAACGTTTCACACATTGCCTTTGGGATAAGTCTAACTGCTTGTACCAAGCTACCAAGTGGGTGAGCAGAGTTTATCTTGGGTGTGTAACTCCCTTACCCTGACTGGAGTGGTGGGTTCTGCCTGTCTGAATATATGACGTTATACCGTGAGCAAATACCACGTGGTAGGTTACAACATGAACGTTACATCGTCCGAGTTGTTACCACGCATTGGCAATACATTTCTACGACTTGTGCTAGATGGTGCACTGGACTTAGGAATAGTATAAATTACTATTCCTTATCCAGTTAGTGCAACAGCAGGGAATGTGTTGGACTTAAAATCCAACACATTTCCCGGTGTTGCATGCCATCTAGTACAAGTCATTAAAACAACTTGCGATGTAATGCCACGCGGAGGATGTATGACGTTACAACGCATGCTTTTACCACACATGCTGTTACAACGCAATTATTACAACGCAAACCTTTACAACGCATTACACTTGGGGGTGCTGGATAGTGAATAGTTTAATTTACTATTCCAACTCCAGTCCCCGTGGACACTAGGGAAGGTGTTGGATAGTAAATTAAAACTATTCCCTATCCTAGAGCACCCCCCTGTGTAATGCGTTGCAAAGGTTTTTGTTGTAATACTTGCGTTGTAACAGCACTGCGTGGTAAAAGTTTAGTTGTAAAGGAAGTTTCCCCCATGCGGACAATGCAACGTCCGCGTTGTTATCAAACCGCGTGGTACTACCAGCGTTGTAAACGCTGTCTCCTGCCTGTCTTAGGTGCATACCCTAGCCAACCAGAAACCCCATTTCCAACACTTACCTTATCATCAAAACCTCTTCTTACCTGGTGGAACATGTGAAATGTTTGCATTTGTGCCAGACAAATAACTTGCATGTTGTCTGTTTACGCCAGAACGAACCAACCCTTCAGATCCATATCTACCAGGATCTGTATATTGTACCTTCCACTTTCTTCTCAGAAATTCACTCTACCTATGCTAGAAAACAGTTATTTCCACCACTAGAGTGGGCAAGCAGCCCAATAACTGCCCACATGCTTTTATTCCACGCCTGCAAATTCGAGAAATGTTCAACTACGCACTTGTCACCCCACATCTCCGACATACACTGTGGTATTCACAATCTTGTGACTGCTGAGCACAAACAGCACTGTTCTGTGTTCATAAGTATGTTCTGCTGCTCATGGCAATTAGGGTCACTCTAATACCATATATAAACTGAAAATAACTTTTGGTAAGATACATTCCGTATTGTAACTGTGAACCCTAAGTTACACACAGACCACTGCTGCTTCGCGAGCCACCCCACCAAAACAGTAAAAAGTTAAACTACACACAGAGTGCCCATCACTCTGGGCTGAAAAAGAAAGGCAGGGCCGAAGGCACTACACAATAACACGGTGACAGTTTAGTGCCATACCTGTGCTGCCCTCATAAAGAGAACATACAGACCTCAATTCCCATCAACATCTGAAGGTCTTAAGAATACTACCTAACTCTCAGAACATTGTACTCACTTACATCAGCACCTCCAACTCTCCAATCTTCAAATAAACATCAATGACCCTGCCATTCTTCAATGCACCTTCCTCCAAGTTGGGCACAACTCCAGGAAACCTCTGCGTCACCGCCACCAAACACACAAAGGTACACCTATAACTGTGAGGCAGAAGGTGTGCATGGTTGATAGGGTATTGAAGGGTATTGAGGTCTTGTACCTTAACGAAATGTATTTTGCTGAGGAAAATCCAGTGTTTTTGCAAATTACACGCTTTGTGATTGGATCATGCTTTCGTACTCCTAGCCCCAGATCACATGACGATGGGAGTTTTGTGGGGACTGAATCTGGGTCCCCACATCCATACAGGAGATCTATTGTAGTATTGTTCATGCAAGTAATTTATATTTCTTTTGATGTCTTGCCAGTAAGAGATCAGAAACATAGGGTCATAAAATGATGCATGCAAAATCACACAATTTAATCATAGCAATTTGATATGGGGCAGAGATATTCCAAGGCATGGGAAAAGTGGGCTCTGGCCCAGGGCCCCAGCCTTTTAAGGACCCCCGGATAGAGCTGGCTCTGTTCTGCAGAGAGTCTTGCTCTCATGACCTAGAACAATTCTTAAACAGATTGTTTTAAATACAATTTTTCTTTAATTTCTTTTTAATGAGGGCGCAAGATTCTACTACATATTACAGACATTTTGTAAAGAAATGCTGTGTTTATGTCTCATGCAAAATCCAGGAAAAAAAGTTCTTGTAGATCAAAACAGGACCTCACATATGAGAAATGGGAGGGTGTCACCGAGATTATTTGCAGTAACATTAGTGAGCTGCTGCTGTGTTAAAATATTGAAAACACACGTCACTATCCCTGAAAATTAGATGTAAACACATTTAGAATCTGGAAGAGTGTGCCCGTGCACTGTCAGTGAGCTAGCCAAAGAGGGCATGAAAGAGCTGAAATTGGATCATAAATTCAAAGCTGTTCCAAATGGGGGCCCCAAAAATACGTTTGGCTCAGGGCCCCCAAAATCCTTAAGATGTCCCTGAGGTCTCACAATTGGTCACATAATTTCAAGCGTGGTACATAACATTTAAAATCAGGTATCATAGTCAGATCCGACAATGCACCCACTTGAGGAAACGGATGATCCTGAGGAGCATCCACTCAGGATACCTCGATGGTAGTGGAATAGGGAGAGTTCCTTTACAGTGTTAGTATCTGACTCTTAAAAAGCAGTCCAGACATGCTCAATCTTCACCACTGGGAGCCTGAGTATCCCTTGACTCGTGTAATTGTACCTCTGGTAGGCTCTTTGAAACACTCAGCTTCACTCTATTATCAGTACTCCAGAATGAGTAAGCACCGCCCTGGAATTATTGAGAAGTGCATAGTTATATTGAGAGTACTCTGCCAGATGATGGCAGCAGGCTGACCTGCACCTTTCTGTGCCATAACATGTATTAACACCTGATCTATTTCACTGGCCATTCTGTTCAAACACCTTGATGGACTAATAAAAAGCAGAGGAAAAAAGGGGAAAGTGCATCAGGCCACGATTCTTCAGTAACTCAAATACTTATTTTTTGTGACTGCAGAAGAAGTTGATGCAGAAGTGCGGACTTTGTTGCGCTTGATAATTAGTGGTTGTGGTAAACCCAAGACAACTCATAATCCTGACACCTGCAGGGACCCAGTTTGTGAAGGAATTGGAATTTTCAGCCCAGTTTTAATTAGGGCCTTTGGTGCAAAGGTGCTCTATCAATTTACATTAAGGACTATGGATAATGTTGTTTGACTGAACCACTGTGGGTGCAGAAAGGTTTCAGAAGGTTTGGTGAAAGGATGGTTAAAGGATCCAACATCGGGGTTTGTAGTTCTCCTTTCTCATTGCATGTGTGTAAGACACTGCAGAAAGCCGCAGGACTAGTCAGCTTTTTCGCTTGTGTTGCCTTCGGCTCGAATGTCAGGCAGCAGCAGATACCAAGGTCGCCATTTTCCCACCAGCTGTCAGAAGACACCATATTCCAGAAAGGCTCTCGCCTGGCAGTTTGGGATGGAAAGTTTCCATGAAGAGCAGGGTTAGTACTGATCTGCATTAGATGGACCTATGTCTAGAGAGGACAAAAAACAATGGCCTGGAATGTGTGCCAGGCGATCGCCAGTGGCCGAGATGAATGCAAGCATTTTACCAATCATCTTGCAGTTTTTTGCAGTCGATGCCCTAACTGTCCAAATAGACTGAAACTGGTCTAGCGATGATTATGTTCCCTTCTGAGAAGGTCTTGCTGGCAGCTCGGGATGGACTGTTCCCACGCTCCAATGAGGAGTAGGGTCTGTAATGATTTCCATACGTTGAACATTTGCCTAGACTGGTACTGTAGGAAAAAACTATGGAATGGAATGTGGCCCCAAATGATCAGCAGTGGCTGAGAGTAGTTCAAGCATTCCATCCGTAAGCTTGTTGTTGGTCGTGGAGCGGGGTGGCAGCCAACTGGGAACCGCTAACATACCCTCGACAGCATTAAGAGTTGTGACATTTTTCTAGAAACTATTTTCTTCTTCTTAGAATATTTACTCATATTTCCTGTTATTTCATGTAACGTCAACCTCACCATGTCCCCCCAATGTGGTGCTGTTTAGACTGCGAAACTGTACATGACGATTGGTTCACTTATATTGAGAGCCAAAGCAAACATCAGTGCTGAATTAGCCTTCTGGGTTTTTCAAGCTTTACAAAACATACTCGGTGATGTATTGCAGAGATCCAGTGTCAGCTTGGCAGGGCACTGCCTTGCCTTTCTGGTCAGATTTTCTACCGCAATGGATGACTTCAGGCTGTAGTGGGCAGCATGCTCAAAATCTGGCACATTAAAGCGATGGATTGCATGTTTCTGGTCCAGAGACTTCCCTCTTCAAAGGAAATCAGTTCTGCGTGTCCAATTTCTTTCTATTTACTTATTTTCCTACTGTGTATATTTTTCATCTTATAAGTGCTGCATGACAGCGCTCCCACAGTGTGGTGCCAGACTTGAATCATGCTTCATGTCAGCACATTTCTCAGTTCTCAAGATGCCATCTTCCTAACCAAAGTAAAAACAGATAAGGGCCACCCAACAACCACCTGAGAGTTTGGATAAATATATCAACAACAAAAATACGGTACTAACTGTCGCGCTGCACCCCTCCCAAATGAGACACAGGACACAGAGCTCAGGTAGAGTAACCTTCTTTTCCCTGCCAGGAAGTTACTGGCTTACAGCCTACTTACTCCTCCTTTTCCTGTCTACCTCTTCCGCTTCCTCCTTGCCTGACCTGTCTCCATGTGGTCAGGCATGACGACACGACATCTCCCCCTTTTGTACAAAGAAATGATGCTACATTTCTTCGACGAGTCGCCGTGGTTTCCTCACCTGACGTCTGGGGCGAGCCTCTCGGTCTGGCGTTTGGCTGCGCCGATCAGGACCACTGGTCGTTCTTGGAGATTGATGGTAGTGGACATCGTTGCTATCACTTTGACTGGCGGGGTCACTTGAAGTTTGACCTGAGGATATTTCTTGCCTGTTCACAGGATTGTGTCTCTTGAAGTGGGATATGTTCCTCGTTATTTGCTTATGATCAGCTTTGGCTGTAATGATGGTTCCTTTCCTCTTGTGGACCTGTAGGGGAAGATTCAGGTATCGGCTGTCCGCTTTCGTTCGCCGGTCTCCTCTTACTATGACCCAGTCTCCTTCACGGATGTCGGCGTCTTTGGCATGTCGGCGACAGTCTGCATACGTTTTCATCTTCTGTTTCTTCTTTCGGTCAATGTCGACCAGCGTGTCGTGGTCAACAGTGACGGTCCGTGGTTGAGACGTCGTGTTTATCGTGGGTACTCGTGTCCTGGGTGTTCTCCCCAGCATTATTGTGGCCGGGCACTGATTCGTGGTGTTGTGGGGAGTGGTCCGGTATGCCCTCAGTACTTCGTTTAAGGTTTGCTGGACGTCTCGGCGTGTCACCTCCGCTTGTTGGATGGCTCTCTTCAGTGTTCCCATGAATCGCTCCACCATGCCGTTGGCTTGTGGCCACAGTGGGGTGATCTTTTGATGTTTAAAGTCAAGATGTTTCGCGAACTCTGCGAACTCATGGCCATTGAACGGGGGTCCGTTGTCGGACTTGACTCTTGAAGGGACGCCCCATGCTGCGAAGATGTCATCCAATACGGGAATGACGGCCGTTGCTCTGGTAGATGGTATCATGTGTGCGAAAGGAAATCTCGAATACTCATCCATGACAACCATGATGTACTGTCCAGATTGTAGTGGTCCGAAGAAATCAACCGCAATTTGTTTCCACACCCCGTCTGGTAGTTCAGACATTTGAAGTGGTGCTGTGGGTTCTTCGCGACTCACTAGTTGACAAGTCATGCAGTCCTTTAGGGTTGTCTCTACCATTAGATCAAGAGAGGGGAACCAGACTCGTTCTCTCAAGGTCTTCTTTGTGGCGTTCATGCCTCTGTGGCCTTCGTGGGCTAGGTTGACAATTCCTTGGCGTAGCTTGTGCGGGATCACAATCCTCCCCCCTCTCAAGAGAAGGCCATTGTCACTGATGGACAGTTCATCATGAACGCGTTGAAACGCCGTGAGGTCATGGAGGTGTGGTTCCGATCCAGGAGCTATGTTTTTGGCATGCCGCCAGGAGTTGGCGCGCACGTGGGTCATGACTGCTTGAATCAGTGGGTCTGAGGCAGATGCTTCTTGGATAGCCTCCAGGGGAACTGCAGGAGGGCACGCAGCATCGATGACGAAATGAATGTAGTCGTCGGCTAGCGATTGGGCAGTCGTGACACTCGGCAAGGGGTGTCGAGACATATAGTCCGCTGGGTTCTCAGCCTTGCCTGGTTTGTGGACAATCGTGTACACGTAGTCTTGGAGTCGCAAACCCCACCGCTCGATGCGAGGTGGCATCTTGGCGTTAGGATTCCCAAATATGGTGAGTAGGGCTTGATGGTCAGTGATGATGGTAAAGTGTTTTCCGTACACGAAGAGGTGAAAGTGTTCACACGCCCATACTACGGCCAGGCTTTCTTTCTCTGGCTGGGAGTATGCTTTTTCCGTGTCCGTGAGGCTGCGACTGGCGTATGCAATGATGTGTCGCTGGTCAGAGTGTTCACGATATTGAGCTAGAATGGCGCCCAGGCCCACCGGACTGGCGTCAACGGTGATCTCTGTCCTCTTATGCGTGTCAAAGTATGCTAGGTTGTTGGCAGAGCCAACAGCTTGTTTGATATCCGTGAAGGCTCTGGCACATGCTTGTGACCACTCAAAGGGTTGGCCTTGACGTGTTAGTTCTCGAAGCGGGTAACTGATGGTGGCGTAGTCCCGAATGTATCGCGCACAGTAACTTGCCATTCCCAGGAAGGAGCGGAGATCACTCACGTCTCTGGGTGTCGGAGTGTCGGCAAGCGCAGCTACCTTGTCGGGGTCTGGCGTCATTCCTTCGCTTGAGAATGTGTGTCCATAGAATTTGAGGGTGTTTTTGTGGAACTCGCACTTGTCGGCATTCAGTGTCAGGTTTGCCTTCAGTAATTCATGGCACACTCTGTCCAAGGCAGTGTCGTGCTCAACCTGATCCTTGCCGAAAACTAGTAGGTCGTCACTGTAGTTGAATGAGTTCGGGATCCCTTGAATGATCCTTCGGATTGTTTCCTGGAAGATTTCGGCGGCTGATGAAATGCCGAAATTTAGGCGTTTGTAACGGAACAGGCCTTGATGCGTGGTAAATGTTGTGATATATCGTGATTGTTCATGGAGCTCTAGTTGGTGGTACCCTTTGTTCAGGTCGAGTTTTGAGAATATTGTGGCACCATTCAGTTTCGTGATCATATCACTTATGTGTGGCCCTGGGTGGCGTTCTCGCTCAATGGCGGTGTTGGGCGCTCTCATGTCCACGCATAGCCTGACTTTGTTGTCTTGTCCTTTCTTTGGGACCACCACGACAGGGGATACCCATGGGGTGGGTCCAGACGTGCGCTCTATGATGTCCGTTTGCAAGAGGTCTTGTAGCTCATCATCAACGGCTTGTTGTAGGTGAAAAGGCACTTTCCTGTGGTGCTGGGCAACAGGTGTGATGTTTTCATTGATATGGAGCTTCACTTTGAAATGATTCAACTTGCCCAAGCCTTTGAAGAGTTTTGGAAATTTCGCCACGATGTCAGGGGCATCTTCAGTCATGTACAACAGCTCTACCAATTTCAGTCTTTCAGCTGTTGGCAAACTGAGCAGGCAGTCGGCAAAGTCAGGTCCTTCCACCACATGGACATATGCTGGAATTTTCCTATTTTTGAAGGTCAGTGTAGTGTGGAATCGACCGAGACATGGTAATGGTTTCCGGCATATCCATGTGAAGATGCGAACCGCCGCTGGCTCCAGTTTGGGCCGGGTTTTCATCTTGTGGTACTCTAGCGCACAGATGTAATTTAGTGAGGCTCCCGAGTCCAGGACGAACTTCGCTGGGTGGTCCCCTATCATAATGTCTAGTTTTGGGTATCGTTTTAGCCGGTCCGGGTCAGCCACCATGCAAATGTATTCATCACTGTCCTGTGGCACTGTTGTGTGTGACAATGAGTCAACCACCCTGCAGATGTACTCGTCACTGTCTTGTGACACTGTGGTAAGTGACGACGAGCCGCTGGACGAGGATCGGTGAGCTTGGCGCGATCTCGTGGTGTGGTGTCGAGGGCGAGGCATACTTGTGGATCTGCTTCGCCGTTGGTGAGAGCGTGTCGAGCGGATACTGGAGCCCGATGAGTCGGATGAGTGGCTCTCTCTTCTCGTCACGGCACGTGCATGATGTCGGGTGTCAGATTGTGGAGCGGGAGACTGACGGGTAGATTGTCTTGCGTGACATGCGACCTCAAAGTGATTGTCCTTCCCACAGCGGTGACACCGCTGGCCAATGGCTGGGCATTGTCCCGAGTGAGGATAGTCTTGGCCACATCGGTAACATGCAGGTGCAGATCTGGTGGACTTTGTGTGTCGTGATTCACGTCTGGGTGACATTTTCCGGGAACTGTGGTGATGCTTGCTTGTCCTATGCGTGCTCATCGCTGGACGGGTGACCTTGCGCGTCTGCACCTGAAGGGCGTGCTCTTTGTGTTCTTTGTGGTCGGGCTTGTGTGTTTCTATTCGCTTGGCATGGTCTTCTGCTTGGTCGTTGATCCTTGTGAGTTCTTCAATCTGTTCTAAGGTGTATGATTTCTTTAAGAGGCGTCTGCGTAGTGATTCTGAGCGGCAACCGTCGATGATGCGGAGCCGCAATGCGTCTTCCGTTTTGACGTTTTCAAAATCGCAGTGGCGCGTCATTCTCTTGATGCGTGTAATGAAATCGCCCATGCACTCTCCTTTCTCTTGAGAAGCTAGGTTGAACACGTAGCGTTCATAATCTACGTTGCGTTTGTGCAGAAATCGCCTGTCAAGGGCAGCCTTCACTTCGTCATAAGTGGCAGTGGCAGGGTCGGGCATTTCTTTGATTATTTGTGCTATTTCCTGGCCTGCTAAATTTCTCAGTGCAACCAGCTTGCGTTTTGAGTCTTGTACCAGGGACCCTTCCATGTAGTCTTCGAAGTCCTCGCTCCAGGTCTTCCAGGCAGGCCCCATGGTGTTACCTGGCGTCAGCACCAGCGGCTGTGGTTGTCGCATGAAGGGTGCTCCTACGGACGCTGCTTGAGGCATCATCGTTGTGCCGGGTTGCGTAGGTGCGCCTCCGTTTGTGGAGGTGCTCTGAGCGTCGGTATCAGACATGCTGTCTCTGTACTCTTCAGTAGTGATTTGTAGTTGTTCACTTTATTGTCTTTCTTTGCTTGGTATTGGCGGTCTTTTACTTGCTGTTGCCTTTCTTTTGCTTGCAAATGAGGTTAGTGGTGAAGGTGGTGGTGTTCCCGCTCTTTTCTACTTGTTTTTGTAGTATGGAGTGGTTATGCCTGACTCTAAGATGGCCGCCGTAGTTGAAACGTGGGTTTAGTAAGGGCTGGTGCCTGACTTAAAGATGGCCGCCATGTGAGACGTCGTCTCTTTGGCCCCGGCAGTCTCTGGCATGTATTCGGGCCACGCTTCACTTGTCTGGCAGTCGCTTGTGCCGCGGGACTCACCCTCGTGGTTCTCTGGCCTCGGAGGGGGCGGGGCACTCGCGCTCACCGCAATGCTGCTCTGCAGGGCTTTCCGCGTCTTCTGTCACGCGACCACGCGGCGCTCCCCGTGATGCCGCTCTGCAGGGCTCTTCGCGTCTTCTGCCACGCGACCACTGAATGTCGCGCGAGCACTTTCCTAGTGCGCACTTCTGCGGACGCTTCTTCACTTCGCTCCCCCAGGGCAGCGGTGCAGGTGTCAGTCTGTTTCGCGCTCTTTCTTTTGGAGCGGCGCTTCTTTGGAGCTGCTGGCTTGTCGTTGGGGCCGTTTCTTCAGCTGGGCTGCGCGACGTTGTGTGTGGGGCAAATGGATCCCACCCTCGTCGCCATTGTCACGCTGCAGCCCGCCCAAATGAGACACAGGACACAGAGCTCAGGTAGGGTAACCTTCTTTTCCCTGCCAGGAAGTTACTGGCTTACAGCCTACTTACTCCTCCTTTTCCTGTCTACCTCTTCCGCTTCCTCCTTGCCTGACCTGTCTCCATGTGGTCAGGCATGACGACACGACATCAACAAGGGGAGCATTCACTGCACTATTTGTGGATTTATCCAAAGCTTATCAATATCACATACATTCATAAGGACAAGTGCTTAATACAAACAGACAAATACAGTAGGACTTTTTTTTCTTCTCAGCCGAACATACAAAAACAGACCTCTTTATAACACAATAAATGGAAAAAGGGGAACAAATAACACATATAATCATATGTAAAAAGTCAATTAGCGGAGAGACGTTTCGGTCTCTGTGATATATAATATGTGAGACCATCCTCAGGACAATGCTTAGAATAAATAATTTAAACCCAGTTGTTTTTGTAAATGCTGAGTTTAAAGGCTATGGAAATTTGACAGCAATTAAATATCCACTGTTTCTTTGAGAGGGTCGTAAATACGGATTTCAGAAGGTTATGTATTAGTCATTCAAGAGATGATTATCATGTTACTCACATTGAAGGACTTGACCATGTCCATAGCCTGCCACGGAACATAAGAAATGTAGCTTTGTGGGTTCCTAGACTTAAAAAGGGAGATATTGCATTACAAATATTTTGCCAAAACATATTTGAGAGCACATTATTGTATGTTTTTACAAACTTTGTACTGTGGTTTTCGAACATCTATCTTGTCTTCTCGCTTGCTACCTTTTCTTCCCCTGCTATAAATTAATTTCCTCTCTTGCTATAATTTTGCACAAGCATTGGTGAAGCTAATAGCACCAGGAGGTCACCTTGGATTGTTATTTTGTTACATCAGGACACACTGTGGCAGCCATTTTAGAAGTATGCAAATTAACGCCTCAAGATGGCTGTAATTTATTTTCTAGACTGCCAAAATGGCAGTCACATGATGCCCAAAAATTTGATTCTGAGATGCCCACCATCACAGATATCCAATGGCTATAAAATTGAGGCCCATCAAATATTGGCCACTTAGGAGTGTTATTTTCTATTCCTTGATTATGGCCACCACATTTCGTCAATGCAAGCGGTGATCATCTTGGTAGCACAGAAAATAATGTTCCACTATGTAGTCATTCTATTCATCAATCTTCATTGTTGTCAACTTTCACTCTGCCAGCACCCCCACCTCTGGGACAGTATCTTGGCACTGATGCAGGAGCTTTATGGACAGAGCAAAGGTCGGGCTAGGTGAAAAGCCAGGTCATCAGTTTCTTGCGGAATTCAGGAGCTGAGGAGGTGGCTCTGATATGCCGCGGCAAGTCGTTCCAGGGTTTAGGAGCAAGGTAGGAGAAGGCAAGACTGCTGGATCTATATATATGGATATCCATGCACACACAGGTGGACACACGCACACACACATGCTCACACACGCACACACACACACTCACATACACAAACCCACACACACCTTACCTGGGAAGTTATATGTGTCTACAAACATGGAGCACATTCATGCAAAGAATTGCTGTGACTTATTTACCATCATAAAAGCTCACAGGTGCAGAGCACAACTGAACTGTGGCTGCGTGCATGTGTACAACCATTGGCTAAGGAGTCCCACTGCATCCCGACAGAACTAAATGGGATTGGACTGAAACACTTTTGCTTTCTATCTTGTAGTATATGAAACACCTCCTGAACTCTGAATGGAAGCGAACTGCTGTGCGGTGCAGAAAATACCAGAAACCTTAGAAATGGTGTAACTTAAGTTGATTCATAATACTACCTACATACTAACTGCCAAAAGGCATTTAATGGAAATATCTGCGATGCGCCTTTAATGAAACCATAAAATCAATAAACAACTACAAAAGACAGCTGGGAGATGATGTTTCTTTTTCCTTTGTAATTTTTATCTATAAGCACGTAAACATCAGTTTTTTCTGCCCTGCCTTGAACTGTGTAGGATTTCGTATTTTAGAAATAATGGGCAGGCCCTGTAAGAATTACATATTCTATGTTCTGGAACATAACCCTTCTTTTCAAAGGCGGACACCTGCCTTCTCTGACTGACAATTGGCAGGTTTGGGCTGGGTGAGGTGAGGGCTGTGGCCATTTCCGACGGCTGTGTCCAAGTCAGGGCCAAAATGCAAACTAAAGTTACCCTGAAACATTTTGTGAAAGCCATTACAATGTAATAGGGAATGCCACCTCATAGGAATGAATGGGAAATCATTGACGTGGTGGATATGACACTTGTTGTCCCTTTAAGAGAAAGGATGCACATTTGCAGTCCTGCTCAGATCCTTTATTGTTTAGTTTCAGCAGAAAGAACACAGAGGCACTCATAAAGCTGCTAGAATAAAATCCTTTCTCTAAAATGGCAAAGATTCTCTCTGCAGCAAAGAGACCGTTGTAGTGTTTAATGCGTTCATCAGGCAAAGACTGCAGGGGACGATTAGATATTTATAAGATCTCAGTGAATGTCACAAATCATGCTAAACGTTATGGTGGACTCTTGAGAATGCCTCCGGTACACACTGCACTATCTGAAAAGCAAAAGGTTTTGTTAGAAAAGGTGGACAGTGAGCAAAAGGGCAGAAGATCACAAGTCGAAACAATACTAGCTAATCCCATGCTTAAAGACTGCTGCAAAAATGGCAAAAGGCTTTGTCTCTGTTCTAGCTCGGAATGGATGGCACTGTGCTAATCCTATGCTTAAAAGCCCTGCTAGAAAATCAAACATTTGAGGTGAGTGATCGTAGAGTGCCAGAGGTGTTGTAGAGTGTTCCATATGAGGGAGCTGCGGTCCGCCTACAACTTACCACAGAGTGGGCTAGAAAAATTGCTTGACAGTTTGGCAGTGTTGCAAAGGTCTCACAATGTAAAAGATAGAGATGTAATGTTAATCTAATCATCATGTCAATACTGTGATGTAACGAACTGTGATGTAATGCATAATGTTATAACACCGTACTCTTTCTTGTCTTAAATGTCATTTGCACCTTAATATTCAGGCCTGGTTCCTGAAGCATTTTCTGTACATAGTTTCCAGCAAGTTATGTTTAATCAGTCAGAACTTTTAGTAAGCATGTCTTACTCTTAGAAATTCATGAGTAAAACACATTTAAGCTTGGAGTAAGATACATCTTCTCTTAGGAAAAGCATTATGAATCAGACCTGGATATTCAGATGTTACTCAAATCTAAGGTTGGTGGAAGGTGGGTGTAGATTTACACAGAATATTATGGCCTGTCCATACAGCAACTTCGCAATATAGAATCTCGCTATAGTGTCAATGTAAAAATAGATAGCGGAGTATAGATTTCTATTCTAAATCCTTGAGGAACACCCCAAACAGGTTAAGTAAAAACTCCATTTAGATAGTTTAATGCGACCAGAAAGGAAAAGGTTCCAGAAAACCCAAAGATGAGCCCTGAATGGAACAGTCCATCAATCACTTCATAAGTAGTGGCTAGTAGATGGCTTTGAATGCAATCAAATATCTTGTGAAATCAGAGCGTCAACACTTCCTCCATCCAAAGTCATTTCATGGTCATTTAGTATTGACCTAACTGCATCAGTGCCCAAACTGGGTTGAGACCTGGCCTAATGATGTTTGAAAAGACACTTCACTTTCGAAAATATTTGTAATTGTAATGTAGCAGCCCTCTTGAGCACGTTTGCAGTATATGGTAATAATGAGATCGACCTATAATTTGCCTGGTTACTTACTGCAAAGTAGGTTTTTACAGCAAGGGCTGGAAGATAGATGATTTAAATTCAGATGCCGTATACCGATACTCCATTTGCAAATGTTTGACTGGGATTTGTCTTCACTTCATCCCATGTCTAACGTGACATATACTTTCTGTCATTTTGGGATTATTCCATTTATTCTAATGGTTCTAATAAATTAAGCACAGTAGACATGGCCTTGAGCGTCATGAATGTTTCCTAAGATGAAGCAGTACATAGTTTATACTTATAATTTGGTTACTCTTTCATTACATATAAAGTGAAGACCTTTTATCATCGAAACCTATTGGGAGCATCGACAACCAATAGAACCTGCCATTTAACTCTTGGACCTCAGACAACAAAGAGCTTGGGAAACAAATATTACCCCAGGTGGGTGTTATTATTCACTATGTTTCTTTAAAAGTAGTTTCATCTGATGTTTGTTATGATAACCTAGTTGGCAGTAGTTTCTTTTTGAGCTAGTGAAGTCTTACACCACTAGAAAGATATGATAAAAAATGGAGCGCACTCAGAATATATTATGGATCAGAATATCATACGAAGATCAATTGCATATAATAGTTAAGATATAGACCTGGCATCCATACTAGGATGCATCCCTTGTTCTACTTCAGAGTTTTCAATCTATAGTAGACATCTTAGATTCTATTCCTCATTGGCTTGCTTGCATGTCACATTAACTTAAGAACCAGCTACTCACAACATTGGTCAGTACATATAATGATCTTAATAAAATGTTTTTCTGTCCTTCTGTATGCTTCATAGGCTTATGAGGCGTATTGAATATTTTATAGAGAAACTGCTGCATGGTACTCTCCCATATCAAGAAGAAACTTATTTTTTCACACATGCTGTAAGTCCCCCAAATTTCGTCCATTGTTTTTAGAATCTTTTTTGGTTTTCACAGAAGGACATAAGTGGTATTTTGATGCAAAACCCAGATTCACAGAGTTCTTTTCTCATTTTCTAAGACACAGACAAACTTTTAAGGCATGACCATTGGTAAAGGTAATGCATAAGTGTCTAACTTTGTCATCACGCCTATGTTTACTTGCACCATTTCTGTTCCAATGACACTAGTCATGCACTTGTAGAATGGTGTTGATGGTGGCCATCTCATGGCAAGGTAACCACTTGATAAATTTTCTTGCTCTCAACAAAACCTGTGGAGCATTACTCAATAAAGGAATGTAGAAAAAAGTTCATTTGACAAAAGGGGCAGTCCCAAGTAACTCAATACTTTGACATTTTACAGATTCCCCAACCACTTACCTCTACATTTCATATTGGTGGTCCTGAAGAAGGTGGTCCCAAAGAGATTATAACCACCGAAACGTGCATTGACCTGGATGTTTGGTAACAAACTAACAACTTCGTCACAGAGACTGCTTTGCATCTGTCTGTACCATGACCATTGTAGTGTATGTGATTTTGGTAGGGTGTGGTATGTTTTGAATAGAGAGTGTGAATGTATGTTGGTACGACAGGTTAGGATGCTAGTGTGGTTAACTATCGGGGGATGCACTATCGCAATGAAATGATATAGGTAGGATTGTTGACAAGGAAGATCAACACATATGTTCACCTTTTGTAAATAGATGAAATTGCTATGTATATATAAAAATATGTGGATACAAAAAAAGTTTTTTTACAAAGAAAAGCTTTTTTTTATATTTTATATGTTGACATAAATGACAACAAGTGATTATAAATAATCAAAATTAAAAAAAACTAAAGATATAGAAATTGTGAGTTTACTATGGTATAACTGCAGATAGCCCCATGGAGCTGTAGTCACCCTATATAAAAGACATATAGGTCTAGTGGGAACTTTTGAGTATCGATTTATTATTGATGGCAGGCTAACACCAGATCTAAACAGGCATTAGCAAAGCTAATAGGTCTCACCTATGAAAGAGTTATTGGCTTTGCCAATGTGTTTTTATCCATGTTGAACACCAGTGTGGCAGCTGTTCAGCATGGCTAAATTGAGTGGCATAGCAAAATGTATATCTAGCAACAGCTGGTGCTATTATGCCCATTAAACAAGCACTATAATCTTCAGCACGAACCAGATAGTTTGAATTTAAAATCAGTGCTAATGAGAGAACGCATAAATCACTCCCTAAATCCTTTTATAAAGGACCATGCCACCACCATAATTATCATATCGCTGTGTTTCTCAAGTCTTAATCCATGCTGGCAAATTCCCATGCAAAATATCTTCTGCTCTACAGCAGCCCTCAATCTGGGCCACTGGAATTATGTGGCAGTGATGGACCAAATTAAAAGGAAGCTTGTTGAAATTTTGCGACAATACAAAGCCAACTAGGTGACATAACGTATCACAATACATCGCAGTATTATTTTGTTATGTTATCTTTTTAAGAACTATAAATAGGTCTCAGCAAAGGTGCACCTTATTAGTACTGGTTCAACAGCTGAAAACAGCCATCAGCAACCCCAAAAGGACCAACTAACTTTGCAAATTATACATCATGGTGCAGAAATACCTTTGGTACTTTTGTATAGTAACTTTTGATGCATTTCAGTTAGAAACTTTTTTTTGGTGACATCCGCAAATTATACATCAGATTCTGGCAAGTGTGACAATTCCATGGTTATGTGGAAAACGATGCAGCCACATAATCTCAGTGGCTTTGGCTCAATTTAAAGAGTAAAGGAAGAACAATTTGCGGTCATTACTCAATCCAAACAGCTGGGCTAGACTGATCATGTAAAGGTAATCTAGAAAAGGTCTCAATTTACAAAAACCCTTTAAGTTGTGGCTTTATAGGGTCAGGTTCAAAATAATGCTTTCCACATAACTTGGTCATGTAATATGTGATGTTACCTGCATTTTTGTGTGTAAGACTATCAAGGATGTGATCTTTGATGCGTGAGTTCATGTGAAAGGCATCAGGTGAGCGTTATGTGTGCATGTAGCAATTGCTGCTGCACACACAAATAGACAGTAGGGCACAACGTTGTGACGGAAGTATGTAATGTGATCACAGATTCAACAATAAGTGGAGGTCCTACAATTTCACTTCTGTCTATTCATACTTCAAGCACACTTTCCTCTCTCATCTGGCATAGAGGGGAGGGTATAACAATGTGCCTCCAAGCATCCCCAGGAATCAGAGTAGGACCAATATATTTCAAGTTAGTTTCACCAAAAATACGGATAAATGTTTGAATTCTGTAATGAATAACTGGGGGAGGAGCCAAGGATGGCAGGGGAATGTGAAAGGGTTCATAACTCACGACGATGACACAGAGGGAGCCAAGGCAGTATAGCCAAACTAAGAAATGAAATTTAAAAGATTGCATGGAGAAGGCTCGAGGGTTTGGTATTACCTTGCACCATGCACAAGATGTATAAATGCTTAGGGTAAAATATATATATATGTGCAGCTGGTCACTCTTCCCACTTGGACAGTCAAACTTTATTCGTTGCTGCATGCAAGATCAGACATGAAGTCAATAGTAACATGAGCTTTGACGTTTATGACATGAAAATGTTGCCATATCAGTTCAACACTTGGGGAGAGGAGGTGGTCTGACGGCTAGAGCTGCCAACTTTTTCAGCTGGAAAACCAAGGTTCGAGCCTTGGGGACATGTCCAAATTCTGTGATTCTGGGCAAATCTCTTAATCTCCCTGTGTCTACCAAAAAAAATTAATGTCTCCTTGTGTAACGTAACCGGTACTCATGTAAAGCGCTCCAATACCTTCGAGTCGAGTTTTTGCTATATAAATCTGTACAAAACCCCCCCAAAAAACACTAGAAATAGTAGCATGGTGTGTAAAATGACTTAGCATCACAATGTACTGTAAAGTGGAAAAGGTTGGCGGGGAAATGGGGGTCTTCACCTCCTGCTACTTGGCACAGATGCACAATTACTTGGGGCCTCGTATGCAGTCGCAAAGTATGGAGTGATTGCCCACCCCAAGGGACAACGGTGAACATATACAAACTGCAAGCTGTAAATAACTGACAGCTTTCACTATGCGTGTGCAGGTATTGGGAGGCACAGACAGGTGTCCAACAAACCCATGTTTGTTCTTCCTCCTTTCCCCATCAAAGTGTGTCACTTTATGTGTGATTGTGACCTGTGAGATTTAGTAAAGAAGGATTAGCAATGTCAGCACGTTGGGAATGGGAATGTGAGTAATAAGAGGGGCATATTCACAAGGAGCTATCGCCGGATTAACAGCACTTTATCGCAGCCAAAGTCGTGATAAATGTACCTCTCCATTCACAAGCTGGTGTTAACAGCCCACAGCACCAGTTAACCCGCCTTAGCAGCAGCAAAAAACATTGCCACAGAGGACCCCCCGCAACTATCGCTAATGAGATGCAGAGTAGGCAATCCCATGCAAAAAGCCGCAACAACACAACACCTCAACATTCTCAATGTCCAGCCAGATCGGTGATAAGAACACAAAACAAGCGATAAGGCATTAGCAGCAGGAAATTAACACCTGCTCTGACCTGGTGTAAAGTTGGACTGCAGCCTGCACCACAAAATGGAACCCAGCCCAGGGCGTAATCGGAAGGACAACAGATGCCATGGAGCCACCCATCATGCAGCCCGGACACCCAAGAGGGCCACAACACCCCCGCCATCACCCCAGGACCCCAACCCCCACCCAGAACACCCCCCTGACCACCACAGAGGCAGCGCAGACAAGGACAGCGGCCCCCCAGGAAACGCACCTGCATCACAGACCCACAATCTGACAATATCACTGTCCACTACAGGCTGAAAGGGACAACCATCCTACGCATCCTGACCATCATCACCTAACAGGCCCACGGCACCAACACAGCGGACAACCAACATCCCACCCCACACCAAGCTGCGGGCTGTGCGCTGTACCTATTGGCCCCTGGCACACCCCAACCAACAACCACCAGAGTCGGAGGAGTCTCACAGCCAGCCACATCCAAGTCCCCCACACCTGTCCTTGACATCACCATTACCTTGGCATCCCAGTCCCCTTACGTCCAACACAATGCACCGGATCCGCCTGAGACTAAGCAAGGACCATATGCCATAGCCGGATGCACGCACCTGTTGGGTGCAATCCACAGCACACATATCCTACCTTTGCCCCCTGGTGACACAGCACACAATCCCCGCACCAGGAAGCCCACGTCACACATCAATGTGCAGGCAACATCAGAACACCGTGGGACCTTTGTCAATGTCGCCTCCAAATACACAGCCAGTGTGCATGATCCCTTCATCCTCCGACAGTCCATCAGCAACCAACGTTCCCAGGATAGCACCAAGGGAAATGCACAGCCCCTTGGCAAGTTCCAAATTAACATCCCACTCAACTCAACTCCACATCCATGCAATCCACAACTCTAGCAATGCACTCGTCACAAAATCAGAACCAACATGCACAACAACATGCCCACCCAACAGACAGGACAGAACAATTTACAACGGTAACCTGGGCAAGTTGTGAACATGAGCCATCAACGACATGGCACCTCAGCCATACAATAGCCGAATGTGAGGAGAGGTGGCAACCAGGCATGTGTGAAGGATGTAGTAGAACCATGATTGGGAAAGTACACAATGCCAAAAGTGGAGGCAATGTGATGGACTGACCGCAGTATGCAGAACACACCCATATCCACGGCGACATACACCTCTGGTGTATGGAGTGTAGCGGACAGTAGACAAAAACCATGTCACCCCAGCCAGTGGGGATCCTCACGGAAATGTTGCCTGTTACACCCCCCCCCATAAGCGTGAGCAGAGAGGGGTTGCCCGGCATACGCCAGGCCAACGTAGGGGTGTGAATAAAAAGCATGTAGCCCTGGGCGTGGTCCTCTTCCGGAAAGCCCAACGTCTCTGCTAGGGCGGCGCCTCCTCGTGACCGGCGTATGTCAAGGAGGGCCCACCACATGCCTTTGTAAGCTCCAAGCCCCAGGCCCACAACCCTGCCAGCCTCTCAGACCATCACTGGCCCCCTACGCTGGCCCACATTACTCCTTCCTCATTCATATACTACACGACATCCTCTGCGGCCCAGTAGGTACCATATGTGAAACTGTGTCCTGGGTCCTGAATTGCAGTGACCTCAAATCTGGGCCAGCGGCCACAGCAGCATACCCCCGATCAGTGAGGCATAGTTACATATGGGCATCTTGCAACATGTGGTGCCACTAACCCTGTTCAACGCCAGCCGGCGATACGTGGTGCCACAAACTCTGTTCAACGCCAGCCGGTGACACGTGGTGCCACAAACCCTGTTCAACGCAGCCAATGACACATGGATGAGGGACCAGGACTACCCAGCTGACCAGTAGGTCTCACATCCAGCGCCTAGTCGCGAATCACGAATGGCAGAGTCCACACCAGTGGTCGCATGGAGAGGAGTAAGAGGAAGATGTGGCTCAGTCCGGACGAAAGCCGGGTCACAGTCACAGAGGTGTCCGAACATGTGGTGCCATTGAACCTGAACTACGCAGGCCGGTTGGGCCACCAACCTATGCCGGGGACACTCGATGAATGGCCCGTGCTGACCGCTGCCTCCGGCCTACACTGCTCTCGGCCTAGGCTGCGCTCGAGCAGGTCACAGATTTGGAATTAAACATTGAGTATGCAATGGCAGATTACATATCATTGCACGCAAGGAGAGGCGTAAGAGAATGACGCGTTGCATCTTAGCGGAAAAAAGGATCATCGTTACGGAGGTGATCATACACTACAGACAACTGCCCTGGTGTCACTAACTCTGTGCATCGCGAGCCAACGACACGTGGCTGTGGGCCACTGCTGACCGCTGCCTCAGGCCTACACTGCGGTCCAGTAGGTCACAGAGTCTTGATTTAGCAATGGCGTTGTTCATATCAGTGTACCGGCATCATCGCACACTGCATCCTCTCTCAGCCCAGGTGCCACTAAGTCTGTTCCCCGACATTGATGGACACTCACTGGTCGTACATTGTTGGCGTCTGAGTCTATGGACTGGGGGCTAGTTTTTTTCCTCATGTAGCTGATACCGAATTGGTGGTGAAAACGAGGCTTGTGCTTTCCACCCCACAATTTGCTGTTTCCAGATAAAATCAAACCTTCCGCATCATGCCCTGGAGTACACCTTCCACTGTCCCCCGCAACCCTCCGCAACATACACCTCAGACATTGATGAGGATGCTCTCAGGTCGCATGGCCAATCTGACTGCACTGCAAGTTACCATCCTGTGGCTGGGTGCCTGTGCCGGCCGCAGTGCATCCGGGGCCACTAACTCTGTGCTGGTCCAGGCCGGGACCCCTTCTTCTGAGATATTGAATGGCCCCTGAAGCATTGGCCTTGGGGTCATCAACGCCATTTCTCTGTGGCCTTGCGCTGTACGCAGCCTCTGGGCCCAAATGCGTCCCACCAGGGCTCACACACCAAAGCGAGTCTGGCCCGGACATCGCATCACCGCAGGAGGCACACGTCACTACCGTAAGGACAAACCGCCATCTGCCAGAGATTGAAATGGTGTTCCTGACAGACTTACTGAGTTGCTCAGACCTGTCGTGGATGCCATCATCGGCCTGATAACCTGCTCAGCACTCCAGGTGTTAGTGACTCAGTGCACCGCAGGACATTATCCGTTGCTGATTGTGTTTTGTGCTGTGGAGCGGTTGCTCAAACAGTGTGGGGGCCCTGAGACATTGATGGTGAAGATGATGCAGGTCTAACACACCCCACTGCATCTGCATCAGGAATATATCGAAGGGACACAATCCAAGACTTTTTTCTTCACAAGAGCGCGCTCATCTCTAGTGTCCCAACCCCAGTGCACTGCAACTCACTGACATTTCTGTTTGCTTGTTGGCTGTCCTCTAGACTTTCTCCAGCTCACTCCATGTTGCTCAGCAGTTGACTCCGTTATGCATGTGTTTTCTGTTTCCGTTGCACTGGTGTCAATGTTTAACTGGTTGCCAGCACCAGACATTCCGTGCGGAATGGCTTACACTCACCCCACACACATACAGCACAGGCGTCACTGTACATGTGGCATTGACAATAAAGGGGCCGGGCGCATGTGCCTGTAGCCAGTTCAACATGATATATGCGTGTGTCCCTGTGGTCTTGTTGTATGCATGAGGGCCCTGGGCCCAATGACATTACATTGTGCTGTGTACATCAGATGTAGACATGTCACTGCAGGCAGCGGGTTGGAGCTTGGACATGTAGCTTTGTCGTCACCCACTCAATTCATAAGGGGAGTGGCCAGGACCGTCGTACGCAGAGCCAACATGGGTGTGTGACTGCTATTTGAATGCCCCTGGGCCTGGTTCTGTTCTGTGAATATGCATCTGCATGTGTCTCTATGGCAGTGTGGGGATCCTTGGTGGGGTGTGGGTGGGCCCTGAAGGTTGATAGACACCTACGTATGTGTCCTAGTTCTCATTCCATGGGTTCAACCCCACCAGCACCTGTTGGGCAACCTCTTTTTGGCGTGCAGACACATGGCAATAGGGGTGCCATGTATGAGTGGGTGAAGTGTTGTGAGCCAGCTGTGCTTGCGTGTGCTTCCTGCTGTGTGGTTTGTTGCAGGCTCAGTGTTCTCCTCTGAGTAGCTTGGCTGGCAGGGTCCTGGGATATCCATGGGCTGTTGTAGTGCGTCAGTGTCGACAGTGTGGTGGTCCTCTCCGGCATCACGGAGAGGACCACCTGTGGTTGTATTTTGTGCTCTGCTGAAGGTGCTGTGTGCCCCTCTGCAATCTGAAGAGGAAATGCATGTTGACATTGTGTTGACATGTATGTTGGCGCATTGTGCTGGTTTGCATGCAGACTGTATTGCAATGTACATTGTGACTGTTTTGGGGGTGCTGGGTTCTTCTGCGGGACAGTGTACATTTGGACTACATGACGGATGTGAGGTCGTATGTGTATATTTCCATTTCACAGTTTCCGGTTCTGTCCGATGTAGTAGGCATGTTTCTGTGCATGTGTGGAGCCAGTTGTGTCCTCTGTTCTGCAGTGTCGGCTATGCGCATTGTACCAAGTTGTCGTCAATGTGCGTGTGCTGTTCTTGCTATGTGTGTGTGCTGCAGTGTGCCAAGGGGATCTGGGACATGATCCTGGGTAATTGTGGGTGTGCAGTGTGCTACACCTCGTTGTGCATGTATGCCATTGTGCCCATCTCCCCCCATCCCCCCAGGTCCTGTTCGTTGCACTCTCTGTTGATGTTGTGTCAGGTCCTCTCAAGCTGTGTCCGTACTTCCTAATCCTTGTACCGTCTCCACACTGATGACTGTGGCATTGGTTTCCTCCAGCTTCTCCAGTGGCGCTGGACTGCCACTTCCTGTTGCCATTGCTGTCTTCTTGTTGGCAGCGGGTTTGAGCCTGGTTTAGGTTGTCATGTCATGCCTGCACCTATTGGCCTCCTCGATTGGCCTCCTCGGCACTCCGACTGCATTCCAGGTGGTCTGCTAGTGGGTCAGTTGCTGGTAGTGTTCTGTCACCTCCATGACGCTGGTCTTGTTTTCCTGGGGTATGCACCCCGTCTTCCTCTCCCTCTTCTCCTTGACCTTCCTCGACCCCGTTGTTACTTGCTGGTAGTCCGTGGGGGTTGTGGGGTTCGAGTTGGCTTCTGCACTGGATCAGGGTGCATCCATGTTGCTACGTGCTTTGGCTTGTTTCTGGTGTGTTTTTTCTGTGGGTTTTATGATGCATTGTCCCGCCAGACTTGTGGGATTTGCAGGCCTGTGGCTGTTTTCGCTACTTTTTGTACCGCGGTTGGCCACATCGCATGTTTTTAGCGTTTGCGTATCGCATTTGTACGGCATGGCGTTGATTTGCACGCGGACCTTTGATGCGTTATCTGGTGTCTATCGCATCCTACTACTTTGTGAATATCACGTTGGCACCGGGTTATTTTCCCGCGATAGGCTGCGATGTGGAAAGTTGTGTTACGCTACTCTTGCGGTAGTTATCACACGTTCTTGTGAATATACCCCAGAGTCTCATTATTGCTGTTCACATTAACGCACAAGCCTATGTCCGTCCTGGTCATATTAATGAAGCAGGTGGTAGCACGCCACTTCTAGAGAATTGTGCCTCTTTTATTGATGTGTAGATTGTGTAGCACTAAACTTTAGAAAAGAAAGGGCAGGAAACTCTTTCTTTGAAAACCATCTTATATATAGCAGGGAAAGCTTAGCCACTTCAACATCGTATGATTCTGGGCAAGTCACTTATCTCTGCGCGTGTTAAATAAAAATCTGTCATCTGCATGTTACATGATGTGCTATTTAAGGGTTATGTTACAGCTTCGTAAATGAGTCATAGGAGGGGCACCAGTGGGCTCCATGCGGAGACTAATCTGCAACTCTTTTTCCTATAAATGCTCTCAGTTTGAAGTCAGTCGAAAACACAAGCTCTCTGAAAGGCACAGCTTGACATTTGACCACTGTCTTTGAATGGACAGCAATTGTGACAAGATAAGAACAAGATTTAAGGCCTGTTTACAGAAAGGGTGCTCTAGGAATACTGGTAAATAAGGTTTCTGCGTGGGAGTGAGTAAGTGAACGTTTGGAGCCTAAGCCAGCAAATGAGAAGCAAGAAAAGTGAGTTACAAACCACAAACCCAATGGCAAGCAACGGGCAGAATGAATTCCAAGGTCAACTTTCTGAAACTCTCCAAGATGTCTTTCGCATACCACACAACTGGACTGCCTGGTGGGCTGCTATCTAAACATGCTCAGGGATAACATGCCTACCCTGTCAAGGTGGTGTGACTTTTTTGTAATTCTGTACAAAATACGTCGCAGAATGAGGGTTTTCTAAGCCCTCTAATGAATAGGGACAGTGACTGTAAGCCAACAAATCTCCTAAGCCTTCAAGGAGGATGGTATGTTCTGTGTAACAATCAGTCATGTAAGGCTTCACAGCATTTGTCAGTAGGTTCCAAATCTGAACATAAATAGGTAGAGTCAAGAAGGCATCACTGCGCTGTTTTATTCAAGCGACACGATGACCTGGTGAACTGTGAGACTGCCCTCTGCGTCTTTGTTGAAACCTTTCCACCTTGCGAGTGGCGACGAGAGTGCTTCAGTCTCTGCACCATCATTTGTAGCTGCTGCTTGCTATGTAGTGGGAGCTATGCCCACATGCTGAGAAATAAATCACAGACACACTGCTTGGATACTGAAGAACTGGCCCCGAGCACGTGCACCTGGGCCCTATTTATTTACAGGCTCACGTGTGGGGGGCAAGTGTGCCCACTCCCATAGAGAAATGGCTACTAAATCAGTGCCTGTCGAGACATTAGAATGTGTCTCGCAGGACACAACACTCACCGACTGGCGCACACGGAACTAACTGCCACTCCCTCCCCAAGCTTTCAAACAGGAAGGTCGCGTGGCACAGTGTCAGTATCTGCCTCCAATGTAGACAAAGAGACTGAAATTTTGTATAAAACTGTGCTGTTGGAGTAGACAGACCTCTGTGGTTGGCCATTAAACCCGGTTAGCCCCACAAATTATAAGACCTGCCAATTGTACATAACACTCAGCACCCAAGTCCTTTTCTAACGCTGTCCTCCAATGTAGGGATTGCCTTGTTCACCCTTCTTTAAGGTCGCACACATTCTACATCACGGCTGGAGAACCTGAACAATGTGTGCGTGATATCTGCATATGTTTGGTTTTTGCTCCATCTAGAGGACATCTCTTTAATTGCACCAGTCTAACATTTAATATAAACGCAGGTAAAAAAACAAGTTTGTCTCGGCCGCCCCTTAGCGACCATTCCTAGAATTGTTTGATCTCTACGGCTATTACCTGTACTGTTATTAACATTAAATACATGAGCATATTTAGTTTTAAAGAAGCTCTGGCAAAGACAACAGGTGTCTGGCGTTTGGATGGTGCATACTATGCAGTCACACTGACATGGCAGGCTGACTTTTGGTAGAAGTTTGCATAAATATCTATAAGAAGACAAAATATTAAAATCTATAACAAAAAAATCATACTTTCGCTATCTAATATATAAAAAAGATACAATCCATTTTTTCTGTAAAACGGTTACATTCATTGTATGGCATTTGCAGTATATTGACAAGAGAACGCATTACGGATCGACTCTAGAGCTCATGGCACACACTGAAATAAGAGCCCCTGCCGTAGAATTCACCGCTCCTTGTTATCAACTATAGAGAGATACAATGATGAGCCCACTGGTAAAAGTAAGATGCAAATTAAACACAGATGCTTGCAGATAGTGCTTAATTAACTGCGTTATTTAATACGTTATACTAAGACATACATCTGAAGTGAATTTATGTCAAAAGCCAGTTAACATTAATACATAAAGATTATTGTCATCTGTAAATATTAGAAGGCATATTTTGATGCCGCGTCAATTCAAGGCTTGCTTTGAGACCCTCATAAAGTCTCTACATGTGTGTATTCGTAATTGTGAGTATGCATTTATATGTGCATGTACTTGTACTTTTGTGTGTAGCATTGTTGTGTTTACATCTTACATTTCTTATGATGTAACCTAGAATGCGCTGAGGTAATGTTAGAATGTATAGGGTCATCCTGGACCTGCATCTCTCAGATGAAGGACAGTTAAGTGTTGGATTCATGATAGAGCTAGATGTATTCCTGTGAGCTCTTCAATTCATGCAATAAACTTATTTAACCTACTATTATTGCATAATTTCAAGCATGTGCATTTGCATGTTGCCTCTGTGCATGTGTTTGGTAACTGACAAACGATGGATGTGTACTTGTTTGTTTGGGATTGTACAGACAGTAATCAGTAAATACAGGTGTAATGATATAAGTGGGCGGGTGAATGTAATGAGTGACAGTTTCTTATAATTGTTGCTGCTATGAAATAAAAGCCATCCTTCAGTGATTCGGGTTTGCGGCTGTACTACCTTACATTCTTGGCACCTTGCATTCTTGGCACCTTACATTCTATGCACCCTGCATTAATGGCACCCTACATTCTTGTCCCTTTACATTCTTGTCCTCCTACATTCTTGGCACCTTGCATTCTTGGCACCTTACATTCTTGGCACCTTACATTCTTGTCCTCCTACATTCTTGGCACCTTGCATTCTTGGCACCTTACATTCTTGGCACCTTACATTCTTGTCCCCTTACATTCTTGGCACCTTGCATTCTTGGCACCTTGCATTCTTGGCACCTTACATTCTTGGCACCCTGCATTCTCGGCACCTTGCATTCTTGTCCCCTTACATTCTTGGCACCTTGCATTCTTACGTTCTTGGTCAATACATTTAGGATAGACGCCAACATAATCGGAATCGATTTAGCGTACATGCAATACATAAAATAGTTTACTACCACAATTTTGTAGAAGAAACATAATAAAAGGAGGAAGAGTTACAAAACTCTTAGTTGATAATAAAAACCACGTTTTAGTAACTTTATTGATCTGAAACTACAGATTAAGCCCAGAGTCCAGAATGAAATTCAAATTACGGTCTGAGGAGATCGGATTTCGACACCAAGGAGGGGCCTTCATACCAACTTACCTACTGGCCTAACTACCATCTTGGCTACTTACCTTTTCACCTCTGTAACTACAACTTGAATAGAGTTACTTCCTGGAACCACTACCTGGACTCCTGTGGACTTCATACTACAACATTTTGGTGACGATCTGGTCTTCTAACCCTGCGTGATTTCAAATACTATGGACTTAAATTACAAGTACTCTTCCTAGCACAACTTAGAAACCTACAACACTGCAACTACTTCAAAGAACCCAAGTTTGAAACATCTATGCGTTACCTTCAGGCAACCCTAGCCCCACCAGTGACCAAACTACACCAGTCAGCCTCACTTTGGCCTGCCAAACTCCAATCAAGCTTGGTGAGTCTTCTACTGTTTCTACTTTCCTGTTGTGGCTTTTCTTCGCTACTCACTGAATTCCCGGTGTATGATCATATCACCTACTCAACTTCGTGCCTGTTTATATGAAAATACATGGACTTTCAGCCACTACACTACTGGATTTGCTGCTTGTATTTTACTTGATGTTTAACTGCCAAAGTCTACTTGTCTATTTTCTCAAGCTCCTGTTATTGAGCCAGGCTGTGTTAGTTATATTACGTGAAAACCTCCGCTTGATCAAGTGTTTTGGAGGAATTGCTATCTGCGTTTGTGCACACTATTTTGAGACTATGACCAGAGCCTTTTTCATGCTGGGTGAGATGATTTTATTTCTTATTTTATTTTATTTTTTTACCCTCGACGTATGCCAGCAGTTTAACGTTCATTGTTTAAAACTATGCGCCAGGGGCTTACCTGCTTTGAATGTCTCGGGCTGGAGCTTCTTGGTCTTTCTGATGTCGTCTGAGGCTTTGTCACTCCATTCCTGTTTACTACAAAAACGTGCCGGCAGCCGTATTGATTGCCTCCATCTTGCGGTGGTCACGATTCATGTGTTTTGCTTGAGCTCTGCATTTACAGTGACATCCACGTTTTTTTTTATTTACCACCTCAATAAAGTTATGTGCAGCATTGCTTTCATCTTGAAATGCTGCAGCTACATATTTCTGATTCTATGGCAGGACGGAGACTCCGATTATGCTTTCTCTATTTCTTTACTGAGAAAAACAGCAGCCAATCAGTACACAGTAAAGAAGAAACTACAATAACCATGAGTACTCTGATAGTATAAATAGGGTCACAGAGGTCATAACTTCCTCTTTCTTTGCTGCTTCGCAGCCAGTTAAGTGCCTTTGCTATTATTACTCACTGTTTGACTGTCTTGCTTAAATGGTGTATTTGCCCACGCTTTGTGCGCTTCTTTAGTTTACTTCGCGCATGCTTGTTTAATTGGCGGTGCGTTCGGTGCTTTGTTCTCTGCGGTCTTCCGCGGCTGTGTGTATTCGGCTTCGGTCTCTGTTCGAGAGCGCGTGTGTTCGCCTCTCTTCTGGACGCGCGTTGTCGCGTCTTTGTTTTCAGTGGAGCGGGAGGTTGACAAGGGCTGGAGAGACGCGCGTGTGTCGCGCGTCCCTTCTATCGGCTGACTGCTGTTGAGCATGCGCATCAGCGTTTGTTTTGGTCTGACGACGCGCATTCCTGTGGCGCTTGTCATTCCCTCAGTCATTCGAGGAATTTAGAGACTCTGGTTTGCCGTGCCCGGTTTTTTGCCTGCCGCTTGAGCCCTGTGACGCCCCTGTTTGTATTCAAAATTACAGGGGTTGTACAATTTCACGCATAGGCTCTGCCTAGAGTGGTTCCATTGTATTTTGGTGCAAGCCCTCCCTCCACTTCTATTGTTGTACCCTGCGTGTCAGGTTTTTTTGTCCTGCTTGTCCTGCTTGCATTAGGGGTTCCACTCCCCCAACTTTGGCTTTGGCCTTTCAATACTTTGGAGTTCGTTCCTTCTAAAAATAGTGGGCACTGCTGTTCCATTTTGAGGCAATGGCTGATTATTATGATGAGGAGGGGGAACCCTCTGCTTCTACGGATGACTTCATAGAACAAGCTTTGTTTCAGGCGATTGCACCTTTGAAGAAACACTTGTTTGACTATGCTGCCCAGCAGGGCTGGCTGCCTCCTTCCTCTGGACGCAGTGGGAAGTCACCCAAAAATCCACATCGCTCAGACTTTGTTAAGTTGGCGAGGTCTATGTCTTCAGCGCCGAGAGCTAAGAAGCGCTCTGCTCCTCCTTGTGACTCTCCTTCTTCAGCTACAGAGGACGGTTCATCTTCTTCATCTTCTTCGGAACCGGCGAAGCCTCCTCCTTCCAAAAAGTCTAGAAAGGAGCATTTCGTGGATGCCCCTGCAATTCCTCAAGTTTTGACTTTTGATCCAACGGATATCGTGCATCCGAATTCTTCTTCTTGGTTGCCCTCTCCTGAGGTTGCCGATTATGTTCAGGAGCATATTCGCACCCCTTTTGAGAAGGAGGTGCTAGCGCGTTTGCGATCTGAGTGCCCTCTTCCTGATCTGTCTAACAAGTTGGCACTTACTCCTGAGGTGGATCCGACTATGATTACTTACATGAAGAAATATGCTAAGGATCCTACTAAGGGTTTGGATCGTTCTTGGCGTTCGTGTCAAGACAAACTTTTGGATCTGTTGGGACCACTCACAAAAATCCTGGATATTGCCTATCGAGCCAAGGAATCCGGTGTTTTGATTGACCCGGACGAGCTGGTTGGGTGGTCCCAACACGCCGTTTGCATTCTTGGCAATGCGAATTGCGCTCTTTCCTCGGAACGACGCCGTTCTATCCTCATGAAGCTGGACCCCAGATTGACCGATCTGGCTTCCTCTGAATCTGGCCCGCAGGCTCAAGGCTTACTTTTCGGAGCTCCTTTCCTCAAGGAGTTGACAAAGTTCGTTTCCACCTTCAGTGGGCTGGATAAGGCCCAAGCCAACCTCCGTCGTGCTTTTCGTCCACTTTTTGGCAGGGCCGGACGAAGGGGGCATTCGTACGGCCGTGGAGCTGAGCAGGCCTCGCAGCGAGGCAATCAGTCCCAGCGTGGAAACCAGACCTATTCCAGCACCAAATCTTCTTTCTATCCTTCCAAAAAGGGTAGAGGCAATTACGGAAAAGGTGGTTACACCGGTAACCAGGGAGGACGTCCAGATTCCGCTTCAGGTGAGCTTGATTCTCGCTACAGATGTGGTTTTGGGGGGCAGACTACAATTTTTTCTCCACAATTGGCAATTGATCTCCAAAGATGCCTGGGTGCTGGAAACGGTGCAGGGGTTCAAGATCGAGTTTTACTCTCGCCCTCTCCAGCATCTTCGGCCACGTCCTCTTGTTTTTTCCCTACAAAATCAAGAGGTTATCTCCGCAGAGATCGCCTCTCTTCTGTCAAAAGGGCCATTGCGCCCACGACTCCTCATCCCAGAGGTTTAGTCAGCAATGTTTTTCTGGTCCAGAAAAAAGGGGGCTGGTCTCGTTTGGTCTTCAATTTAAAGGATTTCAACGGCGGGGTAGTCTACCACCATTTCAAAATGGAGGGCATTCATCTTCTGCGAGACTTGCTGCAAGAGGACGACTGGATGGTGCGTCTAGATCTCAAAGATGCTTATCTCTCAGTGCCAATATTTGCCCCTCATCATCGCTATCTTCAATTTCAATGGATGGGAACCTGGTACGAGTACAAGGTTCTTCCGTTCGATCTTTCTTCGGCTCCGTGGTGCTTCAAGAAGCTTCTCCGTCCTGTGATGGAATCTCTGAGATCTCGCGGAGTCCGTCTGATTGTTTATTTGGACGATGTCCTTCTTTTGGCGCAGTGTCCCATCCTTCTCCGTTCTCATTTGCAATGGTCCATCGATCTGTTACAACCTTTGGGTTTCCTGGTGAATCCTCAAAAATCCGACTTTATTCCATCTCAGTCGATGGATTTCCTGGGCTTTGGGATAGACTCTGTCTCTTGCCAACTCCTTCTTCCCGGACAGAAAATCAGGGCTATCAAGAGGGAATTGCGTCTCCTTCATGCCAAACAGACTGTTTCCTTGCGATCGGTGGCCCCCGTTGTGGGTCTCCTGTCCTCCTCCATTCAGGCGATATTTCCGGGTCCTCTGCACTATCGGGCGCTTCAGCGCCTCAAGATCCGGCATCTGCAGAAGGGTCTGCGATATTCCGATCATGTTCCCCTATCGGAGGATGCTCGCTCGGAGATGTTGTGGTGGCTGGACCACATGGAATCTTGGAACGGCCGGGTGCTATTTGGGAGGACTCCCGAAGTTGTGATCGAGTCCGATGCCAGCCTTTGGGGTTGGGGAGCCCGATGCGGTTCTGTGTCGACGGGGGGTCGTTGGTCGCAGGAGGAGCTGTCCTTACATATCAATTGTCTGGAACTTCTAGCGGGTTCCTTGGCTATTCGGTGTCTTTCCTCTCAACAAACGAATTGCTGCATTCTTCTCAGGATGGACAACATTTCGGCAGTTCGTTAGTTGAACAAACTGGGGGGGACCAAGTCCAAGCTTCTTTCAGAGATTGCGAAGGATGTTTGGCACCTGTGTCTGCAACGCAAGATCACAGTTACTGCAGAATACCTGCCGGGTTCTTGCAATCTGATTGCGGACTGGAATTCTCGTCATCTCCGCGACTTCAGCGAATGGAGGCTTCATCCTCGGGTCTTTCGGACCTTGATTCGCATCTGGGGAACTTGTCAGCTGGATCTGTTCGCATCTCGTCTGAACGCCCAGCTTCCCCAATTCTTCAGCTGGCGCCCAGATCCGGAAGCCCTGGCGACGGATGCTTTTCTCCAGCCTTGGCCTCCGTCTCTGTGCTATGCATTCCCCCCTTTCATGATGATTCGCCGGGTTCTCGCCCGGGTACGTCAGTTCTCATTGGAACTCATTCTGATCACACCTCTTTGGAGGGTCCAAGCGTGGTTTCCAGTTCTTCTGGAGATGAGTTGCTCAACGCCGTTCATCCTTCCACATATGTGGAACCTTTTGTTGGATCCTCTGCGCAATCCTCACCCTCTGGTTTTATCGGATCAACTACTGTTGGTGGCTTGGAGGATTTCGGGGGACGCTGGCAAGTCCCGGGACTATCGGGAGAATCTTCCCGATTTATCAATGAAGCTTGGGATCCCAACACACGCAAGCGTTATGCGTCCAGTTGGAAACGCTGGTGTGCTTGGTGCGCTCAACGGTCAGTGGATCCCCTTTCAGCGGATCTCGCTCTGATTAGTAATTTTCTGGCTTCTTTAGCCTCTTTGGGGCTGGCTTATAGAACTGTAAACACTTTTCGTTCTGCCATTTCGGCAGGTCATGTTACGATTGCTGGCAAACCTGCGGGAGAACATCCCTTGATTTCTAAATTACTTAAAGGCATTAGGATGGTAAAACCTCCATGTCCTTAGTACGTTGGCTTATGGGATGTGTCTGTGGTTTTGAGGTTTCTGTCATCTTGGCCCTCCAATTTGTTCTTGACCCGTAAACAGCTTTCTGCAAAACTGACTATGCTTCTATGTTTGCTATCCTGCAAACGGGTTTCTGATGTGCGGGCTTTAGATCTTGCCGGTCGCACTTCTTCACCGGAGGGTGTCAATTTTATTATTTCTAGACGGACGAAGTGTAATACCTCATCTGTTTCTTATCCCTCGTTTCCCCACAATCCTCAATTGTGTGTAGTTCAGTGTCTCAAGGATTACGAGGTAAGCACTGCATCTTTGCGCCATGATTTACAAGGGCAACTTCTTATTGCTTTACAGAAGCCTTTCAAGCCTGTGACTCCTGCTACTCTGGCACGTTGGGTTCGTTGGCTCATGCAGGAGGCGGGCATTGATGTTAGCCTGTTTGGTGCTCACTCCGCTAGAGGACCTATGGCTTCGAAAGCTTTTTCACTGGGTGCTAGCCTTCATGACATCATGAAGGCTGCGGATTGGTCATCTGAGTCTGTGTTCAAGACCTTTTATTTTAAACCAATTGTTGATGTTGCTTCTGTTGTGGTGGCTGAGCTTTAAACAAGCATAATCAGAGCCTCCGTCCTGCCATAGAATTAAAAATTTGCTAATATTCGTGCCAAGAATTTTCAATTCTATTAAGGACAGGAGGCGAGGATTATCCCACCCTTGCTATTCTAAATGTAAATGCATTACTCTACTGTTCTGCTCTGACTTACATATGTCTCTATTTTGAAATGTTATGCAATGTTTCCCGCCCTCTCTTGAATTTTTGCCTTTGTTCAGTTTGGCTGTCGGTATTACGACTTTGTTTCACGTTTCCGGTTCCGACCTCAAATGAGCTCTGGCTCCGGCGTCTGCGACTACTGCTGTGGCTCGTCCCTCTGGTCCTGTTTGATTGCCTTGTGGATGTCCTGCGGCCGGCTGTTCTTCATGGATCCTTGGTTTTTCCTTCTACGGTTTTGACTTTATGACTTACCTGTATTGACAAAGAAAGAGGAAGTTATGACCTCTGTGACCCTATTTATACTATCAGAGTACTCATGGGTATTGTACTTTCTTCTTTACTGTGTACTGATTGGCTGCTGTTTTTCTCAGTAAAGAAATAGAGAAAGCATAATCCTCGCCTCCAGTCCTTAATAGAATTGAAAATTCTTGGCACGAATGTTAGCAAATTTTTAATTCCTCCCACTGTTGCGATGTCCTACTGACTGTGTGCCCTTGAGGATTTTTCATGCGTCTCTGATTCCAGAACTTCTCGTTGTTCAATACGGTTGTGCGCACTGAAAGAACTCAAGCGTCATGTCTTTCCCACGCTGCATCGGACGCCAGTATTTTCTTCTTTGGCATGGTTAATTCTCTGACTTTCTCATGTATACAAGTCGCAGGCATAATTGGCTTCTTGTGCTCTTCCTTCAAGTCGTCTGTGGTGTTCAAGCATCGGAACAGTAAGAAAGTCATGTGTGATACCTTCCTGAATCCTAATGACTACGGTGACTACTTTTCTTGTTTTAGTTTATTGTTTTGGGATCTGTATACTTACTTGTACTAATTCAACTTACAGTATTGTTAATATTTCATTTGTTTGCCATTTCTTTGTTCCTGGGTGTATATACAAGTCTATTTACCCCATTGCTTGTGCTAATTCCGAACTATGAATACGTTTTATGCATTATGATTACTGCGTGTGGGATAGTACCTGCTCTTCTTTTGCTATTGGGTTTAACCCAGTTTTATTACAGTGCTATGGGTGGTTATGTAACCTTATTTTTACCTGCTTTGTACTTCATATGTTTGTTATACATTTATTCTGCTTTTATTCAGTGAGTCATACCTTTGTGAGTTGTTACTTAAACCCATGTTTCTTGCTGTGAGATGCATTCTGCAGATCCTTGCGTTTTTTCTACACATACCCTGTTGTTATTCTTTACCTACAGGTTTCTTGAATGCACATGTATTTTACATTGAGTTGGGTGTGTTACTCTTTCAGTGTTAGGCCTAGTTTCTGATATTCTGGTTATTTATTCGGTCTGTTGCTTACATCGCATTTTTTCACAGACTTAAACTGCGCAGTTTATACTTCTTCTTTACATTTTACTTGTTATTCTTCTGCGATGTGTATGCATACATTTTAGCTTTTACATTGTACTTTTGGATCGCCTACATTCTATGTTACACATACATAAATTTTTGGTCTATGTTTTTGTGTTATGGTCCCTTTGGTTGCAGGGCTGGTTCGCTGTTTGCTCCGTTTCACATTACGTTGGGTTTGCCTTGACGTCAGGCGTACAAACTCGGTATGTGTTGTTTATTTGCCTGACACTGTTTGGTCACTTCAGGTTTGTGTTTTCGGCACATGTTCCCTTGTTTTTGCCTCCCCCTTGTCAAAAAGGGGGCTGACATGACTGCCTTTGTTTTGCTACAATTCTCCTTGATTGTAGTAGTGCATTTCTGCTTTTTATCGCATTGTGTTCTATTCTGTTCTCCTTGATTGTAGTAGTGCATTTCTGCTTTTTATCGCATTGTGTTCTATTCTGTTTTTGTTACTGCTTATTGTTTTGTATTTTAGTATATTGCATTTTACATTTTTGTCATGTCATTCTGTTCCATTTTTATGGTATTGCATTATTGTTCTGTTGTCGCATATACCTTTGTGAAATTTTATTGCACCATTGCATTTCTGCATGCTACGTAATATGTATTATTATGTTTAACATAGTTCCTCTTTATATTTTGTACTCTACATCTTCTTTTCTTTTTCCATGTAAAGAAAGAGGATATGTTGTAATGTAATTTCTTGTCTTCCTCCTTTTCACCCTGTCATCCCTCTTTTTCAGTCTGAGGATATTTAGAATGTTATATGATGTCACAGAATGTGGGGTGACTCATGTTAGTCAGTTGACTTCAGGCTGAGCAGAAGGAAGCTGCTCCTGGTGGGGACTTCATAACAACTTACCTACTGTCCTCACTACCATCTTGGCTACTTACTTTTTTACCTCTGTTACCACAACTTGAATAAAGTTACTTTCTGGAACCACTACCTGGCCTCCTGTGGACTTCATACTATGACTGTTAGGTTATAAATAAGTTGCCTCTTTGTGATGGATTTGGATTTGTTGTTATGCACGGTGACAAATCTGTACCTCTTCAAGCCTTGAGGGATAAACCTAATACGTTGGCTCATGTGGGCTAACTGGGACAAACCATGACATAAAAAGTCATAGAAAGTTTTGGGTTGCGTAACCTGGAAGCACAAGTTACAAAAAGGATGGTTGAGTGCAAACTGTTTAACCCCTTGCATGCGGGGCTAATTCCCCCGCTGTGCTGGGGGGGTGCGCACAGTGCCCCGGTGCTCATGACGAGCTGAGCTCGTCACAGCCACACCCGTTTCTTAAGAACATTCAGCACAGCAGGGGAATTAGCCCCACGTGCGAGCGTTTTGACCGTTATGACGAGCTCAGCTCGTCATGAGCACGCGGCAACCGTGGCTCATGACGAGCTCAGCTCGTCATGAGCATGGGAGGGGTTAAGGAAGGTGGGAGAAGGCTTTAAGTGGGTGATGTCAGCCGGGACATCACTAGTATGCAGTTGTTCTGGCTGATGTTTATTTATTCCAGGGGTTATAAGTAGTATTTTGAATACCACTACTATTTCTAGCACCATCAAAATGCTCAAGGGCATATTTTGTAATGAAGGAGAGCTCTCTTGTATCATGATGGACAGTGGTGCCCAGCGGACTCCCCAAAAAGTTTTTGACCAAGTGGGGCACCAAACATGTGAGAGCATCTCTTTATAATCCCCACACAACCTGAGAGGGTGTTATGGAAATGGCTACCAAGAGGGACATAGAAGTAAAAAATGCAGTCAGAGACGTTAAGCCAAAAAGTTAACGACGCGATCCAGCATTCTGAAAATGTAGGAATGCACTGTAATTTCAACAATATGGTCCCTGTGTTTTTCCTAGAGCTGTAACTGAACTCAGCTGCCATACTGCAAGGGTGCCTGCGTTGAAAGAATGATTGTTTATGTGCAGGAAGGTGTTCCTTCCTGCACATAAATTATCCAGAATGGTGCTTTGTAACCTCTATGTGTGCCGCTTTGTACAGCACACATAGAAGTTGTAAATCACCATTTTTTAAACAATTTTTTATGTGCAGGAAGTAGGTCGAGTTCACCCTGGTGGTATTATCCTACCAGGATGGAGAGAGGTTGCCAATGATACAGCAAGACACAAATATGTGTGTGAAGCTTCCTCATCCAAAAGAATTGTCTTCCCTCTCTTTCTAGCAGGAATGTTTTTGATGATCATGCACTGGATTTGGACTTGTATTCCGGAAACAGTCTACCTTTTCTTCGTCTTCTATTTTTTGTGGAACTACCGTACACTTGTTGTGATTGAGCAGCCCATTTACTATGCCTGTGAGCCATGCACTGGTCCTTATTTTCTTTTATATTTAAAGTGCTATATCAGGGGGCTTGCCTCCCTCTCTATGTTTGTGGGAGGTGGCAGAGGGAGGATGGCAGAAAGCCTTACTGAACGGAATTGTTGTTTGCTTGCAAAAACCAAAAAAAGAAATATGAGACAAAAATAAAATAACTTTGTAAAGCGGTTTTCGATTAAGGAAAACGAATAAAACATCAGAACTTAAACTGCGCAGTGGTTACGTTCTGTGTAGCAGGGACGGTGGATTCACTACAACTTTGTTGGGTGAAGTATATTGATTAAACTAAGTTTTAGGAGGCTCAGGCACCTTAGGGTTGGCTAGCACTGGGGAAGGTATTGCCCCTTCTAAAAAGAGAGAGAGATACGATTTGTAAATATTTGGAAGAGAATAGGTTTGTCTTACATTTTGATGATTGAGAGTACATTTGGGAGGTAAAAAAGTTTGCAATGCTTTGGAAAGCAAGCACTAATATAGGAGAACGTATTTGCAAAGTTTATTTATTTTTCCAAAGTTTAATATAGCGCTGGCTAGACCCAGAGGTATCAGAGCGCTTTACATGAGGATCAGCAAGTTACAGGATACATAGTTATATCAGTTGAATCAGCGAGTTACAGGTTACATAGTTACAACCGTGTGAATCAAAGAATCACAGAGGGAGGGGGAGTGAAGGAGACACGAACGGAGAGAGGAGGAAAACAATGTCAGATGACCGGCTGGGTAGGTGATGGCCAAGGGGCCAGACTCCTCTATAGCTGCATAGGACAGCTCTACCGGGCATCGGCCAAGGTTGCTCGGTCTCCGCGGTAGGTACAAACAGATTTGGTATCGACACAGGGGGCGTCGTCATTGTTCCATCGAAGGGGGAGAGAAGGAGACACATAACGGGGAGACGAGGAAAAACAATGTCAGATGACCGGCTGGGTAGGTGATGGCCAAGGGGCCAGACTCCTTTATAGCTGCATAGGACAGCTCCACCGGGCATCCGCCAAGGTTGCTCAGGCTCCGTGGTAGGTACAAATAGTTTTTGTAATTTACATCAGTTGAATCAGCGCGTTACGGGTTACATAGTTACATCTGTTTGCATCAAAGGATCAAAAGAGGGGGGAGGAGGAGGGGGAGGGAAGGAGACACAGACAGGGAGACACGGAAAAGAATGTCAGAAGACCAGCTGTGTAGGTGACGGCTAAATAGGTGCTGGAGAATAGTTACATGAGTTACAAAAGCATAGCATAAACATAGGGTGCAGGGGGTAAGAAAAACAACGGGGAGATGAGGAAAAACAGTGTCCAAAGTCCGGCTGGGTAGGTGATGGCCGAGGGGTGAACCCAAGCCAAACTCCTCTTTAGTTGCATAGGGCAGCTCCACCGGTCATTGGCCAAAGGTTGCTCGGGCACCGCAGTACATACAGAAGGTTCTAGATTCTGCCTAGGAGGGCATCGTTAAAAAGTTCCATCATGGGCGCCGGTCACGGCGCAGCTCTTGCCTGAACTTGATAGGTTCAGAAAAGGGGGTGGTGATGGACAGAGCATCTGAATTAAACAGAACACTCATACCCAGTCAAAAGATCAGGGCTTGATCCATCACCGTTTTTTAGCTCACTGCACCATCCCAGTTCAGAACCTGGCTACATGCAAATTAGTCTGTCCCTGGCCCAGTGCATCATGGGAACAGGGCAGACCAAACTACCAAGCCAATTCTTTACTGGAAAGGAAACAAGCTTCCAGGGACCGGTTTCTGGCATTGCAGCCGTCTTCGGCCCGGCTTGCTTGAATCCTGATGGTGCAGTGAGCTAGGGACTCATGTCTGAGCATACCCTGCCAATCCTATAGTGGCCAAAACGATTCAGAAAAGGGGGTGGTGATGGACAGAGCATCTGAATTAAACAGAACACTCATACCCAGTCAAAAGATCAGGGCTTGATCCATCACCGTTTTTTAGCTCACTGCACCATCCCAGTTCAGAACCTGGCTACATGCAAATTAGTCGGTCCCTGGACCAGTGCATCATGGGAACAGGGCAGACCAAACTACCAAGCCAATTCTTTACTGGAAAGGAAACAAGCTTCCAAGCAAGCCGGGCCGAAGACGGCTGCAATGCCAGAAACCAGTCCCCGGAATGGAATTTTAAATGTAAAATGCTATATAGCACCAGCGCCAGCATTACTGTAATAGACTCAGCCTGAAAATCTAGTGCATCAAGTACCTTATCAGGTCTTTCCATTCCCTCCATCTCTTTAGTCACAGACCCTAACTAACATTCAGGTTTACATTCAGGTTTACCTTTAGTTGTTTGTTTTTTACTATAGCTTTCCCGGCGTCTCCCCCAGACGATGCTGACGGTCCATGCCCTTTCTGCTTGTGGGTAACAGACACTCCTTCGTCTCTAGATTGGTGCTTGCTGATTAAGCACAAATGCATCCTCAGGTTACACATCTTTTGATCCACATTTTCCCTCTGCTGCAACTTCCTGACTTTCCCAGTGGGCATTGCTATTGTTACCCCTGCTTTTACTGGAGGCTGACTGGTGCATTTTATACATTTTTCTCACTTGTGACTTATTTACTCTTTGATGATGCCACAAAGCACTATCCCAAAATATCAGTTCAAGTTACCCCCTGCTTCTGACCTTGATGCACTATTGCTGCTATTTTACAGGGATGTATTAGCAGACATGTTGCTCCCTCTGCCTCTGATGCCTTTCAGAAGCACCACCAGCCTCCAATTGGCAAGTGACATTGGCATTTTAGTAGCACCAGCCTGCCGATTTCACTCATGATTGTCGCTGCTTCATCCAGACTTGCTTTTCATTGGCATCCTTGTGTCTGCCCAATCTGTTCTCGTCATCAGAGACGGTCAGGTAAGCCAGATGATTTACTCTGTGGTAAAGCAAAATGATGTACTGTTTTTTTTTGTGAGTGAAGAGTAAAAAGTGAGCTTCCTGTTTTGGAAGTAAGAAGGGTGGAGTATATAGAGTGCCACCCGGCCTCTACCATACTTTGTTTCACAGTTACATCCTGAGGGCCCGCTGCGGTCAGAAGGCATAAATAAATGGGGGAGTGACCGCTCATGGTCTCTCCTCGTAACAGAAGCGAAGAAAAATATTTTGACACTGCAGTGGCAGCTTTGAACCAACACTGTGACCCCCAACTCAATCCTGACTATGAGTGATTTAACCCCTCCCACGCTTGTGACGGAACCGCTCCGTCACGCCTCTCGGGTGGGCTGTGCTGGTGACGGAGCGGTTCCATCACGGCTCGCTCGCCGCGCCTGAGCGGCGCGTTCTATTGAGCAGGCGGGGCCGTGACGGAACCGCTCCGTCACAAGCACAGCCCACCCGAGTGGCGTGACGGAGCGGTTCCGTCACAAGCGTCGGAACGCCGCGCGCCCCCCCGCCCCTTAGCGCTGCGGTGGAATTGCCGCCGCAGCGAAAGGGTTAAGCTGCGTCAGGCCAGGCAGCATGAGGATGAGTCACTAGACGTATTCGACACATGGCTCTAGAAACTGGCGAGCATGTGCACGGACATCAACCAGCCGGATTAAATCAGGGCTCAACACATACAAGGCTGCAAGTTGGAAGTCCTTTGACGGCTAATCCTGTGCCCACCTGGAATCACCTTGGACCAGCAAGGTCGCATGAATTGACAGACACCAGGGTCGATGAGAAGGAGGTGGCCCTGGCAACGAATACAGTGCAGGGGGGCACAACCGCACCATTAAGGTGAAGGAAGAGCAAGTAGATGCAATACAAAGACAACCAACCAGGCCCCGCACACCCAGCGCAGTGATGCCATCAGAGGGACAATGTGGAAACTGTGGCTTAGAGTATTGAGTACCGAACACCCATCCTGCCAAGGCCCTTCTGGCTCCAAGTGCGGACACAAGAACCACTTTGCCATGGTATGCCGCAGCAAGGGACAACAGCCCTGATTGGGTGAAATCCAACCTGCGACAGCTGTCAATCAAGGAGGGCAAGACCGGAGGAACACTGGTGGGTGGCAGCCAGAGGCCATATATAGACGATGATGAGGACAGTGAGGTATTCTCCATCTCGTTTGGTGGGAGAGAGGTCAATCAGAAGAGGCCCCCACCGATGCGTACGGTGGAGATTGGCAGCATATTTGTGAGGGCACTGATTGACACCGTGACTTCAGTCAAAATAATGGATTTGTCACAGTTTGACTGGTTGGTACCTCACCCTAAACTAGTACCAACGTAAGCGCCAATCTACAGATATGGTGACATGGATCTGCTGCCCTTGAAGGGGGTTGTAGAAGCCATGATGGCAAGCAATGGAAGAACAAGAAGAGCCTGATTCCATGCCATGGAAGATGACATCGACACCCTGCTAGGCTGTCACACCACTGAAGACTTGGGACTCGTCTTCTTCTCCCAGCATGTTCACAAGTCACACGCCACCGCCATAATGCTGGAGTGTCATCAACTATTCAAAATCCTGGGATGACAGAAAAGCACCAAGATTCAATTACACATTGATTAGACTGTGTGACCCACAGCACTTCGGCACTGTAGGGTCCCGTTCCACCTGCAGACGCTAGTGGAAAAAGAATTGAGGAGCTTAGAACAGCTGGGAGTAATTGAGAAGTTCGCCGGCCCGACTCTGTGGGTCTCATCATTGGTGATTGCGCCAAAGTCCAAACAACCTGGAGCCATCAGGCTGCGCATAAAAAAGCAACTCCTGAATAAAGCTCTCCGGAAACATCACCCCAACAGTGGGTGACATTGTAGTTGACCTGAATAAAGTGCAATGGTTCTCCAAACAAGACTTAGTTGCTGTCCGTGGGAGACCTGGTCATACTATGAGACCGCCATCCAGGGGGGAAGCACCACACACCTCTGAGATGTGTCCTGGTTTAAATGGATGACGTCCCTGAATGGGGATGTAGACAAGAACCAGAAAGAAGAAGATGTCACCACCACTCCCAATATAGAGGCACCTGACTGCTACTCTGAAGGCACCTACAAAAGCTCATGCCTGCCTACAGAGCCATCACCCCTATTGGGAGGGTGCACAGGACAATCTCACGTTGTTACTCCATTGGCTGGTGTCCAGGACGGAGGAGGCAGAAACCTGAAGTATGATTTCCACCCCAACCGAATACCAAGTCAGAGAGTGAGAGAATATGGAGTGTTTTCAGTTAAGAAAAGTTAGAAGGGATGTAGAGCGCTACCCGACTTCTACCATACTTTGTTTAAAGTTACATGCCGAGGGCCGGGCAAGGCTGGAGGGCCGAAATAATCGTGGGAGCCACTGTTCGTTGTCACTCCTCGGAACAGTACACTGAGTGTGCATGTTCCTTGTGTTGAGTGCTGCAGCAGAGTGAGGGCTGTATGTGCTGTGCACCCCCTACCCCGAGCTTACAGAGAATTTCCAACTGTTAAACATAACTACATAAGTTTAACAGTTGCTGACGTGGATCTCTCTGTCCAGGGCTCAGTATGAAGCAGAAGCGCTGGAACAATTTTCAGAGCGGTGTGCTGCCACCAATTTTATGTCACTGGACTGGATGGTGAGAGTGGGAAAATCAAAGCGTCATACAAACGAGCAAATCAGCCACGCCCATTCAACACGATAATGTTAAGGCTGTAATATGTAACCAAAGGTGTATTTTTGACCACACTTGCGAAATATGTAATGAAAACATGGTGTGATACTATACTCAGGTGCCGCTTCGCAGTGGGAGCCTTTGCTGACAGAGACACGGAGCATTGTGGGAAAATCCAGAGTGTTGGTGCGGACTACAGGACCCACAACGCCAAGAGTACCAGCCCCTCCCCGCCGCCTACCCAGCTCCTCGCAGCACCTGCTGCGCGGGACGCGCGTGGGCGCGCGCCGGGCGAAGCCTGGGCCAACGACGGGCCCGTTTTAGCCCGTTCGAGACCGCGAGAGGCCGGGCTGGGCCCCCCTCTTATTGGACCATCTCCTCAAGGTTAGTTCTGTTTAGCCGTCCAGACCCCACGAGTCGGCATTCAGCCTTGGTACTTGCATCGCTTGGTCTTGTTGTATAACTGTACTGTAGGATCTCTTCTGATGGCCACTAATGGAGGAAAGGGGAGGAATCCCGCGACAGGGGGGTCAGTGGTGGGCACATTGGACCAGTTCCTGATAAGAGCTACATCGGTGCTGGCACATGCAATCGCCCTGACTGAGCGGCGCTTATCGCTGGACCCCATGGTATCGAAATGATCATCCCTGGGTGACTTAAGGCTCGCAAGGTCACCAGAGCAGCTCACTGTCATGGCTGATAACCATACTTCAGTGCAAGGAGGAAGCCACCAGCCCCCGCCGGCCCCTAAGAACTTTGTTAACGCACCATCTCCATTGGAACTTGCACTTACTGTTGAGCCTGCTGTTTTGCCCCTGAGTGACCTTCCCATTAGTTCATCTTCCCTTCCCTTTACAAGGTCTGCTTGCAATCCCCCTCAACAATCTGCGGCCCAGCCTCCGGCGCCAGCCACAAAAAGAAAGCGGGGGGGGGGGGGACTTTGAAGAGGAACAAAAATCCAAAAAATCCTAAAATCCAAAAACCTACTAGAACTGGTGCGAGGGAGTACACAGCAACTTTATCAGGGGTGGAGACCCATTCACCAACTTACTCGATGGGACTGTCAGGCCTAGATTCTACAGAGGCTCGTTCTCTACAAGCTAGAGAGGATCTACTGGCAAAAATGGGAGTCCTCTTTACTTCATCTTTTCGTCCACTTCTTGACAGACTCTCTCTTATAGAGGACAAACTTTTGCATCTTGAATCTTATTTGGTAGTAAATAATTCAACTAGTAAATTGCCAGGGGGGCGGTCAGCCTGGATCAGTTGATGCAACTTCTGTTCCAATATATAATCCTCCAGTTTGTAATGGTTTATCACTTGCATTCCCAAGTAACCCTATTTTACTTACTACTAGGGGGTTGGTTGAGTCGGGCCCCCCCTGAGAATCAGGGCAATCCACTTCATGGTGAGGGAGACCCTAATGCGACTTCAAATCAAGCGATCTCTCCCCAGGAAGGTGGTTTAATGTTAGTTCCTACGAGAAAAAATAAAGCTGAAAACTTCCAGAGACTCGTGCTAGGCCGGCATTTAAAAATTCCTAGTCTCCCATGTATAGATCTGCCACCTGAATCAATCCCGTATGTTGTTGTCTTGGCCGGTGTCCCTGGGTTGGACTATGGTAAGGAGGAATCATATTCCGACCTTAAAAACAAGTGTTCCCATTGGTTAAACCTTAATAGACCACTCCCACCACAGGAATATAGTGAAATCTTGTTTGCCCGGATAGTTAGCTGGGTGGGCCAGAGTAAGAAGGACATTGAGGGGGGGATTGTATCCTGATTAATTTCAGAGATACCCAGGTGTTTAACTATTTGCGACTGGCACCATACAAGGGCGGCATCACGGATAAGGTCCCTTCCCTTAACCTACTTCTATCCCCTTCATTCACTTTATCCTCATTCAGATAGCTGGGGCCAACGACGGGCTGGCAGGGAGTTTTTGCCACAGGTGGGAAGAAAAAACATTAGTTACGCTAACCATGATGTTCCATCCCCTTTTGTCCTCCCCCTACATAATAGATTCAGTACTTTGGACCAAGTTGACTGACTGACCGGCTGCAGTCAAGTTTTACGACTTGAAGAGGGAGACACGATGAAAGACCAGCCATTGAGTCTGAAGAGGGGTCTAATATTTGAAGATACCTATAGGGGAGCCAATGATGGCATTGAGGGGGTTACATCCTGCAGTCCATCGGGCAGGGCGGGGAGCTTGCAAGCTACTATTACTACACAGGGAGAACTTATCTTTTGCCGGCACGCCATAGTACTCAATAAGGGTCAGGATGTGGTGGTCTCTGCTAATCCCTGTTGAGAAGTAATGATTGGGCCCAAACAGAGAATGATAAAGGAGAAACAGTGAGCCACAACGATTCCAAGGTTGAAACTACGGGATCGCAGAGAGCCAGCGCAGCCTTAAAACCAGGGTTAAGGATATTGTCCTGGAATATAGCTGGGCTGAAAGCAAAAATGGATATCCTCGAGTGGGGCGAATTCATCGACTCCCACGAGATTTCCCTATTCCAAGAAACCGGGGCTTCAGAGTCATTTAACAGAGCTGGGTTTGCCGCCTACAGCATAGCGGCCACTAAGGGGTTAAGGGGCAGGCCTTCCGGAGGGTTGGGCATCTGGGTCGCTACACATCTTGGTTGTTTAGTTAAGCCGATAGAAACCCACTCGCCCGATATTCTATGTGTTGTACTTTCCCTTAATAATTCCCCTAAGTTGGCTAATATTAACATATATTCATGCCCTGTTAAGAACGGGCAGACCGCGCAGACACTAGACTGCCTGTCCGCCCTTCTCTCTACGTTACCTGAGCAAATCTTCCCCATTATTGGCAGGGACATCAATTCCCACTTTGAACCCCTAAAGGGTTTATCCCACTCCATAACGAGTGATGAGGATGCCTCATGGGGAATTCCAGCGTGCAACCACTACCCCTTGAGGGGTTGGACCCCTCTAGCTCTGCAGCTGACTACATTGACCCTTAACTATTCCTTGAGAGCGTGTAATGGCCGATTGTTTGCGGACAATCCAGGGAAACATACATTTGAAAAAAATGGCCATGCGTCCACAATAGATTATATTTTGGTGAAGGTGGACCTCAGGTATAGGATAGTGATCACAACCCCCTAGTCATTACTTTGGATTGGGGCAACTTGGCAACAGGGAACACTGAGATTGTTCAGCCCACCCCTAATTTAATTGCTATAGAGGGAGGGAGAAGAATCTGCTGGGCAACATTTCTACAAACGCTTGAGGCAAAGGCTTCTTTTTATAAATCGATTATACCTTTTTTGGAAAAGGCTAGCTCTACCGTAGATAGATGTAGTGATATTGATTGTTTAGAGGAGTTGGGGGCAAACCACCAGGACTTTGTTGGAACACTGGCAGAGTTTTTCCATACATCTGTGACCAAGAAAAGAAAGGAAGAAAGAGGTAATAGTCCGTGGTACAATAGGGCATGTAAGGAAGCAAAGATCAATCTGTTGATCAAACTACTCGAGGGGGACGTCGCATCTATTAGGGAGGCCAGAGGTTTTTTTAAGAAAATTATTTTAAACGCAAAATCTGAATGGGAGATCGAGAGGTGGTAGTCTATTAAGAAAGCCCTAGATGATAGGGACACAAGAGGGTTCTGGAACCTGGTGAAGACTGGCAAATCCGAGGGTAAGAACGCAATCAAGCCAAACCTTGGGGAAGAAGTTTGGTGTTCCCACTTTGAAAAGCTATACTCAAAGTCCCAAGTGAGAACTGTTGTAGTGGGGCCACCAGCGATTGACTCCATTCAAGTTTCATTTGCTGACATCCCTTCTTGCTTTCTGGGTGAGGTATCAGTGGCCTTGGCCAAAGTTCTGCCAAATAAGGCACCTGGATTAGATAGGGTCCCTGGAGATCTATATAAATCCGAGCAGGTAGTTTGGGTTCCATTATCTGAGGTCCCTTTTTAACGCCATCCTCCAGGGCTTGACACCCCCCCAAACGTGGGCGGGCGCTAAGATTATTCCAATTTTTTAAAAAGGTTGTCCCTTATAACCGGTTGTCCCTTACAGGCCTATTAGCCTTATTGACGTATCACAAACATTTTTTGCACACGTCCTTTTGGGAAGACCCCAGAATTGGATGGATGACCATAACATACAGACCCCCCTCCAAGCGGGATTCAGATCTAAAACCTCAACCATAGATCAGTTGTTTAGACTTCAACTGATCTATTGGAAAACTATCATCTTGGAGGGAGGATCACTCTACTTAACAGTCGGCATTCGATTTGGTAGACCGAGACCAGCTGTGGCGCCTCCTGCTAGAAATGGGGGCACCTGTCTACCTTTGCCAGCATTTAAAAAACCTCCATGAAGGCGCTTTTGCTAAAATTAGGTTTGGGAATAGAGGGTAACTCTCAGCTCTGATCCCTGTAGAGAAGGGCGTAAGACAAGGTTGCGTCCTTGCCCCAACACTCTTTTCCCTCTTTCTAAACAGGCTAATTGCAGATCTCATAGCAGTTAAGGACAAAGATTCTCCTAAACTTGCAAACCACAAAATTCCAGCACTAATGTTTGCGGATTACACGCTGCTCGTATCTAAAACATGTATGGGGATGCAGCGTGTCCTAGAGACATTCAGCTCGTTTTGTAAGAAAAGGAATCTTGAGGTGAACTTAAAGAAAACTAAGTATATGGTCTTCCATGCAGATACTACAAACTGCCCACACCCTAAAATGGATTCAATTGCCCTTGAGAGAGTGCCTGTCTTTGACTATCTGGGGCTTACCTTAAACGATACTATGAATTGGGGCCACAGATCTCTAAGGCGAATCTAAAACTTATCCAGGTTAGTGGGGGGATTTTAAAAATTCACAGGGGTTGTGCAGTTAAGGTTATTGGCCCCCCTGTAGAAATGTATAAAGTTCAAGCAAGGGGTGCCTCTTTGTATGGTGCGGAATTATGGGGTCACTCCCAGATTAAAGCCCTGACCATGACTGAGAATAACTTTTTAACCCCTTCCACGCTCATGACGAGCTGGGCTCGTCATGCAGTAGCCTCCTGCTACGCTGATGACGAGCCCAGCTCGTCATGAATAATGGTGTTCATGAAGTTCCAGCACAGGAGAAAAATCCCCATAGCATTCAAGGTGTTAAGGCAACTCTTGGCTCTTCCTAATAGTACCCCCTTAATCCCCCTACGGATGGACCTAGGTATCCTACCCCTTGCTGAAGTGATTGCCTCTCGTCCACTACTTTACTGGCGACGGCTTTGGAGTACTCCTGAGCTGGCCAACTATAGAGAGGGACTAAAATCAGTTATGTTCACTCTGGGGGCGGGGAGAATCCCTTGGTTATCCTATATTCGGAATACCTTCCGCCAAATTGGAAGAAGTGATTTGTGGTCTTCACCTGAGGAATCATGCCTTGCCACCTCCAAACAATCACTAAACTCTCCCATCAAAGAATACCATCTTATGTCTAATTATAGGGTGACACAGACATCAAGTTTAACTACTAGGTTTCTGGATGTTAAGTCACTTTATAAAATGGAGCAGGCATTAGACCTCATTCAACTATTTCTAGCAAAGAAATTGTTTCTCCAATTGCGACACGGGACGCTCCCGCTATATGCATTTTCTAATAATTGGTCTGGAGGTTATAAACTTTGTCCGGGGTGCAATGAGACCGAAGAAACAGAGGCCCATGTGATCTTTTTTTGCCCGGCCTATAAGGCAGCAAGATCAAAGTGGGTCTTCCAACTCTGCAGAAATTTAGGAATCAGAAACTTTAGTGAGGTTCTCAGGCTAGTTAAATATGACACACACCCAGTTTGTGTTGCAGCTATAACAAAGTTCCTCTTTGCAATGTGGTGTAAGCGCAGATGTTTAGTGAAAAGTTAAGGTTGTGAAATGTAAAGATGCTGTTTATTTAATGTTATTTAATGCCGTTCTCCCAGATCTTAAATGTTAAGAATAGATGATTGTTTTTTAATCATGCTTTTTAGCTCACATATTTATATTTTTTAATGAAATGGCCCACATGATGCTTTCTCCCCACAAGATGTCATCTATTGCCCTAAAACTACTATTTGTCTGTATGCCTATTGTACCTTAAGATCTTTATGAAAAATGTAGTACAGCTCTAGTTTTAATTTTAGTAGGCTAGTTTATATTGTGATGTCTTTAATGAAATTGTGCTTTTATGGCAGTAATTGCCGAAATAAAGTTTATATTGACTTGACTTGACTATACTCATTTACAGACAGCACGTTCGATAATGAAATGACCACTACATTTGCAAAACCATTCAGTTTTACTGATAAAACTATATAGACACTTTAATGTCAAGTAAACACAAATTTCCATGTTAATAGAGAAAGCTGCAATTTGTTTGAAGATATAGCCTGGGATTTAACCTGTCTTTTAACGTCCAGTCAATGTGACAAGATAGAAATGAAATTTAAAGGCATCTTGATTTTCATTCACCTTTGGAACACCAGCATTGTTATTTTGAGGGTGCTGGCAGCACCCCTATATCCAGCGCCTATAGTAAAAAGACTGTTGTTGTAGCCATGACCCCTGCCTGGATGGAGAAGGGCGCCCATGGCGGACACTGCTTGCTGATGAATATGGGGGATTGTGCCTGCCTTGTATGTGGGGCTCTGCAACCCCAGGAGGGTGACCTGCTCCTGCTTCCTTGAAGCCTGATGGTCTCCACTTAGGATGTGATCAGAACCGTTTTGCATTGAAGACAGGAGCCTAATCCCAGATCATCCTTTTAACATAATTAATTAACTTGGACAGAATGGTTGGTTTGACTAAAAGTTTTTGGGAGCAGTGTGGATACAAATAGGGAACGGGCAAGTAGGATGAAAGGTGGGTAATTTAGGCAGTTGGAAAGCAAGCCAGGAGACCTTTTTACAGCTCGTGCTTGTTGGACTCCCATCACCAGGCGACAGTTTCCGCCTGCAAGATGGAATAAGCCTAGCTGACATGTAACACACAACTCATACAAGACCGTCACTGTATGCATGCCTAAGGAGCGATTACGCAAAAGGGGTTATTTTGTAAATTGCATTACATGGACATAGGTGTGTTTTACTCGTGCTAATGTGTAACGCGGAGGGTCATAAAATAAGGGGGCATATTACCAACAACTAGCGATAATTTTTGTCTCTAACTTGTTTAGAGACAAAAATTATCGCCGCACATCGGCGATTTTTATCGCAGATAAACCTTGCTATTAGCAAGGTTTATCGCAAATGCGATAAAAAACGCCCGCAATGCATGAATATCGCTGAAAAGTCAGCGATATTCATGCATTATCGAGCAAATGCTCTTAGCCATGTTATCCACCTCCCATTGGATAACATGGCTAAGAACTGCTCAGGGCAGGTGTTAGCTTTTGGAGATATTTGCGCTTAGCGCAAATATCTCCAAAAGTTGGTAATAGGAGATAGCGATGTTAGCGACTGTTTCCAGTCGCTAACATCTTGGCACGCCCACTTTGCATATCATTAGTGATAAATATCACTGACATGCAAAGTGGGGCCCATGATGGTCGCTATCTCCTATTAGCTGTCGCTAACTGGTGTTAGCGACAGCTTGGTAATAGGGAGATAATTTTATCTCCGCTTTCTTGGCTTTTAAAGCCAAAAAAGCGGAGATAAAACCCCTTGATAATATACCCCAAGATTCGAATGTGTCACACGTAAGGACACAGAGAAAATGGAAATGTCACAAATAAGCAAACAGACAACTTAAGAGTAATGTGTGGCTTATGTACATGAGCATCGGGCGTATCCCCAGGAGGCTGGAAGTTTTGGGGCCGCTTTTGTTACTGGGAGCTGGTTTTGCAGCAGCACAGCACTTTTAAAAGCAGTGCAGAGTTCCTTGTGTATCCAACAGTTTTCAGGCAACAATAAAAGTGCACAGATAACTCTGGTGATTATTGTGCCTGGAGAGTTGTCTAGTTGCAGTTTTGACTCTTCTAAGGTTGCGCAGAGGGTTAATATGCTTACTGCAAAGAGCGTGTACTATGTAGATCACTAAACAATATTTTGGGCCTCATTTATGAGTATTTGACATAGGGCAGCACAGTAAGGAATCTTGCTGTGCTGCTCTACTTCAAAACAAAAGGGCAGGAATGTGCTGCATCTATGAGATACGATGCATTCCTGTACTTTTCTCCCTGCACTGGCGCACAATGGGCTGCCATGCGACAACACAGGCACCCTTGCACCATGGTGCAAGAGTGCCTGCATTGCAGAAATTATTGATTTTGTGCAGGAACGGCCCTTCCTGCACAACATCAATCAATTAAGGTGCTTTCCTCTTTCTGTGTGTGCTGCAGAATTTCTCCTTGTTGCGCCTCTCAAATGCCACCCATGGTGCCGTTAGTTTCTGATGCATTCACAATTTTGCTATTTCTCGTAAATCTGGGAATGCTTCAGTATCTATGGGTGTTGCGTGGGAACACCCACATCAACACCCATAGAATGCACCTTTCACGCAGTGGCTTTACGTGGTCTTGTTAATATGCCTGGGCACACTGCGCCACCAGAAAGTAAAAAAGTGACATTCTGGTGCCGCAAGGATTATGAGGCGCTTAATGTGCATAGCTCAGTGGGTTACTGCTTTTGTCACAGAGATCCGTTTGTTACAGTGCTGTTCAAAAGTTACAACCGTAATCTAGGCTAGAAAGGTATGTTTTTTGTCCTAGTCTTTCATTATCCTAATTTTGCTAAAAAGGGTTTGTTTGGGTAGAAATTATGCTTATGAGTAAAGTTAACCCTAACCATTGTGTTACATTCTGAATCCTGAGTTTGTGCTTCCCCAGACTACAATGATAGATTTTTTTTGTTTTAACATACTTTATTGATGACCTTGACAGCATAGCCAGTGCAATGAATATTACAGAGAGACGGTCTTTTGTACTTGAAATAGGAACCACATATACATTGCATGAGTCTATCATACAGTATTCATAGTATTTGGTAGGAAATGAAGAGCAAATGGTTTCTGATGACAACATAAGTTCGAGATCATTGCAGCTGTGTCAGATAAAGTAACAGCATAAAGCATATACATTTCTAATTAACGAGAACAACAATCTCAACCATGTCCCCTCCCTTCCTAACCCTTCCAACCCACACTCCTGGTCAGTCAATGTTTAATGTTCATAATAATCGAAAGGGGGTGCTAGTAGTGTAATTCTGAGGGGTCTACAGTGCCCACGGGTTATAATGTATGGTTCCCAGTCTTGGAACCTAATGTTAAATAGTCGCAGAGCGACATTGTGTGTTACAGGGGTGGAGTACTCTGTGGGGGTAGTAAGTCAAGTAATTCAAACTCAAGTAGCATGATGTCCCACTCCATCGAAATGGGTTGTATTCGTAGGCCTTTCTCTTCTTCCCTCCAGAGAGCTGCACCCTCAGCTTTTCCCCACTGAATCATGTCATCTTGCCAGCTGGATACCGTTGGGCACCAGGGGGATTTCCACCTCATGGTGAGGGCTCTTACTGCAAATCTGAGGGCTAAGTCTAAGAATCTCAGTCGTACCTTCTGCACATTTGTACGTCCATGTAGGCCTATGAGACAGTACAGGGCGTCGTCCGAGACAGGAATGTGTGACTTCGCCCAGAGACTGACAAACTCCTCTCCAAAAGTCCTGGAGGCGGGGGCAGAGCCACAGCATATGAAAGAAGTCTGCCTCGTCCCCTTTACAATGGGGGCAGCAGTGTTGAGCGTCTGGGAACATGCGATGTATATTACAGGGGGTGAGATATGACCTATGAAGGACCATCGTCTGAATGAACTTCAGTTTTGCATTACGGGACACTCGTTTCGGGTGTTCGAGCATTCATTTCCAAGCCTTGTCAGTGATTTCCGTAGTAGAATCCTCGAACCATTGTGTTTTGAGGGATGTAAGTGTGGTTGCGGCATGTGCCCGTATCTCAGTGTATAGCCATCGGACCAGGTATCCCCCATCCCCATGTAGTATAAGAGATGTACCAAGTTATGTTGTGAAGGTTCACTGCGTTGTGGGTCCCATGTGTTCTTTATGTAATGGGATACAGCAGCATGTAGTAGGTATAAACGTGTTGGTGCGCCCGTAGCCTGAAGAAAGGAGTCGTGATCAAGCAAACTACCATCACCGAAGAACGCCCCGACATCTTCCACTCCCGACTCTACCCAATCATGTATTCTGGCCTTCGTAAGCCTACCCTGTGGTGTAGGAATGCCCAAGAGGGAGATGTTCATCGAGTAGGGAGTCGTCAAAGAGGTATACGACAACGCCCTCCTCCAGCATTGTAAAGCCGTCCTTAATAGGGGAGGGCAGTTCACGGGGATTTTGACCTTAGGCAAGAGCAGGGAGTGTAGCGCGCCTCGGTCTAAATCCCTATGCTATAACCAATTTCCTGTAAATTCCTCCCGGTAGTCCAGTAAGATAACCATTGGAGCTGACTAGCGTAGTAGTAGGCCCTGAAGTCAGGAACTCTCAGGCCGCCATTTGAAGTTTTCGTAGGCTCACTCTTCTGAGGCCCGCTCCCCAGATGAGGTCCACCAAAATAGTATTCAATGTGTTGAAAATAGACTGTGGGACTACGACAGGTAAGTTCACAAAATAGTATAAGAGGCGAGGGAGCATCACCATCTTTGAGATGGCAATACGCCCCATCACCGACAATGGCAGAGAGGACCAAAAGGACACACTGGCACAGAGGGCTGTTATGGCCCGCACTATGTTACCTTCAATTTGATCCACCTGCGTCCTGTAAACTTGAATGCCTAAGTATTCAAAGGTGGTGGAAGCCACTGGTAAGGCGTATTCACCAAACCGTAGATTGATTGGGTATGGTGTTTCCTGAAAAAAGTAAGCCATAGATTTTTCTGGGTTTATAGCCAGACCCGAGAGACGTTCGAAAGTGGCAAAAATATCAGGAAGGGGAGTATTCTCAGCCGTCAGATCACGTAGATACGAGAGGATGTCGTCCGCATAAATGGAGATTAGGTGGGACGCGCCATCGATGGGTATGCCAAGATGGTCTGCTGATCGTCTAAGTGCTATCGCCAGGGGTTCCCTAATTCAGAGACTCTGTCCATCACCACCCCTTGTTGTTAATTATTTTGTCCACCCTAAGCGTGGAAGGGTATGCTCAGACATGAGTCCCTTGCTCACTGCACCATCAGGATTCAAGCAAGCCGGGCCGAAGAGGCTGAAATGCCAGAAACCGGTCCCCGGTAGCTTGTTTCCTTTCCAGTGTAAGAATTGGCTTTGTAGTTTGGTTTGCCCTGTTCCCATCATGCACTGGGACAGGAACAGACTAATTTGCATACAGCCAGGTTCTGAAACTGGGATGATGCAGTGAGCTAAAAAACGGTGTTGGATCTAGCCCTGATCTCTTGACTGGGTGAGAGTTTTCTGCTTAATTCAGAGACTCTGTCCATCACCACCCCTTGTTGTTAATTATTTTGTCCACCCTAAGCGTGGAAGGGTATGCTCAGACATGAGTCCCTTGCTCACTGCACCATCAGGATTCAAGCAAGCCGGGCCGAAGAGGCTGAAATGCCAGAAACCGGTCCCCGGTAGCTTGTTTCCTTTCCAGTGTAAGAATTGGCTTTGTAGTTTGGTTTGCCCTGTTCCCATCATGCACTGGGACAGGAACAGACTAATTTGCATACAGCCAGGTTCTGAAACTGGGATGATGCAGTGAGCTAAAAAACGGTGTTGGATCTAGCCCTGATCTCTTGACTGGGTGAGAGTTTTCTGCTTAATTCAGAGACTCTGTCCATCACCACCCCTTGTTGTTAATTATTTTGTCCACCCTAAGCGTGGAAGGGTATGCTCAGACATGAGTCCCTTGCTCACTGCACCATCAGGATTCAAGCAAGCCGGGCCGAAGAGGCTGAAATGCCAGAAACCGGTCCCCGGTAGCTTGTTTCCTTTCCAGTGTAAGAATTGGCTTTGTAGTTTGGTTTGCCCTGTTCCCATCATGCACTGGGACAGGAACAGACTAATTTGCATACAGCCAGGTTCTGAAACTGGGATGATGCAGTGAGCTAAAAAACGGTGTTGGATCTAGCCCTGATCTCTTGACTGGGTGAGAGTTTTCTGCTTAATTCAGAGACTCTGTCCATCACCACCCCTTGTTGTTAATTATTTTGTCCACCCTAAGCGTGGAAGGGTATGCTCAGACATGAGTCCCTTGCTCACTGCACCATCAGGATTCAAGCAAGCCGGGCCGAAGAGGCTGAAATGCCAGAAACCGGTCCCCGGTAGCTTGTTTCCTTTCCAGTGTAAGAATTGGCTTTGTAGTTTGGTTTGCCCTGTTCCCATCATGCACTGGGACAGGAACAGACTAATTTGCATACAGCCAGGTTCTGAAACTGGGATGATGCAGTGAGCTAAAAAACGGTGTTGGATCTAGCCCTGATCTCTTGACTGGGTGAGAGTTTTCTGCTTAATTCAGAGACTCTGTCCATCACCACCCCTTGTTGTTAATTATCGCCAGGGGTTCCAGCGCAAGAACTAACAACAGGGGAGATAACGGACATCCTTGTCTTGTATCCCGGTGGATTGTATATTGGTCTGAGATGTAACGACCTGTATGGGCTCGGGCTGTGGGGGAAGTATATAGTAGGCATACCTATTTAAGGAATGTGTCCGGGAACCCGAAGTGTTGAAGAGTCGCAAACATAAAGTCCCAGGAGAGAGAATCAAAGGCCTGCCGAAGCACTAGGCATCCCACGTACTGGTAAGCAGGTGGTGTGGCCTTCATGACATAATGTAGCCGTCTCATGTTGAGAGATGTGCTACGGTTTGGTAGGAATCCGCATTGGTCATTATGTGACTACAAGGATAGATGACGTGAATCCTTCACCTTATAGTCCCATTTGTCTTAGGTAAAATTTCCTATACACTGATTTACACACATATGCTTCATTGTCTCTATGTATTTGTGATATAAAATGCTCCAATACTCTACACTTGTATGAGAGGTGCTATAAAACAAATGAAATACATGTGAGAGAGAGGATATGGACACATGAGAGGCGCTATTGGAGGGAGATAGATAGGGAATCATTGGAGGCACCCAATAAAGATTGCTGTCTCCTGGTGAGCTGCACTATCATCATTTACCATGCTTTACAAACTAATACAATTGAATATATATTGATAAATGTGTTGTAGAATGCACCATTTCTTCCCCAAATTTTCTTGAGGGTGGAAACTCCCAAACTCCCAATAAAAGCTTTTCCACATGGTGACATAAAGTAAAATGAAATCCCTGCAAAAATTACTGTTTTGACCCAAAACGCCAGCAAGTTTAAAAACATAAACCAAAATTTCTATCTGGTAAGACTTCAGGAAAGCTTTGTTGTAACCTCATTTCCAACAAAAGTTGCGAAGCCGGAAATCGAATCAGATTCTTCTGCAGAATGGCATTAGTGCCATCTAGTGGTTAAAAAAATTATCTCGCCCTATCGTTGACATTTAGCACAGAAAAATTCTGTATCTATAAATGATACGGCAGGCCTATCTTTTTTGGTGCAGAGTTCTTCGCACGATGCGGAGTCTCCGCACTGGTAACCTTACAATTAAAATGCAGTCTTGTGTATATTAAAAAAGTTTAAATTTACACAAACATGTAAGTTTACCATTGTGAATCGAACCCTCAATGAGAACATGACAACCGTAGGAAATACAATGTACATATCTCTAGGCCAGAGCTCATCATTCACAGAAGAATTCTTGAACTTCACCTAGCATCTAGAATCACTAGCCAACAAACGTATAATTGTTAAAGACTTCAATCTTTGGGTTGATTTTGTTGCAACATACAGCCAAGCAGCCTGCTTCTTTAAAAATACAGATCTCTACAGACTAAGGACCTTATTTATGAGAACTTTTACGCCGCTGGTCTGTCACTTTGTTGACACACTGGCGGTGTAAATAATGCTCCACATTGCGCCATATTTACAAAATGACGCATCCAGACAGATGCGTTGCTTTGTAAAGTCCTGTGCTACATTATTCCTGCGTCAGGTATAATTTATGCAGGGTGGGCGTTCCCCCACAAGAGAGCCTTGTAGAAGTGGCGTAGTGAAATCTATCAGATTTCACTGCGCCCCTTCTAGGATGCCACTGCGTCAAAACCTCTACACCTGCCTCACAGCAGGCGTAAGGGTGATGCAGGTCCTTTCACATGGGGCTTGCCCGATGTGAACAGACACATTCCTGGAGTTACATCTGCTTTCAGACACACCCCAGCAAGGCTTCACTTATGCTCCTACCGATACGTCAGGATTACTGCCATATCTACAAATCCTTGCGACATGGAATGCCGCACAGTAAATACGGTGCATCCAAGGAGTCGCAAGGAGGGTGAACTGAAAAGTGTTGCATCGCTGGCTTACCTCAGTGATGCAACACTTTTAGTAAATGAGGTCCTTAATCACCAGATTCACTTACCAATACATAAGGCTGGTCAGTCCCTCAATTTGAGTGGAAACTGAAGACCCTTCATCCCCACAAGGGTCGAAATGCCGTGGACCCTTGTGGTCGAACCCCAGCTCTGCCTGCACTAGACAAACCTAGCAAACCCATACATCTTTAAAAACTAGACACCCAGCGGAATCCAGGATGGGGTGACTTGATTGGCTTTCACCAGGTTCTGTTACCCAGAATCCCTTGCAAACCTAAAAAAGTATTAAAAATAACACATTTTTGTCACGTTTCTGGGTGGAAAATCCACAAAATTCCACCCTCCCCGTGTTCCCCAAAGTCTTCTGTGAAAAATGGTACCTCACTTGTGTGGGTAGGCCTAGTGCCCGCGACAGGAAACGGCCCAAAACGCGAGGTAGACACACCACATTTTCACAGTGAAAAATTACCTTTTTTTTGCAAAGTGCCTACCTGTAGATTTTTAACCCTAGCTCTGCAGGCACCTATGGAAACCTAGAAAACCTCTACATGTTTGAAAAACTAGACACCCAGGGGAATCCAGTATAGGGTGACTTGACTGACTCTCACCAGGTTCTATTATCCAGAATCCCTTGCAAACCTAAAAAAGTGTAAAAAAAACCCCACATTTTCCTCACATTTCTGTGGTGGAAAGTTCTGGAATCTGCGTGGATCCACAAAATTCTACCCACCCCGCGTTCCCCAAAGTTTTCCACGAATAATGGTACCTCACTTGTGTGGGTAGGCCTAGTGCCCGTGAGAGGACACGGTCCAAAACACAAGGTGGACACACCACATTTTCACTGTGAAAAATGACCCTTTTTTTGCGAAGTGCCTACCTGTAGTTTTTGAAACCTAGCTCTGTCGGCACCTAGGGAAACCTAGCAAACCTATACATTTTTTAAGACTAGACACCTAGGGGAACCCAGGATGGTGTGACTTGACTGACTCTCACCAGGTTCTGTTATCCAGAATCCCTTACAAACATAAAAGAGTGTAAAAAAACAAATTTTCCTCACATTTCTGTGGTGGAAAGTTCTGGAATCTGTGTGGATCCACACAATTCTCCCATGACAGGAAACTGCCCAAAATGCAAGTTGGACACACCACATTTTCATAGTGAAAAATGACCCTTTTTTTGAAAAGGGCCTACCTGTAGTTTTTGAACCCTAGCTCTGCTGGCACCTAGGGAAACCTAGCAAACCTATTCATTTTTGAAAACTAGATACCAAGGGGAATCCAGGATGGGGTGACTTGACTGGCTCTCACCAGGTTCTGTTACCCAGAATCCCTTGTAAACCTAAAAGAAATTCACAAAAACACACTTTCCTCACACTTCTGTGGTGGAAAGTTCTGGAATCTGCATGGATCCACAAAATTCCAAGCACCCCGCGTTCCCCAAAATCTTCCGAGAAAAATGGTACCTCACTTGTGTGGGTAGGCCTAGTGCTCGTGACAGGAAACGGGCCAAAACGCGAGGTGGACACACCATATTTTCATAGTGAAAACTGACCTTTTTTTTGCAAAGTGCCTACCTGTAGTTTTTGAACCCTAGCTCTGCCGGCACCGAGGGAAATGTTGGACTTGACACTTTTTGCCTTCCTCCTGTATTTTGTCTGACCTGTTTTTGTTGATTTTATGACTCTCTGCACTTCACCACTGCTGATCAATGCTAAAGTGCACATGCTGTCCCTATTGTAAATTGATGTATGGATTAATGATGTCATGATTGGCTGGTTTGGTCTACTTGTCAGACCCTAGTACAGTGCACTGAGTGTATCCAGGACTTGTAAATCAAATGCTGCTTGTGGGCTTGCAGAACTGGTTGTGCCACCCACAGAAGCAGTCTGTAAATGTGTGTCTCAGGTCTGCCATTGCAGATCCTATGTGCAGTCTGGTACTGCCATGTTGACTGGGTAAGTGCACTCACTTGCCAGTCATTAAACCTTCCCTTTTCTGCACATTAGTCACCCCTATGGTAGGCCCAAGGGCAGGGTGTATTGTAGGTGGATGTACGCTGTTACAACGCATGTTGTAACAACGCATGCCTTTACCACGCAAGTCTTACAGCGCAAGTCGTTACAACGACTTGCGTTGGAGGGCGTGGATTTAGGAATCTTATAATTTTATATTCCAACACCAGTCCCCGTAACAGTAGGGAAGGTGTTGGAATATAAAATTGCAAGATTCCTTATCCCACAGCGCCATCCAGCGCAAGTCGTAGTACCGACTTGCGTTGTAATAGCTGTGGGGGTAATGGCACTGCGGTTTAAAAACTGCATTGTAAACGATGTTCTCCATTGTAGGTAAAAGGTAGGACTTGCCCTGAGGTGCGTGGCAGGTCCTGATAGTGAATTACAGCCATTTTCGTTTTTCACTATTGCAAGGCTAACTGTTTCCCATAGACCAGAATGGGCAGTTTGATTATAACATCTTATAATCCTAACTGACTCAGGGAACTAGGTAGAAATTCCAGTTTAGTATGCCTGAACTCAAAATTATAAAATGCATCTTTTAGTTAAGTTGGTTTTAACATTCTGTGTTTGAAAATACCACTTTTAGAAAGTAGGTATTTTCTTGCCTAACTATCCATGCCTGCATCTGGTAGGTTGCTTATTCATTGTCTGGAGTTTGAGTGACAGGGCTGGGGGATTCCAGGAGACAGGGTGAGTCAGCACAGGGCTGAATAGAGCTATCTGCATGTAGATGGGTTGGAGGAGTTACACCTGGCACATGTATAGGACAGTGCCTGCCTTCCACAATGCTGGCTCCAACCCCTGTGGTGCGTCTGATGTCCCTGGCCCGCACTGTCAAAGGAAAGAAGGAGTCTTGTCAACAAAGGGCTCCAGGACTGCGCATAACTGGTTTGGACTAGGCACAGACACTCTCTGCCTCCAGAAACAAAGGATTTTCTAGTAGAAATATGGGGACCCAGACCCCAGAACTTTAGATCACTTTTGAGAAACAAGAAGAACCTTTTCTGAGGAAAGGAACCAGAGAAACTGAGGAGGAGACTATCCCTAAGCTGAGTGCTGTTTGGGGGATTTGGACTGCAGTGGTTGCCTGACTGCCAAAGAAAGGAGAAAGGACTTTGTGCTACTTTCAAATCAACTTGTAAAGGATCTCCAAGGGCTTGAGATTTGAACTTGCCTGCTGCTGAAGTCTCAGGGACAACAGACTTCCCCAACTAGCTCCCCTGCCTTCCTTTGCTGGGAATTGAAGTGCCTGCTGTTGAACTGGGCATTCTGAGAGACTGCGTGTTGCTGGGAGCCCGGAAGCGTGACTCTAGATGAAGAAGCGTGTAGCTGCCGCAGCCGTTGTCGTCGCATCACCGGAGAAGAGTGTCGCCGTCACAGCAGACGCCGTCACATCACCAGAGAAGCATCCCGCGCTGTCGCTTTCACATCACCCGAAGCGATTTGCATCACCGGAGCAGAGTGTTGCCGTCACAGTGGACACCGTTGCATTGCCGGAGAAGCGTGTTGCAGTGCCTGTCGCGGCTCAGACGAAATGTTGAGTCGCTGCACTGCCGTCGGGCGTGCATGCATCGTTGTCGCATCAAGAAGAAGACGCCATTTTGATTCATTGCACTGGATCTTCATCGCATCACGGCGTTGCGGGCCGCATCACCACGGAAGAGCAGTAAGAAACCGATGCATCACCTACCCATGCGAGAAAAACCAACGCATCCCGTATGCATCAGTAGGGACCCTACGCATCACCGTTCTTGCATGTAACGAACCGACGCATCACCTTCCCTGCAACACTTTGGTTGTATAGCGTTACGCATCTAAAGGTACATTGAACTTGTGTCGCCTTTTACATCTAAAGAGAACTAAGCTAATTCCACCATTTTAAAAGTACAGCATTGGGGAGGAGCCTAGCTCGCGGCCGTAATGGTCGCCCTTTAGCTCGGCTCCCGCAGCCCTCCGTCCTGATTGCCTATCCTGTCTTCCATCCTGTCCGGGGACGACACATTTTTGGGGCATTGGAAACATAACGGCTTGTTTGTACTTACCATCCGACCCCGGGGTCTCGGTGTGCAGTGGCTCCGGAGTTGTGGCCTCTGAGAGATCGGGGCCTCTGCGAGACTTGGACCGGGACCTGGCCGGTGGGATCCGACGGCTCTCGGCCCCGGCCGAGAGCGAGAACCAGTGTTGGGAGCCGATGTGCGAAGATCCCGGCGATCCTGACCCGGGCCTGCCCTGGTGGCCGTGTGGCCGACGTGGGTGAGAGGGCCGGGGACCTGAGTCTGTGAGGGGGTCTCTCCCCGCCGCTGCTTTGTCCGGCGGCCCTGGTCCTCGGGGCCCGGACTCCGCTTGAGTGGGGCACCGGTGCTGGTGTTGGCGGAGACCCGTCTCGGGCGGACATCCATTTGGCATCGAGGCCGCCCTTGCTGGGACCCCCGGAGCTTGTAAAGTCCTACATTTGAGAACTGTTCTTTCCGGGGGTCTTGGTGAGCGGCGATTGGGCTGATTCACGAAATGGCGGCCGACCCTCTGCAACGAGAATCACCCTGTGGCGGCGGGCCCGTGTTGCCTATTGGTGTGGGGAGTGGATCTGGTGGACGTGAGCCGACGGTCAGAGATATCCTGGAAGCCCTGAGATCCCTACACGCTTCCCTGGCCCTGGGCGTCTCGGTGGGTACCCCACGATCTGCCGGCCATTTCTTCTTGTCGCCCTCTTGTTTCGAAGACTTCATTGCCTCGCCCCCCTCGATTGACTTGAGTGTCTCCGCCACTGATCGAAGATCGTCTAGTGTGTCGGTGACTTTGGGGCGCCCTGCTTTTCAAGGTTCGGACCCCGGGGACTTGGATGCTGTACTGCGACCCTGTTCGACATTGTTGCCTGAAACTATTGGTGGACTGCCGACTGTGCCTGCTTCGATGACTTTGCCTGTGTCTATACTTGGGGCCACCTCGCCTGCTCCAGTGGCGCAACTGAACTCCTGTTTTTCAATGCTCGTGCTGCGATATTTGATGCATCAATACTTTCTGTTTGGACTATTGCTCCCTTGTGGATCTGTTTACCCCCCACGTAACTATGCTAGTCACCATTCCACTAGATTACATGCTGATTTAGTACTTAGTATGTGGTTTTACATTGCCATGTGGTGGGTGGGGTTTGTTGCTCGAAAGGGTTGGGGGTGAAATGTACGACTTCCGTTTGATCCCCGGTATACGATTTAGTAGCATAATTGTTTTTAATCGTGGAAAGATGGGAGGTCCCCTTCTCCTAATGTTTTGTGGCACGTGATGGGGTGTCGTCCTGGTCTGTTTTTGATTGTGCTTGCCTGGTTGGGCGGAGGGCTGCGGCCGCCCGTTCGGATTATGGTTATTCTGCTCCTCCCTCCTGTCTTCTTTTCACCGCTTTTGTTGCCTATTGTCTCTTTCTTCTCTCTTACTTCTCGCTATATTTCGGGTTCTGGTTTAGGGCGACAGGCACGCTGTTTGAAGGGTGGGCCATAGCCTTCTACAGGGGTGCAGGGTGGGACGGGTGGGTTGGGCTCTATTTTTTGTTTGTCTTCTGGTTCTATGGCCCTTTTGTATCTCTTTTTCGTGAGGCCGCGTCTGTCCCGTCCTCCTGTGGTGTGTTTCGGGTGGGGGGTGTGGCGTCGTTCATCCTCCTGCTATGTTTCGGCTGTCTTTCTCCCCGATCGCCATACCCCCACTTGGGCCGCTACTCCTTTTGTCTCCTGTCTTCCCGCCACGGGGGGCCTGTGTCGGCGTGTCTTCTTCCTTTCGTTTTTTCATATTTTCTTATTTTCCTTTTATTGTTTTATTTTGTCTTCCCTCCATTTTCCTCTCCCTTCCTCTTCCCCTTCCCCTCTTCGTCCCCCCCCCCTTTTTTTCCTTCCTGTGTCCCAGAGGTTATTATGACCGGCTGGTTTTGATGCATTGTTTTTCCGATCCCGCTGTTCTGGCTTGGTAGTGTCTTGGGTGGCGGGCATGTTACGATGATAATGCTCAGGGGCTGATTGTGTCTCACGTATCCTGATTTTCTTGAATGCATTGTATTGTCCCCCCGATATTTTGCCCCCATGCCCCCTTATGAATGTTGAGGTTGGTTTGGGATATCGGATGCCTCCGTATTGAAAGTGAGCCTGTCATATGTCTTCTCCCCATATTATAAAATTAAGCCTTATTTACTCCTGTGTTTTAGCCCTTTGGTTTCTGTAATTTTCCCCTTCTACGATTATACGGCCTCTACTTTGTGTTGATTGATTATGTAATATTTGCCTGGTGACTCCTGATTATTTTGCACATTGCGGCCGGCCGGCTTGGTTGTAGGCCTCGAATTGTCTTTCCTTTGATGTCAATAAAGGTTTTAAAAAAAAAACCAAAAAAAAAAGTACAGCATTGTGGATTTTTTTAGTTTGTGGTCTTGTGTTAAATCTATATAAAAATACTTATTTTAATACTACAACTTCTGTGGTGTCCATCTGTAGTGCTGTCACTGGGTTACTGTATGTGTTCACAAATGTTTTTCACACTGCCTCTGAGATAAGCCTGTCTGCTCGTGCCAAGCTACCAAGGGGGTGAGCAGGGGTCATTTTAGGAGTGTTCCCCCTTACCATGACTAGACGCAAGGGTCCCTATTTGGTCAAAGCTACCTACCTCTGCCAACTAGGGAACCCAAATCTAACAGGAAACCTAGCAAACCTATACATTTTATAAAATTAGGCACCCAGGGGAATTCAGGATGGGGTAACTTGACTGGCTCTCTCCAGGTTCTGTTACTCCTAATCCCTTGCAAACCTAAATAATTCTAAAAAAAACATATTTTCCTCACATTTCTGTGGTGGAAAGCTCTGGTATCTGCGTGGATTCACAATATTCCACCCACCCCACGTTTCCCAAAGTCTCCTGAGAAAAATGGTACCTCACTTGTGTGGGTAGGCCTAGTGCCCGCGACAGGAAACGGCACAAAACGCAAGGTGGACACACCACATTTTCACAGTGGAAAAAGACCCTTTTTTTGCAAAGTGCCTACCTGTAGTTTTTGAACCCTAGCTCTGCCGGCACCTAAGGAAACCTAGCAAACCTATACATTTTTTAAAACTAGACACCCAGGGAAATCAAGGGTTGGGTGACTTGACTGGATCTCACCAGGTTCTGTTACCCAGAATCCCTTGTAAACCTAAACAATTGTCTAAAAAACACACATATTCCTCACATTTCTGTGTTGGAAAGTTCTGGAATCTGCGTGGATCCACAAAATTTCACCCACTCCGCATTCCCCAAAGTCTTCCGAGAAAAATAGTACCTCACTTGTGTGGGCAGGCCTAATGCCCGTGACAGGAAATGGCCCAAAACACAATGTGGACACACCACATGTTCACAGTGAAAAATTGCCCTTTTTAGCAAAGTGCCTACCTGTAGTTTTTCAACCTATACATTACAGGGAAATCCAGGATGGGGTGACTTGGCTGGCTCTCACCTGGTTCTGCTACCCTGAAACCCTTGCAAACCTAAAAAATTGTCCAAAAAACACACATTTTTCACACATCTCTGCGGTGGAAAGTTCTGGAATCTGTGTGGATCCACAAAATTCCACCCACTTTTCGCTCCCAAAGTCTTCTGAGAAAATTGGTACCTCACTTGTGTGGGTAGGCTTAGTACCCGCAACAGGAAACAGCCCAAAACGCAAAGTTGACACACCACATTTTCACAGTGAAAAACTGACACTTTTTTTGCAAAGTGTCTACCTGCAGTTTTTTAACCTTAGCTCTGCCGGCACCTAAAGAAACCTAGCAAACCTATACATTTATTAAAACTAGACACCCAGGGAATGCTAGGGAGGTATGGCTTGTGCTCATTCCCAAAGGTTTTCTTACCTAGAATCCCCTGCAAAACTCAAATTTAGCTGAAAACAATCACCTTTTTCATCCATTTTTGTGTGGGAAAGTTATGGCAATTTCCTACCACCCAGCGTTCCCCCGCCTTTCCCGATAAAAATAGTGCTTCACTCGTGTAGGAGGCCCAAGCACCCGCGACAGGGAAGGGCCCAAAACGTATTGAGGCAACATCAAAATTGCCTATTACAAAACGACCTGGTTTTGCGAAAGGGGGTCACCTGGGTCTTTGGCCCCGTGCTCGGCGACCAACTAGGGAAACCACCAAAACCAATACATTTCTGAAAACTAGACACCCAGGGAATTTCAGGGAGGTATGGCTTGCGTAGATCCCCCAACGTTTTCTTACCCAGAAACCCCTGGAGACCTCAAATTTAGCAGCAAAAATCACCTTTTCCACATTTTGTGGGGGAAAGTTGTGGAATCACCGGCTGACACAAATTTCCTACCACTCAGCATTTCCCCGGGTCTCCCAATAAAAATGGTGCCTCACTCTTGTAGGGGCTCAAGTAACCGCGACAGGCAAGAGCCCAAAACGTTTTGAGGCAACATCAAAATTCCCTATCACAAAATGACCTGGTTTTGCAAGGTGGTCACCTTGGTTTTTAGCCCTGTGCTCGTCGGCCAGCTAGGGAAACTTACCAAACCCACACATTTCTGAAAACAAGACACCAGGGGAATTCCAGGGAGGTATAGCTTACGTAGATCCCCCAACGTTTTCTTACCCAGAACCCCCTGCAAACCTCAAATTTAGCTGAAAAATTTACTGTTTCCACACATTTTTGTGTGGGAAAGTTGTGGTATCACTGGGCTGACACAAATGTCCTACCACCCAGCATTTCCCCGGGTCTCTCGATAAAAATGGAGCCTCACTCGTGTAGGAGGCCCAAGTACCAGTGACAGGCAAGGGCCTAAAACGTGTTGAGGCAAAATCAAAATTGCCTATCACAAAATGACCTGGTTTTGCAAAGGAGTCACCTGGGTTTTTGGCCCCGTGCTCGACGGCCAGCTAGGGAAACCTACCAAACCCATGCATTTACAAAAACTATATACCTGTGGGATTTCAGGGTGGTATGGCTTACGTAGAACCCCAACATTTTTGTACCAAGAATCCCCTTCAAACTTCAAATTTAGCTGAAAGAATCACTTTTTCCACACATTTGTATGTGGGAAACGTGTGGCATCATTGGGCTGACACAAATTTCCTACTGCCCAGCGTTCCTCCGGGTCTCCCAATAAAAATGGTGCCTCACTCATGTGGGAGGCCCAAGTACCCGCGAAGGGCAAGGGACCAAAACGTATTGAGGCAACATCAAAAGTGCCTATCACAAAATGTTTTGGGCCCTTGCCTGTCGCGGGTACTTGGGCCTACCACATGAGTGAGGCACCATGTTTATTGGGAGACCCGGAAAATGCTGGGTGGTTGGAAATTTGTGTCACAACTTTGCCACACAAAAATGTGTGAAAAAAGTGATTTTATCAGCTAAATTTGAGGTTTGCAGGGGATTCTGGGTAAGAATCCGTTAGGGGATCCACGCAAGCCATACCGCCCTGGAATTCCCCAGGTGTCTAGTTTTCAGAAATGTGTGAATTCGGTAAGCTTCCTTAGATGGCCTCCGAGCACGGGCCAAAAACCCAGGTTACCCCCCTTGTAAAACCAGGTAATTTTGTGATAGGCAATTTTGATGTTGGCTCAAGATGTTTTGGGCCCTTGCCTGTCGCGGGTACTTGGGCCTCCTACACGAGTGATTTTTACAGGAGCGTGACCCATATACCAATTCAGGACTGGATAAGTAAGGTGCATTATGAAACAATGTCCTGACAGGTAAGAATATGTAGGCAATTAATTATGCATGCATACAGCATTACTCATGAAGAAAGAAGGAAAGCACTCGTTGTTTTTGAAAAAAAGGTTAATCATCTTATATTATATCACAAGTTCATGGTCAGAAAATATACAGTTAGAAGCAGCACGGCATAAAATGAATTAATGACAACCATATAATACTTGGTGCATAACAAAGTGTCTGTGGTGAAAGTGGCGACGCAAGTGCAGAAGTGAACAGCGAGGGCGGCGCACTGTGAACAAGGTGCAGATAATTTACAGTGAGTGGCTCTAAAATTGTGACAACGTGATATCACAGTTTATAAGAGTTCTTTCAATTTGGTGTAGAGCCACAATGCAGGAGTACACCTGTTAATAAGCTGTTAGGTCGACGGCGTTTCGATCCATCTTAGTTTGGATCGTCATCAGGACTTGGTTGTCTAGATCGTGGCGTGCTGAGTCAGTTCTGGTGTGTAGATAATCAAATAGGATATTGTAGAGGCCTCTGTAATTAATTCAGGGGCAACCTGGCGTATATTTTCGTGCAGCAGGGAAAAAAGTCGTCTGGAACATGTTTTGCTTCTGCTCCACGGCCGTCTGTGATCAGTCGCTGGGTTAGAGAAGATTATTGACAGGTATTACTTAAGCTCCACATCCGTCTGTGATCAGTCGCTGGGTTAGCCCGGTTCCTAAGTAGATCGGGGTGCTGGGCGGCCGTCAATTGGTAGCAGTTTACCGCTTCATGGTTCCTGAAAGAATCGGCGTGTCAGCATGGAATGAATCCAAACATGGAATGAATTCAAAAACAACGAGTGCTCTTCTTTCTTCATGAGTAATGCTGTATGCATGCATAATTAATTGCCTACATATTCTTACCTGTCAGGACATTGTTTCTTAATGCATCCTACACGAGTGAGGCACCATATTTATCGGGAGACCCAATGGAACACTGGGTGGTAGGAAATTTGTGTCTGCCCGGTGATGCCACAACTTTCCCACAAAAATATATGTGAAGAAACTGATTTTTTTTTTCTGCTAGATTTGAGGTTTGCAGGAGATTCTGGGTAAGAAAACTTTAGGGGATCCACACAAGCCATATCTCCCTGGAATTCCCTGGGTGTCTGGTTTTCAGAAATGTGTGGGTTTGGTAGGTTTTCCTAGACGGCCACCGAGCACGGGGCCAGAAACCCAGGTGACCCCCCTTGCAAAACCAGGTGCTTTTGTGATAGGCAATTTTGATGTTGTCTCAATACGTTTTGGGCCCTTGCCTGTCACAGGTACTTGGGTCTCCTACACAAATAAGGCACCATTTTTATTGGGAGACCCGGGGGATTGCTGGGTGGTGGGAAATTTGTGTCAGCCCGGTGATGCCACAACTTTCCCACACAAAAATGTGTAAAAAAGGGATTTTTTCAGCTAGATTTGAGGTTTGCAGGGGATCCTGGGTAAGAAAACGATGGGGTATCAACACAAGCCATACCTCCCTGGAATCCCCTGGGTAGCTAGTTTTCATAAATGTGTGGGTTTGGTAGGTTTCCCTAGCTGGCCGCCGAGCACGGGGCCAAAAACCCAGCTGACTTCCCTTGCAAAACCAGGTCATTTTGTGATAGGCAATTTTGATGTCGCCTCAATACGTTTTAGGCCCATGCCTGTTGCCGGTACTTGGGCCTCCCACACGAGTGAGGCACCATTTTCATTGGGAGACCTGGGGGAATGCTTGGTAGTAGGAAATTTGTAGTTTCTTACTGCACCGTGAAAATTGGGGCACAATAATGCAAGGAAAATGTGACAGACTTATTTTGAAGTTTGCTGGACATTGTGGGTAAGATAACCTGTTGGGATCCATAAGAGCGACATCCCTATGTACTCCCATGGGTGTTTAGTTAACCACAATATCTACAGTTGGTAGTTTATTCTTAGTTGGAATGTACACCTTGAAGAGAGACTAAAAAGACAAAGATTACTGCACAGCCATCTATTCCTCAAGCACACACACATGCTGGTTGGATTTGGCACGAGGGAGAGTGATGGTTCAATATATAAAATGTTAATAAAAACAGATTTCACAAAAATGAAATGCACAGTCAATAATTGAAAGGACAAAAAACTGATCCAGTGACTCGCAGCTCGTGAGCTGTAAAGCCACGCAAAGGCCCCAACAGCTTTACAGGCCATTCACGCACCTTTCATATGTGATACACTCAAGACCATTCATACCACCAGGCACGAAACCAACACATTACAACATTCACAAAAAGGGACAAGGTACACCCTGCTTGAGAAAGACTGAAAAGACAAATATTTCTGAACAACCACCTATTATTCAAGCACACAGACATACTGGTTGGATTTGGCACAAGGGTGAGTGATGGTTCAGTATATACAGTTGTAATAACCAGAGATTTCACAAAAATTAAATGCACTGTTAATAATTGAAAGGACGAGAAACTGAACCATTGACTCAAAACTTGTGAGCTGTAAAGCCACTACAAGGCACCAACTGCTTTACAGGGGCCATTCATACACCTTTCATATGTGTGACACTTACAAAACCATTCACACCACCACCCGTGGGCCCAGCACATTACAACACTCACACCAGCATACATCGCCATTCAAGGGCTTATCACTTTCGCACACCCACATTCCTGACACAGCAACCACACCAGCTCACGGATTGCGTGGAGTGGTGTTTAGCTAGCAGTGTGTGTAGTGACCAGTAGCAAGTCACTACTCGCACACCGCCTGCCAAGTGCCCATCCACGCACACTGCCACACGAGCACCAGTCCACGCACACCGCCAGCCAAGTGCCAGTCCACGCACACCACCATCCAAGCGCCAATCCACGCAAACCGCCAGCCAAGCGCCAGTCCACTCACTGCCAGACAAGCGCCAGTCCATGCACACCCCCAGCCTAGTGCCATTCCATGCACAGCATAATGTTTTAAAACAAGAAAGAAAACACAAATCAATTGCAATTAAATACAAAACTATAACTACAAAAACAACAGCAGAAACTAAAGACATCATTCTATTGCTAAAAGTTAAACTGAACAACTATATAAAACCATACAGACGAGGCAGTACACTATTAGACTCACAGTTGTCCACAAAAACTCTTTTGAGTGTGATACAATCTTAAACATGTGGGCACACAAAGCCCAGAATTAGAAGGACAATCGGCACAGTGCATACGACTCTCCTTCCGCACATCTCTTCACAAGCAGACTCTACATCTCTTACAGGGACTGTTTTGTTGGGGGTGGGAGGTATTAAATCAGGAAAGTGGCGCTCTTTCAATATAGCCACATCCTCCACCACTCCAACTCTATGAGCACTTGCCTGTTCCACAACAACAAGGCTGCCTATCACAGACTCCTGAAACTGAACAAAAGTTAACTTTGAAGCAGGAGAACACTCCTTGTACACAACAAAAGCACTGAAAGTTGCTAAATTGAAGAGATGGATGGCCAACTTCTTACACTAAATATAAGCCTTACGAATAGCAGTGTAAGGTTCCAACTTCTGATCTACTCTATCAACACCACCCAAGTGCTTATTGTGGTCTACAATGCACACAGGTTTGCACACTTCAGCAATCTGACCCCAAACAGCCACAGGTGAAGTACTCTCATCATGGATGGTATTCAGCATGTACACATCCCTCCTGTCCACAAATTTAACAGCTAGTGGTTCATCACTACACAAGGAACTGCACTGTCCCCTCTGAAGTTTTTTGTAAACAAGCTCTTTTGGATAACTTTTACAGTTAGAGTGGATGATGCCAAAAGCAAAAGTGTCCACTCTTAACCGTTCCTTAAACAATTGCACAGCAGTGTAGAAGTTTTCAAGGTAAAAATGGTGGCCTCTGTTAAACAGTCCTCTAGCAAGATCCCGCAAAATTTTCTCTGGAACTCTAAAAGTGGACGGACAAACAGGGGGGGTCAATAGTAGAATCCCTACCAGTGTAAACCTGAAAATTACAGACATATCCTCAGACAACATATACAGCTTAATTTCATACCGTGCCCTCTTGCTAGGAATGTACTGCCTAAAAACCAAACGGCCCATGAACAGGAACAAAGACTCATCAATAGCTATTTCTTTCCCTGGAGTATAAATCTCTGAAAATCGATCTACAAAGTGATAAAGAACAGGCCGAATCTTAAAAAGTGGGTCACAGCCAGGGTTATCTCGTGGCAATGCCAAAGTATTATCAACAAAATGCAGCATCCGATTCAAAAATAAATACTAATCATGACTCATAATTGCAGGAAATATGGCCGTTGCCATCAAGGGACTGGTAGACCAATATGAAGCCATGGATGGCTTCCTTATCAAGGACATCAAAAAAGTCAAACCCAAAAACGTCTTCATCTCTTCCAGATTTGTGGGACGTCACCGGGTAGCTCTAGAGTGGGGCCTAGGTCTGGCACTGTTGTCCCTCGAAAACTGTTCAGCATACACATTAGTCTGCTCAACAATCCCTACCAAAAATAAATCATCCATAAACAACTGAAAAAACTGTAAAGGCAAACATTTTTCACAATCCACTCTACACCCTGCATCCACACTAAAGGCAGGCAACACCAGCTGCACCATGTTTGGATCAACCCAGAGTCCAGCACTTCCACTAGGAAGCCTTGCAGCCTCAGGCTGCAATACTGATGTCTCTTGCTGCACCACTGGCACATCAATGTCCTCCTCTAAAACAGGCACTTCATCCGCACTGAAAGTAGCTTCATCTGCACTGAGAGTAACTTCATCATCCGATGACTTCATGTGAAGAGAAAACTCACTGCCTGAATCTTCCCCTCCCTCCTCTCCCTCAGACGCACTGTCAGTGTCATAATCTTGCTCAGAGGAAGATTCAAGAAGCGTACCAACCACCTGCTGAGAAGTCATTCTATGGCTAGCCATAATGCTTACTAATAAAGGTAACTTGTCAAATAAGTCAACAACAAAAAACCCTTTGTAAAAAAAGAAATAAACAAAATGCTGCTTTATCACAAAGACCTATATATTCCAACACTACACCACTCACTTCCCAGAAGCAGCTAGATTCACCACATCCCACTAAAAAGAAAAGAAAAGAAAATTACACATAAGACAAGGCAAAAAACATCACAAGGAATTTCATGCTCAAACCTCTTACTAAATATGCTGCCGTTATGACACCACTAACAAAAAATTCATTCATGCATGATAATAATACTCATTTAGAGTAAATACAACAAAAATGTTTTTCATACCAAAAAAATGCAAATACACAAAACTGCATAACAACCACTGTCGAAACCGCAAACAGGAATCAAAAGCTTTACACTAGAATAAAAAGGAGTAAAAAAAACATTACATTCACATATGCAAATTATGCACCAGTGCACACACAATTCACCAGCTAAGCTATGGGGTAGGTGAGCCTAAGAGTATAAATAAAATCTTCTCCCCCGTAAAAGGGGAGCAACGCTTGCCCTTGAAGCCTCTCCCCAACACAAAAATGTAAAACCCCCTGTTGTCTAGTGGCTTCTGCCCCACTTGGGGGCAGATGGACCTAAAAACACACTGCTAATCTGCCACCCAAAGAGGACAGAAATGGCCACAATCATCCTCCCATAAAGGGGAGTGACCCTTGTCCAAGGGGCCGATCCCCAACATAAAAAAAAAATAACCCTGGTGGCATAGTGGCCATACAAAAAAAATAATCAGCCGATCTGCCCCTCGGGGCGGGGGGGCAGAAACGGCCAAATTAATGCTCTCCAAAGGGGAGCGACCCTTGCCCAATGGGCCACTCCCCACAAATAAATCCCTGGTGGCCATACAAAAAAAATATGCAGATCTGCCCCCAAGGGGTGCAGAAACAGCCAAATTAATGCTCCCCAAAGGGAAGCGACCCTTGCCCAAGGTGCCACTCCCCACAAACAAATCCCTAGTGGTCTAATGGGTCCAAACGTGGCAAGACAGAGACCCCAAAGGAAAGTTACCCTTGCCCAAGGGGTCACTCTCCACAAAGTATTCCCTGATGGTGCAGGGGGCCAATTTCTAAATAAAATTATGAAATCTACCCCCAGGGGGGCAGACAAAGCCAATAAATAATGCCCCCATAAGGGGGTGACCCTTGCCTAAGGGGCCGCTCCCCCAAACAGTAAATCACTTGCCCATTTAAAAAAAGAAATCCCTGGCTCTAGTGGGAATTCCTGCTGCACGATTGCACGATCGTGCAGCAAAAATGCTCAAAAGAGGCATCAGGGGAAAGGAAAACCCTTTTCTTTCCCCCACTATCTCTTTTGTTTAATACCCCCCTCCCACGAGGAGAAACTCACCTCCTCTTCTCTCTGGCGCACTGGAAGCAATGGCTTCCAGCGTGCCGGGAATACTCCAATGACGTCAGCGCACCTTGAGCGCTGACGTCATTGATGACGTGGGGGGGGGGGGGCTTTCCCCGGGGGAGGCACTTAGATGGATGTCCCACGGGGGTGTGCCAGAACGTCCCCTGTGGGTGGGTGCTAGGACAGCCGGGAGCTGTCATGCGCACACGCCCACTGTGGTGTTAGACGGCTCCCGGCCATCGATCGCACAAAGGGGTTAATGTGCAAGAAGCGGGACCTTCCTGCACATAAACAATCTTCTCCCCAATGCAGACATCCTTGCACTATGGTGCAAGGGTGCCTGTGTTGGCGCCAGGCAGCTGGACTCAGAGCCAGCACTAGGGGAAGCGTAGGGGTGCGCTGCATTCTTGTGAATATGGCACACCCCTGTATTTTCAGAATGGAGAAGTATGGCATTAGCAATGTATGCTTAATGCCACGCTTCTCCATTCTGCTGTATATATGCCCCTGGGACTTATAGTTGATCGGGAAATGTCATTTGAACCGGAGATTAACTTTGCAGCTACAAGCTCCAACTATCAATCTTCCATGTGAAGTAAAATCAGAACTATTCTCAACTCATCTCATCTGCAACAGCATAACTGCAGTTACAGAAACAGCAACAAATGCAAACTCAAGCAGCAAGTATCTGCCTTACCCTCATAAAGTTAGAATCCACCACATGTGTTGCTGACTCCTCATTGGCTCCTCATCTGACAATTTCAGATATTACGCATTATGAATAAAGCATCCATCAGGGTGCTCTCAACTGCCTTCAACCCCTGGCTTCCCCATACTACCCAACAAGGAGTTAGAGATCGTACAGCTCATCCCAACTCTGTCAACATATGTTAAAGAACTTGAAATTCGGAGGCGAGTCCTTAAAATTCCAAGGACCGCATCACAGGAATCCTCTGCCACCCACCTTAAGAAAGCACAAGGACTTCCAAAAATTCAGGAAAGATTTAAAAATCTAATATACAGACACATTTTTTCAGGCGAATTATTTGTTTCTCTGTACCTTTTCATCCTTTAAGCCTCACAGCATTCTCACCCTTCTTGTTCACCCTCCTTTATCTTTCCTTACGTTTCTAGTGCTCTGAAGATGCCATTTGGTGATATTGCTTAATGGTGCAGGACTTTCAATCGCCTAAATGACCAACAGGAAAAGGCGTCCTTCTGCAGTCCCCCCCTTTCCCTTGAATGGTGTGGTATTACTGGTACAAATCCTTAAGATAGGCTGCTTGGGTATTTTCACATTTCCAAAGCACCACTGTGGAGCAGGAAGTCTTTTCAATGAACAGTTTCCCCTATACCATTCCTGTTGAGATTGAGCTGATCGTCTGGAGTCTGAACAGCTCGGCCTTCTGAGAAGGGGAATGTCAAGGGAGGCATCCATGATTGCCCAGCACTCCAGGCTGTCAGCAATCCTTGAGTGCTAATCCCGACAAAGGAAGTGGTTTTAATTAAGGTTCTCTGGCCTATCATTACCTTCCTCATCTTGTGATCCAGTAAAGGTATTGCAATAATTCGAGAAGGATTTGTTTTGGTTCTTTGCATTTTAATTCTCAGCATGTTTTTAACAACTTTCAGAGGCCCCTATTATGAGTTTGGGACCACCCTGCTCCCGCACCGCTGCACTCATGTCTGAACCGCCCACCAGATTTGAAGTCTTCACCTGTCTGGTGGACTGTTTTTTAACATTCCCACGGTGGTGCCTCTAAAATTGGCATCATAATGGGAACGTCAAAACCAGAACCTGCACGGCATGGACTGCTACAGTCCATGCTGTACAGGTACTGGTGTGCATGCACACAGGGGGGCATATGTTGTGCCCCCGTGTGCGTCCACATAGTGTGCGGCACCATGGACTCTGGGTAGGGCCCCACTTTGTTTCCTCACCACCACACTTTTCATGGCAGCCGCACCGTGAGTTAATTTGTAATATGGTTTGCTCTCCGGGGCATTTGTTATTGTTAGCTCAGGCAACTATAACCGCTGAATTTCACTGGTTAGGTACGAGAGAAATCTGAGCCTAACTATAACGTCCCTGTAACCTTTTTTTTGCAGTGAATTTCAAAGTTTTTTTTATTCTATTCCCTAACTATGATGTGGACTACCAATCCACTGCTTATGACCTCACATACTACAACAGTCTTGACATCGTCAGTGACATCACTGATGACATCTCAAATTACATCACGAAAGAGATCATCCACAGTACCACTAATGCACCCACTCACACCCCATGCAGCCTCTCAAAAGCCCACTCACACACCCACACAACCCATTCACAGACCAACACACCCCATTCACAGACTCCTATAAGTACTTAAACATTCACTCACTTATCCATAGAGGCACCCACACACCCACTCACTCACTCATAGAGCCTGATCATACAACCAGTCATTCACCCATACAGCCACCCATATAGCTACTGACACACCCAGTAATCAACCTCCATAGCCACTCACACACCCATACAGCCTCTCACCAGAGCCACTCGTCACCCATACAACCACTCGCACACTCACTCACCCATGCAACCACTTACATACCCATTAACACATCCGTACAACCACTCACACAGCCCCTCACACCCATACAGCCACTCACACACCAGCTCACTTAACCAGTGATGTCATTTGAGATGTCATGATTGATGTCATGAGTGATGTCACTGACCATGTCATGAGTGATGTAATATGTGAGATCATAAGCAGTGCATTGAAGGGACATAAATTACAGTTAGCTCAAATAAATACAACTGCTGAATTTCACAGGTTTTGTATGAGTGAAATCTGAATCTAGCTATAATGTATTTGCAACCTTTGGTTTTTTTCAGTGATTTGTAAGTGTTTTATTCTATTTCCTAATTATAAATGTCCCTTTGATTTTATCCAGTGAATTTCTAAGGTTTTTAAAATTCTATTTCGTAACTAGTGGAGAAAAGGGGCGGGCCTCCCACAAGCTCTCAGCAATCCCACTGGGTGGGACTTACTGGAGGTACCAGGAGGGGTTTGTGTCCCCTTAGGGCCTTCAGCATCCAAGTGGACTTCATCCCCCAATTAGGAGTGCACCAGGAGGCACGTTTGTTGAGTATTGGAGAAACTAGGCAGGGCCTAGGATAAGCTATAAGGAATTTCTCTGTGTTGGACTTACTGGAGGTAACAGGAGTGCCTCTTGGCCCCCAAGATCCCTCAGCATCACAGAGGACTTCATCCCCAAGCAATCGTGTGACAGGAGGTGCATTTGCAGAGTGGTGGAGAAAGGTGTCAGGGCGTCTGACCAGCTCTTAGGCATCACGCTGTGTTGAACTTATTGGAGGTAACAGAAGGAGTTCTTGGCCCCCAAACACCCTCAGCATCCAAGAGAACTTCATCTCCCAACCAGTAGCGTGCCAGGAGCTAATGAATATGATGAAAGATTGGAATAGAGATATACAATGAACCTCATTTACAACTCCATTGTGCCGCTGGTGCGTTACTTCTTTTGATGCACCAGCGGCGCAGTGTGCCTTTCCGTATTAACAAGCCCAAGTAAAATCACCCTGCGTGACATTTCATTGCCTTGTAAATATCCTTTCATGCATTACTCTGTATAAAAAGGAGCCTTCAATGGATGTTGCTGTGGGTGTTCCCACGTAACATCCATGGAACCTGACACATTGCCAGATTTCAAAAGGTTTGTAAAGCTGTGAATGTGTCAGAATCCTAATAGCAACAAAGAGAAAAACTTTTATTTTTCCTCATTTTTTCCTGTTCCTGTAGGTGCTGCATTCTGCACATGCATAGAAAGAGGAAAATGCCATCAACTATTGTTTTTGTGCAGGAAGGTGTCCCTTCCTGCAACAAAAACTACCATCCTTGCAAAACAGGCACCCTTGCAACATAACGCAAGGGTGGCTGCAGTAGTGCATGGCTGACAACTGTGTGCCAGTGCAGGGGAAAGCACACGGATCTGTCATATTATCGTTAATAAGACGCATCTCTGTGCTTTTAAAATGACGCTGCTCGGTGCAGCAAAATGGCGTGCCGCGTCTCGTGCGTCATTTTTTTGTAAATGAGGCCCAATAAATATTGAGGGGTCCAGTTTGTTACCTGGCCTTACGTTGGGATTTCCCAGAGTAGGCAGGCCATATAGCAGATCAAGTAGCACTGTGGAGGGAATATGCTCATTGAGGGAGAGATGGAGATGGGATTCCAGTCCATCTCCAGGAATACCCTTTGCCATCTGTATCCTGGAGAACTTTTCCTTCACATGCTGCCTCTGTTCCTGCCACATTTTCTTGAGGTTCCATATAAGGAGTACCTTAACCACTAATGCACTGGAAGAGTCTGCAAACTCCTGCACACTGCCACCTTCTCTGCTCCACTGAGGGTGTATGGAGGCAGACTAGGTAGATTGTTGTAAAGATCACCAACAATGCAACTGCATGTCCTGTCTACTACTCAGCAAAGTTTATCTTCTATTTGCATGCTGTGTTCTACATCCTGGAGGCTGAATCTGGTTCTTGGTGTCCTCAGGGTCAAGTAGTCCAATGGTCAGAGGGCAGAGCACAGAATGTAGGCTGCATCGATGAGTTTGGAGTGCCAATGTGTCTTCCAGTCTTAAGGGCCAGAATATGATCTTGGCGGATGGGATACTCGTCACAAACGATAAGTTCCATAGGAGATAATGGGATTGTAATTTGGCGGACGGGATATCCATCGCGTTTGTGACAGAGTAACCCTGTCCGTCAATATCGTAATCAGGCCCTTAGTTCTTCGACACGCAGTAGAGAATCCCACTGAGGTTGGAAAGGTCTCCACAAACAATTATAGAGGATAAGAAATCCAACTGTATATGTACTGATAATAACTTTACAGTCATAATTTTAGTTTAAGGAGGGTCCACCCTCCCACGTCAGGAATTGATGAATACCATCTGTGCTTAGAGCTTTGCATCGGTGCAGGTGATAAAGTGCGTGTACAGACGTCTGCAAATGTGGATTTCACTTTTTGAATTTGCACCATCCTCTACTGTGGTTTTAAAAAAAAGTTAAATTGCTATGTGCCCTTTTAAAAGGATCAATTTGTTGGACTAACGCCAGAGTGAACACAGAAACTCACTAGTGGGTGCTTGAGAAATAGTAACCATGGAAAAGGCTTGCAGATTGCAACCCCCTCATATTCTCCCTTCATGAGCCCATCTCAGAAAATGTGTACTAACATTTAAAAGGATTATGTTTAAAGCGATGCATTTTAAAATGAAAAACATTTTAAGTATTTTGCAAGAATCATCTTCTTTTTATGACCACAAAGTGGCAGTATTGAGTCGTGTTAAAAAAAAGTTCAAATTTACTACTTAATTTTATGGGCTACCAAAGTCAGTCTCCGAGAGGTGCACCGCCGCAACACATACCCATAAAACTCTGTAAACAGTAGAGTGTACTGGAAAAAAATCTGCAGAAGCCCGGTTATGTGTAATTAATTTCGTAAAGTAACAGGTGCAGTCGACAGCACTGGTGTAGGCCAATGCTACACTCAGAACGTCTGCAAAGAACGTGTAAAGGAAATTAAAACAATATTAAAAACAGAATGCAAATAGACTCACCAGACAGAGTGGGCCCCTGGGTTGTTTGCAATCGGAACCTTTGGCTTTTAGTGGTTTTCAAGCTCTCAAAGATGGTTCTAAAGGCTGTAATGCAACACAGGAAAGGGGACTACCTGATGTGTCCTAGGGCCTGAATTAGGGAGGGTTGTGAGGTAAATTACGTTGGTCTTTGGCGAAACTGCAACATTCGGAGGAGAATCCACTGGTGGAATTTCCTTAAGCATAGTGGGGCAGATTTACAAGCCCCTTGAGTCACTTTTGCTCTGTCGTTGCGTCATTTTTATGACGCAGCGTAAAAGTTGCGGCCCATTTACAATGTGATGCATCTAGGGAGATGCGTCACGTTGTAAACCCTTGCGTGACATTATACCTGCTTCAGGTATAATGTATGCAGTGTAGGCGGTCCCATGCAGGAAAGCCTCGCAAAAGTGACGCAGAGAAATCTACAAGATTTCACTGCTTGAAGCAGGCATAAGGAGTGATGCAGTGTATTGGGAATAGGCCACAACACGCATTGCTGAAGTTGCGTCGTGCTTGCGACACAACTCCAGCAATGTGTATCTTTTCCATCAACAGATGCGTCAGAATTACTGACACATCTGTCAATTCTTGCGCCATGGTGCGCCGTATTGTAAATACAGAGCATCCATGGTGACGCAAGGGTTTTGCATGGTGGCACAGGGAAAGTGACACATCTCTACAAATGCGTCACTTTCTTGTAAATCTGCCCCAGTCCCTACTGTAGAGTAAGAGGTGGACTTTCCATTACCACCCAACTCTAAAGCAGGCCCTGAATATATCCAAGCCTGGGGCTGTAGAAATAAACAGAGACGGCCTGTGTCAGAAGAACTCTTAAGCCCCCTTCACAGTTACCAATAATTCAGCACCCTGCATTACTAATATCGGGGTTATAAATAATCCTAGATCTCTCTGAGTTACTGGCAGATAAGACGTTATGACCTATACACCATCTATGTAATGAAAAATGTCCTGTGCCAATTCCATTAATGGCATTCTGTAATTCAGTGCCTTTTTCTTGAGATAAATTCTTCCAGAAATCCTCGAAATCAATGCAAAAAAAAAATGTGATACCCGTTTCCTCCCAAATCGAATCAATACTGAGGGGTCTATCTGCTAACTTCTCACGCAATGCAGGATTGCAGTCAAACATGCTGCGCTGTGCTGCAGGAGACAGAGAGCGTTGGATTGCGCCACCATATCCACAGAGATTTGACACGCTTCTCCTCTCTCCCTAGCACCACTATTAGGCTGCTGATCGCAATGCAGGGCCGGACTGGGAACTGAAAGCAGCCCTGGCAAATTTCTGCAGACCAGCCCCCATCTGGTGCATAGCGAGCGAGCGTAGCGAGCGAGCCCGCCGGTTACTAGGGGGGTTTGGAAAATTTTGGAAAATGACAGACCAAAATGGTGAATTTTGCAGCACATTTTTCATTACATATTTAATTGTATCAACTTTCAAAGCTAGTAGATGATTACCTTAGAGAGCACCAGGTTTCCCACCAAGTCATATGTACCCATAGACATTCTTTCAGAGAGTACCAAAAATAGACACAAGTAGTGAATCAGAGAGAACAAAGTAAAAGTGAGACCAGCCCCCCACATGGTTTGTAGCGAGGACGCGCAGTGAGCAAGCACTACTAGGGGGATTTTGGGGGGTTGAATTGTCCCCCCCAAGAAAATGTGAGAGACAGAAAGGCCAAAACTAACCATTTTTATTTACATGTTAGATTGTATTAACTTTTAAAGCATAGTACATTGTCACTCATGTTGTCACATATGAGCACACAGGCCACTGATTGAGGCCAGAATACTGTGGAAATGTGACACATAAGCACCAAGGCACTGACCCAGGCCTGGTCACACCACCAGGCCAGTAAGCATGCAAACATCACACATAAGCACCCAGGCCAGTAAGCATGGCATTGTCACACATGAGCCTCCAGCTCCAGGTCACTGAGGCCATAAACTATGGAAATAGCACACATAATTAAGCAACCAGGCCAGAAAACATGGAAACGTCACACATAAGCACCCAGGTTGACAGAAGGCATGGAAATGTCTCAAATGGCACCCTGGCCAGAAAGCATGAAAAATGAACACAAAGGCCCTGGCCTTGACATGACACATCTTTAAATAGCCTACTTAAGTGGGTGGCACAATAAGTGTTGCAGGCCCACTAGCAGCATTTGATGTACAGTCCCTGGGTACATATAGAAGCACATTTCTAGGGACTTACAAGTAAATAAAAATTGCCAATTCGGTGTAAGCCAATTTTTTCCATGTTTGAAAGGAAAGAGCGCAAGCACTTTAGAACTGGTTAGTAGTGGTAAAGTGCACTGAGACCTAAGAGCCAACAATAATTGCTTTTTTTGATGTAAAATAAAGCAGATGAAACCGGATTTTAATTTGGAGGAATCTGAGGCCAACAGGGACTTATCTAACCTTGTCTCAGCAGTCAGTATGAACAATATGTATCTAAAAAACATTTTACACGTGCTAATGTCATAGACAATTCCTGAGGGGTAAGGGGATGTTAACACACATCACTAATCCGGTCTTTTGTTACAGTAAAGTGAATCCTTCATCATCGTTCGCAGCCCACCTAAGTGTTTCGGCAAAAAAGTCTGCTAAAAATAGAATGTCTGAGTCCTTGATGTACCACAAGCAGCGGCCCCAGTCAGCAGCTGCCACCAAGTGGTTAGAAAAATACAGCCATCTTTGGAGTGCAGAGAAAATATATGATTCTACAACACCACCTACAGTCCCAGCCCTGCACAATACAACCTCCCACACTGACCCACTCCAATTCCACACACCACCTACTGTCCCAGCCCTACACAATACAACCTCCCACTGACCCACTCCAATTTCACACACCACCAACTGTCCCAGCCCTGCACAAATCAACCTCCCAATGACCCACTCCAATTCCACACACTACTTACTGATCCAGCCAGCACAATGCCAACTCCCGCTGATCGACTCCAATTCCACACACCACCTACAGACCCAGCCCTGCATAATACCATCTCCCGCTGACCCACCCCAATTCCACACACCACCTACTGTCCCAGCCCTGCACAATACCACCTCCCGCTGACCCACTCCAATTCCACACACCACCTACTGCCCCAGCCCTGCACAATACCACTTCCCGCTGACCCACCCCAATTCCACACACCACCTACTGTCCCAGCCCTGCACAATACCTCTTCCTGCTGACCCACCCCAATTCCACACACCACCTACTGTCCCAGCCCTGCACAATAACACCTTTGAAACATGTGCAGCAGTTACCGTTAATCACCTAAACTGCCCATTTTCATAACTGGCATGGCTTCAGTAGCTTTGCTCCTACCACCATCTCACTTCCTGTTGGGTCACATCTAGCCTTTTTATGGCTTTCTCAGACTCCTTCCAACACGTCCAGGATCCTTTCCAGGCCCTCCACCCTGATACTACTCCTCTTGCCCTCCCTTTTCCCTGCTCCGTCTAATCCTACCTCCTTTTTCACTGTCTCCTCCTTTTTCGCTTCCTCGTTTTCTTTGAGGCCCCTTCGTGCTCCAGCTCTGATTCCACTACTACCTCTGTCTGCAGTCCTCCGCCTCCTTCTAACTTCCTGCTACATGTGCCATCTACTGCTTTCCTTCCACACCAACTCCCTCACTCACTCTACAAAATCCCCATATCCCCTCTTCCTCAGAGCTACTCTCTGACATGTTCAGTGTCTCCACTTCATTCCACCCTTCACCCCTCACAGTCTGCCTTAGCTCTTTCTGTCTTTTTCATGACTTCATCACCCTGGCCTGTACACCCGACAAGACTTCCTCTCCTCCCAAATGCTCCACTGATGGATTCTTCCACGTATATCTCCATTCCCCCACTGACTGTTCTGCCTTTACAGTGCCTTGCCTCTGCCTTCTTTCATGTACCTACGCACCCCATCCTCCTCTTGCTCCAAAATCAGTCATATGGTCACTGCCTTCTCCCCCTCAAAATTTTCTAATGCCGTTCCCACTCCTGTTTCTTCTTCCCCCACATCCTTCCTTCTGACACGGGCCAAGTCCTCTTCCTCTAGCCCCTGCCACTCCTACTCTTGCTTTTCATCCATCTAATCTCTCCAACCACCTTTATACCTTCATGTGATTAGCCCTCATCGGTGCCATGACCTTCTGATCAGCCTTCATTTCTGCTAACGTAGCCATGTGCAGTAACATCAACTGCTCCACACCCTTCACTTAGCCACTTTGCCAGCTTCACTTGTACCCTCACATCCCTCCTTCTTCTAGACTCCATTATTCTAGCCTTGAGTGCAGTACACCTCTTTACACACCAGCAGCACTGCCCCCTTTTTCTCTTGCAATGCCCGCTGACACTTCCCCTATGGCCCGAACTCACCAGAGACACTTTCTCATGTCTCTTCATCCGGTGGCCTTGGGACCCTCCCCAAGCGCTCCCTTTACCGCTTCAAACTTGCAAATATTGCCTCAGTAGTGTAGTGACCCCTGCCCCCCAATTTTCCTGTCAATTCCTATGTGGTAGACCCATCCCCACGCCCTTTTCTCCCCTCTCCACCGATTATCTTTGTTTGCCCAGTCTCGTTTTATCCTTGGAGGCTGAGGGGCATCCCCTTCTTGTCAGTGCCCCTCTGGTACCCAAGCAACCTTGAACTCTCCACCCTCCTCCCTATTGTCCCCTCCCAATGCCATGCACTAACCTCACGCTGCTCCCGACTCACCTACGGGAGAGGAAAGCAGTCTCATGTTCTTGATTACTCATGTGCCAGTGCTGTCTCCTTTCTTGACAGCATGCCACAGGAATCAAAATAATCCCTGCTTCTGCCTCAGGCTTTTTAATGATGTGACAGGAATGTGCTCATCTGGTCCAATCGGTGTCCGCACAAAATCAGACTAGGGCTACAAGCCATTCCCCGAGAAAGCATGCCTCTTTCCGCATGTCTGCTGCTTCCTACTGTATATGTGTGGCTATGAACACAGAAAAGTTAATAACTTCTGTTTGATCCAGAATTCAGGTAAGTGCAAGCTGACAACAGTTTAGCTCTGCTAAAGCAGGCACTTCAATAATGGGGTCTGGGTCCCAGTTTTTATATTGATGTAGCCCAAGAGGATGTTTCATTATGGTATTTTCTAAATCACATTAGAGCGATCATCAGCAAATGTGTACGTAGTGTGCATTTTATTCACTCTAGAAAAATTAAAGGAGCGCGTTGCTGCAGTACAATATTAACCCTTGACCTTCAGGTTTCTTCCAGCTTAACAAAGCTAGTACATTCACCAGAAAGGGCCCATTCACAGTAACAATAGTAAGAAAGTTCAAAGTGTGCAGGCACAAGTTGCTCCCACATTTTAAAGTGTGCAATTTTCCTTCAATAACACTGGAGTGAGCAGAAACACATTAATGATGCCTGATATTCCCCATTAAAAAACATGCATCAGTGCATGTGAGATATTTACTTTCATGGGGTTCACAAGGTTTACACGTTTCAAACGTTAGGGGCAATTAAATGTGATTTAGACCCTCTGCTGGTTGAACACTGAGAACCACGGACCTTTGCCTCTAGATATCCTGCTCTGGGCTGCTGTATTCCTTTCTGCCTCACTCCTTGCCGGACCCGCTGCGCGGGTCCCGCTGCATAGGAGAAGTCGTCACAGGAGTTCTGCGGCAGCTGTGTAGCTTGTGGAGCGCTGGGCACTAGTGCAGGGCTGCGGGCGTTTCTGCAGGGACTCCATTTCCCAGGAGCCCCTGCCTGGCCAATTCACATCACCTGGCCCGCTCTCCCTGCCAGCCCCGCCCCCTGCGCGTCATATTCATCCTTTATTAGTGGTGTTGACTTCAGCTGCGCGGGAGCGTCCCGGGAGAAGCCCGGGACAAGGGCGGGCCGTCTGTGGCCGTCAGGGGCTGCAGGAGGCTGGGCTGGTCCTGCTCTCTAACTCCTTGTCTTTGACATTTCCTTTCCTCTGACGGTATTGTGTCGTATTTTGGGGTGGTGCTTGTTAAAAAAAATTTTTGTTATCATATTTTATGCCCTTAAAATACGCTAGATTAGTATATATTTCCCTGTTACTTTCTCTTTATTATTTATTTTATATTTTGGATCCTTTAAGATGTCTTCAGGTGTTCCTAATTCTCTATCTTCCACTGTGGGGGTGTCAATACTTGGCCCTTTGGATAAATATTTTGCCAGGGCAACGAAAGATATTGACAAAGAACTGTTGTTGGCGGAGAAACGTGCGGAGCGCCGATTCTCGATTGATCTCTTAAAAAAGAAACCCCTAGTTTCCCCCCTGAAGGTACCCCCTTCCTTACAACATCATAATAAAAGCTTGCTGGATGTTGATGCAGAGTTATTTAGTACTGATAATATTCCACTCATCTTTCAAGATCGTATTTCATCTCCTATTTCCATTGATATTGCTAACAACTGTATCCTTAACGAGATGTCAGCGACTTCCAACTGTCTAATAGACTTAAATTCCCCCGTTGTTTTGGATCTCACCTCTCAACATCAGGCAACTTCTCCTAATAAAACATCTGAGACTGTTGCTCTTGTTGAGACACCAACTTTGGCCACACTTAGGGGCTCATTAGGATGGCGGACGGAAGAGCCACCGCGGCCCTGGAGTAGGCGGAAAAACCCTTTTCCGAGTCCGCCTGCCGCGGATACTCCGTCCGCCATATCAGGATAGGAAAACGTGTCCAATTTCCGTCCGCGACGGAAAAGCACGCACCGCCGCCCAACTACACACGACCACGTGGCGGACGGAACACATCCGGAGGCCCCGCCGTACGTACTGACGTCTAAGACCGTCCCCCAAATCAAGATGGCGGAAAACACACATAAAACCGCAGCGGAAAAACAACCTGTCTGAACACGGCGGAATCCCCACAGCGAACATAGGTGACATAGCAGAGATACCCACCGCAAGCTGACCACCACCATGGACCCAGCGCTACACGCTTTCCCGATGCTCTTCGCGATCCACCACGTCCTAGTCATGGCCCACTATGGACGACGACGCAGGTAAGGCACAAACCATTGGCTATCTGGAGAGGAATAAAAAAAAAAAAAAAAAAAAAAAAAATAATCTTTATTCGGTTTTTTAGCATTTGCAAAACCATAAAAGATGACATTCAAACATTCATAGTAAAAATTTGCAGTTGAATATACATTTAAAAAAGAGAAAGTGCCTAGAGTTTACGTGTCATATAGAATTATCTTTTTAGTTTAAAGATTGTTTCTGTGTCTCATAATGCACTTTAAAAAGTTCATCACATGATACACAATGGTTTCAGAGTCCAGAGATTGAAGTGCTAGCATAGCTGGGCGACATTGTCTATAATCCCATTTTTTTAGTAAGGGGATAAGCCATATTTTTCGGTGGGTGTGGAAGAACTTGCAAAACAATATTGTATGCATGGTGGACTGTTGGGAAAGATCATCGCAAGGACACAGGTCCAGCTGAGTTTTCCAGTTATTTTTTTCCGGAAATGTCACAAGTCTGAAGAAGAGATTCATTCTGAACCTTGTTAAAAGCATTTTTTCGTATGCGGTGATCTCTAAAGTCAAATAGAGCTGGATTTTTGGAGACTGCTGTGTTAAAAACGCATGCATGGTAGTTTTTTTTTAGATCAATGAAGACAGTCTCAAAGATTCCAAATGGCTCAATGCAGTCTGTTTCAGTTCTTTTTTGGATATGTCTTTTAGGTCTTCTGGTTTATAATAATATTGTTGTAGACCCATGTCGGAAAAGAAGTGTCTTACATAGGAGAGCCAAGCTATTTTGTGGGCGTGGTCCAACTCCATAATGTCCTGTACGATGTTTTTGGTCAGAGAGTTCCTTTCCGACAACCAGACCCGCCTCCAAAGTAAGAGAGGTTGGATTTTAATTAAATCCTCAATATATGATATTCCCAGTTCTATGTGTGAGGCATAGATGGAGGTGCCTCGTGGTGTTGATAGAAGGAATCTTATAAAAGTGTTTTCCTCTTTTTGAATAGAGCCAGTAGGAATATGACCCCAGATCCCTGCGCCGTATAGTGCGATGGATTGGCATTTCGCAGCATAGATCTCTAGTAGTTCTACCTGGGGTTTTTTCCCAAGTTTGTTTGAGAATTTCATTAATGCCATAATTGCACGTTTAAATAAATGTCTCCTAGCCTCAACCGCCGCTTTCCAATTTAGGGCGTCATCAATCATAACCCCTAGATAGGGATATTGTGAGGTCTTTTCTATTTTTTGTTCTTTCAAGTAAATGGCTTTAGGAGCTTTTCTTGGTCCACCGACCACCATGACAAAAGTTTTTTTAATGTTGATGTGCAAGTCCAAAGCACCCATGAAATCTGCATATTTGGATAGGGACTTCTGCAGTTCGATGGGGGTACGCGCTAATATAACAGCGTCGTCCGCATATAATAGGGCGGGGATCGGGCGGTCTTTTATTCTAGGGAGGTCCCTTCCTCCTCTCAACATGGCCTCTTCTAATCCATTGGTGTACAAGGAGAAGAGGAAGGGGGCCAAAACACAGCCTTGCCTCACTCCCCGCTCTATTTTGAATGGCCTCGTCAGTTCGCCTCTTGTCCCAAACCTCACTTTCGCCGTGGCTTCACTGTACAGCTCTCTTAAAAAGTCCAGGAGAGGGGGATCTACCCCCATTTCGCTCAGCAGTGACCAAAGCTTAGCATGAGAGACACAGTCGAATGCAGAGGACAAATCTACGTAAACCATGTAGATGGCACCTGGTTTAGCGTGGGTGTACTTTGATATTAACAAGCTTAGATTTAAGGCCTGTTCGATGGTTCCAAAACCCTCTCTGAACCCGAACTGCAGGTCCGTGAGGATCTTTTTATCTTCTGCCCAGTCTTGTAGTTTTTCAAGGAGGACTCGGCCCACAACTTTGCCCAAAGAGTCAAGAAGCGATATTGGTCGATAACATTTAGGATCTTGTCGGTCCCCCTTTTTAAAAATTGGTACCATAGTAGAGGAGGACCATGAATCTAACAGACCAAGTTTGGTTGTTGCCATGCAAACTCTTGTAATTATTGGTACCCAGAGGTCAGGAAGATGTTTGAATAGATCGACTGGGACCCCATCAGGGCCGGGGGCTTTCTTGCTCTTGCTTTGGGATAGCGCCAGTTCAAAGTCCTGCAAATCCACTTCCAGTGGTATAGGATAGGTTACTACAGTGATGGTATACTGGGATTCTTCAGTGCTAGATGTCAAATTGAAGATTTTCGAAAAATAGTTCACCCACGTGTCCTCATCAATAGCCACGTCGATTTTTGGGCCGTTGGAATTGGTTAGGAATGGGGTTTTAACTATTTTCCAGAATGCCTGGCTATCTTTCGTGAGTGCACTCCGATGCAAAGCATTCCACAAGGATTGTTTAAGCTCTTTTTTCCTTGTTTTTCTGACGGAGTTATACTCCCGTCGAAGTGATTGGATGTTTAATTTGTCTCTGTTTGGTTTTCCGAGAGCTTTCCTCAGATTGGTATGCGCTTTGGTACAGTCTCGGTTAAACCATCCTGTGGAACTATTTCGGTTAGATGTTTTAGTTAAAAAGTTTTTAATTTGTTCTATTATAATGTTGAAATTTTCCAATATTTGTTTTGGTTCCGCACAGGGATCGAGACAAATCATTATGTTATCATATGCAGATGTTACCAATTGCTTTGTCAAGATGTTAGGGTCCACTTTTTCCCATCTGATGGTAAATCCGTTCCTTTTGCCCAATTCAAGCCGGTTCTGGGTTAGTGCGGATGCCATGGTTGTCATCAATGTTAATGGTTGGTTTATTCCTAGGTTTAGGCTTATGGCGGAATGGTCGCTGAGGTTATTTTCCAACATTTTAAAATTATTAATTTGGGCTTTCAGAACTTCTGTGCCTATTACATAGTCCACGGTAGTCTTGTGGCCCCTTCCTCTATACGTTGGTTCCAGTGTGTTATTTGGCTGATGGATAGGATTTAGAATTTGCAAATCCAAGTCGGACAGTATTTTATTCATGGCTGTCCCTGCTCCTGAGTGGATAAAGTGGACTAAGGGGTTGTCATGCTCGTCCACCAGACCACAGGTATCGTTGTTAGGGCAAGGGTGTAGATTAAAATCTCCTCCCCATAATATGTGGGCATTTTCCGTTTTCTGTTTAGAGTGACAGTGTTCCATTATTTTTTCCTGAATTATAGAGAGAATACGCAAAAAGTTTTCATCCTCCAAATTATTGTATATGTTGATTATAGAAATAGAGAGTTTTTTCCCCAGCATGACAGTGAGGATCTGGAAATTCGATAGTAAGTCTACCTTGAGAATCTTCATATCTGGAATTGTGTTTGCCAGGTAGATTACCAGGCCCCCTTTTGGTCTGCCTGAAATGCTGGGAAGGGCGGGAGATGTAAAGGTCCTATACCCTAGAAGGTGAAGGGATGCCGTTGCCCAGGTTTCTTGTAGGCAAATAATTTGAGTGTCCTTTAGGAAGCCAGCGGCCGTACCATCCTCGATCTTGTTTCGGAGGCCGGCCACGTTCCAGAAGATCACAGAAAGCTGGGTGGACATATTTTCTGAAACTGTGTTTTCCATTTGTGGGGGGACTGTGATAGGGACGGGGGAGGTCACAGTTGTTTGTGGGGGCTCCGGGGGTATAATTGTTGGTCAATCGACCATTTCCAGGCCGCTAAACCTGTTCGAGGTTGGTATGCCCATCCAATTTTGTCCGTAGATGTTATCTCTATAACTGGGTCCATAAGGTTGGTGGGGTGGTCTCTCCCATTGTTCCCAGTTTCTGAATCTATTTTGCGGGCCGATGAACTGCCATGGGGCCTCTCTCTGCTGATGGTTCTGATTTACTGGCCACCAGGAGTTATTCGGGTCATTAAGTTGTGATGGTAGTTTGGGACCAGTAAGGTCTAGCTCCCATGGCTGTGGGATTGGTTTCCGCCAGATGTTATCATTATCACGTAGGTAGTTGTTATTATTAAACCTTTTCGGATAAAAATACGACAGAGATCTTGTTGCAATCCCTCCTGAGGAGTTATTGTATTCCCAGGAACAGATATAATCGGCTATGCTGGGGTCCTCAAATGTGATAACTATGCAATCCCCCCGGATGATTTTTTTCCTGTGACCTACCCATGAGTTACGGGATACTGACGCTATTTTGCTTTTCCAGGATGGCGGGACGGGGCGATTTGTTTTCAACCAATACTGGACTTTGTTCTTTAGCGACCAGTTTGGTTCTGTCCCCTCACCTGTAAGTTCGGGGACCCCCGTCATGACTACCACAAATGGGGATGCCTCAGGGGGCAAGTTTAAAATAGGTCTGTGGTCAGTAATCTCCCCCTGTTGACCTTTTGTTTTTGGAGCATTTGCATTTGCTGTAGCGGGAGTTTTATGAACAGTTGTGTTTATTGTTGGGGTATTTACTGTTGGTGTCGGGTGGGAGTTGATTTGTGAGGAAATGGTCAGAGGCTTTGGGGTTGTTTTTTGTGCAGTGGGAGGGTTTGTTACTGTAGGAGCTTTTGCTGCAATTTGTTTTTTGGTCTGTGGTGGAGGTAAAGTTGCAGGTTTCTTGTGTACGGGAAGTGTGATCGTGGGATTTAGGGCTGGTTTAGGCTGAGGTTGTGGAAGTATAGGTTTGAGGGAGCCAGAAATTTTTATTAATTGGCTCTCAATATTGCTGAGTCTGGTTTCCAAAGGGCGAATGTAGGAATTTAGGAGGGAGGCTATCTCCTTAATTAGCCTCGCTGATTCCCTGTCTCTACCTGATTGGTGTGGTATAAGGGGTTCTGGTATTAAGGGGTCTTGGAAATCTTGTGGTACATGATGGATTGTTACAATATTATTATTAGGCGGAACTGTGGGGTGGGATAGAGTTGCCGAGTTTGTATCACCGACCAAAACTATGTGTGCGGACGGTTTAAGATTTTCGGTGTGCTCTGGAATTTTCCTAATTTTCCTTTTCTTTATGGCACCCTCCCGCTTCCCTCTCTTTTGCCTTATTTCTTCTGGGGTTGGGTCAGGGAAGATGTCAGGGGTTTTCTCTAAATCGCTCTCTGTAAAGGTTATGGATAATTGAGAAGCTGAAAGGTTTACATTATTTGGAAGGCTGAGTCTATTTGCGGTCGCCGAGATTTGGTTTGGCGCTGACTGTAGTTCTGGGGTTTTTGCGGTTGCTAATAGCCCCATTGAGGAGCGGCGTGCTATTGCGAGTTCGGATGAAACTCTTCCCTCTATTAGACTTATGCTTTGGTCTATGAAGGAATTTGCTTGGGCTAGAAAGTCATCCATTGGACCTAACAGTTTTTCTCCTCTCCCGTTCTTTTTAGATTTTTTCTGCTTGCTAGATCTCGTATTCATTTTTCCGTGATATGTTGCTAGGAGATCTTTCTAAGCTGTCTGACAGAGTTATTGTAGAGGTCAGAGGGATGATGGTTGTCTGTGTCGGAATTACCAGTATGTAGTGATTAGGGATATGGGCCGGACCGGACTCTCACGATCTCGAACGGCCTCAAACGGCCCGCTCTTTGCCCGGTCTTCGCCCCGGCCTGCGTCCCGCGTGCGTCCCGCGTTGCGGGATGGGCCCCTCTTCCTTTACGCTAGAAGGCTGGGGGCGTGGCCGCCGGGGGAAGAAGCAGCAGCTGTGGTGAGCTAAGGCTGCTGGTACTCGCAGTCCCCCGGTAGGCTTGCCGCTCTCTTGACCTCCGCTGTACTCAACCTGGGAGCGAAGATGGCTTTCCACCGGCTGTGGACGCTCACACCAGGGAGAACGGAGGCAGGCAGATAATGAGCGGCACCCGCGGAGCGGGTGTCGCGAAAGGTCAGCGTTGTATGCAGGCAGCAGGTTGTCCTTGCAATGGGAGTCAGGTTATGGCCAGGAACACACCACTCTGTGTGCGCAGCTCAGCGCTTCAAAAGACCGAAGGCTGGGGGCGTGGCCGCCGGGGGAAGAGGCAGCAGCTGTGGTGAGCTAAGGCTGCTGGTACTCGCAGTCCCCCGGTAGGCTTGCCGCTCTCTTGACCTCCGCTGTACTCAACCTGGGAGCGAAGATGGCTTTCCACCGGCTGTGGACGCTCACACCAGGGAGAACGGAGGCAGGCAGATAATGAGCGGCACCCGCGGAGCGGGTGTCGCGAAAGGTCAGCGTTGTATGCAGGCAGCAGGTTGTCCTTGCAATGGGAGTCAGGTTATGGCCAGGAACACACCACTCTGTGTGCGCAGCTCAGCGCTTCAAAAGACCGAAGGCTGGGGGCGTGGCCGCCGGGGGAAGAGGCAGCAGCTGTGGTGAGCTAAGGCTGCTGGTACTCGCAGTCCCCCGGTAGGCTTGCCGCTCTCTTGACCTCCGCTGTACTCAACCTGGGAGCGAAGATGGCTTTCCACCGGCTGTGGACGCTCACACCAGGGAGAACGGAGGCAGGCAGATAATGAGCGGCACCCGCGGAGCGGGTGTCGCGAAAGGTCAGCGTTGTATGCAGGCAGCAGGTTGTCCTTGCAATGGGAGTCAGTTATGGCCAGGAACACACCACTCTGTGTGCGCAGCTCAGCGCTTCAAAAGACCGAAGGCTGGGGGCGTGGCCGCCGGGGGAAGAGGCAGCAGCTGTGGTGAGCTAAGGCTGCTGGTACTCGCAGTCCCCCGGTAGGCTTGCCGCTCTCTTGACCTCCGCTGTACTCAACCTGGGAGCGAAGATGGCTTTCCACCGGCTGTGGACGCTCACACCAGGGAGAACGGAGGCAGGCAGATAATGAGCGGCACCCGCGGAGCGGGTGTCGCGAAAGGTCAGCGTTGTATGCAGGCAGCAGGTTGTCCTTGCAATGGGAGTCAGGTTATGGCCAGGAACACACCACTCTGTGTGCGCAGCTCAGCGCTTCAAAAGACCGAAGGCTGGGGGCGTGGCCGCCGGGGGAAGAGGCAGCAGCTGTGGTGAGCTAAGGCTGCTGGTACTCGCAGTCCCCCGGTAGGCTTGCCGCTCTCTTGACCTCCGCTGTACTCAACCTGGGAGCGAAGATGGCTTTCCACCGGCTGTGGACGCTCACACCAGGGAGAACGGAGGCAGGCAGATAATGAGCGGCACCCGCGGAGCGGGTGTCGCGAAAGGTCAGCGTTGTATGCAGGCAGCAGGTTGTCCTTGCAATGGGAGTCAGGTTATGGCCAGGAATACCGGCAAGGGACGTGACGTAGGGAGGGGGAGTGTCATGTTACCTAAACCACTGATGAGAAGCATATACGAATACACATTTGTAGTACGCAAGCAGGAATGACAACGACAGACCACGAGACTCGATAGACTACCTTTATTGTACAAAATAGGGGTATAATCACGGTGTATGCGTGAGCATGGGCAAAGTGGGCACCAGAGCAGCCACATCATTGGCAGTGAACGAGAGGGCAGAATGCAGTATCAGAGCTTCAACAGGGCATTGTGCAGTACAGAGCAGGTACATCATTGGCAGCACATGAGAGGGCAGAATGCAGTATCAGAACAGCAACAGGGCATTGTAGAGTACAGAGCAGGTACATCATAGGCAGGTAACGAGAGGGCAGAATACAGTATCAGAGCTTCAACAGGGCATTGTGCAGTACAGAGCAGGTACATCATTGGCAGCACACTAGAGGGCAGAATGCAGTATCAGAACAGCAAAAGGGCATTGTAGAGTACAGAGCAGGTACATCATAGGCAGGTAACGAGAGGGCAGAATGCAGTATCAGAGCTTCAACAGGGCATTGTGCAGTACAGAGCAGGTACATCATTGGCAGCACACTAGAGGGCAGAATGCAGTATCAGAACAGCAACAGGGCATTGTAGAGTACAGAGCAGGTACATCATAGGCAGGTAACGAGAGGGCAGAATGCAGTATCAGAGCTTCAACAGGGCATTGTGCAGTACAGAGCAGGTACATCAGAGGCAGCACGTGAGAGGGGCTAAGTGCATCAACAGTCCATTGCACAGAACAGGTTGATCAGAGGCAGCACATGAGAGTGCAGAATGCAGTATCAGAGCTTCAACAGGGCATTGTGCAGTACAGAGCAGGTACATCATTGGCAGCACATGAGAGGGCAGAATGCAGTATCAGAACAGCAACAGGGCATAGTGCAGTACAGAGCAGGTACATCATTGGCAGCACATGAGAGGGCAGAATGCAGTATCAGAACAGCAACAGGGCATTGTGCAGTACAGAGCAGGTACATCATTGGCAGCACATGAGAGGGCAGAATGCAGTATCAGAGCTTCAACAGGGCATTGTGCAGTACAGAGCAGGTACATCATTGGCAGCACATGAGAGGGCAGAATGCAGTATCAGAACAGCAACAGGGCATTGTGCAGTACAGAGCAGGTACATCATTGGCAGCACATGAGAGGGCAGAATGCAGTATCAGAACAGCAACAGGGCATTGTAGAGTACAGAGCAGGTACATCATAGGCTGCACAAGTACGTGTCCCTACCAACCCGTCACAGGAACCACAAGAGTGCCACGCAGTTCTCAATGGACACACCATGTGAAATAACATTTGAGTTAAGTGTTCAGCACCTCACATCACAGAATCAGGGGGACTGCGTGAACTACCTGCCTCGGACACACTGGCAGCACCAGCAACAGGAGTGTGAGACACAGCCACAGCCCGAGTGACACACACATGGGCCACGGACCCAGACACACTGGCAGCACCAGCAACAGGAGTGTGAGACACAGCCACAGCCCGAGTGACACACACATGGGCCACGGACCCAGACACACTGGCAGCACCAGCTACAGGAGTGTGAGACACAGCCACAGCCCGAGTGACACACACATGGGCCACGGACCCAGACACACTGGCAGCACCAGCTACAGGAGTGTGAGACACAGCCACAGCCCGAGTGACACACACATGGGCCACGGACCCAGACACACTGGCAGCACCAGCAACAGGAGTGTGAGACACAGCCACAGATGTAGTCACTGACACGTGAGCCACTGACCCAGACAGACTGCCAGCACCAGAAACAGGAGTGTGCAACACAGCCACAGATCTTCTAACTGACACGTGAGCCATAGACCCAGATACACTGCCAGGACCTGCAACAGGAGAGGGCACAACTGACACTGTGCCACCATCTGATACATGAGAGTCAACTGCACCAGCGCCACTGGGACAACTGAAATGATGAGCCACAGGGCTGTATGGGCCAGGAGGCAGGGTGGGCCTGGGAGCTGGGGATAGCTGAGCTTGAGCCAAATCGGGGTTGGCAGGTGTCAATGGTGTGTGTCTGCGTTTCTTAGGGATGTGTGAGTGCACCCTGGACAGGACAGGACTGCCAAGTGGTGTGGACTCCAAAGAATCACCACCCACCATAGGTGGAGCATCTGCTGCCGGGGATCTGGTTTCTGGGGACGTGCTGGAGCCTGCTTGTCGTTTGCTCTGTGCCTGCCGCCTGGACTCGGAATCATGTGTAATGGGGGATGCACCTACAGGGGACACCCTCCTCTGCTTCTGACTGGCCTGGATGGGAGTGGAGGTATGGGGGGACTCCGCCGCGGAGACATCAGTTTGGCGTTTAGTAGAAAACATCAGCCTCAGTGCAGCCAGGGGTGAAGTATGCCTGTCCTTGATTGCGCCATTGTCCATGCTAGATGCCTTGTCCGTAGGATGTGCCTTATCCTTAGGTGGAGTGTTGTCTCTGGATGTAGCCTGTGCCCTGGTCGCCGCCCTGTTCCTGCCAGCAGACTTGTCGTCTGTGGTGCACCTGTCTCCAGTAGACACCTGCTCTCTGTGTGTGTCCCTGCCCTTGGGAGATGGACCTTGCTCTGCTGTGGGCCTGCCCGTGGGAGTCTTCCAGCTCTTAGTAGGTGCCTTTGTCTTGTCCCTGCCCTTGGGAGTGTCCCTTTCCTCTGCTGTGGGCCTGCCCTTGGGAGTCTCCCTGCTCTTAGTAGGTGCCTTTGTCTTGTCCCTGTCCTTGGGAGTGTCCCCTTCCTCTGCTGTGGGCCTGCCCTTGGGAGTCTCCCTGCTCTTAGTAGGTGCCTTTGTCTTGTCCCTGTCCTTGGGAGTGTCCCCTTCCTCTGCTGTGGGCCTGCCCTTGGGAGTCTCCCTGCTCTTAGTAGGTGCCTTTGTCTTGTCCCTGCCCTTGGGAGTGTCCCCTTCCTCTGCTGTGGGCCTGCCCTTGGGAGTCTCCCTGCTCTTAGTAGGTGCCTTTGTCTTGTCCCTGTCCTTGGGAGTGTCCCCTTCCTCTGCTGTGGGCCTGCCCTTGGGAGTCTCCCTGCTCTTAGTAGGTGCCTTTGTCTTGTCCCTGTCCTTGGGAGTGTCCCCTTCCTCTGCTGTGGGCCTGCCCTTGGGAGTCTCCCTGCACTTAGTAGGTGCCTTTGTCTTCTCACTGGCCTTGTCCAAGGTACAGTCCATGGACATGTGAGTATCCCATGCCTTGGGAGTACCTTTTGTGTTGAATGCCTGTGTAGCTCCTGAAGGCATGTCCCCCAACAACACTTGTGGATCCTGTGTGTGTACTCCAGTGTATCTGACGTCGTGTACGTGAACAGATTTAGCTGATCTAGGGGATGGGGTCTGTGCCCTGCGTGCCCTGACGTGCTGTCTGACGCTGCTTCTAGTGCAATAACCTGTATTTGAGTCCTGCGCTGAATAATCACTTCCCCCTGAGACATCCAGTGGTGTAGATGGGGAAACAGAAGTAGCACCCTGTTCATGCGACTGTACTATTGCAGACGACACACTGCTTGCCAATGACTGCACTGTCCTGTGTAGACCTGCAAGATCGCCATGCATCCCTTCCATGAATGCCACCACCTGCCCCAACTTCCTATCATGGTCCTGGAAAGCATTTGTCATATTGGTCTGCCCCACACACAGCTGTCGCAGCAGATCAACGGCCTCAGCACACAGTGCATTTTGGCTCACCGTGGCAGGGGCAGCGGTGCCTGCACCGAACGCCATTCTGCTACCCCAACTCCTCCGGCCACGAACAGTACATGGTGCAGTTGGCGGAAGTGTGGGCCCTGTGTGCTGTCTTCCGACAGAAGGTGATGAGTGCCCACTCCCAGTCTGTGACAACAGTGCAGGCTCACCAAGAGTGTCCGACGAGGAGGACGATGGTGTCTCCACATGCGAGTCCTCAGGGACGGTCCTGTCCCCCTCTCCGGCGCTGGCCTCCTCTGTGTCAGTCTGCGTGTGTGCGAAGTCTGAGCCGGACTCATTTCCTCGACTACTCTCCACCATCTCTGGCTGAGTGTCCTCTGCCATAGCTGAAATGCACATAAAAGATGTGTGAGTCATGGGCACACTGACGTACAGAAGGACCAGGATTGCCAAATTACATAGCTGACAAAGATTTTGTAGCCCTCATCCTGCACATGGCCCACCTCTACCAGTCATCCTCACATTTCCTGCCATGGGGCCATGGACCACTAGGGGATGTGCTTCAACACTCAACTACTAAGCAAGTGGCGTGTCAACATGGCGGACCTGGATGTCAAATGAGAACCACCCAATGGGACCAAAATGGCATCACAGACATACATACGCAACACGGAACTCAATAGTGTGTCTGTGCACCAATACATGCATAGCACTCACAGGTTTCCTACACAGACAGTATGCTCACCGCTAGTTTGCTGTTGATCGGCACTCAGACGTTCGGCCAGTTCAGGATGCGTCACTGCAATGATACGGTGCATGAGAGGGGTCATGGAGCGTCGGGCCAGACGGGGCGTCCTTGGAATCAGGCCCAGTGTTACTTCCGCTACATTCTTGCTCAGCCTGGAAATGTCGTCCCAGCGTTTGTGGCAGTGTGCATGTCGTCTGTTGCACACCCCCAATGCCCGTACTTCCTGTGCTATGCTCCTCCACAGGTCCTTGCGAAGGTGCAGCTTGACCTACCATGATGGGAGACAAAAGGGTTAAAGTCAGTGGACAGGTGGCCTGTCACACACATAGGGGCAAGACGTAACTGTCAGCAGCCATGCACAATCAGGAACATATGTCTAGCCCACACTACACAGCTAAGATAGAAATAGGCGTGATTATTTGGCCCCCTCATGCACACCAACATGTCCCACACTGCACTTACCACCCGTCCTGGTGCGCCGTAGAGGCGTCCATAGTTGCGGAGTACACCGTCCACGAGGACATCAAGCTCCGCGACGGTGAAGGGTCGAGACCGGATCTCTTTGCCTCTCGACATGGCAAGATCACGGAGTATGGCACTAGAGCAGCAGTCGGTGGTCAGCTCAGCAGCAGCAGCAGGTCGAGGTGATGGTCACAGGCAGCAGTCGGTGGTCAGCTCAGCAGCAGCAGCAGGTCGAGGTGATGGTCACAGGCAGCAGTCGGTGGTCAGCTCAGCAGCAGCAGCAGGTCGAGGTGATGGTCACAGGCAGCAGTCGGTGGTCAGCTCAGCAGCAGCAGCAGGTCGAGGTGATGGTCACAGGCAGCAGTCGGTGGTCAGCTCAGCAGCAGCAGCAGGTCGAGGTGAACAGGCAGCACTGGTCCCCAGGGTAGGAAGTGTCATTTTGGCCAACACACATATATAGGGCCCTCAGCACGTGTCAGTGGCATACGTCGCCACCAATTGGTCAGCCCTGGAAGCGTGATCGTGAAATGGGCCAATGACTGGCCCTGTTGTTGCGGTGCACTGCTTCCGCTACTTGCGATTGGCCATATGCGGCCAGCGTCCCTCTTCCCATTGGCTGCATGTGCAGGGACCGTTACGGGCACACATCGGCAACCGCACGTGCAAGCCTCAGCCACGGATGCTTCAGTTGCAACAATGTTCTATCACTGGCGCCTCCATGGCGGTGCACGTACTCAGCGGGGGAGGTGCAGGCCTATACACCCTGTAGATGTACTCAATGGACATGCCAGTTCATGACCCCCCTTACAGTCACCTTGCATCATCCACCGTACACCGGCCAGAGCGGCCGGGACTAGGACGGCCGTGCCCGGCCATGAACACAACCGCCGTGCCCGGCCATGTACACAACCGCCGTGCCCGGCCATGAACACAACCGCCGTGCCCGGCCATGAACACAACCGCCGTGCCAGGCCATGCGGCTGTGTTCATGGCCTGGCACGGCGTTTGTGTACATGGCCTGGCACGGCGTTTGTGTACATGGCCTGGCACGGCGGTTGTGTACATGACCTGGCACGGCGGTTGTGTACATGGCCGGGCACGGCGGTTGTGTACATGGCCTGGCACGGCGGTTGTGTTCATGGCCGGGCACGGCCGTCCTAGTCCCGGCCGCTCCGGCCGGTGTACGGTGGATGATGCAAGGTGACTGTAAGGGGGGTCATGAACTGGCATGTCCATTGAGTACATCTACAGGGTGTATAGGCCTGCACCTCCCCCGCTGAGCACGTGCACCGCCATGGAGGCGCCAGTGATAGAACATTGTTGCAACTGAAGCATCCGTGGCTGAGGCTTGCACGTGCGGTTGCCGATGTGTGCCCGTGACGGTCCCTGCACATGCAGCCAATGGGAAGAGGGACGCTGGCCGCGTATGGCCCTTGGGAAGTAGCGGAAGTTGAGCACCGCCATGGCGGCGCCAATTATGTTATCTTGTCAGACGCTGCACCGTGATGTGTTGTGTGCAGTTGCGTCATGAGGGATGTGAGCGTGATGGGGAAAGGTCATATGTCATACAATATAGCATGTGTGTCCATACAATGCCCATCGGTCGGCACACAATGGGCAACAGATGTGCATTTGTACGTGTTGACGTCGGGTGTGACCCTACAGACGTTCTTACATCTTCACAACTACACAGTACATCACGGCTGAGTGGGCAAATTATGCATCTCTTGTCAGTGTCTTGTTCTGGCGAGGTGACTACAGTGGTGGTGGTACACATGCATTCTGTGTATGTGTTTTGTACGTTGTGTCACCATGCATGTAATTACCGTATGCACATCATTATTGGTGTTGGCATTTGTGCTTGATGACATGGCGTGTGTATAATTTACGTTTGTGTGCATGTGTGTCTGTGATGTGGCTACTAAACATTAGGGTGAAGACTGAAGTTGTGTCAGTAAGGTTCACATGTGATGGAGTTGTACACGTATGCGTCGTTTGTAAGTTGACCTAAGTTACATCTCTCTCCCACACAGGAGGGCTCCAAATGTGCATCGGCCATACACTGTGCTGGAGGATATGGTTGACGAGGAGGTGATTCGGAAATTCCGGCTGGATCGACGTCGGTTGCTGGAGCTTGTGGCTCAATTGTCTCCTCATCTGCAGCCACGTAGGACGTATCCTGGGTCGATTACACCCACTGCAAAGGTCATGGCGGTACTACATTTCTTCGCTACTGGCACATTTCAGTACACAGTTGGACATGCCGGGGGGATGTCACAGGCCATGTTCAGCACGGTTCTTCGGGATGTCTTGACAGCTATGATGCTGTACAAGAATGACTACATACATTTCCCACGGCCGGAAGAGTTGGCAGCTGTCAAGGCTGATTTCTATGCACTGGGCCACATACCACACGTTGTGGGCTCAATTGATGGCACACACATCGCTATCATTCCACCACGGGCACGGGAACAAGTGTTCAGGAATCACAAACACTTCCATTCGCTGAACGTGCAGGTGGTGTGCCTGGCAAACAACATCATCTCCCATGTGTGTGCAAGATTTCCTGGATCCGCACATGACGCCCACATCATGCGGAGCAGCAATGTCCCACGACTCATGGCAAATCTGCGACCCGGTCAAGCGTGGCTTGTTGGTGAGTGTGCAGTGGGGACTCTTGTGATCTCTGTGTTGCATGGGGTACCCACCATATCTTGTTGTGATGTTTGTCTCTGTCATCCCCCTACATAGGCGACTCAGCTTACCCAAACCGGCCCTGGCTCCTCAGTCCCCTACGTAATCCGAGAACAGCGGGTGAAATGCGGTACAATGAAGCACATGGAAGGACACGGAGAGTCATCGAACGTACTTTTGGACTGCTAAAGTCTAGGTTTAGGTGCCTCGATAAGACCGGAGGGGCCCTGCCTTACTCACCAGGGAAAGTATGCAGGATCGTGATTGCCTGCTGCATGCTCCACAACCTGGCAGTACGCAATGACATTGAACTGCTGTTGGACCCTGAAGACGAAGGAGTTCCTCGGCCTCCCATCCCACCCATGTCGACTGATGAGGATAGTGGTGAGGAGGAAGGTGTGGACCAGAGGCGCCAGCTCATAGATCGCTACTTCCCTTGAATGTGAGTAACTACCTCTAGTGGCGGTTGACAATGCCTCATGTATGTTTGCTGGTGTTGTGTGGATGTGGGGTTAATCAGCTGTGTGTTGTTTGTGATGGTTGCATATGTGTGTCTTCATGTCTTTGGACATACAAGTCTCCATGATGTGTGTGCTCTCATCCCATGCTTTTGTGATGGTTGTCGTTTGTGTAATGTTGCTGTGCATTGTGTTGTGATGTGTGTGAATCTGTTTCCTGACGTGTGTTTGCTGTCTCTGATTTTCTCTAGGTCACTCCCGCAGCGCCATGATCATGTACGACTGTGATCCCTGAACCTGTTTACGTCTGTTTCTGAAGGCAATCATGTGAATAAACATGGAGGCAAAACATCATTGTGTGAGTAAGTGCAATTTATTTACAGGTTGTGCTTCTGTGCTGGTGAATATTTACAAGTAAGTGGGGTGGAGGGAGTTGGAGTTGAAGGTAATGGCAGATGAAATGTCCGTGCTGACACCACATTGGGGGGTGTCAGGGTAGTCCAGCAGACCAGTGTGAATGATTGTCTGTGGGACAGGATACTTAGCTGGGTGAATGTCTGGCACAGGCAGTGACATTGTCATGGTCGTCCCCTCTTGGAGCGTGTGGATGGCGCTCCAACACTGCTCTCAGCCACTTCCTGCCTCGGCCGGCCCCTCCGTCTCTGAGGTGGAACAGAGTCAGCTGGGAGGGCAGGTTGTTGATGGGCCACATCCGTCGCCAGGGGCACAGGTGGTGGTGGCGGCGGTGGAGGCGGAGGTGACGGTGGCGGGGGAGGAGGAGGTGGCGGTGGAGGCGACGGTGGCGGTGGCGCTACGACACTTGGTGGAGGGGGGGGGGTTGTTCCGGCCAACCCATTCCCTCCACATCGTTGCCTGCTGGCCCATGATCTGCAACATCTGGCCAAGGATGCCACAGATTTCGCGCTGGACGTTGGTGTTGTCCACTGAGTCCTGGTGTGCACGATCTGCGTTTGCCTGGGACAGGTCGTATGACGCCTGGCACCTGGCAAGGGCTTGTAGGGACTGTGTCACTGGATGGGGTAGCTGTCCTTCCTCTGCACGGCGGTGTGTGGCTCGCCTGATTGGCTGATGTCCCGTTGCCTGTGTTTGTGGCCCACTCACCCTGCCTGTGTGTGAGGCCGATGGACCAGCGTCGTGCGCTGGGTTATGCTGGGTGGCACCGGCAGGAGTCGTGGTGCTGGTGGTAGTGGTGGTACTGGTGGTACTGGTGGTACTGGTGGTGGTGGGGACTGTGCAGATCACAGAGACAGGTGTCGCTGGAGTCACACATGCGACGTTGGTCGGTCCCGGGAGTCCCTGTGAGCCAGATGGCCCTGGCTGCGTGCTTGGTCCCGCTCCATCCTCCGCACCGGAGCTGCCTGTGTCCTCGTCACCAGAGAGTCCTGTAGGTGTGGGAGGCGAGGCTGGCGGCCGGGTACTGGTTTCCCCAGTCAGTTGACGATCACCTGAGGGACAAGATGGAGCTGGTCAGTAATGTGGACATTACATGGTTATATAGATTTGTAGACATTTCTGTTTCCTGTCGCACACACCCCACCCTCCACCACCACCACCCTCCCCATGAACATGGGGGCCTGTTGGGAGTTGTAGTTTGGGCCTCTCACACGCCCCACACACCCTCCACCACCACCACCCTCCCCGTGAACATGGGGGCCTGTTGGGAGTTGTAGTTCGGGCCTCTCACACGCCCCACACACCCTCCACCACCACCACCCTCCCCGTGAACATGGAGGCCTGTTGGGAGTTGTAGTTTGGGCCTCTCACACGCCCCACACACCCTCCACCACCACCACCCTCCCCATGAACATGGGGGCCTGTTGGGAGTTGTAGTTTGGGCCTCTCACACGCCCCACACACCCTCCACCACCACCACCCTCCCCATGAACATGGGGGCCTGTTGGGAGTTATAGTTCGGGCCTCTCACACGCCCCACACACCCTCCACCACCACCACCACCACCCTCCCCGTGAACATGGGGGCCTGTTGGGAGTTGTAGTTTGGGCCTCTCACATGCCCCACACACCCTCCACCACCACCACCCTCCCCGTGAACATGGGGGCCTGTTGGGAGTTGTAGTTTGGGCCTCTCACACGCCCCACACACCCTCCACCACCACCACCCTCCCCGTGAACATGGGGGCCTGTTGGGAGTTGTAGTTTGGGCCTCTCACACGCCCCACACACCCTCCACCACCACCACCCTCCCCGTGAACATGGGGGCCTGTTGGGAGTTGTAGTTTGGGCCTCTCACACACCCCACACACCCTCCACCACCACCCTCCCCGTGAACATGGGGGCCTGTTGGGAGCCATGTACATGTTTGTGAGTTGGTGTCCAACGTGCATGGGTTGGGGCGTAGGAGATGTTTCTTCTCAGTTGTGTGAGCCTGACCATGTCGTGCTGATCGTGGTGCTTGGTTTGTACTCACCAGTCTCTTCTCCTTCGTCAAGTCCGTCTAGGCTCTCTGGGTGTAGTATCACCAGCACCTTCTCCTCCCAATCGGTGTAGGGTATGGGCTCCGGGGGTGTGCCACCGCCAGTATGATTGGCTCTGGCAAAGTTTTTAGCTCGGATGCCCTTGACCCTGGTCTTCAGGTCATGCCACCGCCTCTGGATGTCATGCTTCGTCCTCGGCACAGTCCCCGACGCATTCACCCGAGTGACGATCCTGTCCCACATGTGGTTCTTTTGCGCCACGGACGTCTGCTGGACTTGGGCCCCGAAGATGTGGGGCTCAACACGGATTATTTCATCTACCATTACCCTCAACTCTGTTTTTTTTGGGTGCCATGGTGTGTGGTGCTCAGTGTGTGAGTTGAGTGAGTTGGGGGGTGCAGGTGTGTGGTGTGTGATGTGTAGGATTTGTGTGGTGGGTATTTGTGTGGTGGGTGTGGTAGGGTGGTGGGTGGGTGTCTTCTATGTGAGTTTGCAGTATCTGGAATTGGGCCTCTTGCTGGCAGCAATGCTGTGATGCAAAGGATTGTGGTAGCGTGTGGGTGTCATTTTATAGTCGTGTCTCAATGGTTGTAGGCAGTCAGGTGGTAGGTGGGCGTGTTGACTAGTGTGCATTATTGGATAATTGGGACGTGTCATGGTGGCTTGTGCTTGGTGTTGGGGGGGGGGGGCGTTGACAATGTTCGTATGTTTGCTTTGGACTTGCGGTACACTTTCTAACATTTGTTTGCCGCTAGGGATGTTGTGCGTGTTGGCCTTCCGCAGTGATGCAGTGGTTATCATTGCATTCTTTCCGCCGCGGACGTGGATGGCTGTGCGTTCCGTGGTACGGGCGGATTTATCCTAATTGCGGCCACGGAGTATTCACAGGTATGGCGGTACATGTGTTATTTTCCGCAGTCATTTCCGTCCGCGGCAGTGGTTGTTCATTGGACTCCGTCTGCCGCGGACGGAGTTGGATGTGTTCCGTCCACCGCGGACGGTGTTGGTTATGATCCGTCCGCCGCGGTCGGAGTTTCGTGACATGATTATCCTAATCCCAACCGCGGAAACTCCGCGGCGCAGGCGGGAGTAAAATTTCCCCTACCATGGCGGACAGTACCCATTTCCGTCCGCCATCCTAATCGACCCCTTAGTGTGAGCAAGGATCATTCTAACAAACCTCCATCCCTTGAGGGTTTACCTGCTCCGTTAAATCAGGAAAAAAAGAGGAAACGCAGGGGAAATAAACAGTTTGGTAGAAGCGCAAAGACGGCAAAAATAGTAGAGAGCCCGTTGAGGAAGGCAAAATCTCAAGTGGGCACGCATCTACCTGACAGGGAAAGTGGGTTAGTCCATAACTCCCCCCCACTCACAGTTCCATTTACTGTTTATAGAAGAACTTATGGGGAAGATGGAACATCTTGTTAGGTCCCTAATACTTCCCTTAGTACACAGGGTTAAAATTATCTCAGAAAAACTGGGGGAAATTGAAAACTCTATAGAGAGGAACACAGACCAGTTGAAGAAGCTATTTATAAGTAAGCATAAAGCTCCTCCATCTAGGCCCTCTGCATCCTCCTCCTCTGCAGGGAAAAAGCAATGTAAGGTAATAAACCCTGAACCTGAGGGGGTAAGCAAGTCCTCCAGCATTGCAGTCAATAGGCCCGTAAATTTAGAGAGTAATTCAGGGGTTGGACAGGCAAAAAAAACAACATACGTTCAAAGGGGAACTACTCTGTTGGCAGATAATAGGCCCTCTCCACATTCTATTAAACACAGGGCACTAAGGAGGAATGTAGATCTCCCTCCGCAGGCGGCCCCCTTTGTAGTCATCTTGACCGGGGTGCCTGAATTAGAGAAGGGAAAGATAGAAGATTATCAAACCCTGAAAAACAAGGTTGTCCATTGGCTTGTCAATAACAGACCGCTTCCAGCCAACTTAAATGGGGAAATACTACATGTTAGAAGGGTAGGTTGGTTGGGTCATAGACCCAAGGATTTAACGGGTGATGTGATTATTGTTAACTTCAAGGATTCCAGGGTAGTCAAGCACATTGAAGACTGGTATGACGATGGAAGTGGGGGAGGAGTTTCCACCAAGGCCCTAACTTTCTTCTATCCCCGGTCGCTAGAGTTGAGAACACCCCACCCACCCTCAGTGTCAATGCTACATCAGGGTGTCCACACCATGTTCCCATTAAGACCTAATTATACTACACATGACCCCTGGCCTACGCAATCTAATCAATCTAGACCAAATTATTTGGCGCATGGGTATGTAGATAGGCCCCATACCTATAATCATCGGGGCCCGAGGCCAAGATATAATGAGTATCTACCCCATTGGACAATCCCTACGTCCAACCGGTATGGTGTTTTTTCCGGTTTGGACGAATAGGACTGACTCCTCAATTCAAATAATGGGGTGATGTTATCTTCTCTTAAGGCTAGGCATGTAAGGTTAAATACTGCTGTGGGGTACACATATTGTGAGAATGGTGGCGGTAAAATGTTGACTAATGGCTCCCCCTTGATGCTTCCTCTTGTAGGTACTCAAGTTCTTAGTACTGTAGGCAGCTGTAATTCATCAGTGTTGGTCGATACTGAAGGGTCTTGCAGTGATGTTATGCCCTACTCATTGAAGAAGGTCCTTAACAAATCCCTGCAATTGGGCAGTCACACCCCTGTTACTAGGAGGTTGGATGGTGATCTATCTTTGCTGAAGCTGGACCAGGACTCTTTACTTGTTACCGTTAGTTCCACCCCTATCCCTAGTACAATTCGCCCTACCACCCCTATTTCTGTGGCATGCCCAAGGGAGCCCCTCAAAGAGGTTCTGCATATGGCAAAGGTTTCATCATGGAATATAGCTGGCCTTGAATCCAAACTTGCTCTTCCGGACTGGGGAAGCATTATTGACCAATCAGATATCTGGTCATTTCAGGAAACCTGGGCTACACTACCGATATTTCGTACAGGTTTCTTACATTTTTCAAGACCAGCGGTGAAGGGCGCTAGAGGTAGACCTGTGGGGGGCCTGGCAATCTGGGTTCGGCAACACGAGGGGGTGACAGTGGCTGAGATCCCGAAAGATAGTCTAGACATGATGGCTATCCGGGTAAGCTCTACAAAGGGTCTGGATATAATTATTGTGAACATATATATGAGGGGTATTCAAGGGGGTAAATGTTCGTCGGTTGCACTTGTACTGGAGGCCTTCTTGAGTTCCCTGCCTAGGAGTTTTAACAGGGTGGTGATGGGGGATTTTAACACTTGTTTTGAGCCTCTGGGTTTGGATGATGGGAGGCTTTCAGAGGTAGAGGATTCATTGTGGGGTATTCCGGGGCTGGAAATCCCACCTATTAAGAAATGGACCCAAGCAGCCCTGTTCATGAAGGGTCACTCATTGGATCAGGGTATGCGAGCAGTTAATGGAAGACTGAAGTCTGATAGGTTAGGGGTAGTAACTTATGATAATGGTATGTCTGGTTCTCGCATTGACTATATTCTGGTAAACCTAGAAATGTGGTCTAGCTTGATAGACATGGTGGTCGTAAGTAGAGTAGAAAGTGATCACAACCCTTTAGTCCTCTCTATTAAAGACACTAGTTTTGTTGAGTCTATTATGGCTGAAACCCCCCTGCCACAGGTTATCCTAGCCAATAACGAAAGAAGGGTTAGTTGGCCTAAAATAGTCTTAAATGAGGAGGCTATGTTTCGAATTAAGAGTTTGCTTTCGGCCACATTGGCCAAAATCCATGGTTTTGGGCAGCAGTCTGAGCTTATAGCTAATATCCCCACCCTACATAGTGACCTCTTCACAAATCTCAAATCAATATTTGTTATGAGTATTACTCCTAGTACTAGAAGCAAAAAGCTGAGATCCCACTCTTGGTTTGATAGTGCATGTAGACAGGCCCAAAAAGCGTTGCATACAGCCATAAAAACAAGAGTACAGGAAACAATACGTAGATGTAGCGCCACATACAAAACTGCCCAGATCTCGGCTAAGAGGAATTGGGATGAGGCACGTTGGAGGGAACTGCTGGAGGCATGTCAGGGCAATAACATGATTAAATTCTGGCACCATCTTAAATGGGGCAATCGCCCTCAAGATGCTGTCCCCTCCAATTTTGTAGAGCCAAAGGAATGGGTCATGTATTATGGCAATCAATTTAAAGTGAACTGTAACATCACTGTCACTTTGCCACCTATTATTTGTGAGGATGCCCTGGTTTTTACCCCAACAGAAGTAAGGAACGTTTTGAAGGCTATCCCAGGTGGCAAGGCACCGGGTCCCGACTGTATTCTGGCCGATATGTTCAAACAGGATCAAGACCTCTGGGTCCCCTACATTACTCTGTTAGCCAACGCTTTGGCGAAAGGAGCAAGTGTACCGGAATCGTGGTTGGGGGCAGAGATCCTTCCTATTTATAAGAAGGACGATCGCTCTGTTCCGGCTAATTATCGACCTATCAGTCTTATTGACGCAGTTCAAAAGATTGTGGCTCGCCTCCTACTAGGTAGAATCCAGTGCTGGATATCAGACAATGATATATTAACGCCCCTACAGGCAGGTTTTCATCCGCACATGGGGACCCTAGAACAGGTATTTAGATTTATGTTATTATATTGGAAGGTGGTACTTTTAGGGGGGGTATTTTGTTTGCAGCCTTTGTTGATCTTAGGTCTGCTTTTGATTTAGTGCCGAGGACCAAGCTGTGGGAAGTCCTATTGGGGTTAAGTATGCCAAAAGAGCAGGTGACCCTACTTATTAACATGCACGCGAATACATACGCTAAAGTTAGATGGGGTAAGCCAGGCGAGGTTACTGATAGATTTGAGGTTGCCAAGGGGGTAAGACAGGGGTGCGTCTTGGCCCCCACCCTGTTTTCACTGTTTATTAATGGGGTGACCAATTATTTCCCTAACTTTCCGACGGACGCTCCCTCTCTTGCTGGGAGGAAAATTCCCCTCCTCATGTTCGCTGACAATACGCTCATTAGCTCCAAAACGAGGCAGGGCCTACAGTCAGCACTGTCTCGTTTTGAGCTTTTCTACAGCGAGCATGAGTTGGAGGTGAACGTTGGAAAGACGAAATCCATGGTTCTACGGGGCCCTAGAGCTGTTAAGGCAAAGGTTACAATGAGTGGGGTTATCTTGGACCAAACAGAGGTCTTTACATACTTGGGCGTCACGTTGAGTGAGAACCTAAGTTGGAAGCCTCAGTTGGACCTTTTGTCCCTTAAACACACCCAGCTTGGGGGTGCCATATTAAAGGAGCACTCCAATTCTCTAACTAAACCCCTGGCACCCCTGGCCAAACTCTATGGTTCAAAAATAATTCCTTCTATCCTATATGGTGCAGAATTGTGGGGTTACAGTGATCTATCAAGACTGAACGTAGCTCAGAACAAGTTCCTCAGAATGGTTACTGGCCTTCCTCAATCCACGCCTTGCCTCCCCCTACAGTACGACCTGGGAATTAAACGTATAGAGAATGTAGTTCGGTATAGACCACTGACGTTTTGGCGGCGCCTGTGGACTACACCTGAACTATCTATGTATGCTGAGGCTATTCTTGAAGTAAGGGGCATGGAGGGGGCCTATAGGGTTCCATGGTTTTCATTCCTTAGCGCGCTACTGAAGGATTTGGGACTGGAGGGCCTTTGGGTAGATCCAGTTAGTGCCACCTTCCCATCCCAAAAAATCCTTCAAGAAATGTACTGGCGCAGGATCATAGAGAAGAGACTATCTTTAGTGGGGGGTTCTACGATGACTTCGGTTTTTCTAGTTATTAAGGATGTCCCGAGTTACGAAGATTATTGGGACATAATAACCAAGTCAAATGACCGGAAACTGTATCATCAACTGAGAGTGGGCTCGCTACCTGTGCGTGGGCTAACACACTCTTGCAACCCAGAAAGTAGTGACAAATGTCCTTTTTGTGTAACAGAAGTAAAAAATATTGAACATTTACTATTCTGCTGCCCAAAGTATACACTACCCAGAAGAGTCTGGTTAAGACCAGTATGTTGTTCGCTGGGCACTAGATCTGCTATTGCTGCCAGTAGGATTTTGAAAACAGACACTACTGCCTTTATTGTTATTGGTGTGGCAAAGTTTATTAGCTGGGCCTGGTCTATACGTTCCCGTAACCTTAGTCACTGAGACATAGTGTTTACGTCATCTGTTATGTAATTGTGTATTGTTGTATGTCATAGTCATGGTCTTTTCCTGGTCAATTTAATGCTGTTTTACCTAGGTTTTAACGTGAACTGTATTTATTGTTTTAACCTTATTATCACGAAATGTACTTTATGCTTGTTGTACATTGTCTTTTATGATATATATCGAAATAAAGACCTTTTGACTGACTGATTTAGGCACTCACTGTAATGCAATTGTTACCGAAATGCGTGTTTGCATTCAAAACGTAATCAGGTCTAACATATCCAATCAGCTATATCCGCTAGTCAAGGGTATTTGCTGTTATATGCCCTAGGAATAAAATACTGCTTTAGAGTCCTATCTGTATCCAGCAGCTCTCAGTAAATAACTATGCATGTGTGTGAATTTCATTACACAGGTGTAATGTTGCATAATTTCTCAATTCAAAATTGCACCGGTGCGTAGGCCCAGCACACCACCTACTTACTTGAGCTGATCCTCCGACCAGTCCAGCCCTTTCGGACTAGGCTGAGTGAGTCAGCTGCATTTGGGTCACTAGTTGAGCAACGGGGTCCGGCTGAGGAGGACTCTGGAGACTGGCGTGAATACTGAGCCCTGTGGAGAGCCATGGGGCCCGGTGGCAGCCTGGCTGCTTCCTTAAGTTTTCCCCAATCGGCCGGAGCAGGGCAGGGCGATCGGCTCTAGAAGGGGAGGGGACGGACGATGAACCCTGGAGCGGCGCAGTATCACGTGCACTTTTAATGCGCATGTGTCACCACAAACAACAGCCACGCCCGCCCACCCCCACCCCCCTAAGCTGGGTGAACATAACAAACTGTAGCAGACTCAGTGATGCAGACATCTGCGCGACCCGACCCACCTCCTAAAATGGCCCTGAGACTGCTGCTGTATTTATCCAGCACGGAGATTTATTATCCCCACGGTGCGAGGAGACAGTGAAAATGAGCAGATGCAGCCGTACAACTCACTAGTGAGTAAGTGACTAGTGAATGACTACTGTACTGAGTGCAGTTAAAAAGAAAATCGGCCCCCGCCCCACCCAGCAACAAAACCGGCCCCCGGTCCAAAAACTGGCCCCCACACCTGGCAGCCTACCGGGGGATTGCCCGGTGCCCGGCATTGTCAGTCCGGCCCTGTCGCAATGCACACACCTTTGCACCATAGTGCACAGGTGTTCGTAAGAGCCTAGTATAGGTTTTGTTCTGGGTACCCTTCCAGTACAACATACTATGCTTAGTTAGAGTCACTTTACAGCTGTTTCTACTCTGAGTCTATAAAGTGCAGCACTTTAAAAAAAAAAAGCAGAAGTAACGAGGATTTCTAAAGATATTTCTCCTCGTTACGCCTCACCTGAGTAGGTGTTTCTTTTTGACACATTCCTAGGTTTACGAGGTCTTGTAAATCTGAGAATGCATCAAAAACCATGGGAGTTGTGTGGGAACGCCCATGCAACGCGCATAAAACATCTACACAGGGTAGAGTAACACAACACAACGATTTGTACTGCGCTGCTTTACTCTATATTTTTGGAGTCACTTTGCGTGGCTTCAAATATCTGATTTAAGGTTTTCGTCACTCCTGCACCATGTTACATGGTCCAAGAGCGACACAAACCAGGACATAAATATGGCCCAATGTATCTGTTGGTTATTCCCCAAACCTCTGGGACTACCAATAACACTTATACCAGATGTGTCTTTTCTAGCACATTTTACACAAAGTGCTAAATTGATGGCTTAAGTGGGAAGTGTGCATGGATTACAATTTGCCAATACATTTAATCCGACACTCCCCTGACGTGGCCAGAGTAAGAAGCGGGCCAGCCTGCCTCCCCAATGGCCAGGGACCAGCACGTAATCAAGCCTGCATCAACCAAACGTACGTGCAGCGCTGCGTGATGACGCCGCGCGCACACACGCTGCACTCAGTGATGCAAACCATGCGTCTATAGGCATCTGACGTCAGGAACACTGAGAGGCCACGAGAGTGAGAGGTGGTGCAGTTAGGCTTGGCTTTGTGGCGCTACCCGAGAACCAGGTTTGCTTCATAACTCCCATAATTCAAGTGATGAAGAGATGCAGGGTGATCTCTAGACACAGACGCCTCAGAGAATGGGCGGGAGAGACCTGAGGACAGACTTCAACCAAAGAGCTCCCAGCTCCTCTCTGTCTCTCAGTGTGATCCTGGTTTCACCCTTGGTCAATGTATGTATGTTTTGTGTATTCGGTCATTTGGTAGGAAGAATGTAACTGGATGGACGGCCGCTCACGGTGTGCTGCTCTGAGGGAAAGGACGAAGTGGGATTCCTGCGCTCTGTTTGCGCTTGTCACTCTGTCTGGGTCGTACTGTGGGAAAAGGACCTGAACTGTACCTGACGCCGAGGGACTGCGAGGACCAGCAGGCTCTCTGCTTCCCAGCTGCTGCCTCTTCCCTCGGCGTTCCCGCCCCGCCTACGGCGATTTATTCTCGCTCCTATTCCCGCGACGCGGGACATAGCCCGAGGCGAAGCCCGGGCAAAGGGCGGGCCCTCTACGGCCCTCCAAAGGCCGAATAAGGACGGGACGGGCCACCCCCCCTGGTTGGCATATCGCAGGCCTTTCACGTAGAGGGTAAATACTCCCCCTGTTTCTAGACCCTGAGGACTTTTTTTTAATTTTTTTTTTATCACAGTCCTATATCCCTACACCACCATGACCTCCAAGGGGGACCATTTAACCAGCGAAGCTGGTACTGGGCAAATGTTCTCCCTGCTAGACGAGCTAAACCTCCTATGCAAAACCAAATACGCCACATTGGAAACTCCCCCTCCGCCCAAAAGTGTTAGTACACTTCTAGACAAGGCTACACCTTTAGATCTCCCCATATTAGTTAACAATTCCTGCAGCCCAAACACACAAAGTATTGATTTCCCTCAGGTCCCATTTGCAAAAAGGATAAATAACGATGACAATCTAGCTGGAAACAACCCCAAAACCCAAATTTTGTGCCGATGCCCATCCACTGCTATCTCCCCAATGATTCCACCGATTGCTGAGTTTCCAGAAGCTTTAACACCCCCTTCTCACCTGCAAATCCTACCCCTGATCGAACAAATGGTTAGCTCTATGATAGCTCCGATATTAGAACAAATGAACTTGTTAGGGGGACGGCTATCTGAGATAGAGAAAGCCATCAAGCTAAACTCCCTGGTTGACAAACGCAGTGTTACATCCAATCGCCCTAAGACACCTCTTACCCATCTAGGCTTAAAACCACTTGTGCAGGAAAAAGGGCGTCAAATACAACCTGCTGGCCCTAGTGCGACAGGGCAAAAACCAGCTAAATACCCCACTAATGTTTCCCCTCCCCAACCGACCGTACCTAGAGTAGGTCATAATAAGGTTAACTATTCATATACCTCCAGAAGCGACCCCATACGTATGCATCCTTGCGGGTGTACCTGCTCTTCCACCGGGAAAAATTGAGAGTCAATATGACTTAGTCAATAAAACCAAATTCTGGCTGTCAAAAAATAGGCCACTGCCTCTTAATCTATACGGAGCGATAAGGAGTGTTAGAAGGGTGGGCTGGTTGGGCTCTCTCCCCAAGGATATTGCAGGGGACCTGGTACTTGTGAGATTCAGAGACCGAAATATTGTCCCTTATTTGAAAACTTGGCCGCCCCAAGTAAGAGACGGCCAAATATCAATATGGGACTTACATGACTTTTACCCCATAATCCCGTGTTTTCCTCCCTGAATACCTGGACCAATTATGAACTCCTACGTTTAACCACGATCTCCTTTGAGACTGCCATAAACTTGGAGTGTAAAAGAATTTTTTATGTCTGGGACCCTATCTTACTGTACCTTGATCAGTCAAAATGTTTTTTATTATTATCTGGAATGTAAATTGTGTTTATTATGAACTTTTATGGTTTTGTATCTCAAAAAACCGAATAAAGTATATTTGATTTGGATTTGGACACTCCCCTCAAATATTGCTGGCTCGGTAAATGATATTTATTGCCAATGAGTAGTGCTCACCGAGTGGGGAGGGACTGCATAAAGTAATTTGCCCTGGCACACCCATGAGTAAAATGGGTTGGGCATCCTGTTCTTCTGTGCAGCTGGCCACATGACTCAGCAATTCAGTGCAGAAAAACCTTGTGCCACTGGTTGGGGCCTCCTGGGTACTTTCCAATAGGGAGCAGGCTCTACTGGGCCCAATACACCGCAGCAGGTTCCTCATTCCCATCATGGGAACACCAAATTCCTGGTAATTATTTACAGAGATTTCAGTTGGCACAATTTTGTGCAGTGCTGTGCAATTTTTTCGGTTTGCTGTGCAATTTTGCGCTTTTGAGCTTTAATGCTAAGTAAATCGATACAATGCTGTGCGTTGCTTTGCATCACTTTGCAAAATGCAAAACCTTCACAAATAACCCCTGCGGGTCTCATTGAGGACTGATTGTGCCCTCCCTTAGCTGACTCCATAGCACTTAATTGTAATTTGATGTTTGTATTGGGAAGTTGGGAGACTGCGCTTGGCTCTTGCACTCTCCCATCCGAATACTGTGCATCTGCCTGGTGTAGGTGGAATAGAATACACTCGCAGTGGTTAATCTCTTACTTGAGGTGCATTGCCCAGTAGAGCCATGGCCTGTGTTGCTAACAAACAAGGGGGCATATTATCAAGGGGGTTTATCTCCGCTTTTTTGGCTTTAAAAGCCAAGAAAGCGGAGATAAAATTATCACCCTATTACCTAGCTGTCGCTAACACCAGTTAGCGACAGCTAGTAGGAGATAGCGACCATCTTGGGCCCCACTTTGCATGTCAGAGAAATGTATCACTAATGACATGCAAAGTGGGCGTGCCAAGATGTTAGCGACTGGAAACAGTCGCTAACATCGCTATCTCCTATTACCAACTTTTGGAGATATTCACGCTAAGCGTGAATATCTCCAAAAGCTAACACCTGCCCTGAGCAGTTCTTAGCCATGTTATCAAGTGGGAGGTGGATAACATGGCTAAGAGCATTAGCTCGGTAATGCCTGAATATCGCTGACTTTTCAGCGATATTCATGCATTGTGGCCGATTTTTATCGCATTTGCAATAAACCTTGGTAATACCAAGGTTTATCTGCGATAAAAATCACCGCAGGTTGGTGATACATTTTTGTCTCTAACCAAGCAATAGCGATAATTATCGCTATTGCTTGGTAATACGCCCCAAGGTTCACTGACACAACATTGAAATAACAAATATTGATGTTAAAAATATTGGGTACAAAATAGAGACAACAAAAATATTGACTACTATACTTAAACAGATAAGTACAAAAATATTGAATAAAAAATATTGATGTAAAAATATAGATGTATAAAAGATTGACTTTTATATATATATAAAATAAAATAATATATATCAAATATATTGAATATTGAATATATTTTTAACAAAATAAAATATCAATCAATCAATCAATTTTTATTCGGCATCAAAACAATACCATAAAAGTACAATTTAAAAAACATTCAAATTTCCCCTTAGAAAAATAATAACAGTCACAGTAAAACAGCCCACAAATACATATACTACCTAATTCCTATTACAGCCCCTTTTCCTCTAATGGTCCTATATAAGTGGTTAAAACCTTAACAAAGATAGGAGAGAAGTTACATGACCAAATCATTCTTCGCCTCTACTGGTTCTAAGTCGCATTGCCGACCTTAAAAAACTTATGGTACAGTGAAGAGTTAACACCTCTGTGGACAATTTCAAGAACAATAGAGCCACCTTCGCTTGTTTGAACCCTGTTCTTCTGAAGATACCTTTTAAAAACAGCTCTCTGAGGTGCACATAGTAGGGACACAATAAAACAAAGTGGAGGGTATCCTGCGGAGACTGTTGGACACAGCCGCACGGGCCCTTCACTTCTATGTTTTGAGTGTAACCTGCCGGCACAGCCAGACTATGATGTAGTAAATCCAGCCTGGGGCATCTCATTAAAAATCTGTCTTCGGGATTGTAAATAAGAGACAGATAGGGTTCAATACCCAGGCAGGATTTGATCAGGATATGCACTCTAACAGAGGGTTTGATCACCTCGCTGTCCTCTCTACGGGACGCCACATATTTCAGAAATTCCGCCTTCACATGGGCTTTATCCCGTGGTACCAAATCTGTTGGATGATTAAAAAAATGTGCACAGCCCAGGGCTGACAGGGTTTCCCTGTCATATTTCACCCTTGGAATGTTCCTCCCCTGGTCACGGGCAATGCAATCCAAGAGAATCACCTTCGTTAATACTACCTCTGGGTTCGTCCAGATCTTAATCCAGCAAGTGACTGGTTTTAGTGCTATCCTGTCTCTAATGTAACGAATACCCATTTCCTCGTGAATGATTGAGGACGGGGTACTCTGTGGGACCTTCAACAGTCTCCACAGGTATTTGTTTTCTTCTATGTGGATTTACTTGCGCATTGATAAAACCCCAAACTTCACTGCCATACAGTATTTTGGCGCAACACATCGAATTGTAAAGTCTCAGGATTTGTTCCGTGGACCACCGACCCAACCTGCGTGCAAAATTCATAATGGCATTGGAACAGCTAGTTAAAATACGACATTTCTCCTCTAACTGGGCTTTAAAACTAAGGCGATTGTCAAATAAAATCCCCAAATATGAGAAAATCTGAACTTTTTCTAGGCAGTGCGCACCAATCATATATTTAAATTTCTTTTTCTGCGTTTTCCCCACCTCCATGACATAAGATTTGGCAAGGTTGGCAGAGAGGTCTAAACCCTCCATGAAACGAACAAAGCCGTCTATCAGACATTGTAAACCACGAGGGGTCTGTGCTAAAAGTATCGCATCGTCTGCATATAGCAAGACGGGGACCCCTCTTGTTCCTATCCTAGGTGAGTCCACCCCCAGGTCTTTTAACACCACCTCCAGGCAATTTATATACTGGGTAAATAGAAAGGGTGCCAAAATGCAACCTTGTCTTACTCCCCTTGAGCAGGGGAATTGGTCGGTCATACTCCCCTCTTCATTGTATCTGACCTGGGCAAAGGTATTCCAATGTAGTGTTCTTAGGATGTTGACTAAGCCTGGGTCTACCCCAAGGTCCTCCAAGAGCCCCCACAATTTTCTGTGGTTGACCCGATCGAAAGCCGCCGCCAAGTCCATGAAAGCCAAGTACACATTTGCTCAAACGCTCCGTCCATCATCCCCTTTTGTATCGCTTTGTTCGCCCTAAGTGTGGCAGGGTATGCTCAGACGTGAGTCCCTTGCTCACTTGGCCACTGGATTCAAGATAGCCTGGCTGATGAGGATTATGAATCCGAAACCGGTCCCAGGATGCTTGTTTCCGGTCCAGGGAAGACATGGCATGGCAGTTCGGGCTGGACTGTTCCCATGAGGCACAGGGTCAGACTGATTTGCATATTGCCATGTCTGAACTGGGGTGGCCGAGTGAGCTAAAGAATGGTGTTGGATTAAACCCAGATCAGTTGACTGGGGGTGAGTGTTTGATTTGCTCAAACGCTCCGTCCATCATCCCCTTTTGTATCGCTTTGTTCGCCCTAAGTGTGGCAGGGTATGCTCAGACGTGAGTCCCTTGCTCACTTGGCCACTGGATTCAAGATAGCCTGGCTGATGAGGATTATGAATCCGAAACCGGTCCCAGGATGCTTGTTTACGGTCCAGGGAAGACATGGCATGGCAGTTCGGGCTGGACTGTTCCCATGAGGCACAGGGTCAGACTGATTTGCATATTGCCATGTCTGAACTGGGGTGGCCGAGTGAGCTAAAGAATGGTGTTGGATTAAACCCAGATCAGTTGACTGGGGGTGAATGTTTGATTTGCTCAAACGCTCCGTCCATCATCCCCTTTTGTATCGCTTTGTTCGCCCTAAGTGTGGCAGAGTATGCTCAGACGTGAGTCCCTTGCTCACTTGGCCACTGGATTCAAGATAGCCTGGCTGATGAGGATTATGAATCCGAAACCGGTCCCAGGATGCTTGTTTCCGGTCCAGGGAAGACATGGCATGGCAGTTCGGGCTGGACTGTTCCCATGAGGCACAGGGTCAGACTGATTTGCATATTGCCATGTCTGAACTGGGGTGGCCGAGTGAGCTAAAGAATGGTGTTGGATTAAACCCAGATCAGTTGACTGGGGGTGAGTGTTTGATTTGCTCAAACGCTCCGTCCATCATCCCCTTTTGTATCGCTTTGTTCGCCCTAAGTGTGGCAGGGTATGCTCAGACGTGAGTCCCTTGCTCACTTGGCCACTGGATTCAAGATAGCCTGGCTGATGAGGATTATGAATCCGAAACCGGTCCCAGGATGCTTGTTTCCGGTCCAGGGAAGACATGGCATGGCAGTTCGGGCTGGACTGTTCCCATGAGGCACAGGGTCAGACTGATTTGCATATTGCCATGTCTGAACTGGGGTGGCCGAGTGAGCTAAAGAATGGTGTTGGATTAAACCCAGATCAGTTGACTGGGGGTGAGTGTTTGATTTGCTCAAACGCTCCGTCCATCATCCCCTTTTGTATCGCTTTGTTCGCCCTAAGTGTGGCAGGGTATGCTCAGACGTGAGTCCCTTGCTCACTTGGCCACTGGATTCAAGATAGCCTGGCTGATGAGGATTATGAATCCGAAACCGGTCCCAGGATGCTTGTTTCCGGTCCAGGGAAGACATGGCATGGCAGTTCGGGCTGGACTGTTCCCATGAGGCACAGGGTCAGACTGATTTGCATATTGCCATGTCTGAACTGGGGTGGCCGAGTGAGCTAAAGAATGGTGTTGGATTAAACCCAGATCAGTTGACTGGGGGTGAGTGTTTGATTTGCTCAAACGCTCCGTCCATCATCCCCTTTTGTATCGCTTTGTTCGCCCTAAGTGTGGCAGGGTATGCTCAGACGTGAGTCCCTTGCTCACTTGGCCACTGGATTCAAGATAGCCTGGCTGATGAGGATTATGAATCCGAAACCGGTCCCAGGATGCTTGTTTCCGGTCCAGGGAAGACATGGCATGGCAGTTCGGGCTGGACTGTTCCCATGAGGCACAGGGTCAGACTGATTTGCATATTGCCATGTCTGAACTGGGGTGGCCGAGTGAGCTAAAGAATGGTGTTGGATTAAACCCAGATCAGTTGACTGGGGGTGAGTGTTTGATTTGCTCAAACGCTCCGTCCATCATCCCCTTTTGTATCGCTTTGTTCGCCCTAAGTGTGGCAGGGTATGCTCAGACGTGAGTCCCTTGCTCACTTGGCCACTGGATTCAAGATAGCCTGGCTGATGAGGATTATGAATCCAAAACCGGTCCCAGGATGCTTGTTTCCGGTCCAGGGAAGACATGGCATGGCAGTTCGGGCTGGACTGTTCCCATGAGGCACAGGGTCAGACTGATTTGCATATTGCCATGTCTGAACTGGGGTGGCCGAGTGAGCTAAAGAATGGTGTTGGATTAAACCCAGATCAGTTGACTGGGGGTGAGTGTTTGATTTGCTCAAACGCTCCGTCCATCATCCCCTTTTGTATAGCCAAGTACACTGTCCCATGGCTGGCGACCGTGTACTTGGCTGTCAACAGGTACAAGTTGAGGCATTGATTGGCCGTTGAGCGTTCTATCCTAAACCCATATTGTGTGTCAGTAATTATATAATTATCCTCCGCCTAATCCAGTAGTCTGTTGAGGATAGCCCTGCCTAAAACTTTCACTGTCACATGGATAAGGGAGATAGGGCGATAGCACGATGGACTGTCCCTATTTTCCTTTTTAAAAATAGGTACAATTGTGGCCGAGGACCATGAAGCAGGCATGCCTGAAGCTACTGCTGCATTGATGACTCTTGTCAGTATAGATGCCCACAAATGTACCTGGCTCAGGAAAAGATCAGGGGGATCCCATCAGGCCCTGGGGCCTTATTCCTTGTCAGGCCCTCAATGCCCGCCTTTATCTGCCCCACCGAAAATGTTATTTGTTCCACCAATTGACCACCACCCACGAATGATAACAATTCCTCAGAAGGGTGAAGATTGTGCTCATACCAAGACTCCGGCAGGATATAGTTTGCTATTTTGGTGTTATTGGCGTCTTGAAAGCATGGTTCATTGATGACCTTTCAGAACGCGGTCATATTTTTAGACTCAACTACTTCCCTCAAATTCTCCCACGCCTGATGCTGTAGGGAGATTTTGTATCTCTTTACTGCATCTTTATACAGTCCCTGGCATTTGGTCACCCTTAACTCGTCCCTTGGGGCTGCTTTTAATGCTAGTTTCAATTCCTTCGCTGCACGGGAGCAGTCATGGTCAAACCACCTATGATCCGCTTTTAATTTATTAGTAGGTTTGGTCCTAAGTAACGTGTCAATGTGCTTGGTGACACCTTCAAAAGCCTTTATCAATTCAACTCCCTCCACCGTGGGGCTCAGGCACTTCCAAACATACTGCTGATTATCAGCCAGTAAGGCTTTATAAGATGTCACCATCCACCTGAGTCCATCTAAGCCTCCTTCCTTGGGCTGAGGCTAATAATACGCCGCTCACTCCCCTTCTTTCCTGCTGCTTCATTAAATGTTGGTCCCCCAGTGATAAAACTAAAGGGTTATGGTCACTAAAAATACTTGACTGAATCTCAAAGCCCAGGATCCCCCTCTTTAACGTATTAGAAACAAATATAAAATCAATAAAAGAGTCACATCCTCTAACTTTAAAGGTTGGGTGGAACACGCCATTCTCCACTGGTTTGATCAAGTCTATGGTGTGTGTCAGGTCATATGTTCCTAGGACCTTGCTTAATTCCTTTCCCTGGTATGCTTTAAGTGCGGGCCTCCTTCCAATGGATACGAAAACCAATCCCCCTTCTAAGTTTTACATTTGGGCATAAGTGACAGTTGAAATCGCCTAGCAACACCAACTGCTGTGCCCGTTCCCCCTGTCATGTAACCCTTGTAACCTTCTCTCCAGGTCTTTGAGTCTTAATGTTGGTTGGCCCATTGAAACAGCGTTATAGAAATTTATAAAAATTAACTTGAGGCCCCTACCAGACAATCTAAACCCCTGCAAATAGTCTGAGTCCCATCCCAAATCATTCCACTTCGCCTGAAGCCTCAGATCAACACATGTGATTAAGCCAGCACTTGCTCTTCCCACCGCGCCCTTACGTGCCGGTGCGAAAAACATTTTATAACCCTCCAATGCGAGCATGGCACTGTCAGTTTCCCATGTCTCCTGAAGGCAAATTACCTGGAAATTCCTGATATACACTAGCCATTCTTGATAGGTTATTTTGGATGATAGGCCAGCTATATTCCACAATATAATCTGGATAGATCCCAGGCTATGTATGTCTGGGGTAACTAGTGTTGGGCATCTAATCGGGCTGGGGGAACAATGATTACATTGTTGGCCCCTTCCCTGGCAGGTCCGCTGCAATCTCCCGGGGTGGATAATGGAAGATACCCCTTATCCTGTGGCCTTGCACTCCAACCAATGCTTAAATTAAGAAAAGCAGCACCCCTTCTGTGGCCTTCCCCTATGTTGATTTTCCTATCACGTCAATCGATGTCATCTTGGACCAAGGCGTTTCCAAGAGGAGCAAACGTGTTAGAGAGCTGAACATGCCGGCCCCCTTGGTTACATCCTACTCTGTCTCTCCCCTGATTATCATTAATGGTTACGCCCAACATGTCCCTATACAAATACCCCAGTGGTAACATGGTTGACCCCCCTTCTTCCCAGCAAGAGCCCTTACCCTGGGTAAGGAGGTCATGTACCAACCCCGGGAATCTAAAGTTTAAGATCACAGTGTCTCCTGGGAAGCACTTCCTACTGCGACCAATCCAAGACACCCTTCTTGCCATTAATATGTGCCTGTGGTCTGCTATTCTAAAAAGTGCATTTTTGTTCAACCAGTGTGCCACCTTATTAATTAACATGTGTGAGGTTTCTTCTCTGTTTCCACTAAGTGCCAGGACCCCAGTCAAGACTATAGTATATGGGCAAGCTGCTGGTAACAAATCTAGAATCGGCAGGGCAGCAGTACAACTGACAGAATCATCTTGAGCGGGCACAGTGTCCTGGTGAATAAGTCCTCTACCACCAGTGCTCCCTGTGTTTTCCACATCTACGTACTGGGACAAAGTCTGGGTTAGGGTGCCCTTCCTCCTGGCCCTATTGTCACCATGTCACCATTAGCAATCGGGCCATGTCCATCCCTAGGCCCCACCAGTTGCTGATCGGCTATTCCATCCCTGATTCCCTTCTGCTGATCCCTCACTTGAGAGATATCCTCATTTCTGTCCATTGGCAATGGAGCCCTGGACGAGCTGAAAGCGACTGGTGCCCCCAGGCTATGTATTCTAGCCACAGATATTTGGTTGCTATTCATGGTAATCAGCAGGGACACTTTCTCCTCAATGGCTGTGATTTTCTCCTGAATGGGCCCTAAGTGGGTAATAAACAATTTTTCCAGCCTGGACCACATGTCCGAATTCCCCCCCCCCCTTTTTCATTGTCACCACAGTTTAGACACTGGGATTTCCCAACAGGGTTTTCTGTGTCCTTAATACTCGCCAAGTTTGGCACCACTTTCTGCTTGGGTTTACTATTGGCAGTATGACGCCCCATCCCTCGAGTGCGCTTTGCTATAGCCGAGGGACCATTTGAGGGGTAACAGCCCTACTTGTCTCGCTTCTGTCGTTTAACATCCTCTTGGGCCACGTAACAACCTCCCCCTCTTCCCTCGTTGCAGTTTTGCCACTCTTAGGTGTCCTAACCAATGCACGGCCTCCCACTGACTGATGTGCCCCGCACACTAGTTCTAGGTCTGAGCCATGGCCCTCCACACTATTATCTACCACTATCTCTGACGTGGAAAGCAAGTCTTGTGGGGCCTCAGCTGTTTGGACTACTTGTCCCACCCCCTGTGATGTTACCGTGGCGGTGTGAGGGTCAATGCCATTATCTAGAACAGGTGGATTAGCAGGTTTGGGCAACCTGGCCGTAGCTAGACTCCCCATTGAGGACCTCTTCTGTGGGAGAGTAGAATCAAGTGATAGCCTCTTCTCAACCAATTGAATCTCGTGAACTAATAGAGATTCCACCCTCAATAAAAAAGCGTCCAGTGTTCCCTTTGCGCCCCACCCACCTTATCGACCTTTGCCTTCCGCCTAATCATTCCACCTAATGATCAAAACAAAACAAAAGCTCGAGGGGCAGTCCCAAGGCAAGCCTAACGTCCACCAGGACAAACCGGACAGTCCAGATCCTTCTGGGCGAACTAAGAATGTTCTGGCCACCGTCCTCCTAGTTTGTCCGGGCCACGCAATCCAGTTCAAGCAGACCTATGGTTGCCCCCCAACAATTGCAAGACCCTATATAGTACCTTGAGCTTGACCTCACCTCCACCTCTTAAAGTTGGAAAAAGTCCGATCAGGGAGAGCGAGCGTTTCAGTATTCTTCTGATGTTAGGGGGGTGGCCCAGCCGAGCCTCTTCTGGCCCCTGACGGGCCCGGACGGGCCCGCACACGTGCGGGAGCCCTTCTGGAGTTTTAACACACCGCCTGGCGCTTTGGCATGACAGCGTGCGGTGGCGGGTAATAATCAGCAGAGCGTTGCAGTCCCACGGACTGTAATGGGACTGGTAGGCAGTTCTGGCAACAACAGCAGTGGCGCAAATAATGCTTTGCATCACTTTGCACCATGCAAAACCTTCGAAAAAATAACCCCTGTGGGTCTCATTGAGGACTGATTGTGCCCTCCCTTAGCTGACTCCATTATACTTAATTGTAATTTGATGTTTGTATAGGGAAGTTGGGAGACTGCACTTGGCTCGTGGACTCTCTCCGAATACTGTGCATCTGCCTGGTGTAGGTGGAATAGAATACACTCGCAATGGTTAATCTCTTTCTTGAGATGCATTGCTTGGAAGAGCCATGGCCAGTGTTGCTAACAAACACGGTTCACTAACACAACATCGATATAACAAATATTGATGTTAAAAATATTGGGTACAAAATAGAGACAACAAAAATATTGACTACTATACTTAAACAGGTAAGTAGAAAAATATTGACTGAAAAATATTGATGTAAAAATATAGATGTATAAAAGATTGACTTTTATATAAATGTAAAATAAAATAATATATATTAAATATATTGAATATTAAATATATTTAAAAAAATAAAATAAATTGAATCTATATTTTAATAAAATATAACAAATAAACTTAATATAACAAATAAACACACACACATAATAATTTATAAATATATATTTGTTTTTATTTATGTTAAAAGTTCAAAATAATATAAAGATAAAAATATATATTAATTATTTAAAACATAAAAAAGATAAAAATCTATAATAAATTAAAACATTAAATTATTAAAAAGTATGTAAACTTACAGTTCACAACACAATCAGTGCAACAGTAGGGAACGTGTTGGATAGCAAAGGGGTAAACATAACTATTCCCACTCTAGTGACTGCAACAGTAGAGAAAGTTTTGGATAGCGGAGATATTAAATTTACTATTCCAACTCCAGTGAGTGCAACAGTAGGGAAATTCTTGGATAGCGGAGGGGAAAAAATTACTATTGCCACTCCAGTGAGAGCAATAGTAGGATAAGAGAAAGTTTTGGATAGCGGAGAAATTAAACTTACTATTCCCACTCTAAAGAGTGAAACTGCAGGGAAAGTGTTGGATAGCAGAGGGGTAAAAATTATTATTCCCACTCCAAAAACTGCAACAGTAGGGAAAGTGTTGGATAGCGGAAGGGTCAAAATTACTATTCCAACTCCACTGAGTGCAACAGAAGGATAAGAGTTGGATAGCGGAGGGGTAACATTTACTATTCCGATTCCACTGAGTGAGTGCAACAGTAAGGAAAGTATTGGATAGCGGATGGGTAAAAATTACTATTCCAACTCCAGTAAGTGCAACAGTAGGGAAAATGTTGAATAGCAGAGGGGTAAAATGTACTATTCCCACTCCAGTGAGAGCAACAGTAGGGAAAGTGTTGGATAGCGGAGGGGCAAAAATGACTATACCCACTCCAAAGAGTGCAACAGTAGAGAAAGAGTTGGATAGTGGAGGTGTAAAAAATACTATTCCGACTCCACTGAATGCAAGAGTAGGATAAGTGTTGGATAGCGGAGGGGTCAAATGAACTATTCCCACTACAGTGAGTGCAAGGGAAAGTGCTTGAAAGTGGAGGGTTAACAATTACTATTCCTACTCCAGCGAGTGCAACAGTAGGGAAAGTGTTGGATAGCAGAGGGGTGAAAATTACTATTTCCACTCCAGTGAGTGCAACAGTATGGAAAGTGCTGGATAACGGAGAGTTAACAATGACTATTCCCGCTCCAGTGAGTGCAACATTAGGGAAAGTGTTGAATAGTGGAGAGACAGTTATAACAAAATAGTATATAAAATTTAAAAAATAAATAAAAATAAATAAACAATATTTTAAAAATGAAAAGTCAAATATATTAAATATATAAAAAACATATTTAAGTACCTGCATAGGGCGTACTATATGAGGGAGCGACTGTGGAAGGCGGGGCTGAAAGCCTCCCCGGATTTCCTGAGGTGTGGATGTGCGATAGGCTCCTTTCTGCATACGGTGTGGGAGTGTGTGAGACTGCAGAGATTCTGGACCGGAGTGTGGGATTGCCTGGCGGAAGTGTTGGGCTGGGAACTCCCCCGCTCGCCAAAGTTAGGCCTCCTCCATGTCATGGAACAAGTGGGGGGAAATATGTACAAACGGGACATAGCCCGGGCCTGGAAGGCTCCAAGAGCCCCATTGGTGGAGGTGTGGAAACGGGGCATGGACTTTAACATGGGGCTAGAACGCCCAGTATTTGAGTCTAGGGGTTGCCCCAAAAAACATTTCCAGATCTGGAAGAGATGGGCGGACTACAGGGGCCTTCTGCTGGACCCTCCAGCGCCACGGGACACCGACACCGATCGCATACATGCTGACTCTGGGTGAACTGGTACACACACAGCTATTGAGATCGCTAGGCTTCTCTTTATGGACACTGTAGACACCGTGCGGGGTGGAGGGTGGGCAACGGGTGGGAATACTGAGGGTGGGAAAATGGGGGAATGTTGATTGAATATATTGGAATACGATACTTTTATATGCACACTGCCTCTCTGACTCTTTGGGAGCGGTGTTTCTTTGTATTCTGCCAGCTACAAAAATCTAATAAAATTTTGTTCTGAAAGAAATATATAAAAAACATGTTATAATATTAATTACATCCAACAAAAACCTACAAATATTATATAAAATAAAATAATACATAATTAAAAAATATATATTTTGTTAAACTAGAAAATATTGACCAACAAAAAAATGTATTAATAAATAAATGTCTTATTTTATTTCCTACCCTATAACACTACACCAAAAACAAAACACTTCAACATTTTAAATTAAATGCACTCCCATCATTTACATAATTAATAATCAATTAAAAGATGTTTTTAATTAAAAAAACTAATAGACAATTGACTATACACACTTTAACACTATAATATCCACAACACACACCTAAATTAAACTATAAAATAATAACACAATTGAAACGTATTTTTCAATTAAAAACTATTACTATTAACAACTATAATAAAGTAATTAAAATGTATTATTGTTTATAAACAACACACACAAAAATAAACAAAAATAAACAATTACCCAAAATAAATATCAAATAATTAACATCAATTAACAATATATTCATTAATTAAATACAAATTACTTCCCACCCTTTACTCCTATAAACACCACAACACACACCTAAAACTAATTACACAATTACCATAATAAAAGTTTAATTAATTTAATTAATATCAATTAACAAAAAAATTATAATAAAAAATAAATTACTTAAAAGCCTTTACTCCTATAAAGCCCAAAACATACACCTCAAATCAATTACACAAATACCATAATTAATTACCAATTAATTAGTTCAAATTAATTAACAATCAATTATTAATTCATCAATTAAAAATAAATTACTTCCCGCCCTTTAGACCTATAAACATCACAACACACACCTACAATTAATTACACAATTACCATAATTAATTACTAATTAATTAAAATTAATTAATTATTAATTCATAAATTAAAAATAAATTACTTCCCATCCTTTACGTCTATAAATACCACAATGCACACCTAAAATGAATTACACAAGTACCATAATAAGAAAAATGATAATCCTGTATTTGTAAAGCGCACAGCTACACGTAGGTTTCCCGGCGCTGGGGGCCGTCGGGAAGATTAAGCAAGCTAATGCCCAGAGTCACATGGTGCTGGGCAGAACCCTGCCGCCGGTGATCGAACCGTGATCCCCAGCGTCCGGCGTCAGTCGCCCTGGCCACTGCGCCACTCCTCTTCCATCATAATTATTTACCAATTAATTATTAAAATTATTAAGAATCAATTATTAATTAATTAATAATACATTACTTTACACATTTAAAACTATACCATCTCAATTAATGAAATATTGATAAATAATAAATAATCAATACATGTAATTTAATTAAATTACTTCCCAACCTATTCCCCTATAAACTCACAACCCACTATGAAACAAAAATGCAAACTCCAAATAAAAAATATATTAACTAGTAAAAATGTAACAAATATATTAAAAATAAAACAATTGTTACACAAAAAACATACATCACATCCATATAAAATATACACTAAAATACTTAACATTAATTTGAAAAACGATATTTTTAACAACTATATTTTTGCAAACGATATTACACACTTCGATATTTTTAAAATCAATATTACTTACCTTAGGTCGATATTCTTGACTACGATATTCTTGCTGTCGATATGTCTGAACCACAATATTTATTACTCGATATTTGTGCAACTCAATATTTTTTACTCGATATTCTGTCTGCCCACGAACAAACAACATCCTCTTGTTTGTTTATATTTACATTTTATGATCTTTTTATGTAAGTGAAATAGATGTTTGCTAAAACCACTTTCTCTGAAGCTATGTCTACCCTCACACCCTTCACCTCCTTGCTGTGAGCTTTCCCTACATTAGCCTTAGTTCTGAGGCAAACTCATCTCTCACACCAATTCCTCATATTTCCTCCTATCAGAATAAGAAATCCTCCAAGGTTCGCCTAAGAAGCTAACAATGATGTGGAAGTTTAAAAAGGCTATGTTAAAAAAAAGGCCCACCCTACTCACAAGGAACCAGGGCATCAATGATATAACAAGGAATTGTGGTTCCTGCGGACAATGTACACAATATATGGTAACACTCAAGGGTAAAGAGTGTCGGAGGGAGAATCAAAATCATACACAACAAGAAATTCTAGAATATTTACTGTCTATGTAAATTACGTAGTAAGATTAATCAAAAAGGTGCTCAGTGTCCCAAGTGAACTTAGAACCTATAATTCAAAAGTGACAATTTGTGACATACAATAGGTTTCAACTTATACAAAACGACCACGAATACGTATACATTAGGTATTAACAGCCTTCTAACACACTGCTAGGGGCGGGAAAGTGGTTCATTTAAGGTACGTGTCAACAGTGTTTTGATCCCACAAGCAATAGGGGATCTCATCAGGACCTACCAATGAGGGACACTGGAAATAAAATAACAAAAATAATAACTGAATCTGCTAGAACAGAGAGAAACTCTCAATGGTAATTATGAAGGCCTGGGGATTTACCTGAAGTGATAACAATCGGCTGCCAGTGTGAAAATGCGCACACCAATAAAAATGTGGCTCAAGACAAAGTATTGAGGGAGAGTGCACTCACATGAGGCCCATCTGGGCACTGGCAGGAGAAAAAGAGTTGAAAATTAGATATGGTGCTTAATGAAATGGATGGAAGGTAAATTGGATTGTCATATATGTATGCTACTCACCCTATTGTGAAAGGAAGGGGGACTGACATACCTAATGGCGTGTTTACGATATGCGTCCATATTTCAAACAATTACAAAAACCCACGACAATCTGTAGTATAGATTACCATCTAAGAGTAAAAATATAGTTGTAAGGAGAAACATTAAAAACATGTTGTACTGTGAAATGCTAGCCATCTAAAGGAAAAGATCAATTATTATTGAACCAGCTGGAGTGTTCCACTTTTACTCACCCGAAGTATAAGACCTAGAGGAAAATTATCTTGTATGGGTATTTAAACACAGTCACCGTAATCAGCCAGTATCCAGGAAACTATCAGCTTTTTTATTCAAAGACAGCCAAGGTGAGAGTACCATCTAAAAGTAAACAGATAATTATATGGTGTCAATTTGGAAACAAACCGCCCCATGAAGTGCTGGCCATCTAAGGGAAAGGCTCAGTTAATGAGCCGGCTAGAATATTGAAACGTATTTACCCAATGCGTATAAATGAAAAAGGATCCTGTCGTGATGGTATTAAACGTGGCCGGCGAAGTCAGTCAGTATACGGGAAGCGAGGAAGGCAATCAACCCTTCTCCCCCGAGACTCCAAAGGTTGGGGCCTTCTTCAAGAGAAAGGTCACTTCCGCTGTGGGAACTGTATTGCTTGTAAGTTTTCCTTTGATACAAAGGTTTTTGAAACTCTACAGGTTTATCCTCAACATAGCGCTCCCATCTTGCGAGGCATTGCTGCATGTAGAGGAACTTCCAACTGCGGTTTCCTCTTTCATGCCTGATGCAATCCTCTGTTATTGCCATGTCCTGTGGCTCAAACGGTCCTTACCCCAGCCAAGACCTGTCATATTGGTCCCTCTCCTCAGTCCAATCTGCTAAAAGGTTTCAAAATAGGTACGCAAAAGTCTTGCCTCTCTTTTTGGCTATTAGATCCCTCTGGGTTAGCAGCATGTATCCTCATCACTGCTTCCATTGTGTGTACGCTCAGGTGCCATTTTGTTTTTTCTGCGTCACAGTTGGATAAGTACCAGGCTACCATGTTTTCCTATTTCTTGGTCAGCCCCTCTCCTTTGTTGACTGGATGGTGCGGCTCTGAGCCCTACTAGTAGCCTTTTATCTACCTTTGATTCTTCCCAGTGCTACGCCCTGTACCTGGACCTGCTTCCCCCATGTAAAGAGTGCTCTGTCTTGCACTCTTGCTCTAAATCCTGGTTGATTACCCTTTCTCTCTCTAACATCTGCTCAAGCCTCACTTCCTCTCACTGTCTGGTCTGTCCCTTTTGCTCTGATCTACTTGCTTCTTTTGTTGGCGTGTCTTCACCTTCAAATTCTCTCTCCATTTCCTCCTCAGCTACCTGGGCAATCCCTGAAGCCCCACCCTCGTCATTGGTTACCAGGGGACTGGTGCTCCTTTTCTCTCCCAGGCTCATGGAGTCACTATCGAGAACTACCACAAACTCTCCTGACACTCATTTACACTTGCCTGAACCAGTGGGAGTGTGTGTTTTGCTTGACTTTGAGGTGTCACGTGTTGAGAGTTGTGGACGGTGGGTTGAGCTTTTGGGAACTTTCCCTAGGGACTTGAGCTGCACTGGAGATGTCTGGGCTGGCATGCTCTTGGTTTTCTCAGGATTAGATCTAGCTCTCATTTTCTTGGTTTGGGGCTTGTCGGCTTCTAGTATTATTGAATTTGAATATCCTAATGCAGGGTGAGCTAGTGGGAATACACCCATCCCTACATATGGTGGGGAGATGCCGATGCCTTGCTCCCGATCGGCATTGTGGGGCAATTGCTTTTAGCTTCTTCAAAGATGGCCCATAATTGTAACATTGACTCTCTTTTATCTTTCTTTTGTCCTGCATATTTAGGGGTCTATTGTAATGGCGGGCGGATCGCCACTGTCCGTATGGCCATGGTGAGCCACCCGCCATTATTCACTGCCCGCATGCAATTTACCCATGCACATTATGACGGCGGGGTTACCGCAGCGGATGGGAAGACCGTCGGTCGCTTTTCCGCCCGGTCGATGAGTCGACCGGGCAGAAAAGGGTTGAATATGATGGCAGTGTCTGGTAGACACCGCTTCCATATTACAATGCATGCGGGAAGCAGCCTTTCCGTGGCGCCATTGCCGCCTCGGAAAGGCATGTGGTTTTCGCAGTTGGGGGCCCGTTGCGGGCCCCCAGGATGTTGGGGGGTCACATGCCAGGCACCACGCGGTGCCTGCCACGTTGTGCATGCAAATGCACAAATGCCTTTTTTGCATTGCGGCGGGTGCTGCTGACAGGACCGCCAGCCGCAATGTAAAAAAAGCGGGATGTGCCCGCCAGTGTGGAGGGCACATCTTAATTGTATAGGCGGGACCGCCGCACACATAGCAGGTGGTCCCATTTCCCGATGCGATGGCGGGCGGACTTTGTCCTCCCGCCATCGTAAGTCTTTAAACGTTTTTTAGTATGTTCCATTATATTTGTGTCATATGCTCCCTCCTTAGGCCAGGGAAATGTGTGTGCCTTTGTGTGTAATTGCCACTCTTGACAACACTTATTTATTCTCTTTATCTGTTTGGGGAACCTAGTTTCCATATGCTTCAATGGGGAATCCATGGAATTTTTAGTAATTTGGACAAATAAATCAGAAATTATGTTTTGTAGTTTTGTTTGTCTAATTGTAAGGGCAATCATACGAGGTGCACTTTTACAAATTATGTACTACGAACTAGTGTTTTTACAATATTTGCATCAAACAGTTTGACTGAACCGTTCAATAAAAACAAGATAAAAATGCATATGTAGTATTGCAAAATAGGGTGAATATGCAATATGTTAGAATAGCATCTGCACGATCTCAGTTTTTTTCACACAATACAGTTAGTAATTAATACAACATCATCACATACATAATAAAGTTCAATAATAGTTGAAAGAAAAAATTACTTTCTCAAAAAATGTGTACACTCTCAGCACATGTTATCCTCTAACATGAGAAAACTTGTGTGGAATATGTTTCTAAGTGAGCTGGATAGTCTGCCAATATCCACTCCTAAACAAAGGTGGTGATCATAGAAACCATGGGGCATATTAGCAAGGATCTGCGATATTTATCGCAAACCGAGTATAGGGCTGCTTTCTTTATCGCTGCATATCACTGGAATACATTGCCCTGTTAGCGTATTATCAACGCGCTGCTCACAGGCGATGTGAATTCCAGCGATAGACGGCGATAAACCGCAATGGCAGGTGAAAACCTGCAATAAATCAAAAGTATAAAGGAAATGCTTGATGATACGCAATGGTGTACTTAGCCCACCAATCCACCTGCCATTGAAGAGATGGCTAAGTCAGATTTCTAGCAGGAGTTAAATTCCTGCGATAAGGGGGGCTTAGTGCGCCTTTTATTCCCACATCATGGGTCCGGTGCAGCCTTGTAAATATCGCTTAGCTGATTTCTCGAGTGTTACTCATGTAGTTTTGCTGAGATACACCCACTTTGCATGTCATTAGCGATGTATATTGCTTACATGCAAAGTGAGATCAAAACGTCTACTATCTCAAAGACACACGCGCTAACGCTTTTTAGCGTGACCTTGATAATGAGCGATATATGTAAATCGACACTTTTCAGCCGAAAACGGCAGCGAAAGCGGCGATATCGTTCTTGATAATATGCCCCCATATCTTAATAACTCGGGAATCGCTGTGCCCCTCTTGGACACACTGGTTATGCCCAGTATCCTGGGTCTAATTTTTCCACTATGTCCAAATTCACCCTGTTAAACGCAAAGGGTCCAAGTTAGATGTACCTCCCCCACTCCTTCCAGATGCTGGGGGGCATATCTAGCCCCTATCACCACCACAACATCACTTTTATATACGTTCTGCTGGTGATAGGGGCTTCACCTTACTCACAAGGCGGTGCTAAGCCACTTAACATGGCTTAACGCTTCCTTGTGAATAAGGCAACCTTTCACGCTATACTTAGCGTTAAAGGGGTGGGCAATTGGTGTTGTGGTAGGCGTTCCACCACAATATCCATTGATTTTGACGCTCCCCATATTTACAAGAGTGGTGTAAATATGGGGCAGCGCCAAAATTAAGACCAGGGAAAACCTGGACTTACCCTGGTGCAACGAGGAGAAATGTTAAAATTTCCCTCATTTTTGCTGTTTTCTTGTGTGTTGCATTGCGCAGCACACATAGAAACAGCAACATGCCATTGATTGTTTATGTGCAGGAAGGTCTGCCAGTATCCACTCCTAAAAAAAGAAGGTGATCATGGAAACGGGGCATATTAGCAACGTTCTGCGATATTTATTGCAAACCGATTATAGCGATGTTTTCTTTATTGCCGCATATCGCTGGAATACAAAGCCCTGTTAGCGGCATATTATCAACGCGCTGCTCACAGGAGATGTGAATTTCAGCGATAAACTACAGTAGCAGGTGAAAACCTGCGATAAATCAAGAGCATAAAGGAAATGCTTGATGATACACAATGGTGTACTTAGCCCATCAATCCACTTGTCATTGAAAAGATGGCTAAGTCAGATTTCTAGCAGGAGTTAAAATCCTGAGACAATGGGGGCTTAGCGCGCCTTTTATTCCCACATCGCTGGTCTGGTGCAGCCTTGTAAATATTGAGAAGCTGATTTCGTGAGTGTTACTCATGTAGTTTTGCTGAGGTACGCCCACTTTGCATGTCATTAGCGATGTATATCGCTGCATGCAAAGTGAGATAAAAAACGGCTACTATCTCAAAGACATACGTGCTAAAGCCTTTTTAAATCGCTAAAGCGGCGATATCGGGCTTGATAATATGCCCCCATATCTTAATAACTCAGGAATCACTGTACCCCTCTTGGACACACGTGGGTTATGCCGGGGTTTCCTGGGTCTAATTTTTCCACGATGTCCGAATTCACCCTGTTAAAAAGCACAGGGTCCAAGTTAGATGTACCACCCACACTTCTTCCAGATGCTGGGGGGCATATCTAGAAGCCCCTATAACCACCACAACATCACTTTTCTATATGTTGTGCTGGCGATAGGAGCTTCACCTTACTCACAAGGCAGCATTAAGCCACTTAACATGGCTTAACGCTTCCTTGTGAATAAGGCACCCTTTCATGCTATACTTAGCGCTAAAGGGGTGGGCAATTGGAGGTTGTGGTGGCCGATCCATCGCAAAATCCATTGATTTTGACGCTTCACATATTTACAAGAGTGGTGTAAATATGGGGCAGCACCAAAATTAAGACCAGGGAAAACCTGGTCTTACCCTGGTGCAACTAGGAGAAATGTTAAATTTTCCCTCATTTTTGCTGTTTTCTTGTGTGTTGCATTGCGCAGCACACATAGAAACAGAAAAATGCCATTGATTGTTTATGTGCAGGAAGGTCAATAAAAAACAATTGACTTTTTGCAACTTCCATGCGCGCTGAATTAAGCAGCTCACATGGAAGTTTCAGAATGCTATTTCAGATTGTTTATGTGCAGGAACGGACACCTTCCAGCACATAAACAATCATTCTTCTTAATGCAGGCACCCTTGCACTGTGGTGCAAAGGTGCCTACATTGGCACTGGGTAACTAAATTAGCGCAACAGTAGAGGGAAATGCATTTCAGAAGTGGGGGAGCATGGTGTTAAGCCAAGGAGGCTAACAATACGCTCCGCCATTTCCTTGTAAATATGCCCCTAAGTGTATTAAGAAACCTCTTAGCACTGAGAAATCGCTGAACTAAAAATCTTTGAGACTGAGGTATCAATGCCTCCCAATCAGGATAGCTGTATCTCAAAAATGAATGCTCCGGGAGTTATCAAGGGGTATCTTCACCTTAACTAGCGTACTTCGCTCTAAAATAAGGTGACATCCACATGAATGCCTCCAAGGCCGCCTCACAAATGATTCAGTTAGGATATATAAAATAGGTATTATGCCAGACACTGTCAGTTGCCCAAGTGCTAAGGTTATCTTTTTACTCTTCTACCTAGTTTACCGTACATCAAACGCTTGGACTATGTTTGGGGTTCTGATGTAGTCTATTACCCTCTCTGACAGTTGCTTCAGGACAGGCATCTGCCTCGGGAATTCAGCAGAACTTCCAATCAATTGTGGTGTCTGCCCACCTTTCCTGTTGTGCAGTCATGATTCCGTCCGGGCGGGGTATCCTTCCTTCGGCTGCAGTCAGGTTCGAGGTCCCAATCCCTCCTGGCTGACTTGCCAAAATGTTACTTGAGTTCGTAATCCCTTAAATAACAGAAAACAAGAGGCGGTTGGCAAAACAGGAACAGTTTGTTGAATTAAACATTAGGGCTGGGAGAACAGTTACAGGCACAAGGTCGAAAACTATCTCAATATGCAATCAGTAAGACTTACTTTAAAAACATACCACAAGTGAATGAAAAAAGTGAGACGGGAATTCTACATTAACAAAATTACAGGGGGCCGGAATTCTACATGCGAAATCTTCTCTATCGTCAAGTCCCTTTTCTGTTTGGACCGAGTCTCTTGTCGCAATCCTCCATCAGAGGCAAGATGTAATGCCCTCGCTACCTTCTTCCGGTAAAAAGTAACTTCTTTATATAGCTCCTTTCCTGAGGAGGCTAGATACGCCCCGTGCTTACAGGTCTGGTTTGAACCGTCTAAGGATGACTCTCTTCTGCTCTAGTTCAAATCAGTTGCACCTGATGAAATCCTCCCTGATACACTCTATTAAGTCCAGCTCTCCTTTTGATGTAGCAGCTCCTGCTTTTTGGATTTGTGAACTGAGGAATTTCTCCCTGTGGTGGGTAATCTGATCAACATATTCCTGGACTCTGCAGAGGTGCCCACTTGTTGGAAACGTGCTTCAGTGGTGCCACTTTTGAAGACACCCTCACTGGACCCTTCTAAGCCCAAACATTATAGGCATAGTTCACTGCTGCCCTTTGCTGCGTAAGTCACAGCAAAGTATGTTAATCACCAACTCTCAACTTTTGTAAAGGCAAGAGACCTTCTGCACAGAACTCAATCGGGTTTCCGTCCCCAGAAGAGTACAGAATCTGCATTGCTGCTGGCCTCCGAAACCATAAGCCAGTCCCTGGATAAAGGTGACACAGCAGCTTTACTGTGACTAGATCTGAGCACAGCTTTCGAAACCATGTCCCACAGCATCCTGCTGGAATGGTTGTGAAACTACGGTGTCATTTGGAAGGCACTGCGATGGCTTGCATCCTTTTTGCAGGGTCACACCTTTCAGGTCCTGCAGAAACCATATAAACCCAAAGTCTTGCCACTAGAATAGGTAGTGCCACAGGGCTCTTCTTTGAGTACTAATGTATTTAATCTTTACATGCACCCCTTGCTGAACATCATCGAGTGGCATGGCTTTGACATCCTGTCATATGCCGTTGATACTCAGATCATTGTCACCCTGTCCCAGAATACAGCTACGGCTGCTGCCTTTCCAAGGTCTTGTCTGTCTGAGGTAGGCCTCTGGATGTACCTCAATTGCCTGAAATTAAATACTTGTAAAACTGAGGTCCTGATCCAAGGGTTTATAAGTCTATCTGCACTCCTGACTGGTGGCAGCCATCACTTGCAGCCTAACCCTGTGGTGAAAAAATTGGGCATTCTGTTTGATGCAACCTGACAATTGACAGCCAGATCAGGGCCTTAGCGGGCAAGTGCTTTGAGATGTTATAATAGCTAAAAAAGATCATCGAATACTGAAGGCTTGTGATTTGGTGTTGAGGAATGAGGCTTCTAGTGAGGCAGTGGTGGCTGCTAGAAGGCAATTATGGTAGAGTCCCTGTTAATGGCAATGACCAAACATTTCTCATTCTTTCAGATGAAGGATTATATATACTGTAGGCAATTGTGGAAGTTGAACGAAAACTTAGTATGCGAGAAAAACTGTTATCCAGGCAATTATCATATCTCGGTTGGACTACTGAAATCTTTTGTATATAGGAGTTTCCCAGACACAGCTGAAGAGACTCCTGCGTATTCAAAACTCCGCTGCTCGCCTGCTGCTGAATCTCCCTAGACGAGCCTTGATGGGTGTGGCCCTGCACAAATGTCATTGGCTTCCGGCAGAGAAGCGTGTATCATTTAAGGTCCTTCCTTATTTCTACAGGGCTTTCAACAAAACTGGAGCAAACTATATTCACCCCTTTACCAAGCCTTATCTTCCATCTAGGTCTCTGAGATCTGCAGGATCCTCCTTGGTAGAACTCCCTTTTTTCATGAAAGCCCGTATTGGGGGTAGTTCCTTTAGGGTTCTCGCCTCCAAGCTATGGAACTCTCTCCCATTGGATCTTTGACAGTTTAAGACAGAGCTCTACTTTCACAAAAACCGTAAAACTTGCTTTTTAGGTAGCTTTGCCTGCCTCCCTCTGGTTGCTCTGTTATCTCTGGTAGCCTTGACCTGGTGAGCATTGGGATGCTTCTGCTGAAGCAGCCCTGCGCTATATTATAGTATATATTCTTCTTTTATACAAAACATGATGGATTATAAAAGTTTCCGACGTACCATATATGGTGAGGAATTTTGGTTACTGCCTTTAGAGTCGTAAATTAATTCTCTAATAGTTACCATAGGTGGGTCTCGACCTCTTGCAGACACAATGTGGCCAGAGGCTAAAGTTTCCAATGCTTTACTTGGGGAGCGCATGATTACTGTGTTAGATCCTGATTGGCTATGTAGCATCTGACTTTTTATGGTGTTTTAGGAGCAAGCGTACTGCCTCCAGACATGTGTTCTTTATTTGAGCAATCTCCCTTGACATTGGAAATATTGCTGTTGTTATCTGTGGGATTGATCAAGAGTTTCCTTCACAAGCATTGGCCTGCCAGCTACGCATCCTCCCACCTGAGACCTGTCAATCAGCAATCCCGGGCCTTGGTCTCAGGGCCTACTTGACTATATATTTGCGAGTTGATGTGGAGTTCATAATGACCAATTCTGTTACTAAGGACAAGATTTCATTTTCATCAATAAATGCATTGATATCCATATTAACATTACTTTTCAAGATTCCTGTCTTTACCTGTCGCAATATGAGTATCTCACTCTAATAAAGGTCTCAAGCTCATCAGTTTTATACTTCTTGCTTTTAATGTAATTGTGTTATGTTATGTTATGTATGTTATGCGCACATTTCACATGGGAGGGTTTCCTGGTGTTAATGAGGATTGGGGTTGCTTGCTACTCTGTTTAGGACCTATGTGAAAAGTCACATTTTCAGATCCTTCATGAATTCTAGGACTGAGCTGATGGCCCTAATGTGATGGGGGAGAATGTTCCAGATTTTTGGAGCTAGTTATGAGAAGGCATGGCCACTGGCTCTTTGGATACAGGGGACAGTGGTGAACAGGTGGTTGTCTAAGTGAAGGTGTCTGGTGGGGGTGTACAAGCTGATACAATGGCTAAGGTAGGCATGTCCTAAATTGTGTAGTTCTGTGTGTGTGGGTGTGAGTAGTTTGAGCAGTGCACATGTGTGTAAAGGGAGCTACTTGAGTTATCTAAGGTGGGGGGAGATGTGGTGTGTGTAAAGAGGTTGAGTGTGAGTCTGGGTGCAGATTCTGACGTTGAGTGCATTTACGTAGTCTAGGTTGCTGGTGATGAATGATAGAGTACATTTTCAGTGGGTGTAGAGAGAAAGCCACCTGAAGATTTTACTGTGGATCTTAAGAGTGTGAAAGCAGGAGCGGTGTTCAAGTTGACTTGGCTGGCCCTCAATAGTTTGTTGTCGACCACGATTCCTAGGTCCATGGCTTGGCTGGGAGTGGTTGGAGTGGGACCAACTTCTGATGGCCACCAGGTTGAAGAGTATAGAGTTAGGTCTTTCAAGAAGAGCACTTCTTTTGTCTTGTTTGAGCTCAGTTTGAGGCAGTTGGACTTTATCCAGAGGGGGACTTCTGACATGGACTCAATGAACTTAGCTTGGGTGTTGTTGGTGTACTTTGACAGGAACAGGTTGAGGGGAGTGTCATCGGCATATGAGATCTTTTTTGATTAAGTCTTTATTGGCTTCATATTTCTGGAGTTGTAGGTTACATAACCATTGTACATCTTCAAATATCACAAGGTAGCAAAACACATTATATCAGCTTTGTCAGATCATGCAACCTTTTCTTTTTTAAATTGTCCTACTTCACAAATAATCTCAACTTAATCCCCAAGGAATCCTACCCCCCCCCCCAAAATAAAAGAAACCTGCAGCACCAGGCAAAAACACAACCATGGTATAAGTGGGCCTCTAGCCATTTAAATCCATGGACAAGGGCGAGGGTCATTTTTGAACTGGACTAGGACTCAGCTCTATGGAAAGGACAGTTACCATTATAACAAAAACAGGTTGGAAAGTCAGCCTGCTCACATTCCGCATATACAAAACCTCATGTTGATTCAACAGCGCAACTTAAAATGATGAAACAATTACGACACAACTTGAGTAGAACTTCCAGGTTAATCAGACAGGTATTGCACACTGTCACACCCCCTTTAGTGGAGTAAGTAGATGTTAAGGAAAGTTTATTGTCACTTTTGATGTGTCAAGCATTTTCTCAATGTAGTCATGCCAGTAACATGCTATAAAGAATTTTTGCAGCCCTTTAGTTTCTTCTTCGTCGGCATAGGAGATGATGTTGATTCCGAACTTTCTCAAAATGTTTGACATTTGGTGCCATGCTGGTACTGAAGAGCGTGAGGCTGAGTGAGTATATAGTTACTCAATTTCAACTACTGCTATATTGCTGCCCTTTTTAACCTAAGGTTATCAAAAACAAGGCGATGGATGGAATACTTGATTTAATCTCAGCCACTGGCAATCGCTTAGGGTCACATCTAAAGCCATCGTTTTTTGCACACCATGCCACCTGTTTGGCACCAGCCATATGCAGATCAGTATTGACCCTCCTGTAATGGGAGCAGTTGAGCCAGAACTGCCAGACCTGATCCTAGGATCAGCTTCATGCTCATTAGGGCTCATTATGCAGGTATAGCTTTAATCCAGTGGCACAGTGAGCCCCACACCCACATGTGGGCATGCCGTCATACTTAGGGCATCAAAACAAGGAGATAGATGGACTGCTTGAATTAATCTGAGTCACTGGCAATAGACTGGGCAGCGTCCCAAACCATCAGCTTTCGCCCACCATGCCACCTCAGTTTAGACCCAGCAATATGCAAATCATGCTTGACCCTGCTCCAATGGGAACATTCCAGCCTGAGCTGCCGGGCATTGTTCTCCCTAAACCAAACATAAGCAACCCAGGATACATTTCATCAACCAAGTACAGCTCGGTTCCTTTCCTCCTTTTTTTTCTATTATAAATATTTTTACTGATGGTTTTTTATATTTTTCTCATCATTTCAAAAACGATAAATAAAAGACATTGGGAGGGAGGTTATACACAGCTCGGAATAAATTAAACTCAACAGCTCATCAAAAAGCATGTATACATAGTTCATATCTTAGAGGATGTAAAAACTACAAGGTCATGTTTATCAAATACCTAACTTAATGGATCTTGTTCATACATAACCTAATAGTTAAAGCCAAATTTTCCCTTTCAAACTCCTTTTCCACTCTTATTCTTCATACTACAATCATACCAATGGATACCTAATGTTCCACCTGTACCCCAGATATATAATTAGAAGCTCTACTCAGAGTGTGTAAGCACTTATGTGCATATTTAATAAATCATATCAAAATAAATAAAATGTATACAATAAAAATACATGTCCTCATGAACAACAACACAATAGAAACTGTTAAAAACACCTGCCTATTGAATAGATCCCAATTCATAATTTTCCAGATGCTGGGGGGCATATCTAGAAGCCCCTATCACCACCACAACATCACTTTTATATACGATGTGCTGGCGATAGGGGCTTCACCTTACTCACAAGGCGGTGTTAAGCCACTTAACATGGCTTAACGCTTCCTTGTGAATAAGGCACCCTTTCACCCTATACTTAGCGTTAAAGGGGTGGGCAATTGGTGTTGTGGTGGGCGTTCCACCACAACATCCATTAATTTTGACGCTCCCCATATTTACAAGAGTGGTGTAAATATGGGCAGCGCCAAAATTAAGACCAGGGAAAACCTGGTCTTACCCTGGTGCAACATGGAGAAATGTAAAATCTTCCCTCATTTTTGCTGTTTTCTTGTGTGTTGCATTGCGCAGCACACATAGAAACAGCAAAATGACATTGATTGTTTCTGTACAGGAAGGTCCGCCAATATCCACTCCTAAAAAAAGAAGGTGATCATAGAAACGGGGCATATTAGCAACGATCTGCGATATTTATCGAAAACCGAGTATAGCGCTGTTTTCTTTATCGCCGCATATCGCTGGATTACATAGCCCTCTTAGCGGCGTATTATCAACGCACTGCTCACAGGAGATGTGAATTCCAGCGATAGACGGCGATAAACTGCAGTAGCGGGTGAAAACCTGCGATAAATCAAGAGCGTAAAGGAGAAGCTTGATGATACGCAATGGTGTACTTAGCCCATCAATCCACCTGCCATTGAAAAGATGGCTACGTCAGATTTCTAGCAGGAGTTAAAATCCTGCGACAATGGGGACTTAGCACCCCTTTTATTCCCACATCGCTGGTCCGTGCAGCCTTGTAAATATCGCGTAGCTGATTTCTCGAGTGTTACTCATGTAGTTTTGCTGAGATACACCCACTTTGCATGTCATTAGCGATGTATATTGCTGCATGCAAAGTAAGATAAAAAACGGCTACAATCTCAAAGACATACGTGCTAAAGCCTTTTAGTGTGTCCTTGATAATTGAGCGATATTTAAATCGCTAAAGCAGCGATATCGGGCTTGATAATATGCCGCCATATCTTAATAACTCGGGAATCACTGTGCCCCTCTTGGACACACAAGGGTTATGCCGGGGTTTCCTGGGTCTAATTTTTCCACGATGTCCGAATTCACCCTGTTAAACGCACAGGGTCCAAGTTAGATGTACCGCCCACACTCCTTCCAGATGCTGGGGGGCATATCTAGAAGTCCCTATCACCACCACAACATCACTTTTATATACGTTGCGCTGGCGATAGGGGCTTCACCTTACTCACAAGGCAACGTCAAGCCACTTAACATGGCTTAACGCTTCCTTGTGAATAAGGCACCCTTTCACGCTATACTCAGCGTTAAAGGGGTGGGCAATTGGTGTTGTGGTGGGCGTTCCACCACAACATCCATTGATTTTGACGCTCCCCATATTTACAAGAGTGGTGTAAATATGGGCAGCGCCAAAACTAAGACCAGGGAAAACCTGGTCTTACCCTGGTGCAACGAGGAAAATGTTACATTTTCCCTCATTTTTGCTGTTTTCTTGTGTGTTGCATTGTGCAGCACACATAGAAACAGCAAAATGCCATTGATTGTTTCTGTACAGGAAGGTCTGCCAATATCCACTCATAAAAAAAGAAGGTGATCATAGAAACGGGGCATATTAGCAACGATCTGCGATATTTATCGGAAACCGAGTATAGCGCTGTTTTCTTTATCGCCGCATATCGCTGGAATACATAGCCCTGTTAGCGGCGTATTATCAACGCACTGCTCACAGGAGATGTGAATTCCAGCGATAGACGGCGATAAACTGCAGTAGCGGGTGAAAATCTGAGATAAATCAAGAGCGTAAAGGAAATGCTTGATGATATGCAATGGTGTACTTAGCCCATCAATCCACCTGCCATTGAAAAGATGGCTAAGTCAGATTTCTAGCAGGAGTTAAAATCCTGCGACAATGGGGGCTTAGCACGCCTTTTATTCCCACATCGCTGGTCCGGTGCAGCCTTGTAAATATTGCAAAGCTGATTTCGCGAGTGTTACTCATGTAGTTTTGCTGAGGTACGCCCACTTTGCATGTCATTAGCGATGTATATCGCTGCATGCAAAGTAAGATAAAAAACGGCTACTATCTCAAAGACATACGTGCTAAAGCCTTTTAGCGTGTCCTTGATAATAGAGCGATATTTAAATCGCTAAGGCGGCGATATCGGGCTTGATAATATGCCGCCATATCTTAATAACTCGGGAATCACTGTGCCACTCATGGAATCACAAGGGTTATGCTGGGGTTTCCTGGGTCTAATTTTTCCACGATGTCCGAATTCACCCTGTTAAACGCACAGGGTCCAAGTTAGATGTACCGCCCACCAATGTTCCCTCTAATATTTTTCCTCTGTGTGCGGCAGTGTAAGGTCTATGTGCGCCGCAACCAAGGCTATGTGCGCCAGATATCACTCCAAACTTGCTTAAAAAAGTGAAAAGACGGTGCATTTTCTCACAAACAGATCCAAGTGAATGTTGTTAAGGCAGGTTTGAAACCGTCCCACATGTCAATTTGAAACCTTGGCAGCTACATTGCCGCAGCCAAGGAAGACCGAGAGGAGTGAGAGACACTGGTGTAGTGGCAGCCTCAACAGCCCCACCGCTAAGCAGCCCTTTAGCCCTGCTGCATGCCGCGTCTTTGGCAGTGCTCATCTCCCGTCACCTATACAGTCCTCCATTAAATTCAGGAACTGCCCTGGAGAACGAATACTGCAGTGCCACGGGAGACGGAGCTGCGGAGCCTGCTGTCTGAGGTACATCACACACGTTTGTCTGATGTCCCCCTTCATCCCCTTGACATTCCCCCTTTGTTTGTGTGCCCCCCTTCTTACCTCAGGCGCTTGCCAGACTGCCGGCTTGTATTATGGTGCTCATTGGGTGCTGGCAGGAGGTGTGTATTCAAGCTTGTGTGCAAATATGGCAAAACAGGCATGCGGCTATTGCAGAGTGCCTCGCTAATTGCACAGTGTGATATGGCTAATGATTTGGAGATCGCGGCATGGTTATGACTGCCTGTGAGTTGTGGGACTCATTGTCCATCCTCTACGACACTGGGGGCGGGCTGGGGACCAGCGGTAAACCTGAATTGCTGCAGCTGCAGTGGCTCAGGCCTGAGCCTGCCAGTACCTTCAGCCACCTGGCCAGCCTTGGCAGAGTCTGCATCACTGCCTCCAATGGAGCGGCACCACCACCTCAGTCTGAATTGACTCCCATCTGCGGCCTAATTAATTTAAAGTATTTAGCCTTTAAGTGGCAGAGCACGATCAGGCAGCTGCAGCCTGCGTTGCCTCCTGGTGCTCAGAAGGTGACAAAGGTGGCTCAACTGGCACCCCGTAATGTGTGTAACTAACTGAGTGTTTCATGTTGTTGGTGCCTCTCTGACATTGGTTCCCTGTTGGCAGGTAACTCACATTTCGTCAGGGAGGCCCAGACCCTAAGCTCTACTGATTTTGCTGGGCAGGAGGGACCCACCACAAAGGCTGACAATCTCTGTTTGGCAAAGGCTGGAAGCACAAGTCTCAAAACAACACACAACTGAGAAAAAAACAGCTCCTGAACATGTGTGAAACGCCTTGATTTAATATATTCCAAAGGAGCTCTCTGATATTTTTATGATTCTAAGTATATGACTTAGGCCCAGATGCAGCAAGCTAGAATCCGCTCGCAAAGGGGCCGATTCTCAGAATCTGCCCCTTTGCGACCGGTATTTTTGCATTTGGGATGCATCATCCCAAATGCAAAAATCGCAAATTAGGAAATCGCAAAATTGCGATTACTTGCATTTAAGGAATCTCAAATTGAGATTCCTTAAATGCAATGCATTAAAGTTTAAAAAATAGCGATTTCGCTAATAGGGCTCGCAAATTACCATGAAGTTGAACTTCATGGTAATTTGCTAAAACTTTGAAAAATGCACTAAAGTGCATTTTTCAAAGTTTCATGTTGCACACACACATGGCCTAAGGCCATGTGTGTGTGCAACATATGTGCACAGATCAATTTAAGGGGTGCAACAGGGTGTCCTTTGGACACCCCTGCACCCTTGAAATCGCGTTCTAATTTGCGATTCGCTAATTTCGATTCGCAAATTGAGAATGTCTTCCCATTCATTCCTATGGGCCTAGAAATGAATGGGGAGGTATTCCTTAATTGCGAGTCGCAATTTGCGAGTTGCAATTAAGGAATTTTAAGAAATCGCAATTTTTTTAGTGATTTCTTCATGCATTGCATTTTGCTATTCCTTAATAGCGAATCGTTATTTTTCGCTATTAAGGAATAGCAAAATGGGTTCTTGATGCATCTGGGGGTTATTGGCATGCCTCTGATAAATGGAAGTCAGTAAACAATTATTCCTAACGCTGTGCACCAGTTGATTCAGAGTTTCCCAATCCTTAAATGAATGTAATTTTTCATATTTATATGTTTCCCTCATCTTCATAGCTTGATTTTGCTTGTTAGAAAGTATCACTCATACTGGTTAACATGTCGCTCATAATTACTCTGAAATTATGAAAATGTCACACATGGCAATCTGAAACCTGAGCAGCTATGTGGTTTGCCCTTCAGCAGATGCACCTGGAAGAAACATTTTATTTATGGTTTATTTTTATTTGAAGAGTTTTATATAGCGCTAGCTAGACCCGGGGGTATCAGAGCGCTTTACATGAGTTTAAACAGTGTTACAAAGTTACATTAGTTACAAAAGCTTGGCATAGAATAAGGAAAAAACTGTGTTGCAAAATTACATCCGTTGCTTTAGCATTAAATAACATAGAAAACAAGATCAATGGGGCATAGAGGGTAATGGGGGAAAAAAGTAAAGGGGATTGAATGCAGGTCGGGTCTCAGCAGACCGGCCATTGCGGCCAAGGAGGGAAGACTACAGGGGACACCGGAAAGTCAGAGTCAACAAACCGGTAGGTTATTCGTGATTAACCACATCCAGAGCTGGAATTCCTCAGTGCCTCAGGACGCAGTTAGAAATGGAATGGGTCTAGGGAGGGGGCGAAAAAGGTGCTAAACCGTGATCAACAAGAAGAGAGGGGTGAAAGGTGTCAAAAGGAGGTTGATTTAGGGCACTGGTAAATGCCGCGTTTGTAGGCTTCCTGCATTTCTTATCATAAAAGAGCGCAGCTGTGGGGTGCATTTGTTAACGTTTTGATGTTAATGGCAGCGTCCATGAGCTGCAATTAACATGAAAACTTTAAAAAAAAAGAAAGGCACAGAATCACACCCCACAGCCCAGCTCTATTAAGACAAGAAATGTAGCAAGTCTACAAACACAGTGTGTGCTTTTAGGTGAGTCTAAAAGCACACGCTGTGTTTGGTGCTGCATTTCTTTTGATCTCCAGAGTGTGGCTGCAGGGCATATTGTGTGCTTTTGTTTAAAGCATTCATGTTAATCGCAGCTCATGATGGGCTCTGCGATTAACACGAATGCTTTAAACAAAAGCAGACAATGAGGAGGGAGCACTTGCTAAATGCCTCTTCCTCGGCATGTTAGAAATTCCGGTTTTTCGCGCTGCTTTGGTAGCGCGAATGCTCTCGCAGATGTGTGTGCGCGCCACAGACACAGCAGTGCGCGCTCGGGAGCACTGATATGCGCCAGCGCCCAGCCGCGCAGCTTCCAGGGAACACTGCCGCCCACACTCCTTCCAGATGCTGGGGGGCATATCTAGAAGCCACTATCACCACCACAACATCACTTTTATATACGTTCCGCTGGCGATAGGGGATTCACCTTATTCACAAGGCAGCGTTAAGCCACTTAACATGGCTTAACGCTTCCTTGTGAATAAGGCACCCTTTCACCCTATACTTAGCGTTAAAGGGGTGGGCAATTGGTGTTGTGGTGGGCGTTCCACCACAACATCCATTGAATTTGACATTCCCCATATTTACAAGAGTGGTGTAAATATGGGGCAGCGCCAAAATTAAGACCAGGGAAAACCTGGTCTTACCCTGGTGCAACGAGGAGAAATGTAAAATTTTCCCTCATTTTTGCTGTTTTCTTGTGTGTTGTATTGCGCAGCACACATAGAAACAGCAAAATGCCATTGATTGTTTCTGTACAGGAAGGTCTGCCAATATCCACTCCTAAAAAAAGAAGGCGATCATAGAAATGGGGCCTATTAGCAACGATCTGCGATATTTATCGAAAACCGAGTATAGCGCTGTTTTCTTTATCGCCGCATATCGCTGGAATACATAGCCCTGTTAGCGGCGTATTATCAAAGCACTGCTCACAGGAGATGTGAATTCCAGCGATAGACAGCGATAAACTGCAGTAGCGGGTAAAAATCTGAGATAAATCAAGAGCGTAAAGGAAATGCTTGATGATACGCAATGGTGTACTTAGCCCATCAATCCTCCTGCCATTGAAAAGATGGCTAAGTCAGATTTCTAGCAGGAGTTAAAATCCTGCGACAATGGGGGCTTAGCACGCCTTTTATTCCCACATCGCTGGTCCGGTGCAGCCTTGTAAATATTGCGAAGCTGATTTCGCGAGTGTTACTCATGTAGTTTTGCTGAGGTACGCCCACTCTGCATGTTATTAGCGATGTATATCGCTGCATGCAAAGTGAAATAAAAACTGCTTCTATCTCAAAGACATACGTGCTAAATCCTTTTAGCGTGTCCTTGATAATAGAACGATATTTAAATCGCTAAATCGGCGATATCGGGCTTGATAATATGCCCCCATATCTTAATAACTCTTGGACAACACAGGTTATGCCGGGGTTTCCTGGGTCTAATTTTTCCACAATCTCCTAATTCACCCTGTTAAACGCACAGGGTCCAAGTTAGATGTACCGCCCACACTCCTTCCAGATGCTGTGGGGCATATCTAGAAGCCCCTATCACCACCACAACATCACTTTTCTATACGTTGTGCTGGAGATAGGAGCTTCACCTTACTCACAAGGCAGCGTTAAGCCACTTAACATGGCTTAACGCTTCCTTGTGAATAAGGCACCCTTTCAGGCTATACTTAGCGTTAATGGGGTGGGCAATGGGTGTTGTGGTGGGCGTTCCATCGCAAAATCCATTGATTTTGACGCTCCCCATATATACAAGAGTGGTGTAAATATGGGGCAGCACCAAAATTATGACCAGGGAAAACCTGGTCTTACCATGGTACAACTAGGAGAAATGTTACATTTTCCCTCATTTTTGCTGTTTTCTTGTGTGTTGCATTGTGCAGCACACATAGAAACAGAAAAAAGCAATTGATTGTTTATGTGCAGGAAGATCAATAAAAAACATTGACTTTTTGCAACTTCCATGCGTGCTGCATTAGTTTCAGAGTGCTATTTCAGATTGTTTATGTACAGGAACGGACACCATCCAGCACATAAACAATCATTCTTCTTAATGCAGGCACCCTTGCACTGTGGTGCAAAGGTGCCTACGTTGGCACTGGGTAGCTAAATTAGCACCACCGTAAGGGGAAATGTATTTCAGAAGTGGGGAAGCGTGGCATTAAGCCAAGGAGGCTAACAATGCGCTCCACCATTTCCTTGTAAATATGCCCCTAAGTGCATTAAGAAACCTCTTAGCACTGAGAAATCGTTGAACTAAAAATCTTTCAGACTGAGGTATCAATGCCTCCCAATCAGGATAGCTGTATCTAAAAAATGAATGCTCCGGGAGTTATCAAGGGGTATCTTCACCTTAACTAGCGTACTTCGCTCTAAAATAAGGTGACATCCACATGAATGCCTCCAAGGCCGCCTCACAAATGATTCAGTTAGGATATATAAAATAGGTATTATGCCAGACACTGTCAGTTGCCCAAGTGCTAAGGTTATCTTTTTACTCTTCTACCTAGTTTACCGTACATCAAACGCTTGGACTATGTTTGGGGTTCTGATGTAGTCTATTACCCTCTCTGACAGTTGCTTCAGGACAGGCATCTGCCTCGGGAATTCAGCAGAACTTCCAATCAATTGTGGTGTCTGCCCACCTTTCCTGTTGTGCAGTCATGATTCCGTCCGGGCGGGGTATCCTTCCTTCGGCTGCAGTCAGGTTCGAGGTCCCAATCCCTCCTGGCTGACTTGCCAAAATGTTACTTGAGTTCGTAATCCCTTAAATAACAGAAAACAAGAGGCGGTTGGCAAAACAGGAACAGTTTGTTGAATTAAACATTAGGGCTGGGAGAACAGTTACAGGCACAAGGTCGAAAACTATCTCAATATGCAATCAGTAAGACTTACTTTAAAAACATACCACAAGTGAATGAAAAAAGTGAGAAGGGAATTCTGCATTAACAAAATTACAGGGGGCCAGAATTCTACATGTGAAATCTTCTCTATTGTCAAGTCCCTGTCCTGTTTGGACCGAGTCTCTTGTCGCAATCCTCCATCAGAGGCAGGATGTAATGCCCTTGCGATCTTCTTCCGGTAAAAAGTCACTTCTTTATATAGCTCCTTTCCTGAGGAGGCTAGATACGCCCCGTGCTTACAGGTCTGGTTTGAACCATCTAAGGATGACTTTCTTCTGCTCTAGTTCAAATCAGTTGCATCTGATGAACAATCTTATCTTACCTTATATTAACAAGAATTTATACAGCACACGTTCACCCGAGGGTTTCTTGGCGCTAACCAACATATCCAGGAGACTACCTGACGAAGGACAGGAGAGGGACTAGGCTATGGTCTGGACAAATAGCCAGGTTTTAAGTTTCCGCCTGAACTGTAAGAGGGTGGTACAAGAACGGATCTCTTGGGTGAGAGAATTCCACAGTTTAGTGGCAAGCGTGGCAAACCTACGACCTCCTTACGTTGGAATTTATAACGGGGGACAGCCAGGAGGATTTGTGAAGCAGAGCGCAGGCTGCGTGTAGGAGTATATCTAGGCAAGAGTGCCTGGATAAACTTGGGACTGCGTGCATGGAGGGCCTTAAAGGTTATACAGGCGGTTTTAAAAAGTACGCGCTGTGTGATCGGAAGCCAATGCAGTTGCTTCAGCAGGGGTCTTGCTGATTGCCACCGTGGAATACGGTATGTAGCCTGTCTGCCTAGTTCTGGGCCATCTGGAGGCGTTTACCAAGGGCAATGGGAAGGCCCAGGTAGATGGCGTTGGCGTAGTCTAAGTGTGACAACACCAAGGCCATCACAACCTGGGTCAAGGCAGGCTGGGTAAGCATCCAACTAATACACTCTATTAAGTCCAGCTCTCCTTTTGATGTAGCAACTCCTGCTTTTTGGATTTGTGAACTGAGGAATTTCCCCTTTGGTGGTTAATCTGATCAACATATTCCTGGACTCTGCAGAGGTGCCCACTTGTTGGAAACGTGCTTCAGTGGTGCCACTTTTGAAGACACCCTCACTGGACCCTTCTAAGCCCAAACATTATAGGCATAGTTCACTGCTGCCTTTTGCTGCGTAAGTCACAGCAAAGTATGTTAATCACAAACTCTCGACTTTTGTAGAGGCAAGAGACCTTCTGCACAGAACTCAATCGGGTTTCCGCCCCCAGAACAGTACAGAATCTGCATTGCTGCTGGCCTCTGAAACCATAAGCCAGTCCCTGGACAAATGTGACACAGCAGCTTTACTGTGACTTGATCTGAGCACAGCTTTCGAAACCATATCCCACAGCACCCTGCTGGAATAGTTGTGGAGCTACGGTGTCATTTGGAAGGCACTGTGATAGCTTTCATCCTTTTTGCAGGGTCACACCTTTCAGGTCCTGCAGAAACCATATAAACCCAAAGTCTTGCCACTAGAATAGGTAGTGCCACAGGGCTCTTCTTTGAGTACTAATGTATTTAATCTTTACATGCACCCCTTGCTGAACATCATCGAGCGGCATGGCTTTGACATCCTGTCATACGCGATGATACTCAGATCATTGTCACCCTGTCCCAGAATACAGCTACGGCTGCTGCCTTTCCAAGGTCTTGTCTGTCTGAGGTAGCCCTCTGGATGTACCTCAATTGCCTGAAATTAAATGCTTGAAAAACTGAGGTCCTGGTCCTGGGGATCATAAGTCCATATGGACTCCTGACTGCTGGCAGCCATCACTTGCAGCCTAACCCTGTGGTGAAGAACTTGGGCATTCTGTTTGATACAACCTGACAATTGACAGCCAGATCATGGCCTTAGCGGGCAAGTGCTTTGGGATGTTAAAATAGCTAGAAAAGATCAACGGCCTTCTACCTGAGGCTGCGAGAAAAACTTTTATCCAGGCCATTATCATATCTTGTTTGGACTACTGTAATCTTTTGTATGTAGGAGTTTCCCTGACACGTTGAAGAGACTCCTGCGTATTCAAAACTCCGCTGCTCGCCTGCTGCTGCATCTCCCTAGATGAGCCTTGATGGGCGTGGCCCTGCACAAATTTCATTGGCTTCCGGCAGAGAAGCGTTTATCCTTCAAGGTCCTTTGTTATTTCTACAGGGCTTTCAACAAAACTGGAGCAAACTATATTCACCCCTTTAGCAAACCTTATCTTCCATCTAGGTTTCTGAGATCTGCAGGATCCTCCTTGGTAGAGGTCCCTGTTTTCATGAAAGCCCATATTGGGGGTAGTTCCTTTAGGGTTCTTGCCTCCAAGCTATGGAACTCTCTCCCATTGGATCCTTGACAGTTTAAGACACAGCTTTACTGTCACAAAAAACTTTGACCTGGTGAGCACTGGGATGCTTCTGCTGAAGCAGCCATGCGCTATATTATAGCATATGTCCTTGTTTTAATGGCAGAAACCGGTCCCCGGAAGCTTGTTTCCTTCCCAGTACAAGAATTGGCTTGGTAGTTTGGTTTGCCCTGTTACCATCATGCACTGGGACAGGAACAGACTAATTTGCATATAGCCAAGTTCTGAGCTGGGATGGTGCAGTGAGCTAAAAAACGGTGATGGATCAAGCCCTGATCTTTGGACTGGGTAAGATTGGTCTGCTTAATTCAGGCACTCTGTTCATCACCACCCCCTTTTCTGAATCATTTTGTCCACCATAAGCGTGGAAGGGTATACTCAGATGTGAGTCCCTTGCTCATTGCACCATCAGGATTCAAGCAAGCCGGGCCGACGACGCCTGAAATGGCAGAAACCGGTCCCCGGAAGCTTGTTTCCTTCCCAGTACAAGAATTGGCTTGGTAGTTTGGTTTGCCCTGTTACCATCATGCACTGGGACAGGAACAAACTAATTTGCATATAGCCAAGTTCTGAGCTGGGATGGTGCAGTGAGCTAAAAAACGGTGATGGATCAAGCCCTGATCTTTGGACTGGGTAAGAGTGGTCTGCTTAATTCAGGCACTCTGTTCATCACCACCCCCTTTTCTGAATCATTTTGTCCACCATAAGCGTGGAAGGGTATACTCAGATGTGAGTCCCTTGCTCATTGCACCATCAGGATTCAAGCAAGCCGGGCCGACGACGCCTGAAATGGCAGAAACCGGTCCCCGGAAGCTTGTTTCCTTCCCAGTACAAGAATTGGCTTGGTAGTTTGGTTTGCCCTGTTACCATCATGCACTGGGACAGGAACAGACTAATTTGCATATAGCCAAGTTCTGAGCTGGGATGGTGCAGTGAGCTAAAAAACGGTGATGGATCAAGCCCTGATCTTTGGACTGGGTAAGAGTGGTCTGCTTAATTCAGGCACTCTGTTCATCACCACCCCCTTTTCTGAATCATCTTGTTTTATACAAAACATGATGGATTCGAAAAGTTTCCGATTTACCATATATGGTGAGGAATATTGATTACTGCCTTTAGAGTCGTAAATTAATTCTCTAATGGTTACCATAGGTGGGTCTCGACCTCTCGTAGACACAATGTGGCCAGAGGTTAAAGTTTCCAGATGTCTGACTTCGGGAGCACATGATCACTGTGCTAGGTCCTGATTGGCTATGTAGCATCTGACTTTTTATGGTGTTTTAGGAGCAAGCACACCGCCTCCGGCCATGTGTTCTTTATTGGGGCAATCTCCCTTGACATTGGAAATGTTGCTGCTGCTAACTCTGGGATTGATCAAGAGTTTCCTTCACAAGCATTGGCCTGCTAGCTACGCACCCTCCAACCTGTGACCTGTCATTCAGCAACCCCGAGCCTTGGTCTCAGGGCCTAACTGGCTATATATTTGCAAGTTGATGTGGTGTTCACAACGGCCAATTCTGTTACTAAGGAGAAGATTTCATTTTCATCAATAAATGCATTGATATCCATATTACCATTACTATTCAAGATTCATGTATTTACCTCTTAATAGTGTCGCAATACGAATATCTAACTCTAATAAAGGTCTCAAGATCATCAGTTTTATACTTCTTGCTTTTAATGTAATTGTGTTATGTTACGTTATGTATGTTATACGCACATTTCACATAGGAGGGTTTCCTGGTGCTGATGAGGATTGGGGTTGCTTGCTACTCTGTTTAGGGCCTATGTGAAAAGTCACATTTTCATTTCCTTCATCAATTCTAGGACTGAGCTGATGGCCCTAATGTGATGGGGGAGAATGTTCCAGATTTTTGGAGCTAGTTATGAGAACACATGGCCACTGGCTCTTTGGATACAGGGGATAGTGGTGTACAGGAGGTTGTCTAAGCGAAGGTTTCTGGTGGGGGTGTACAAGCTGATACGATGGCTAAGGTAGGCATGTCCTAAATTGTGTAGTTCTGTGTGTGTGGGTGTGAGTAGTTTGAGCAGTGCACATGTGTAAAGGGAGCTACTTGAGTTCTCTAAGGTGGGGGGAGATGTGGTGTGTGTAGAGAGGTTGAATGTGAGTCTGGTGCTGTATTGTAAATGGCCCCAAGCTGTTTGGTGAGTTGGGTGCAGATTCTGACGTTGAGTGCATTTCCGTAGTCTAGGTTGCTGGTGATGAATGATAGAGTAATTTTTCAGTGGATGTAGAGAGAAAGCCACCTGAAGATTTTACTGTGGATCTTAAGAGTGTGAAAGCAGGAGCGGTGTTCAAGTTCACTTGGCTGGCCCTCGATAGTTTGTTGTCGACCATGATTCCTAGGTTCATCGCTTGATTGGAAGGGGTTGGAGTGGGACCAAGTTCTGATGGCCACCAGGTCGAAAAGTATAGAGTTAGGTTCTGAAGAAGAGCACTTCTTTTTTCTTGTTTGAGCTCAGTTTAAGGCAGTTGGATTTTATCCAGAGGGGGACTTCTGACATGGACTCAATGAATTTAGCTTGGGTGTTGATGGTGTACTTTGACAGGAAGAGGGGATGGAGCAAGGATTCGCACGTAACGCGACTTGCTTGTACTTAACCCTCTCAACATAACGTTAATACATTAATCAACATGTTCGTATTACTAACACTGCATTCCATTCCATACGAGGGAAGCTTGCATATGTGCTTTTAGTAACTATAATCCGCCTGCAACTAAAATGGCTGCTGCTACGCGGGATTTTCTACTGCGCATGCATCTGTCATACTCACGTGACATGACCTACTCTTTGCTTTGGAGGGAATCTTTCGCATCTGCGCACTAGAACTAAGATGGCTGCTCTGTGTTGCAGCATACATGAAGCTTGCACTGCTGCTTTTGCTAAGCTGTTCGTTCTGCTTAACCTTAACGCAATAGTTAATAATAAAGTAATGGGAATAGAGTAAAAATAAGTGGTATACAGTGCATCCTTTTATTCTGTGTTCTCAAACTGTTTGTTTTCTATTTTTTTACATATGTATTAATTTGGGCCTGATGCCTGTCGCTGAACTCCATATTGAAATCCTTGAGTCTGCGCACTAGAGTCTGAAAATCCATCAAGTCATGGCATTGAATGATTGCCAAAGAACAGTCTCATCCAAGATGTGCATGGAAAGCTAACCTTTTACCCCTGTCGAAGGAAGCTCATTCATACAATGTTAATACAATGTATTTACTAAGAGAACTTTCATTGTTGGGTGGAATAAAGATGTCATGTGAAAATAAATTGATGGGCGGGAACAATAATTTAAATATGACATGCAAAAAGTTTAATTTTGGTATCGTGTGATGACCTCTCCTCATTCCTTGTGCAATCAAAATTGGGGATCCTTACATTTGCAACATTGGGGGGTGGTACACTGACCTGAAAAATAGTATAACTAGAGTAGGATTAGCTAGAGAAATTGTCCGACTTGTCCGAATAGCTGACCTGTCACTGACCTAACGCACTCAATAGGTGACCAAGAACAGAGGGCTGCGGAGCACTCTGTCAGAAGATTCGATAACCCAATCGGGGTTCCGGCTGTGAGCTGCAGAGAGGGAGAAGCGCAGGCGTTGCAACTTAACTGCGGGTGCCAGTCTTAACCTTTGGTGGTCCTGTCCTGATCCAATTTGGCTTTACCTGTCCTGATTCTGATCCGCTCCTGCAAACCTACTGGCGACTGCAACTTTCGGGGTTCTGTCCTTTCAACTAACCTGTGGCCAGGGTTAGTTCTTCACACCATTCCTAGGTAAATATACATTTGTGTGGGTTCGTCATTGACTTGTTTCCTTCTCTCACACTCCCTAAATGTTACATATTTGATAATAGTGCTTGCATATTATGTTCCTTTTCCTTACCCTTCCTATTGATAAAGTTTACCATGTTTCCTTTTCCCCTCCCTTTTGTTAAATGCTTAAACATTTGATCGTATTTTATGTTCCTTCTCTTTACCCTCCCTATTGCTAAATGATCGAAATCAGTTTAATACATCTTTTGCATAGTTACATTTTGATTCTGATCTTCATAATTTAAAGTCTTTTGGTGTTTAATCTTTGGATCATTTAAGAAACTTAGATAAAGAGTTTAACAACTTCCCGGGTTTGTGCTTATTATTTGAGTGTAAACGTTATTTTTTCCTAGTATGCTAACACCCTTGATCCCTTAGGACTTTAGGTACCAGTGACGTGGATTGGTAAGTCAAGGTATAGCTAGGTCCAAAGTCCTAAATGTTTAAAATACACTGATGGTAGAGCGAAGGTTACCCTGTGTTTTTATTTATGAGTTTTGTAAATTATGGGCCCAGGCGACTATTTTGGTAAAAGACTAGTCGGGTGACCTGCGCGCTCTATCAGTATATTCTTTTGGTAGCAGCAGTAAGATTAGGGGTTAGGTAAGATAGGTAGGTAGTTAGTTAGTTGGTTAAGGAAAAATATTGTTGCATATTTGAAATGTATTATTGATTGTATTGATTTTATGTATTAACCAAAATTGTTCGTACCTGTTATATGTTTTGTCTGGAATCCCCGGGGGCAGAATAGCGGGTGGTAAATGGAAGCCACACTGCAGTGAGGTCACTTACCTGTAGGAAATTAGTGCATGGTTAGGTAGAACCGGAAGCACTATTTAGGGATTTTTCTGTATGAATGTATGAATAAATGATAGCGAAGAGTTTGCTGGCAAAACTTTTGCTGTGATATCACCTAGAAAGGGTCACACGGAAGGAGTAGCAGGTTTGTATGAGCTCGAGTGATAGCACAGGGGTTCGCTGGTGAAACTTTAGTCTTAGTATATTCCAGTAAGGGATAAGTCTAAAGAAGTAGCAGGTTCTCCAATGCTTTTGTGAAGAGTAGACGGAAGGGATCTACTCGTAGTATATGAAGAGTAAGTGGAAGGGATTTACTCGAAGTGAAATATATCTTTCCTTTTTAGTCACTCAGGTACAGTGGCAAACGTTTTTACGTTGTTAATTAATAAAATGTGCACTTTAAAATAAAAAGAATTAGGCTTTTGCATTACCTTGCGAAGGATGGAGTCAGTTGCGGAGCTGCGCTGACGTCACTCAGAGCCGCGCTGGTTTTGGTTGAGACAGCGGGTGTGTAGGTGAGGTAATAATTGTAAAGGAGGGGTGAGTACAGGAGCGTGAGAACTAGTCTCACGAGAGAAGCTGCGCAACTATTGGCTGAATTTATTTGACTTCAGAATTCTGATTGGTCGCTGGAAAATAAAATACGCGCTGGTATTGGAAGCATCTTTTGTAAACAAAATCGAGTGTTATCGTACAGATTTAAATTTCCAAAATATATGTGGTATTTAAATCCAGGAATTACAGAAACCCGACCTGATAGAAGATACTTAGGTTTTGCTTGAGGACAGATGATAAGGGGCAGACCTTACATAATGTATGGAGGTGAAAGAAAAATGTCATTCGTAAAGAGAGTTAAAAATTTCTTTAAGAAAGATAAACTGATTAAAACCAGAGAAGGAATTAATTTTCCACCACCAAATACGCCCGCATCATACATGATGTTTGACAGAGGCTACCACACTTGTTTATGGTTAGAGAATTGGGTGAAATATACTAAAGATGACAGAGCTTTGGCATTTCACGAATATGGTACTTTCAATGGCAGAGTTCTATTTAATTTGAGGACACGTATGAATGACTTAAATCCCAGACCTAGACTTACGCAGCATGAGGCACTAGAAGAATGGGAGATTGAAGCTTTTGAACGAGACAGACCCAGAAGTGACAAAGGGTTGAGTAAGTTCTACCCTAAGTTTCCACGAGAAACTAGAGACAAGCAAATGAAACAATGGAGACAGTCCATGATGGTGGAAGGATTGTATCCTGTATTTACTCAAGAAAAACCGTCAAGAAGTAAAAGTGTAGACAAGACAGGAAACCTCATGATTAATGATAACCCAGAAGATGATTATTTAGAGGATCTATTCATGAAAAATTCACCACCATATAATGATGAGCCAAGCACAAGTAATCCTAGTGCTCCATTTTTTAAACCACCTCTGATTCCGCAAGTGGTACATGAGACTTCATTAGAAAAAGTACTCTAAGACAGGGAAAGAGAAGCATTAAATAAACAAAGGAGTGAGTTGATTCAGAAAATGTCCCAGTTGAATACAAGTCCTGAAGCCCTAACAATTCCGGTAACTATTGGTCCAGTTGTTCCTTTGTACGGAGAAGAGCAAGATAGTCCTAAAACTCCTGTTATGACTACACCTGTAGTTCAGCCAAGAAAAGAACCATTAATAGTAGATGATCAGGCGAGTAATGTGAATCAGTGATTTCCCTGATGGACTTACCAATAAGGGAACCATTGAGTGACTCGGTTAGGAAAACTAATCCTATAAATTCTAGAGAGGTGCAGCTTGAGACATCCTCAGGTACAAGCAGTGCCACAGTAGTAACACCAGAAGAAATAGAGAGATGGCCACGAGAAATAGAAAAACCCAAGTCACAGCCAAAAGTATTGGATATATATGAATTAAGAATCGAATTAGAGGAATTAATGGCTGGGAATGTGGGAGTGGCAGGTTAAATACACTCAGTGAAGATGAATTATTATTCATATGTAAGAGCATTACTAGAAATACCAGAGTGGTGCACGAAAAACTGACAGATATTGCTGCTAATATGCGAATTGACATTGGCAAGTCTAAAGTGTTACAGAAACCATATCGAGCTGAATTCTCTGACACAGATTTGGAAAATATGAATGAGTCAAGAAGAAAGGTACAAATTAGGGAGCTTTTGACCTTAATGCAAAAATGGGGTTATATAGAAAAATGGAGAACTAGATGGGCAAAGAAAAAAGAAGAGGCTCGATCAAAAAATGCGTCTGAATATGTTTTAAAAGAAACAGAAAAGATGGAAAGGTTGTGTCCCATGAGAGAAGTACCAGGTGGAGGTTATGTACATGTCCCATGGTCCCGATAGGATATTTTGTCATTTACCAATGATTTTCCAAAACTTAGAGAAAAACCTGTAGAATGGTACAGACAAGTCAAGAAATTTGTGAAGGTTTCAAAATGTCTATTGAAGGACTTAGATGGATTATTTGACATTGCGGTACCCGTAGATCTGTGGACAGAATGCAAAATAGCTATTGATTGGCCTAGTGACGAGTACCCTAGAGACCCAAAGACAGGAGCACCCTCTGAGGAGGTAATGAAAAAGTATAACCAGGTTATACTCTATCTCAAAGGGAAGGTGCCTACTAAGGTAACCGACTGGACTAGAATAGATAGAACCACTCAGAAGAAAGATGAATCTGTACATGCATATTATGAACGTTTATTACAGGTTTTTAAACAGTACAGTGGATTAGATAACATAGATATGAAGGATATGACGCATTTTATCTATCGGTTTGTGACAGGATTAAGGCCAGAAATCTCACAATGGATAAAGGACCATAAGATTTGTTGGCAGGCCAAACCGATCAATGAAATCCTTAAATACGCGAAGTATTGTGAGGACGAACTTGACAATAAACGAAAAGAGCTCAAAGAAAAAAAAATGTGGGCACAAGTGAAATTAGCGGAGCAACAAGAACTTCAGTTGAGTAAAATGAACAATAATCAGGATCAAAGTGAAGGAAATGCGGGTACGCCAAGGGGAAAATTCAATAAGGAAGGAGCCAAAAGGAAGTTTCCTTGTCACGGGTGTGGCAAGTTGGGGCACTGGAAAAACGAGTGTAAGGCTGTGCAAAATGGTAATATGCAAACTAATGGTTTGAATGCACAGACGCAGAATGAGGTGCCACGGAAGCCACAGCAGCAGGTAATACAAAACCAGTTACCCCTAGCACCTATGCCAAATTTTAGGAGCAAAGCACAACAGAGTGTAGACACCACAAATTGGGAGGGAAGTGGAAAAATAGACATAGCAACATCAAAATTTCTTTTGAGTGACACGTTTTTCAGTGAGGACACCTACTGACAGTGCCTGAGAGGGGAGGACGAGGAGTGCGTACTTGGTGCCTCCTTGCCAGTAGATCAGTCAGGTCCATACATTGAAGGAAAGGTTGAAGGAAATGATGTAACCTTTCTGTTGGACACTGGTGCTACCTGTTCTACTGTGAGAACAGCAGACGTTCCAAACCTACCCCTCTCGGGAGAAGAGATCCAAGTAGTGGGCATTTCTAATAAACAAATTATTACCCCAGTTACAGAACCAATTGAAGTCCGAATAGGCAATTTTAAGGAGATGCATAGATTTGTTGTATGTGATTCAAGTGCAGTAAACCTGTTAGGCAGAGACTTTTTGTGTAAAATGAATTGCACCATCTTTTGCACTCCAGGTGGTGTTGAACTTCAAATCCCAGACGAAGATGGAGTTTATAAATTGATGTTAGCAAAACAGGAAACTGAAATTAAAAAGTTGACTATAGAAGACTTACCAGAAGAACTACGATAGACTGTAGATCCTAAAGTGTGGGATTTTACTGGAAAGGATGTAGGATTAATGGCAAATGTCGATCCAATAAAAGTGACAGTGAAGGAAGGTGCAGTTTACCCAAATACTCAACAGTACAAAATGAGCCCAGAAATAAAAGCAGGTGTTGCAGCAGAAATAAAACGTTTGGTTGAAATAGGTATTTTACAAGAAATAATGAGCAGTCCCTGTAACTCGCCCATAATTGGAATAAAGAAGCCGAGTGGCAAGTATAGGGTCGTACAAGACCTCAGAAAGATCAATAAGATTGTTGTCCCATGCTGTCCAGTTGTGCCAAATCCTGCAGTGATTCCGTATCAGATACCGTGGGAGGCTGGATGGTTCACCGTGATTGTCACGCCTTTTTCTCGATCCATTACACCCGGATAGCAAATTTATTTTCTCTTTTGAATTCGACAGTCATGTATACGTTTGGAATCATGTTCCTCAGGGGTACACAGAGAGTCCATCGATTTTTAATCAGATTCTGAAAAAGTGTCTTGAGCCTTGGTGCTGCCAGGACAGTCAGTCCTAGTCCAGTACATAGACAACCTATTGGTGGCTTCTAAAAATCAAAATGACTGTGTTGTCAATACCATTGCTTTACTGAACCATTTAGGTGAAGGAGGGCAGAAAGTGTCACCTGAAAAATTACAGTTTTGCACCACTTCAGTGAAATATCTGGGGCACCAGATAGAAAGAGGTGTCAGAAGGGTTACCTCAGAGAAAATCAGAAATATGAATTTACCCCAAACTCAGAAAGAGATCAGAATGTTTCTTGGAGTAGTAGGTTATTGCAGGCAATGGATTGTGGGATTTGCAGTCCTAGCAAAACCACTGATACAGATGACAAAGAAAAGAGAAAAAGACCCTGTAGAATGAGATAATGAAAGCATGAATGCTTTCCTGAAATTACGAGAGTGTCTGTGTACTGCTCCAGCCTTAGGAATGCCTGACTATTCGAAAGATTTCGCACTTTTCTGTGACACACAAGATAATTGTGCACTTTCAGTTTTGACCCAAACTCACGGTCTGATGAGACGGCATATTTTTCTTCCACATTAGACCCAGTAGCATCTGCATTACCAGGTTGTCTTAAAGCAGTAGCTGCAACTTGCATGAGTCTTGAACAAAGAGAGTCAATCATTATGGGACATCCTGTAACAGTATATGTACCACATGCAGTTGTGATATTACTGAACAGAACAAAAATCCAGTACCTCACTCCTAGTCGGCTGACTAAGTACGAGCGTATCTTTGTAGGTGCAGGAAATGTAACATTGCCAGGTGTAATATTTTGAACCCAACAACATTGCTACCTAACTCACATTTTGCAGAAGTGAAGGGAGAAATCGAACATGACTGTATCGATTTGACTGAATACAGCACAAAACCATGTCCTGACATAAAATAAGAGCCTTTAATTGATTCAGAATATGAGCTATTTGTAGATGGCTCATGCATGAGACATGAGGAAGGAGGTCTGAGTGCTGCCTACGCAGTGTGCACTTTGGGGGGTCCAATTGAAGCATCTTATTTACCTAGAGTCAAGTCTGCACAAATAGCCAAATTGATTGCATTGACAAAAGCTTGCAAATTTGGGAAAAATTGGAAAGTAACCATATACACTGATAGCCAATATGGTTACGGGGTTGTGCATGACTGTGGCCAATTATGGATGCAAAGGGAGTTTCTGACTTCTTCAGGTACTCCAATCAAAAATGGTCATTATGTAAATGATTTACTCGAAGCAATCCAACTGCCAAAAGAAGTGGCTGTGGTCAAGTGTGCTGCTCACAAATCTGGTAATGACAAAGTGACAGCTGGTAATCGATATGCTGACCAATTAGCCCAACATTGTGCCAAATTTAAAATGGCTGTAAAGAAGAAAATTGAAGTAGGTGAAAACAGCTGCCAACTCATGTTGTTTGAAGCTGTGAGAACGTGGGAAGAAGTGAGAGCCTTGCAAAATGAAGCAGATCCAAAAGAAAAGGAAGAATGGAGAAAGATGGGTTGTCAGAGAAGGGTTGAAGATGGTGTTATTGTTTACCTTGATGGTATGCCTGTGTTACCAGACTGTATGCTTGCTCCTATGGCTAGGATGTTCCATGGAGATTCACACCTGGGAAGAGACACTATGAGTAGATTGTTCAGACAGAGTTGGTTCAATGCGAAATTCAGGAACATAGCAGAAGCATTTGCCAAAGATGTTTAATCTGTCAACAGATGAATCATGAAAAGAAAACTGTAGTGCTACCAGGAAAGATTGGGAAGGCAGAGGGTCCCTTCATACGATTGCAGATTGATTTTATTCAGTTACCCCCTTGTCGAGGACTAAAATACATTCTTGTCATTGTGTGCCTGTTTTCAAAATGGGTAGAAGCTTACCCTAAACGTAGGAATGATAGCATCACTGTAGCCAAACTCCTACTTAGAGAGCTTATACCACGTTTCGGTTTTCCAGTAACAATTGAATCAGACCGAGGCTGCCATTTTAATAATGAAATAATTGGCCTAATCTGTGAAGCATTCTATGTTAAACAAAAACTGCACTGTGCATACCGCCCAGAACTTCTGGAGTGGTAGAACAACTGAATGGCACAATCAAGTCAAGATTGGGGAAGATGTATGAATCTACCCGCCTAGAGTGGCCAGATGCCTTACCTCTTGTTTTGATGGGACTCAGAAGTATTCCAGACCGGAACACAGGCTTAAGTCCTCATGAAATACTAATGGGAAGAGCAATGAGGGAAGCATGGGTACCAGGACAAAAGCTGATAAATATATCTGATGATTTGGTACTGGAGTACTGCAAAGAACTGGCTGACCAAGTGCGTTCTATCTCTCACGAGGTTGGGGAAGACGCTGTCGCCAGACAAGCCACTCCAGCACATGACCTGAACCCAGGTGATTGGGTAGTGCTAAAGAAACACACTCGAAAATCGTGCCTTGCACCGAGGTGGGGAAAACCACGTCAAGTGATTTTGGTTACCACCACAGCTGTAAAGTGTGAAGGAGTTCCACACTGGATCCATGCCAGTCACACAAAAAGAGTGACTGAACCTGAAGAAACTAAAGCTGAAGGTTGTGCAGCAGAGGGGTCTCAAGATGTTGATCCTGAGGTAGCTGAAGAAGAACAACCAAGCACCAGTCAAGATGATTGGATTCCAGTAGTTGAGATACCTGCAGAATATGTGAGAACCAGAAGTCAAACTTATTTAGACAGTCAGAGTGATAGTGAGGACGAGAGAGGAATAGAAGAAGGTTCTCAGATCATAGAAATACAAGTCAAAAGTGATTCTGAGGAGGATGAGATAGGGATAGATCAGAATATAATTGACAGCCCACCAAGAACTCCAGAGTCTGAGGAGGGACAGACATGTACTAAGGCGAAAGCTCAGGCGGAAGAAAAGCAAGAGTTGGAAGAGCCCGAGCAGGACCAGATAGGTGTGGAAAAAGGTGTTCAGGAAGAAGGTGAATCAAAAAAAAGTCAAAGTCAAATTCAGCAAATGCCTGAACAAGGCCAGATTAGTAACCAGGCAGAAGAAACTGTAATAAGACCTGGACCTAGTCAGATAGAAACGGACACTGAAGACAGCATTGAAATAGATGTGCCACAACTGAATGAAAATAAAAGAGCATTGGAAGAAGGCCAAAGCACAGTGCCAGCTAAAAGACTCAGAAAAGGAGACAAATGGACTAGGTTTGTCAAAAGACTGAAATTTCGTTTAAAGACCATAAATGAAGAACCTGAACAAGTGAATGAGATAACAAGTCAAACTGAACAGTCTGTAATACAACCAAGAAGGAGATGTCCACGACTGAAAAGGGTGAATAATAAATTCAGAGGCCCTGAATGGACTTACATTGTGCGTGAAGATTTTGAAAACCTAGAAATATGTGATGAAAGTGATGACAAATTGATTGCTGACCAGACTGACGGAGAAGTGAGACCCACTTAAAAATTCACAGAGTAAAAGACTGTGTAAAAGCTACAAAGAGGGGTTAAATCTCCTTAGTCAGAAATGGCTGATCGTAATGTTAATGGAAGACCGAAAAGAAGCTGCTTAGAAACATGCTGTAGAATATGTGCATGTAGTATAGCAATAGTACTCATAGTATGGTTAGGACTGACAATAGCTATTCCTTACATAATGAGTAGAGACATGAAGAATGATACTAATGAACTACAAACAAAAGATACACCTAGAAGAATAGATACACAGGAAAAGGCACTTAGCATTAAACAACAGAAGTTAGATTAAGAAGCATCAGGTGAGGAAGGACTAAAGTATACTGGAATTAAAAACAGAACTCACTTAAATGTATTTGCAAACTTACTAGTACACTATGTAGAAGCTATGGAAATAGAAGATTGCTATTGTTAGAAATAGGGGTCTCTAGTTGGCAGGGGTAGGTACCACTGTCCAAATAGGGACCCTTGCTTCTAGTCAGGGTAAGGAGGAAACCCTCTGAGATAACCCCTGCTCACCCTCTAGGTAGCTTGGCACGAGCAGTCTAGGCTAACCAGGGGCAATGTGTAAAGTATTTGTACCAACACTCATAGTAACACAGTGAAAACACCACAAACTGACTCCACAACAGTTTAGAAAAATAAAGGTATTTAATCTAAACTACACAAGACCAAAATGACAAAAATCCAACATACACAGTTCAAGAATATGGTTTCAAAAGAGTTCTTAAGGTTGCGATAAAATTCTTTAGGTTGCGATAAAATCATCCACAGTTACGTGAAAAGTTCACAGTTGCGTCACGTTTAGCTCACAGTACCTTTAGTTGCGACAAAGTTCCAAAAGCAGAAGCTGGTGCGGTGGAAAACAAGCGATGCGTTGCTCCTGAGACCTTGGGGAGGCGATGCAACAACCCCGCTGCAGCAGCGGGCGTGTTGCGACGAATCCGGTCTGTATGGGGAGGAAGACCACTTGTATGGACTCCGGTGCGTAGGTTCCGTAGGAAGTTTGTTCTTGTAAAAGTATGATGCGTCGATCTCGTTGGGGCTGCGACGATCTCCGGGGCGACAATGCGCGATCCAGCGGCGATCTCTCTCTTGCAGCTCCTCGATGCGATGGCTCTGCGACGATGTTCGCAGCGACGTGATGCGGTCCACAAGCAAGCAGTACACCGATAACTTTTCTGTAGCAAAGTCTTTAAAGCTTGATTTCCAGCTCCCCAACATAGGTACAACTTCAAGAGGCACCACACATGGGCCACACACTCCAGGAAGGACAGAACTCTCTCAGTAGAGCTCAGGGGAAGCTGTGGGTGAAGTCCTTTTGTTCCTGGGACTTCAAAAACAGGGAACCAGCTCTTCTCATGCCCTTGGAGATTCCTTCAACAACAGGACAATCCAGCAGAGCAACAGCTGGACAATCTTCCTTCTTCAGTTTCAGCTTTCTCCTTGGCAGAGGTTCCTTCTTGATTCCAGGATGATCTGATTTTCTGTTGTCAGGGGTCCTGTACTTATACCCCTAAAAGTCTTTGTTCTCTTTGTGCAGGAGGGCTCTGAGCCCGGTCTGAACCAGTTCTGGGTGTTCCTTGAGCACTTTGTTTTCCTGGCCTCTCCCATCCTTTCAGAGAGAGGGGCAGGGTTGTCAGCCGCCCAGCAGGAGGTGGAGCCAGCATTGTGGAAGGCAGGCACAGCCCTATTCAGGCCCAGGTGCTATCTCCTCCCACCACTCAAGTTGCAAATACAGTCATTCAGCCTAGGGCTGATTCAGCAAGCCTCCTGGGGAATCCCTAGCCCCTGTCACTCTCAAACCAGACAGTCAATACACAAACAGGCCAAGGCACACAGAAAGGTCAGACAAGAGAACAGAAACTTTCTAAAAGTGCTATTCTCAAACACAGGAGTTAAAAACCATCTTTCCTAAAAGATGTGTTATTAAATTCTGAGTTCAGGGATACCAGACTTTTATGTCCTATCTTGCTTCTATGGGAAGATATGCTGGTAGCCACTGTAGCCAGCATCCCCCATGATAGCCTATGAAGCAAGATAGCCTTGCAGCAGTGAAAAAAGAAAATGGCTGTAATTCACTACCAGAGCATGTCAACTGCACAAGTACATGCTCTACCTTTCACATACACTGCACCCTGCCCAAGGGGGTACCTTGGGCCTTCCATAGGGGTGACTAATGTGCACAGAAAGGGAAGGGTTAGGCCTGGTCAGTGCGGACACTGACCAGGAGGACATGGCAGTTCAAGACTGCACACAGGCACTGCGGTGGCAGGCCTGAGACACCATTTTAGGGCTACTCATGTGGGTGGCACAATCAGTGCTGCAGGCCCACTAGTAGCATTTGTCATCACCAGCCCTGTCACACCCAGTGCACTTTACCAGGGACTTCATGGTGATACAAATATGCCAATCATGTATATCCAATCATAATAACAATTTACACAGAGAGCATATGCACTTTAGCACTGATCAGCAGTGGTAAAGTGCGCAGAGTCTATTGCCAACAGCCACAGGTCAGGAAAAATAAGGGAGGAAAATGTTTGAGGATGACCCTGCAAGAAGGGCCAGTTCCAACAGCTATGTTTGTATGAAGTTACCTACTTCAGTAGCCGAAGGTGTTACCTACCACCATTTACCAATAACATATGGTATATCATGTAGTGGTTTAGCTAGTTTATTCTATAAGAAAGGACCTTTGCGGTATTACTATTCAAATTCTAATGTTAAATATT